>NW_028270165.1:36702090-37344174 GCF_037043375.1 Chiloscyllium plagiosum
AGGCAGCAGTGCTCACCACTGATCCATCGTGCGACTTACGTGAGCAAAAGGAGGTGGGGCCTGGGAACCTTGTTAATTGTACCGCACAGTGGATTGTTGAGCCAGGTTAAATCTCACAGGATCCAGGGAGAGCTAACCAACTGGGTACAAAATTTAGAAGCGCGTTGTTGTAGGTGCTGGAATCCTTCCTGAAAACAACAAATGCTGAAGATCACAGTGGGTCAGGCAGCGCTGTGCTACTCTATGACCGGATAGTGTGGATGTGGAGATGATGTTTCCACTAGGAGAAGGGTTGAGGATGCCAAGTCATTGAGGGCACTTAAGACAGAGATAGGTTCTTGATTAGTAAGGGGTCAAGGGTTATGAGGAGAGGTCGGCAGAATGGGATGGAGAAATATATCAGCCATGATCGACTGGTGGAGTAGACTCGATGGGCCAAATGGCCTCATCCTGCTCCTGTGTATTATGGTCTTAAAGCGGAGCAGTAGTCTTAAGAGGTTCTCACAAATTATTTCAGAATCCTGAAGAGGAGTTGTTGGATTGGAAACCTTAACTCTGCTTTTTCTCCACATATGCTTCCAGTCCTGCTGAGTTTTTCCAGTGTTGTCAGTTTTTGTTTCAGTTTTCCAGCATTCACAGTTCTTTGTCTTATTTATCACAGTCATTTCTTGCCTTTCCCAAGTGTCTGGAACTTCATCTCCCTGATCTACAAACTGTTCAGTTACCCTAGAAATGACCACTACCTCCTTATCAGAGTAGATCCCTTTGTTGCAAAATGATTGTTCAATTCTGTGACCAAAATAATTGCATTCGTAATTACTTACAACAGGGACTCTCAATATCTCAGGCAAGAACACAGCCAGATTTTTTCAGACAGTACATTTATGTGATTTGATACAAATCCCTATTCCATACTTTACCAGCGTGCTGCTGGGAATGGAGGGTTTGAGTTAAGAAGAAGCTGGGACATTTTTCCAACGAAGTCTAGCAAGTTGACAGATAACTTTATAGAGATTTTTAAAATCAGGAGGGGGACAACATAAGGTGTCATTTCCTGGAGGCTCAGACTATTTTATTGCTCCAGAAGGTGTAAAAGGGGGTCAAAGATTCAGCAGAAATCGAGTAGAGCTGAGAAAAGACAACATTTTCCTCTGTGGGAACAGGGGGACCAGAAGACAGAGAAATCAGGACCTGAAATCGAGCTGACACCAGACTACCATGTTATCAGTGCTTTGACAATGGTACTTCTGTGCGGGGCAGGTTGAATTATGAATTGAATAGTAACTTCCTCAAGGAGACTGTGCAAAAAGCCCCGGGCTTGTCTCTGTGGCGCAACTGGTCAGCGCGTTCGGCTGTTAAACGGGAGGTTGTTGGTTCGAGACCACCCCGAGGCGGCGCGTTTGTTGTTCACGCTCCAACCGCTTTCTTGGCTGCAAAGATGCGCGTTTTTAATGGTGTCAGGAAAATCTTTCCCAAACGGAAATCTTTTCCACTGAGGAAGCACAAAGGGGTTTCTGAATTGATTGAATTTCTAACGTAAAGGCATGCGGATGCTGACAGTCCGAGACAGAAAGCGAAACTGCTGGAGCAACTCAGTAGTTTTGGATGTTCCTGGATGAGGAAAAAAAAGTTCTGAAATGTTGTCTCTGATTCTCTTTCTACAGATGCTGCCTGACCTGCTGAGTTGCTCCTGCAATTTCTGGTTTTGTTTTTAACTGAACGTCCATTTCATCTTTCGGGATGAAACACCCAGACCCGCCATTTGCAGATATTTAACCCTTTCGAAACCTGTGAAGTGATTGGATTCAAACAAACTCTGCAATGATTCACTCTTTCTCAGCTCCACAGGCAGAGAGACCTGGGAAATGAAGCTGTCAGTGTGGTTCTGTATTGGTGGGCCGAGAGATGAATGCGATAGACATGAAATCCATTGCGGGTTCCCCACGCAGGTGTGAACCCTGCCGACTACAGTTGAGAACTGTCGTCAAAAAGAAAGGGAGATTGCTCCAAGTTTTTTTTAAAGATGCAAATCAGTGGAGGGGTTTAAATATTTCAATCACATTGGGACTGGTCGGGAATCTGCAGCCCACTGCCTGTCAGGGTGGAACAAGCAGATACCCGCAGAGCTGCTTTTGAGGATATGAGCCAAGTGTTTGGAAATGAGACGAGAACAGTGAGGGGCGTGAAGTCGTGGTCGAAATGAGGCAGGAACCTGAGGACAAAGGTGTTTTATTTGCCAGTGAAAGATACTGCTTCACAAATTTGGTACAATGGAAGGGAAGCAGTGACGGTGATTATCTTTGGCTGTTCACCTTGTGAATGTTCCCATTGCTGCGCATGTCCGTGTTAACGTCAGAACTCTGCAGCATCGCGGCTTCAGGTCCGCACAGTGCCAGGGGCGCAATGGATGACGCATGTGACTCCACCTACATGTTTGAAATGCAGCTCACAGCTTCTTCACACACCCCAATTAATCTTTCTCATTGTCCTGAAGCCGGCATACGGTTTGAATTCCTGATCTGCAGGAACGAGACTCTTTTCACTGTCTCGCGTCAGTAAGTGTCCCTGAGAACATCAGAGTCACGTCACAGCGCTGTCAGAGGAGGGGAAGCTGAAAGAGCCCCACACGCTGCTCACGGGCACATTTCACTTTCCCCAACTCACCGCCCCAACCACTGCGGCTTCTGGGAGTGGAAAGGGAACAAACACCAAAACCCAGTCTCAGCTTTGTAAATCTTCAGGAAATAAGAAAACTGATTATCCCTTCCGGTCTTCCATCCTGGCCTGACAGCGTTGATTTTAAATGGCTGTCCAGTTAGTGCCGATTCGTTTTTGCTGAAAAAATCTTCCTTATCTCATCCCAGCATTTCTTGCCACAGAGAACTGTGCGGCAGAGTTCATATATTTCCTTGTATGGTATTTTGTAAATAACATTCGTTCGCGGGTTGTTTGTATAGGGTATTTAAGGTTCACTAGCCGTTGTTTAATGCTGAGAGGGTTGAGTTATCTGGAAATCATTTCACAGATGTCTTTAATGTAAAGTAATGTGGCTAGGGTTTCTGCAGACGTTGTGTCTGCTAGTGTCAGTTTGTTGATGTGAAATCGTCACACTGGGTTTATTGGGTAGGCAAAAGTGGGGACTGCAGATGCTGGAAACCAGAGTTTAGATCAGAGTGGTACTGGAAAGGCAAAGCAGGTCAGACAGCTTCCGAGGAGCAGGAAAATCGACATTTCGGGCTTAAGCCCTTCATCAGGAATAGAGGCAGGACGCTTCCAGGGATGGCGAGATAAATTGGGGGGTGCTGGGCCGAAGGTAGCAAAGAGTACAATAGGTGAATGGGGGTGGGGATGGAGGTGACAGATCAGAGAGGAGGGTGGAGCGAACAGTTGAGAAGGGAGATTGGCAGGTAGGACAGGTCATGAGGACAGCGCTGAGCTGGAAGGTTGGAACTGAGGTAAGGTGGGGGGAGGGGAAATGAGGAAACTGGTGAAGTCCACATTGATGTCCTGGGGTTGAATTTATCCGAGGCGAAAGGTGGGCGTGCTTCCTTCAGGCATCGGGTGGGGAGTGAGCGGCGATGGAGGAGGCCCAGGACCTGCATGTTCTCGGCAGAGTGGGAGGGGGGTTGAAATGTTGGGCCAGAGGGTGATGGGGTTGATTGCTGCGGGTGTCGTGGAGATGTTCCCTCAAGCGCTGTGACTTGACACTGCGAGGAGTCTCCAGTCTCCCCAATGTAGAGGAGACCGCATCGGGAGCAATGGATACAAGCAATGACATTGGTGGAAGCCTTCTCACGATCGTGGCCCAGGTTCGATTTCCGGGCAGGGAAGCAATTTACATTAGAGCTGTGAGGTGGCGCTGCTGTCTCCCTGGTGGTCTAGTGGTTAGGATTCGGCGCTTTCACCGCTGCGGCCCGGGCTTGATTCCCGGTCAGGGAAGTGTTTCTCTGTGAATCGTTTGCCTACCCATTCTCCTTAAATGCGCTGTACAGTTCCTTATTGGCCTTCGTCGTTACTGGCTACTGCAGTGTGTCGTGCCTCGTTGAAGTAGTGTCCTGATTCAGCTTGTTTGTATGTGTGGGGATCATTGCTTCTGTAGCTAAGTACTTGATTCGTGTGTGTCGTTTTCTTGTCGACGCTGTTTTGAATTTACCATTGACTGCTCGCTCTACTGTGACATCTAGAAATGGCACTTTGTTGTTGTTCTCCTCTTTTGTGAATTTTATGCCAGTAAGGATATTGTTGATGGTGTTGTAGGTTTCCTCTAATTTACTTCATTTTTTGATGACAAAAGTGTCATCACTGTGGCGGACACAAAGTTTGGTTTGGATCGTTGGAAGGGCTGTTGGTTTGAGACTGCATTATTGCTTCTGCTAGGAATCCTGATACTTGTGGTTTCATGGGTGTTTCGTTGATTTGTTTGAGGCTTGTTACTGAATATGAAGTGGGTGGTTAAGGCACAGTTCCACGAGCTGGATAGTGCGATCTTTGCTGATGAAGTTGGTGCTGTATTTGTGTCTTTGGTTCTTCGAGTAGTGTCTCCAGTTTTCTTTGGCCACGTTGATGTTAATGGATGTGAACAGGGCTGTTATGTCAAAGGACATCATTATTCCATCCTCTTCTAACTTAGTGTCTTTGGTGTTCAGGAATTCTTGGATGGAATAAATGGAGTGGCGTGAATCTTCGACTTGGTGTTCTAGTCTTCAGTGGAGGCCTTTGACTAGTCTGTATATTGGTGTTCCAAGTAGTGAGACTATGGCCTGAGGGGGGCTCCTGGTTTGAAGAGGAGGAGAACAACAACAAAGTGCCATTCTTAGATGTCACAATCGAGCGAACACTCAACAGTGAACTTCAAACTAGCGTCTACAGAAAAACAACACACGCAAACCAAGTGCTTAACCACAGAAGCAATCATCCCAACACCCACAAACGAAGCTGCATCAGGACATTATTTCAATGAGCCACTACACACTGCATGTAGAGGATTATAAAATCATGAGGGATACGGATGAGGTGAACAGCAGGTGTCCTTTCCCTCAGCTGGGGTTTTCAGGATCAGGGAGCAAATATTTTGAGGTGAGTAGAGAAAGATTTTATAAAGACAGGACAAGGATCGTTTTTTAAGAGAGTGTCCTGAGTGCAGAATGAATGTCCAGAAGAAGTCATCGAGTCACAGAGATGTACAGCACAGAAACAGACTGTTTGGTCCAACTTGTCCATGCTGACCAACTATCCCAACCCAATCTCGTCCCACCTGACAGCACACGGCCCCATATCCCTCCAAACCCTTCCTATTCATATACCTAACCAAATGCCTTTTAAATTTTGCAATCGTACTAGACTTCACCACTTCCTCTGGCAGTTCATTCAATAAACGTACAATCCTCTGCGTGAAAACGTTGCCCCTTAGATCTCTTTTGTATCTTTCCCCTCTAATGCTAAACCCATGCCCTCTCCTTCTGGACTCCCCCACCCCTGGGAAAAGACTTTGTCTATTTATCCTATCCATACCCCTCATGATTTTATACACGTACAGTTACAACGTTTAAAAGACATTTGGATAAGTACATGAATATGAAAGGTTCGAAGGTTTATGGGCCAAACACTGGTAGGTGGGACGAGTTTAGTTTGAGAACATACTCAGCATGGACGAGTTGGATGAAGGGTCTGTTCAGTGCTGTCTGACTCTGTGACTGACCTGTACTGGTCTTAAAACCATTTTCTTACCTCCACCCCATAACCATCCACTTCTTTGTTGTTCAAAACTCAGATGAATTTAGCCTTGAATATGTTTAATGACCCCACTTCTGAACTGAATTCCTCTTCGTAATATACCACTTGCCTCGCTCATTGCCTGCTGCATCTGCCCGACAACTGGCATTGACTGGTGTGGAGGGACTCTGAGACCCCTTTGTACATCCATACATCATTCCTGATGAAGGGCTTGTGTCCGAAACGTTCACTGTCCTGCTCCTCAGATGCTACCTGACCTGTTCTGCTTTTCCAGTGCCACATTTTTCGACTTTCACCTCTAGTCCTCACTTTCTCCACATTCCAATATATCACCATTTAAACAATGCACTGCTTTTTTTTAAACAGCCAAGGCGATAACATCACATTGCGGCACTGCACTTGCCATGTGTTTGCCAATTGAGACACAGACCTGGACCAAGTTCGGGAAGAGGCAAAACACTGAGTTCTGAACAAAAACCGTAACACACTCAAAACGTCGGCTCTGTTTACCTTTCCACAGATGCAGCTCGACCCGTTGGCTTTCTGCAGTATTCGCTGTGTTTGAACTGATCGAAGACAATGGTAATTCTGGGCGGGGCAGGTTGAATTATGAATTGAATAGTAGCTTCCTCAACGAGACTGTGCTCGTTATGCTCGGGCCTGTCTCTGTGGCGCAATTGGTCAGCGCGTTCGGCTCGTAAACGGGTGGTTCATGGTTCGAGACGACGCAGGGCCGGCGTGTTTTTTGTTCACGCTCCTGCTGCTTTCTTGGCCGCAAAGTTGCGCGTTTTTAATGGTGTCAGGAAAATGTTTCCCAAACGGAAATCTTTTCCACTGAGGAAGCACAAAGGGGTTTCTGAATTGATTGAATTTCTAAAGTAAATGACTGCGGATGCTAACTATCCGAGACAGAAAGCGAAACTACTGGAGCAACTCAGTGGGTTTGGCTGCACCTGGATGAGGAAAAAAAAAGTTCTGAAATGTTGTCTCTGATTCTCTTTCTACAGATGCTGCCTCACCTGCTAAGTTGCTCCTGCAATTTCTGTATTTCTTTTTAAGTGAACGTCCATTTCATCTTTCAGACTCGCCATGTGCAGATATTTAACCCTTTCGAAACCTGTGAAATGATTGGATTCAAACAAACTCTGCAATGATTCACTCTTTCTCAGCTCCACAGGCAGAGAGATCTGGGAAATTAAGCTGTCAGTGTGGTTCTGTATTGGTGGGCCGAGAGGTGAATGCGATAGACATGAAATCCATTGCGGTTTCCCCACGCAGGTGTGAACCCTGCCGACTACAGTTGAGAACTACCGTCAAAAGGAAAGGGAGATTGTTCCACGGCTTTTTTAAATATGCAAACCAGTGGAGGGGTTGAAATATTTCAATCACATTGGGACTGGTCGGGAATCTGCCACCCACTGCCTGTCAGGGTGGAACAAGAGATACCCGCAGAGCTGCTTTTGAGGCGATGAGCCAAGTGTTTGGAAATGAGACTCGAACAGTGAGGGGCGTGAAGTCGTGGTCAAAATGAAGCAGGCACCTGAGGACAACGGTGTTTTATTTGCCAGTGAAAGATACTGTTTCACAAAGTTGAGTCGATAGAAGGGAAGCAGTGACGGTGATTAACTTTGGCTGTTTACCTCTACCTCAAAAATTCGGCAGAATTTTAAAGTCACGAGGAAAAGAAGTAAAAGTGACATTAGGAAGAACGTTTTCGTACAGGGAGTGGTTAGGGTCAGTAAGTCCCTGTATGTCATTGACAAAGAGTAAGATTCAATGGGCACAAAAGTGAATTCGGTGGTCACGTTCAGATGTGCAGATTTACGCTGAGAAGGCGAGAGAATGAAACGAATCGAGACACACGTTTACTTAAGTGTAGAACCAGCAGAGCGAAGGTGGGCCGCATGGCCTCCGTCTGCGCTGTGACACATGTTGTGATTCAGTGTGAAATCACAGTTCGACCAACAGAATGTGGGAATTTAGAAATAAGTTTATATTTACACAGCCTCCATACGTCCGCGAAACAGCATATTACACGGCAGCAGTGGAGGTCTTTGACATCAGGCTCGAACGTGCCTGCCGCGTGCCAGACGGAAACCTGAAGTGTTCTGTGGAAGGTGCGCCGCGTGTGGCAGCAGAGTGGCGCAGCGGCAGCGTGCTGGGCCCATAACCCAGAGGTCGATGGATCGAAACCATCCTCTACTATTGTTCTACGTCACCTCGAGTAAGATCACCTTACGATCGGTGCTCTTTTCTGCAAGTTGCATTCACTTACCAAATGTCGCATATCGATGCACTCGTCAAATCAAGTGTCCTGATTTTAGAGGTCTCAGTGGTATTCTGGTATTCGTCTGTTTCCTCTGAACTGAATCGCAAACCCAGTTCTCTGCGATGCCAATCAGCTGGTAAAGTTGAAACACATGCCTTGCGGTTTTGTCCATTCCTTGCAGTAATTCGCCACCCTGGTTCAGACGAGAATGACAAGCATGTCAGAAACCGCATCACGACTCAGACATAGCCCCCTACTATTAGGACGGATACCACCGATTGTGAATAACCTCAGAGAGAGAGACAAGTGACAGACAGTCGCCGTGAACGCGATGGGCTGAACGGCTTCTGTCTGCGCGAGAATGATGCTACGTGTTTATGCCGTCCCACTGCCTGTCTCTGGGACAGAGAGGCTGAGGGAGCAAAACTGCTTCATTTTTAACCGTCCCTTCCATGTTGGACTGCCTGCAGTCCCTCAGCTCAGGGCCGTGGGGATGACTCTCAGTGAGTGAAGGTTTCACTCGGAATTCTCTTCATCTGGGACACTTGGGGCTCAGATGTTAACTGCTGCGCGGTCGCAGCAAAGAAAGCGATGCCCACTTTGCAATAGACTTTCCGTAAGATTACTGCGTGAAGACGATTTCTGAACACCAAGAAGGCTGCACAACAATGTGAATTTACCTGAGCGAAGAGTCCTCGGTGTCCATTTCTTTCTGTCCTGCCAGCACAGCATCGTTCTATCTCTCCGATAACAGACCCTTGGAGAAAGTTCACAATCAAAGTTGTTCATGTTCCCCGCATTAATGTAACTGACACCTCTCACCCCAAGGGTTTCAGAGAGAGAGAGAGAGAGAGCAGAAGAGCGAATGGACTGTACCCGCCCCCCACTCTACACCCCGTCCCACCCCCCAGAACAACGTGCAAGTAGAAATAAAATGGTTTAATTATCCACCAGTGGAGATAGTCCAGTTCCTGGGGATGAGACAAAGTGGCCATTCTGCCCCGGGGACAGAATGACAAGCAGATGTTCTGGAAACGCTTTGCTGCTTGCAATTCTTGGAGCAATGTGGAATGTACTTCACACTGAGCAAGTTTCAGCTGGCTCAGAGTCTCCGATGTACATTGCTGTGTTTGCCGCCAGCTCAGAGAGAGAACAATAGAAAGGACGTAGGAGTGAATAACGATCCACGTGAGAGGGCGAATAACTGTTAATGGAGACTGTTGGCGGCTAACAATACGTAGTGTGTCATAGCAGACGAGGTGATAACAAGGAGTCGTTTGTGTGGTAGGGGTCAAGGACATGGGGGAGTTCAGGCCCTAAAGTGATGGAACTCGATATTGAAGACCGGAGGGCTGTACGGTCACCAAGTGGAACATGAGGTGTTGTTCTTTCATCTGGAGCTAGAGCACAGCTGCAAGCCTGAGACAGAGATGTTGGCCAGGGAACAGGGTGATGTGTTAAAGTGGCAGGCAACCGCAAGGTCAGGGCCTTTTTTCCGCGGGCAGAACCGGGATGTTCTGCGAAGCAGTCACCCAGTTTATGCTTCATGCTACATTGGGGAAACGACACTGTGAGCAGCGAATGCAGTGGACTAGGTTGTGACAAAAGTGCTGCTTCACCTGGCAGGTATGTTTGCGCCCTTGGATATTCAGGAGGGTGCAGGTAAATGGGCAGGTGTTACACATTCGGCGGTTGCAGGGGAAAGTGCCTTGGCACCACGGGAGGTGGGTGTGGGGTGTTGCGAGTGAAGGAAGAGTGGAACCGAGGTGGAACCCCTGGCACAACGGGTGCGTGTTGGGACCATAACCCAGCTGAGAAAGCATTCTCTCCTATTCACTCAATGTCGTCTTTAGCAGCTTTCCGGTATAACAGCGCTCTGTTCTGCACCTCGCCTTCTAATATGCTTCCGAAAAAAGCTTGGACATAAATATTTCCCAGTGATTTACTGGCCCAATGTTGAATTATCTGCCAGTGGAGAGAGCCCGGTTCCTGGGGACGGGACAAACAGCAGCAGGGAGACTGAATGAGAAGCAGTTGTTCAGGAAACTCTTTGCCGCTTGCAATTCTCAGAGCAATCTCAAATGTATTTCAGACTGAGCAAGTCTCAGGTCGCGCAAGCGGTGTGGGGCGCTAGCAGCGAGCCGGCTCTCTGGCTCGTTGGTCTAGGCGTATGTTTCTCGCTTCGGGTCCTTTCCTATGCCGAATTGCGAGAGGTCCCGGGTTCAAATCGCGGGCGAGTCCGCGTTTTTTAACTTGACTTGTGCAAAACTGCCTGATTAATTTTCTCAAAAAACGCCTTCGTGAAACGAGGTTGGGCTGTCTGGAGTACGAATGAGGCGGAAAACAGGGAAGTGAAATGGTTCGAGATAGTGTTCAACAGGTTGACGTGAGTGGTGCAGTGTTTGAGGAATGTCAGCAATCAAGGTAGATTGGAAAATTGGGACAGCTCTCCTCGGAGAACCGAACTTTTCCAAGTCATGAGGGACCCAGAAACAGGAAATAATGTTGTGAAAATGCTCCCACACCTGAAAGGATCCTCAACGATTCGGCAAGTGGAAAATGAGGTGTTGTTCTTTCATCTGGAGCTAGAACACTGCTCCAAGCCTGAAACAGAGATGTTTGCCAGGGAACAGGGTGATGTGTTAAAGTGTCAGGCAACCGCAAGGTCAGGGCCTTTTTAGTGAAACTGACACCTCTTACCCAAGTGATTCAGAGAGAGGGAGACAGCAGAAGAGCAGGTGATTGGAGACAGCGCTGAACAGGTTGTCGTGAATTGTGCCGTGTATGAGGAATGTCAATAATGATGGCAGATTGGAAAGTTGGGACAGCTCTCCTTGGAGACAGAAGTTTGAAATCTGGCCCAGTTGACGTTTTACAAGACATGAGGGGTTTAGACAGAGAAAATAATATAGTGAAAATGGTACCACGCCTGAAAGGATCACTAACAATTAGGCAGAGTCTTGAGGAGAGGAAGTAAAAATAACATTATGAAGAACGTTTTCGTGCAGAGAGTGGTTAGGGTCAGATTTACACAGTTGCGCTGGCACCCTTGTGGAGCTCTGAGTTGTCTCGTCCTGTTCTGTCGGTGTGTTCTGATCTCAAGTGTGAAACCTTTTCCCTCAGATGGTAATGAACTGGTGAAGTTGAAACACATGACTTGCTTTCCTTTGTCCATTTCCTGCGGTAAAGAATCAGACGCCCGTGTAACAAAAGACTTTCTGCAGGATTGCTGTGTCAAGGCAAATTCTGAACACCAAACAGGCTGCACAAGCAGGCACTCATATCAATTTACCTGAGGGAAGAGTCTCCGGTGTCCATTTCTGTCTGTCCCGATAGCACATCACCTTGCCATTTCTCCGATAACAGACCTTTGGAACAAGTTCAAAGTTGCCATTTGATGCATTCGTGTCAATGACGGCTCCTACCCCAAGTTATAGTGAGAGAGAGCAGAAGAGCGAATGGGCTCTGCCTTCCACCAGCACAACTTGCAAGCAGAAACAAAATGGTTCAATTATCCGCTAGTGGAGAGAGCCCAGTCCCTGGGGACGGGACAAACAGGAGTGTTCTGGGAGCAGGAGACAGACTGAGAAGCAGATGTTCTTGAAACTCGTTGCGGCTTGAAATTCTGGGAGCAATGTACAATGTATTTCGTACTGAGCAAGTCTCAGCTGCTTCTGGAGCTGGCTGCGCCCATGGCATGTGGCTCGTTGGTCTCAGGGTATGAACAGGTTGACGTGAATGGTGCCGTGCCTGAGGAGTGTCAGTTCTGAAGGTAGATTGGAAAATTGGGACAGATCTCCTTGGACCTGTAGTTGCTGTGGAGGAGGATCATAAGACACAGAATATAGAATAAAAGATTATAGTGTCATGTAACATAAATGATATATTGAAGAAACCTAGATTGCTGTTGAGTCTTTCATCTTTTAAAACGGGTTGTAGATTTCGGTTCATTAATCTGTAAATCACAGAACTTTTTAAAAATCACATTCTCCAGGTAACTTAAGGTTCTATAAAAGGAGGTGACACCTCAGGTCAGACAATGCATGAAAGCTGTGAGGGTAGGGTCTATCTGTATCCTAATCTTGAGTGAGACTGGTTCTATTTCCAAATATATAATCCTGCAAACGCAGATTCACCCCAAAGACTTCTATATGTGAGTGCATGCATGAGAGAGAGCGTGTGTGTGCGTGTGCATGCTGGGTACAGTGTGTGTGTGTGTGTGTGATGGAGTATTAGTATGTGAGATGGTGTATGCGTCGGGTTGAGTGTGGGGATGTATTACTGTGTGTCTGAGAGAGAGCATGTCTATCAGAGAGGGTCTGCACGAGCGTGTGAGTATGTAAGAGAGTGTGCTTGTGTGTGTGAGAGTGTATTGTGTAGCTGGGTCTCCTGTAGTGTGATGTGAACCCAGGGTCTCGGCTGAGGCCATTATCATGTGTTCTAAACTTGGCTATCAGCCTCTGCTCGGCCACTAGATCAAAGAGGGCTGAGGCACAAGAAAGGACTGGCGGGGACACTGGTGGTGGTGAAGAAGGGAGAGAAATGGAGAGGGGACAGAGGTTGGGGAGTAGAGAATGACTGGGGTTCAGAGGGTTGGGGAGAGAATCGGGGTGTAGTGTGAAGAAGGGAGAAAGGGCGGGGCAGTGGGTGGGGAGAAAATGGACAAGGGGCAGAATGGGAAGCGAAAGACAGCACAAATCCCACCTTCCCCAGGACTGGTGTCAGTGTCCCACGAACTGGAACCCACTCGTCCCACAGCAGATTTGGGTTAACCATTTCTCAATATAAGCATGGCTAAGGCATATCATCCCTGCAGACCATTCACACCGACCTTCCCAACAGCATCCCACCCAGACCCACTCGATTACGCTACAGCCCTGCAGTTCCCCATGGCTATTTTCTGATGAAGGGTTTTGCCCAAAACGTCGATTCTCCTGCTCCTCAGATGCTGCCTGACCTGCTGTGCTTTTCCAGCACACACTCTCGACCCTAATTTCCAGCATCTGCAGTCCTCACTTTCGCCCTGTAAGGGGTGAATGTTATATTCCGAGTCTTTTAAATCTTTTAAAATCTTTTCCCCTCACCCTAAACCTATACCCTGTAGTTTTGCAATACCTCTACCCTGGGGAAACGACAGAAACGTTGAGCAGCCAGACAAAATGCAAAAGTAATAACATGTCGAGGCACAGGGGAAAACATTTCGACAAAATTTGCTTCGGCATTTTTCTCTCGTATTCGCATTTGGACACTTAAAAATTGTCATGATGTGGAGGTGCCCGTGTTGGACTGGGGTGTACGAAGTTAAAAATCACACAACACCAGGTTACAGTCCAATCGGCTTGTTTGGAAGCACTAGCTTTCGGAGCGCTGCTACTTTATCAGGCGGTTGTGGAGTATACGATCATAAATTCTGTGTCTTACGATCTTATACTCCACAACCACTTGATGGAGGAGCAGCGCTGTGAAAGCTAGTGCTTCCAAATAAGTCTGTTGGACTATAACCAGGTGTTTTGTGATTTTTAACTTTAAAATTTGTAACAAATTCCTGCACACTGAGCATGCTCCGCGGTGTCAGCAAGTACTGCGCATGACCGCCAGTGTCAGCAAAGCACTGCGCATATTCCTTGGTGTCCGCAGAAACTACGCGTCAGCTCCTTTCCATGGACCAATGGAGAACCTTGGAGGACCGGAAGGAGACTGGTCCTCCTGCCAACCAGAGCCGGCCATTGTCGAAATGTGAAGGTTGGACCGTGAGCTCTGAAGCTGCTGCTGCTCCTTTCTCTGTGAACTTCACCCCAGACTTTAACTTCCTTCCTCTGTCTAACTTTTGTGAGTACAACAGTCTGTTTCTCACCACTTTTTCCATTTTTTGTTTCATTCTGGGGTTCAATTGTTAACTTGCAGCAACTGAAAGGAAAGAGTGAATCGAGGGAGGGGACAGACTCCGGAAAAGTTGATCCAGGTCTGTCTCAATTTACAAACACATGGCAAATGCAGTGACACAATGTATAGCCTTTGATGTTAAAAATAAAAGCGCAGAGAGGAGGCGCATTGTTTCAATGGTGATATGTTGAGATGTGGTGAAAGTGAGATGATGGAGATCAGAGTTGAAAAGTGTGGCGCTGGAAAAGCACAGTAGGTTCGGCAGCAACGGAGGAGGAGAGTTAATGTTTTAGGCACGAGCCCTTCCTCAGGAATGATGTGTGGATGGACAAAGGGGCCTCAGCGTCCTTCTACACCAGTCACTGCCAGTTGTCAGACAGGAGCAGCAAGCAATCAGCAAGGCAAGTGGTATATTAGCAAGAGAAGTTGAGGTCAGAAGTGGGGATGTCTTCCTGCAGTTAGGTCAGTCATTGAATTTTTCAAGGCTGCGTTCATTTGACTTTGAAGAACAAAGAAGTGGATGGGTATTGTTGGGGGGGGGGGGGGGGGATAAGAAAATGGTTTTAGGACCAGTATAGAACAGTTACAGTCATACAGCACAGAAACAGACCATTAAATCCAACTAGTCCATGCTGACTGTGTTCTGAAACTAAACGAGTCCCACCTGCCAGTATTTGGTCCAGATTCTCTGAACCTTTCCTATTACAATTGGAACATTTAAGAGGCATTTGGATGGGTATATGAATAGGAAGGGTTTGGAGGGATATGGGCCGGGTGCTGGCAGGTGGGATTAGATTGGGTTAGGATATCTGTTCGGCATGGATGCGTTGGACCGAAGGGTCTGTTTCCATGCTGTACATCTCTATGACTCTATGTACTTATCCAAATGTCTTTTAAACACTTTAACTGTACCTGCATCCACCACCTCCTCTGGACATTGATACCACATGAGAACCATTCTCTGTCTTAAAATAAAAAGGTGCCCCTCATGTCTTTTTAAAATATTTCTCCTCTCATCTTCAAAGTTTGCTCCCTAACCTTGAAACACCCATCCCAGGGAAAGAATACCTGCTGTTCACCTCATCGATACCCCTGAAG
Organism: Chiloscyllium plagiosum; assembly: GCF_037043375.1. NCBI lineage: Eukaryota > Metazoa > Chordata > Chondrichthyes > Orectolobiformes > Hemiscylliidae > Chiloscyllium > Chiloscyllium plagiosum. The sequence goes on from NW_028270165.1 coordinate 36,717,074, forward strand.
ATTTTATAATCCTCTCTAAGGTCATCTCTCAACCTCCGATGCTGCAGTGAAAAAAATCCCACCCTGTCCACCTAGATGCCGGTATATAGATATCCAGTTATGAACTGTTCAATGCTGGTGCCGACTGGAAAGACCAAATGACCTATTCCTGCTCCCAATTCTCTCACTCTGTGTCCAGGACAGCAAGAGACCATTTGACATAGGTGCAGAAATTAGGCCATTCAGCCCATCAGATCTACTCCACCGTTCAGTCACAACTGATACGTTTCTCAACCCCATTTTGAAATTTTGATTTTGGAAAGGCAGATCAGGGCAGGATCTGCAAAGTTAATGGGGAGTGTTGTTGACCAAAGATACCTTGGAGTGCTGGTTCATAGTTTCTTGAAAGTGGAGTCGCAGGTAGACAGGACAGTGAAGGGGGTGTTTGGTATGCTTTCCTTTATAGGTCAGTGCATTTCAGTACAGATGTTGGGAGGTCATGTTGCCCCTGTACTGGACATTGATTAGGCTACTTTTGGAATACTGTGTTCAGTTCTGGTTATCCTGCTACAGGAAAAGTGTTGTGAAACTTTGAAAGGGTTTGGCAAAGATTTACAAGGCTATTGCCAGAGTTGGAGGGTTTGAGCTAAAGGGAGAGGCTGAATAGGCCGGGGCTGTTTTCCCTGGAGCATTGGAGGCTGAGGGGTGACTTTATAGAAGTTCATATGGAGCATGGATAGGGTGAATATCCAAAAACATTTCCACATAGTAGGGGAGTCCAAAACTAGAGGGCATAGATTGGAGGTGAGAGGGGAAAGATTTAAAAGGAACCTTATGGACAACTGTCTCACACAGAGAGTGATGCAAGCATGGAATGAGCTGCCAGAGGAAGTGGTGGAGGCTGGTATAATTACAGCATTTTAAATGGCATCTGGTAACAGGGTGAATTGAGAGGGATATAGGCTAAGTGCTGACAAATGAGACTATGTTAATTTGGGATATCTGGTCAGCACAGACAATTTGGACTGAAGGAAAGCAGAAGTATTGTTGTGAAGACTGGAATTTCAGAGCAGCTTTCAAAGATATTTTGTCCTTACTGGGAGCAGAAGCTACAATGAAATCTTTCATTTGAGAGACAGCAACTGAGTAAGTGAGGACTTCCAGGATTTTGATGGAATGTGGGAATTTGTTGCAATGTGGGGTTGAAGTGTTTTAAGTAAAGTGTCCTGAGTGGGAAGCCTAGAGAAGGGTTTCGGTTGGTTTTTGTTTTAAACTGCTCATTTCTTTCAGCCCCCAACAATGTACTTCCAATGCTGTGCATCAGAAGGAGCGGCGAATCAGTAACTGGTATCATCAGAAGCCTTACGGTTTTCAGTACTGCAAGTATTGCATTGTTGCATCAGCATTGTAAAGGTTATCGGCAGCAGTGGGAGGTGTGGGCTGTATTCACTGGAAGCGATGAAGCAGTTAGATAACACACATATGAGAGGGCAGGGTGGGACTTGTCTTTCAATTTGCAGAAGTTGGGAGGTTCTGGGAGCTGTGGTTCTGCAGTAAATCATAGAAGCCTTTCAGTGTGGAAGGAGGCCATTCAACCCATCAAGTCCACACTGACCCATCGAACAACTTGCCACCCAGACTCACCCTATCTCGTCGTTTCTGCTTGTGGGTTAGACTAGGTAACAAGATTATATGGCTAGGTTTAAGGCAGAGGAGGAGGGACTACGTTTCCTGGAGAGTGGTGAATCTATGGAATTCTTTGCCCAAGGAAGCAATAGAAGCAGGCATGTTCAAGACACAGTTCGATGGGATTTTGGATGGTAGGTGAATTTAGGGTAGTCACGATAATGCAGGTAAGAGGAGCTGAGATGATGGATAGATCAGCCATGATCTTAAAGAATGCCGGAGTAGGCTCGATGGGCCAAATGGCCTCTTTCTGCACTGCAGGGATTTTATGATTGCTTCATATGGTGTATATCTGATATTCGCTGTTGTACAAGCTGCATGGCTATGATTTTTCAACTTCTAATATAGTAATGGAATTAAATCCTGTATTTCTTGTATTCATTTTTATTTAACAGGTCAGCAGGAAGTCTTTCGGCAATTTTACCGGCTTTCTTTCCTGAAGCAGCCTTGACATTTCATTTTCATATCCTTCATTCAGCTCCATTTCCAGCAACTTTGTAGGAAGGTTGTTCCAGGTCATTGTCACCTAAATGAAGTTTTCCTCTTTTTATACTTAATGCTATCTGGCTGAATGAGAGTTTTCAGGTTTCTGTGTCATGGATAATATATGATCAGCAGGTATCTGGAAATCTAAGGAATTGTCACCGATGTTATGTTCATTTGACTGTACTGACCGTGACTTATTTCATGGTCTCTTTTGCAGGAAGACATGGGGAAAGAAATCTGAAACCAAAAGATACATCAGCTTCTGACAGAGCCACTTGATTCATTGGGACTTGAATATCAGCAGCCATTCCAGTCGAGAAGAAATGTTTGCTTCTGTCTGCTTGGACACTGGTGTGGCAGGAAGAATACTGATACACCCGAATGAGGTGACTGTGAAAAGTGCAGTACTTCACACCATTTACTCAGCTTGGAGGATCAAAGAGTCCGTTCACTTGCTCTCTGTGCGGGAAGGGCTTCACCTGCTCCTCCCACCTGCAGAGACATCAGTGAGTTCACCTCCATCGCAGGGGGATTGAAGGAACTTCGGCCGAGTGCCATTATCGACTGCATTAATAACCCAGTTCTGGGGACTCCCGGGTTTGAATCTCACCATAGCAGATGGTGGATTTGGAGTTCAGTCAGAAATCTGGAGTTCAGAATCTCATTATGAAGCCATTTTCGGGGAACAAACACCCCAATCTGATTCACTCATGCTTTAGGGGAGGAACCTGCCGTTGTGGGAAAGGATTCACTCAGTCGTCCCAGCTGCAACCTTTCCCTGGTCTGGCCTATATGTGACTCCAGACCACAGCAGTGTGGTTGACTCTTGACAGCCCCTCTGCAAATGCGCGGGGGGAATCTTACTTGCATACAGGCTATGGGTTGCAATTGCTGAGTGAAGCAATACTTCCTCCAGGCTAAGGCTGCACCAAGGATCGAATTACAAAGGGACAACTCAGCTGACCAATAGTGAAGAAAGTGGGTTGCAGGGAAGTGTGTGTATGTGTGAGTTTAAAAAAAAAGCTACTTTTTGTGCACCTTTTTGCTGGGACGATCTGAAGCTGCAACAAAGTTGGGTCCCAACAAAAGTTACCCGAACTTACCGTCGGACTCAGACATTGAAGGCTCTGAGATCCAGCAGGTTTTTCTTTTAAAGCTGCTAATTTCTTTCAATCTCCGGCGCGAGTTTTCCAATGTCTTATATCAGAAGGAGCAGTCAATGTGTAGCTCGTATTATTAGATTTGTACATTTTTCAGGACTGACGGTTCATTGTTTCCTCAGCTTTGTAAAGTTTACTGGCAGCAGTGGGAGGGGTGGGCTGTTTTCACTGGAAACAAAGTTAAAATCCAGTTATAGTCCAACACGTTTATTTGGAAGCACTCGCTTTCGGAGTGTTGCTCCTTCGTGCAGCAGGATCATAAGACACAGAATTTGTAGCAAAATGATATATTGAACAAACCTCAACTGCTTTTAAGTGTTTCATCTTTAGAATGGGTTGCAGGTTTCAGTTCATTAGTATGTAAATCCCAAAACTTCTTTTAAGTCACAGTCTCGAGATAACTTCAGGTTTTACAAAGAGGTACCATCTCAGCTCAGACAATGCATGAAAGATGTGAAGTTCGAGTCTGTCTTGAGTCATACTGGTTCTGTTTCCAAAGTAGGAATTTATAAAATATTACATGGATTGACTGTCTGCAGATTGTGCACTTTTTGAGCAAAATAGAATGCATCTATAAACATAATTCTGGAAATGCAAATTCATCCCATGGCATTATCTATGTGTGAATGCATGAGAGTGAGTGAGTGTGTGCATACACGTGAGTCTGGCTGAGAGAGTGTGTGTTTGCGTGTGTGCATGCTTGGTAAAGTGAGAGTGTGCAGGAGGATGTGTGTGTGGGTGAGAGTGTGGGTGGGTACATGTGTGTGCATCTGAGAGAGCGCGTATATCTGAGAGAGTGCCTGCCTTAGTATGTGAGAATGTATGGCTGTGTGTGAGAGACAGAGAGACAGAATGTGTACAGTGTAGTGGGGTCACCTGTAATGTAACATGAACCCAAGATCCTAGTGGTGGCCATCTTCATGGGTTCCAAACTTGGCTATCAGTCTCTGCTCGGCCACGAGAAATGATTAAGCAGTTACACAATAGACACGGGAGAGGGCAGGGTGAGACTTGTCTTTCAATTTGCAAAAGGTGGAAGGCTCTGGATGATGCGATCTAGGGCAAACACAACTTGGAGGACCTTCGGCTCAGAGAGGTGGAACTGGAAGCCAGGTTGCTGACATGCTGGGAAGGCAAGGCGGAAAGTTAATCAGATGTTTTTTTATTCCGGGAGATGATCTTTCCCTCCGTACAGAGCCTTCTGATGGGGTCAGTGGACAGGGTCAGGAGGGTGTGAGCCCGGGTCAGGTAGGTAAAGGGGATCTGGGAGAGGGCTGCAGGGGGGAGGAGCTAACTGTGGTGTGGTGGGAGTAAGAACAACGTTAGGGAGGGGGAGATAAGGGACAGAATAGTGATGGGGATTGCCTCCGTTCTCTGCAGTTGGCAGCAGGAGCACAGAGGGTATCGGAATCTGGTGCCAGGATTCAGGAACCGATGCGTTCAGGGCTGGAGAAGTGGGAAAGGGAGGTGCAATGGGTGTGGTCCAACGATGTCAGCAGGACACAGCCTCTGCTGAGGGTGCATGAGAAGTTAAAAGCTGCAAAGACAAAGCAGAACCTCAAAGCACTGGGTGGGATGGTGGCTCAGTGGTTAGCAATGCTGCTTAATAACGCCAGGAGCCTGGGTTTGATTCCATCCCTGGGTGACTGTCTGTGTGAAGCTTGGCATGTTCTCCCCCTTGTGTCTGTGTTGGTTACCTCTGGGTGTTCTGGCTTCCTCCCACTGTCCAAAGATCTGCACTTTAGGGTGGATCAGCTGTGCTAAAGTGTGCAGGTGAGCTTGCATCTTTTAGGATGACCATGTTAGTTTGGATTTCTTCATTTGCAAATCCCAGAACTTTTTTTAACTTACATTCTCAAGATAGCTTTTAACAATAGGTGTCACCTCAGCTCAGATAATGCATTGAAGGTGGGACATTAAAGTCTGTCTGTGTCCCAATGTTAGGTCAGACTGATTCTATTTCTAAAGTGGGAGCTACAGAATCTTACATGGATTTATGCAGTTTTTGAGTAATTCGGAATAGAATGGACTTCTGCAAGGAAGTGTACAAACAACTGACCAGGAACATAACAGGCAACTACCAGCTGATCTGACCAAAGAGCACAACCGTGAACTGACAGCATTCATCAAGACTTCTGATCCAATCCTTCCAGAAGCTCAGCACCCACGGATTAGTTGAATCCGTGGACATGTCAGTACTCTACACCAGCATTCCTCATGATGATGGCATCACGGTAACAGCCTCAGTACTCAATACCAACAAGTGCCAATCTCTCAGCACTGTCCTACAACTCATCCGCTTCATTCTCAACCACAACATTTTCACCTTTGGCAACCAGTTCTTCATCCAGACACATGGAACAGCCATGGGGACCAAACTTCCACCCCAGTATGCCAACATTTTCATGCACAGGTTCGAACAAGGCTTCTTTTCTGCACAGGACCTCCAACCAACACTATACACCAGATATATTGATGACATTTCTTCCTCTGGACCCATGGTGAGGAGTCACTGAAACAATAATACTCTTTAGTATCTGTCTCATTTTTGAACACATGCAGCTCTATCAAGGATGCGTATCTCAGCACTTCCCTGGACCGCAAACCCACGGATAACCTGACAGTGCTACACTTCTCTCGTGAAACATATTAAAACAGCCATCTCCTCTGGACAAGCCCTTCGCATACATAGGATCTGTTCAGGTGAGGAGGAACATGGCAGACACTTGCATGCTCTCATAAGAACGGGGTACAATGTTCAACTCATCAACTGCCAATTCCAATGTGTCACAGCAAGAAACTGTAATGACTTCCTTTAGGAGACAGACACGAGCTGCAACCAAAATGGTACCCTTTGTTGTCCAGTACTTCTCAGGAGCTGAAACACTACGCCATGTTCTTCACAGCCTGCAACACATTATTGATGAAGATGAGCACCTCGCCAAGACTTTCCCCACGCCTCCACTTCTCACCTTCAAACAACCGCCAAACTTTAAACAGATAATTGTTCTCAGAAAACTGCCTGGCCTTCAGGACAACACGATACAACTCTGTCACGGCAGATGATGAAAAACGTATCAGAATGTTGACACGATTATGACCATTACACATGAGGACACCACCCATCATGAGTGCAGCAGGTAATCATGTGACTCAGCCAACATTGTTTATCTCATACGCTGCAGGCAACGATGCTCTGAGTCTTGGTATATTGGTGAGACCAAGCAGAGGCTACAGCAACAGATGAATAGACACTGCACAACAATCAGCAGCCAGGAGTGTTCCCTCCCAGTCGGGGAACACTACAGCGGTCTGGGACATTCAGCCTTGGACCTTCGGGTGACCATCCTCCAAGGTAGACTTCAGGACAGGCAAAAATGCAAAATTGGCCAAGCAGGGACTGATAGCCAAGTTCGGTACCCATGGAAATGGCCTCAACCAGGACCTTGGGTTCATGTCACACTACAGGTGACCCCACTGTACTATGCATTCTCTCTCTCTCACACACAAGCATGCATTCACACAAATACATGCTCCTCCAAACCAACACTCACACAGACTCTCTCTCATACACATACGCTCTCTCAAATGATCTCTCTCTCTCACACACACCCTCTCACAGACTTATACCCCATTACACTCTCTCTCTCTCTCACTCACACACACATACACACCCTATCACAGACTTATACCCCATTACACTCTCTCACACACACACATGATCACTCGGTTTCTCCTGCACACACACACACACAAAAGTTTGTGGGTTGAATTTGTACTTGCAGAATCGCATTTTATTTTGTTCAAAAACCCATACACGTAAGATTCTGTAATACAACGATAGAAATAGAATCCGTCTGACCTAACATTGGGACACAGACAGACTTTAACTTAACACCTTCAATGCATTATCTGATTGAGATGACACCTATTGTTAAAAGCTATCTTGAGAACGTAACTTTTGAAAAGTTCTGGGATTTACATGTGAAGGAATCAAAACTAACATGGTCATTCTAAAAAATGGTAGAGGTAAGCTAAAGTTGTTTAATGTTACATCCCATGACACTGCAATCCTGTTGCTATAAAGTCTATGTGTTATGATTCTGCTCCACAACCAACGATGAAGGAGCGGCGCTTCGAAAACTAATGATTCTAAATAAACCTGTTGGGCTATAACCTAGCATTGTGTGATTTTTAACTTTGAAAATCTGCAGTAATACCAACATCTCCATACTGCGCATGCGACTCGGTGTCAGCAACGCACTACGCATGTTCCACAGTGTCAGCAAGATATTACGCATGCTCACACAACAAGCGGAAACACTCCGTGACCTTGTTTTGATGGACCAATGAGAAGTTCTGGAGGGCCGGATGGAGACTGGTCCTCCTGCCAATCACAGCAAACCCATCGTCTGGATGCGGAAGTAGGACAATGAACTTTTGAAGTTGTTGCTGCTGCTCCTCTCTCTTTGAACGAAGATTGAGCTTCACTCCAGACTGCAACTTCCTTCCTCTTTCCAACATCTGTGAGTACAGCACACTCTTTTTTCACCCCTTTTCCATTCCGGGGTTGAGCTGTTGACTTGCAGGAACTGAAGGGAAACGAAGTGAATCCAGGGAGGGGACAGACTCTGGGAAAGTTAGTCCAGGTCTTTTTTCAATGGCAAATACAGGAGAATTGACATTTCAGGCTCGAGCCTTTCATCAGAAATGATGTGTGGATGAACAAAGGGGCCTCTGCGTCCTTCTAATCCAGTCAATGCAAGTTGTCAGACAGGTGCAGCAAGTAGTGAGCAAGGCAAGTGGTATATTAGTAAGAGGAATTGAGTTCAGAAGTGGGGACCCCTTCCTGCAGTTTGGGCGTAATTGAATATATCCAAGGCTGAGTTCATCTGATTTTTGAACAACAAAGATGTGATGGTTATGGGGGAGGCAAGACCAGTACAGATCAGTTACAGAAACAGACCCTTCAGTCCAACTAGTCCATGCTGACTATGTTCTCAAACTAAACTGGACCCACCTGCCTGTGTTTAACCTATATGCCTCTGAACCTTTTATATTGGAGTCATAGAGATACACAGCACAAAAACAGACCCTTCGGTCCAATTTGTCCATGCCTATCAGTTATCCTAATCTCGTCTGCTTGCCAGCCCTGGGGCCATAATCCCTCGAACCCCTTCTATTATAGACCAATCCAAATGCCTTTTAAATTCTGTAATTATACCAGTCTCCGCCACTTCCTCTGGCTGGTCATTTCATATATGCACTACTGTGTGAAAAGGCTCCCCTTAGAGCTCTTTTATGTCTTTCCCCGTTCGCCCAAAACCTTTAGTTCTGCACTCCCCCACCCCAGGGAGAAGACTTTGTTTATTTACCCTATCCTTGCCTCTCATGATTTTATAAACCTCTAAGGTCATCCCTCAGCCTCCGACGCTCCAGTGAAAACAGCCCCAGCCTATTCAGCCTCTCCCGAGAGCTAATTTTTTTCAAACCTGGCAACATGCTGGTAAATCTTTTCTGAACCCTTTCAAGTTTCACACCGTCCTTCTGATGGGCAGGAGACCAGAGTTGCACACAATATTCCAAATGTGGCCTCACCAATGTCCTGTAAAGCTGCAACATCACCTACCTCCCAACTCCTTTACTCAGTGCTGTAACCGATAAAGGAAAGCATACCAAATGCTGCCTTCACTATCATATCCATCTGGGACTCTACCTTTAAGGAACTATGAACCTGCACTCCAGATTTTGATCTGGGACTCCTTACAGAGACATGGCTTCAGGATGACAAGGATTGGATCCTAAATATTGAGGGGAGATGTGGCATTCAAGTCGAATGGGAAGCGAGGTAAAGGTAGAGGGTTGACACTGCTAATCAAAGCACTGATCACAGGGTAGTCTAGTGTCAGCTCGGATTTCAGGTCCTGGTTTCTTTGTCCTCTATTGATCTCCCTGTTCCCACAGTTGTTGTCTGTTCTGAGCTCTGCTTCATTTCTGCTGAAGCTTTAACCTCCTTTGACACCTTCTGGAACAATAAATCATTCAGTCAATCAAAGTCCAATCTACAATCTCCCAGCCTGTAAACCATCCAGACACAGAGTATCATACCAGAAAATATAACAAAATAAGTGAAAAGTTAGAATTAAATAGGTGCTTGTGTCTGTTCATTGGCAAGTAAACTAGAAATAGGGGTCTGCCAGGATTCTTATAGTGCCCTGGTTGAAGAATTCTCTCTCCCTTACATCTAAGTATTAGTACCCTGCTATGATTTATAACAATATTTACATCAACAGAAATAAAGCATCTGTTATGCAATAGACATAGAGATATACAGTATGGAACTAGACTTTTTCTCTCTCTCGTGTGTGTGCGCGCGCACACACACACACCGAGGTCTATGGGGTGAATTTGTATTTGCAGATACCATCTATTTTGCTCAAAAAATGCACAATCTGCAGGCAGACAATACATGGAATATTTTATAAATTCCACTTTGGAAATAGAACCAGTCTGACTCAAAAACTGGGATACAGACAGACTCTGGCCTCACACCTTTAATGCATTGTCTGAGCTGAGTTGTCATCTTTTCTTATAAAACCTTAAGTTATCTTGAGCCTTAGAAGAAGTTCTGGGATTTACATATTAATGGCAATAGCAACTCATTCTAAAAGATGAAAGACTTTACAATCCAGGTTTCTTCAATGTATCATTTCAGTGGCATGACTCTGTAATGTTTTGCTGTAAACTCAGTGTCTTATGATCTTATACTCCACAACCACCGAATGAAGGAGCAGTGCTCCGAAAGCTAGTGCTTCCAAATAAACCTGGTGGACTGGCGTCATGTGATTTTTATCTTTGCCCAGGTTAGGGTGGGTTGGCCCTGCTAAATTACCCATAGTGCTCAGGGTTTTGCAGGTGTGGGAGAATTGTTAGAAGCAATTTGATTCTACCTTCTCATGACTGTCTGTGTGAACTTTGGTATGTTCTCCCTCTTCTGTCTGCGCGGGTTACCTCTGGGTGCTCCGGTTTCCTCCCACAGTCCAAGGATCTGCAGTTTCGGATGGATCGGCTGTGCTAAAGTGTCCAGGGATGTGCAGGTTAGAGTGGGTTAGCCATGGGGAACTGCAGGGATGCAGGGTAAGTGGATGAGTCTGGGTGGGATGCTGTGTGGAAGGTCGGTGTGAATTTGATAGGTGAAATAGCCTGCAGGGATTATATAAGTCTTCTGCTTTAGCCATATGTGGATTGAGAAATGACTGCTGTGGGAGGAGTAGGTTCCAGTTGATGGGACACTGCCCCAGTCCTGGGGAAGGTGGGAATTGTGCTGTCTCTCTCCCCACCCACTGCCCCCAACCATTATCTCTCATCCCGCAACTCTCTGCCCCCCATTTTCTCTCTCTCCCCCTCATTCTATTCCTCCATCCTTTGACCCCCAAGTCTTTCCTTTCCGCCCCCACCACCCTCTGTTCCCCCCAGTCTCTCAATGGCCCCACACTCTGTCACCCTGTCCATTCTGTATCTCTTCCAACTCCCACTAAACTTTCTCATTCCTCGAGCTCTCTTTGATCGCTGTATCAAGCTCTTCTCAGAAGAGAGAGAGAAAATGGTTGGTGATGACACTGCCTGGGAGATGGGCGTGCAAGAGAAATGGCTGATCTTTCAAATTGAGAATAGCTAAAATAATATATTCAGAAATAGCATTAAAGTTTGAACGCATGTTCAATTTTCTATAAAGACAAAGCTGCAGCCATCTTTCTCAAACTTGCTTTGAACTATGTGCAGTTGAGGAAAGGCTGTTCGGGGTGAATGAGGCTTTTGCCTAAAATGTCAATTTTCCTGCTCCTCGGATGTTGCCTGACCTGCTGTGCTTTTCCAGCACCACATTCTTGACTCTAATCTCCAGCATCTGCAGTACTCACTTTCTGCTGTTAGGGGTGAATGGCCGATTCCTAGTCTTGAAAAATTGGTTCTGTTAGAAGGTGTAGAGGTGTATTCTACCTTCAAGAGAATTGAAAAGCGAGCAGAACCACCTGACATAGCACCAAACGTTGTGAACAAGGTAACAATTTAACATTTGGTCAAACAGCTCAGTAGCTGGGTTGCCTGGAGACAAAAACATACTCAATTTTGGCCAATCGATTTAAATCTTGCCCCAAAATACTGAATTCCAATCAAATTTGAATTTAGTATTTTGATAATATTGTTAGCATTGCTGCCTCACACCACCAGGGTCGATTCCAGCCTTGGGAGACTGTGTGGAGTTTGCACATTCTCCCTGTGTCTGCGTGGGTTTGCTCTGGGTGCTCCAGTTTCCTCCCACAGTCCAAAGATGTGCAGGTCAGGTGAAGTGGCTATGCTATATTGCCCGTAGTGTTAGCTGCATTCGTCAGAGGGAAATGGGTCTGGGTGAGTTACTCTTCGGAGGCTCGGTGTGGACTGGTTGGGCCGAAGGGCCTGATTGCGCACTGTAGGGAATTTAATCTAATCTAATATTAACACCAATGAAACGATTTGATGCTTTGGAGTACAAAATAAAAAAAAAAGTTGAACAGTTACAGGAGAGCTGTCAAAAGACCAAAAGGCTGCTAGTGCGAACTCTGAGAGGTACCTGTCCAGAGAAGGAGTCTGCACAGAGAAAAAACATCGACACCGACCTGGAGAGCAAATCTACAGAGGAAGGTACAAAGAGAAGATTTAACAGCTGGCTGGGTTTGAAGTTTGAATCTTTCGGTAAATCTTAATCAGGGTTTTTTATTGGACTGGTATCATACAGGGGAAGGTAGGAGATAGGTTAGAGAAAGGAGTTGTAAATTGTTGTTAATTAATTATTCTCCGTTAGACGTTAATAAATAAAGTTGTTAATTTTAACTTTAAATACTGACCTTTGGGAATAGTTTCTTGGTTCTTGAATTTTCACAGATTACTGCATGGGTTAAACCTTCTCTATGTTGCTGGTTTAAATTAGGTGGGGGAGGTTGCACCCAGTGTTGTAAAATTTGGGGGCTTTCGTCCGAGATTTGAACTAGTTTAGACAGATTTGAATAGATTTGGCGGTACGAAAAATCCCAGCAGATTTAAACACTTGCAAGTTAGTGTCCTAGATCATTAAATAAAACTTTAAATAGTGACTTTTAGAAACAGTTCCTTACCTCTTGAATTTTCACATGATCACATGGGGTAAATCTTTTTTGGGTTTAAATTAGTTGGGGGTGTTGTCCGTGTCATAACAGTTCTGACTATATAGAAATAGAGTAGTGGAACATGGAAACAAACTGTTTGTTCCGTGCCAGTCGGATATCCTAAATTAACCTTGGCCCATTTGCCAGCTCTTGGCACATATCCCTCCAAACCTTCCTGTTCATGTACCCATCCAGATGCCTTTTGAATATTGTAATTGTACCAGCCTCCACCACTTCCTCTGGGAGCTCATTCAATCCACGCACCACCCGCTGCGTAAAATAGTTGCCCATTAGGTCCCTTTTAATCCTTTCCCCTCTCACCCTAATATAAATCAATTGCTGCTTTTTCTGAACAGGCTGAGTGGTTCGCACTGCTGCCTTATAGCGCTAGGGACCCGGGTTTGATCCCAGTCTCGGCCAACTGTCTGAGTGGAGTTTGCACCTTCTCCCCATGTCTGCGTGGGATTCCTTTGGTGCTCCGGTTTCTCCCCACAATCCAAAGATGTGCAGGTTTGGAGAGGGCACTTGAGGGGAATTAACTTTCACACTTTTTTTCTACTCCTTCGGTCCCTTTTAAATCTTTCCCCTCTCAACTTCAATCTATACCCTCCAGTTTGGGAGTCCCCTACCCTGAGGAAAAGATGAGTCGTCAAATAAAATGCAAAAGGAATAGAATGTGGAGCCGCAGGATAAATATAAAATGTCGCTCCAGCCTTTCTTGTCTCCGATTGTCATTTGGTCACAAAACCTGTCGGTAACACCAGCAACGTCACAGAGCATCTTGCGCATGCTCCTCGGTGACAACACACACTGCGCATGTTCGCCTGTGTCAGCAAAGCCTGCGTGTGCTCCTGGCGGTCCGCGGAAACTGCGCGTGATCTTCTTTTGTTGGGCCAATAGGAAGCCCTGGAGGACCGGAAGGAGCGTGGTCCTCCCACTAATCAGAGACACCTTTATTGTGTGTGTCTCTCTCTCTCAATCTCAATTTATGGAGGGGACAGATTCTGGAAAAGTTGGGCCAGGTCTGTGTCTCAGTTGACAAGCTCATGGAAACTGCAGTACCACGATGTGAAGTGATAGCATTCCCTGTCGGGGGGTTGGGGGAAGCAGAAAGGAGATGCATTGTTTAAATGGTGATATATTGGGATGTGGAGAAAGTGAGGACTGCAAATGTTGGAGATCAGAGTCAAAAAGTGTGGTGCTCGAAAAGCACAGCAGATGAGGCAGCATCCGAGGAGCAGGAGAGTCAGCCTTACAGGCACGAGCCCTTCATAAGGAATGTGTATAAAGGGGCCTCAGCGTCCTTCCATACCAGTTAATGCCAGTTGTCAGATAGATGCAGCAAGCAATGAGCAAAGCACGTGTTATATTAGCAAGAGGAATTGAGTTCAGAAGTGAGGATGTCTTCCTGCAGTTATGGGATCATTGAATATATTCAAGGCTGAGTTCATCTGATTTTGGAACAACAAAGAAGTGGACGTTTTTGGGGGAAGGCAAGAAAATGGTTTTCACACCATTGCAGAACAGTTACCGAGTCAAACAGCACAGAAACAGTCCCTTCAGTCCAACTACTCCATGCTATGTTCTGAAACTAATCTAATCCCATCTGCCTGTGTTTGGCCTATATCCCTCTGTCACAAAGCTGGTCCTTTTTTCTAAAAGCTGGTCCTTCTTCTCAAGGATGCTGTGTCCTTGGTTTATTTTCAGAGGGGTGGTAAAAAGACCCAAGCTCCGAAGCGACTGGTTTAGTACAGAGATGAAAAACGGTATTGGGAGGCATTTTTGGTAATGTGTGAACAGATGAGACTTGAGGCCAAAGCTTTTATGTTTTAGAAGTGACCTGTACAATGAAAGGGGAGTGGTCAGTCCTGAAAGCTGAAGTCTTGTTTGGGTGAGTTAAGCAGTGGGCTGTGTGGAGAAAGGCTGCTAATACTGTCTCCTTCTGCCCTTCTAACTTCAACTGTAAGCCTCTGTTTCAGTTTTACTTTGTTTAAGGGGTTTGTTTTTTTGGTACTGTTGTGTACCAGCATTGCGAAGAGTGTTCAGAGTTTCTCCACAGCTTGTACTGTACTTAATAAAGTTTGGTTGTTCACAGAAGTTGGCGTATTGCAGTGTAAGAAGCTCAAGCAAAAGAACTTAACAAAGGAACCTAAGGGATAGGTCTTTCATGCAGAAAGTGGCGTGTTTAAGGAAAGAGCTGTCAGAAGAAGTGGTGGGTGCTGGCACAATTATGACATTAAAAGGCATCTGGATGGGTATACGATTAGGAAGGGTTTAGATGATATGGGCCAGATGCTGGCAAATCAGCCGAGATTAGGTTAGGTTATCTAGTTGGCACGGATGAATTAGACCAAAGGGTCTGTTTCTGTGCTACATATCTTTATCACTCTGGCTTGCCACTAACATTTGCCACATCTATATGTACAGTTTCTCTCTGGTGTCAGTGTCAATGCCTTGATGTCTCATTCTTAACCGGACTGGCAGTGATGATTTTTGTAATCTTTTCTTACAGATTATCTGAAGACAGAAGTTTCAAAATCAACAGATAAAGGGCTCAAGTCCAAAATGTTGATTTTCCTGCTTATCTGATGCTGCTTGCCATGCTGCGCTTTTCCAGAGACGCATTTTTTGAATCTGACTCTCCAGCGTCTCCATTCCTCACTTTCATGTCAATGTCTGACAGTCACTCAATCCACCAGGACCGCAACAATTTTCAACTATGATTCTGTGAGAAGGAGCAAAGCTTTCTTTTTGCTTCCTGTTTGAGTACAGGGGCACTGGTTGAAAGACCCTACTGTTGCAGCGCACTGAGTGTGGAGCCTGAAACAACTCTACTGCCTGGAAAGAAGAATTCACGGCGGGGTTGTACACGTGTGTGTGTGTGTCTGTGCAGCTGAAGCTTCGGCCATGGAGAAACCTGAGGCAACACTCCCCGTTGAGAAACCATGGAAGTGTGGCAACTGCAGGAAGGGCTTCCGTGTCCCATCTGTCCTGGCGGCTCATCAGTGCAATCACACTGGGAAGAGGCCGTTCTCCTGCCCCAAGCGGGCGAAGGGCTTTACTTGCTCCTGTGTCCTGCTGGCCCACCAGCATATACAGACTGGTGAGAGGACGTTTTACTGCTCCGTGTGCGGGAAAGGGTTCACTTGTGTGGACAACCTCCAGACCCACCAGCGAATCCATGCAGGAGAGAGGCTTTTCAGTTGCCACGAGTGCGGGAAAGCCTTTAGCAATTCCTCCGACCTGCTGAAGCACCAGCGAGTCCACACGGGGGAGAGGCCATTCAGCTGCCCAGAGTGCGGGAAGGCCTTCAGCGACTCCTCCAACCTGCTGAGGCACCGGCGGGTCCACACAGGGGAGAGGCCCTTCAGCTGCCCAGAGTGCGGGAAGGCCTTCAGCAATTCCTCCAACCTGCTGGCCCATCAGCAGGTCCACACGGGGGAGAGGCCCTTCAGCTGCCCAGAGTGCGGGAAGGCCTTCAGTAAATCCTCCAACCTGCTGGCCCATCAGCGGGTCCACACGGGGGAGAGGCCCTTCAGCTGCCCAGAGTGCGGGAAGGCCTTCAGCAATTCCTCCGACCTACTGAGACACCGGCGAATCCACACGGGGGAGAGGCCTTTCGCCTGCTCTGAGTGTGGTAAGGCCTTCAGCAATTCCTCTGACCTGTTGTCCCACCGGCGAGTCCACGCCAGGGAAAGGCCATTCAGCTGCCCCAAGTGTGGAAAGGGGTTCACCCGCTCCTCCAAACTGCTGGCCCATCAATGGGTCCACACCGGGGAGAGGCCGTTTGCCTGCCCCGACTGCGGGCGGAGGTTCACATTGTCCTGCAACTTGCGGAGGCACCAGCGGGGGCACCAGTGCACCCAAAAATCAGATTCCACCAGTGCCGCTGCAGTGGGTCACCCCCAAGGCTGAACCTCTTGCCCATTCTGACAGTGGGTGCAGTGGGCTTTTTTGTTTTGTGCTGGACTCACCATCCCCTCCCCGCCCCCACCCCCACAAGCCCACCTACGTGGCTCATGGGTGGTATGGTGACTCAGTGGTTAGTACCACTGCCTCATGATGCTGACCTGGGTTCAATTCCAACCTCGGGATGACAGTCTGTGTGTATCTTTCACGATGTCCCCCCCACATCTCTATGGGTTACTTCTGAGTGCTCCGGTTTCCTTCCCCTGGTCTAAAGGTGTACAGGTTAGGATGGATTGGCCCATCTAAATTGTCCCATAGTGTTCTGGGATGTGTAGGTGTGGTGCATTAGTCAGGGGTAAATGTAGAGGAATAGGAATAGGGGAATGGGTCTGGCTGGGTTACTCTGCGGAGGGCCAGTGTGGACTTGTTGGGCGAAAGGACCTGTTTCCATACTGTTGGGAATCTAATCTTTAAAAAAAAGAATTCCTCCAAGCGATACTGATAAAATATGCCGAGTTGGACAAAGTATCCCGTCAAGTTTGAGACAAACCCAGAGTTGAAGAAGTCGGAAGTCACACAACACCATGTTACAGTGCAACAAGTTTATTTGAAATCACAAACTTTAAGAGCATTGCTCTTTCATGAGTGCTGCTCCTTCATCACTTCATCTGGTGCCATTTGACTTCTGACCATGTCCACCCCAATTCAATACCAGCACCTCCGCATCAGAGTTGATGAATGAGATTGGAGTTTATTCGGCCTGATTTAGTAAGATGTTTATTTGGAAACTCAAAACTGTCGGACCGACAAAGAGACACGAATGATAGAGTCCCACAGCAGGAGACAGGCCCTTCGGCCCAACATGGTCCATGCCAACCAAACTGTCCATCAACACTAAGCCCATTTCCTTGCACTTGGCCCATTTCCTTCCATACATTTCCTATCCACTTATTTGTCCAAATGCCTTATAAATATTGTTAATGTACCCACCTCAACCACTTCCGCTGGCATTTCATTCCATATGTGTACCACCGTCTGCATTAAAAAAAAAGTTGCCCCTCACATTCCCTGTTATTCTTTTTCCTCTAACCTTAAACTGATGCCCTCTAGCTCTCACTTCCCCAACCCCGGGGTAAACGTCTGAGTGCATTCACCCTCTCCATGCCTCTCACGATCACTTCACTTCTCTAAGGGCCCCTGTCAGTCTCTAATGCTCTAAATAAAAATATCTTAGCTTGTCCAACCTCTCCCTTTTACACAGACCCTTGAGTCCTGGCAACATCCTTGTATATGTCTTCAGCACGCTTCCAAGTTTAATAACATATTTGTTATAGACACTGCCCTGTCTACCTGTTTTGTTGGAAATATAGGACCTAATCCAAACTGGATAATCTGGCTGATGGGACAGGAAACCACTTCCTTTCTTAAGAGAGAAGTCTCCTGGTTGGCTGACTGATCTACTGACCCTCACAGTGCCCCTTTGCCCTCAGTTATCTGGAGGGGTGTCCACACATTTGCCTAAGGTGGTGCTTGAAACCTTTATCATCTTTGGGATTGGTCCCCATTCATTCCGTGCGATGGAGTCATGCAGCCTGGAAACAGACACTTCAGACCAACCAGTCCATGATCCCTAACTAAACTAGTGCCACCCATCTGCTCCTGGCCTGTATCCAGTTTGTTAATAGTTTTGTTCATTTGTTCACCATGAGAGTTGGATACATAAATTGCTGATTGTTGATTTTAAAGTGTTGGGGATTTATTCTTCTCACTAGAGCAGGTTACACCACTTTTCATGCTAATTTTATAGATTATTGGGCGACACTCTCCTCTGTTTGAGAAAGGTGGTGCTGTCAGCCTTCGCTTTATAAGAGTATTGACGTGATGTACTGCTGAATGCAATGGAGTCAACATGAATCCCAGCCTCTCACTGTGGTTGTGGGTGAATCGCCTTAATTTGGCTCTTAACTCAGAAACTGCACACAATTAACTGCTGAAACAATGATTTACACTTGATTGTATGCAGCAACCAAAAATAAAACTCAAGTAACCAAGTTCAACCTCACTCACAACTTGGCTATCACCCAATTGATGGCAGAATTTAACTGAGTTTCCACCAACAGTTTGTCTCTGGAAGTATCCAGGGATTCAGTGCAGCATTCTTCTTCCAAGTACTGCTGCTGCATCTTTCTGGAGTTGCATTCTGGTGGAGATTCCTCGCTTTCAAATCTGTGGTGTGATGCTTCTTTAGATTCTGACACCATCTCCCCACACTTCTGGAGATCTCCGGTCTGCAGCTTACCTTCTTATCCTCGAGGGTTAGTGGTTTGTTTGATACAGCCTTTCCTGCAAAAAACCCCTTTACGTCAGTGCCTTCCTTCCACAGACAAACTTAATTGTCCTTTTGTCATGAGGTTATTAAACACTTAGCTCATCGGTCCCAGGAAACAACTTGTTGTTTTGCATCCTTCTACCCAGGGATGACTAACTACCAGAAATTAGGCCATTCAGCCCATTGAGTCTGCTCCACTATTCAATCATGGCTGATATGTTTCTCAACCCAATTCTCCCCGTAGCCCTTGATAGGTAAGAATGATTGAATGGTGGAGCAGACTCAATGAGCTGAATGGCCTCATTTCTGCTTCTGAGGTCTTCTGATGTAGCAGTTTCTCAGTGGCCCTTTTGTTTCTTGGTCCAGAAAGAGTTACTGCTGACTCAGGGAGTTTGGAAAGTTCTGGAGTTTACAGGACCACACCACATTCCTCTCTGCCTCCTCCCGAGATACTGGCAATTCCCAAGATCCCTTGGTATGCCTGAAAACAATCGAGGTATCTGTAAATCTCTGCTGCTACTCAGGAACAGAAAGATTATGGGGACAGACTATGGAGTTCTACTCCAGGATTCTCTCAAGGTAAACTTACAGGTTGAGTCAGTAGTTGGGGAGGCAAATGCAATGAAGGCATTTATTTTGATCAGACTTGAATATAAAAGCAGGGATGTACTTCTGAGGCTCCGGTCAGGCCACAATTGGAGTACTGTATGTAGATTTGGGCCCCATATCTCAGGAAGGATGTACTGGCCCTGGAACATGTTCAGAGGAGGTTCACAAGAATGGTCCAGGAATGAAAAATTTAACATATGAAGAACATTAGAGGACTCTAGGTTTATACTTCATGGAGTTCAGAAGGATGAGAGGGGATCTAATTGAAACCTACAGAATAATGA
The DNA here is from genome assembly GCF_037043375.1 of Chiloscyllium plagiosum. NCBI lineage: Eukaryota > Metazoa > Chordata > Chondrichthyes > Orectolobiformes > Hemiscylliidae > Chiloscyllium > Chiloscyllium plagiosum. The sequence goes on from NW_028270165.1 coordinate 36,736,695, forward strand.
ACGGCGTGGATGTTGGGAATATGTTTCCATTGGTAGGAAAGACTAGAACCTGAGGGCTCAGCTTTCGCGTCAAGGGAAGACCCTTTAGAACAGAGGGGAGAGAAACTTCTTAAACCAGAGTGTGGTGAATCTATGGAATTCACCGCCACAGAAGGCTGCAGAGGACAAGTTACTGAGTATATTTAAGACTGAGATAAATAGGTTCTTGAGTATCAAGGGGATTAAGGGTTACGGGGAGAATGGGGTTGAGAAACGTATCAGCCATGATTGAATGGCGAAGCAGACTCAATGGGCTGAATGGCCTAATTTCTGCTCCAATGGTCTTATGATATGCTGATGTGTGGAGGAGTGAGGAGGGGGGAAAAAAGAGATGAAGAGAGAAAGACAGTTAAAGTGAAGCTCGATAGTGATGAAGAAAATATAAGAATTGTATGATAAATGGCAGAACACATAGGAGCACTGGCATACAGAGGGATCAGGGCATATACATCCGTGGAAGTGGTAATGCAGGTGGGCATGGTGGTCAAGAAGGCACACAGCACACTTCCTTGAGTGTAAGAGTTACGTTACAGCTCTTTATTCTGACCACATTCGGAATATTGTGTGCAGTTCTGGTCACTGTGCTACTGGAAGGATGTGGGTGCTCTGGCAGAGGGTACAGACAAGGTTCACCAGGACATTGCCCAGTCTGGAGGGCTCTCATTACGAGCAGAGGAGGCATAAACCTGTATTGTTTTCTTTGGAAAAACAGAGGCTGAGAGGAGACCTCGACAAAATGATGAGACACACAGATTTGCTGGACAGGGGTGGCAAGGTAGCTCAGTGGTTCGCACTGACGCCTCACAGTGCCAGAGCCCTGCGTTCGATTTTGGTCTCAGGCAACTATCTGTGTGGAGTTGGCACATTGTCCCTGCACCCCACCTCCCGTGTCTGTGTGGGCTTCCTCCGGGTGCTCCGGCTTCCTCCTACAATCCAAACTTGTATAGGTTAGGGTGGATTAGCGAAGCTAAATTACCCATAGTGTCCAGGGAGAGGCAGGTTAAGTTGGATTGTCTGTATGTAAATTGCCCCAATGTTCAGGGATGTGTAAGTTCCGTGCATTAGTCAAGAGTAAATGTCGATAATAGGGGTAAGGGAACGGGTCTCTATGTGTTAATCTTTGGAGGGCCGGTGTTGACTTGTTGGGCTGAACGGTCTGTTTCCACGCTGGAGGGATTCTGTGATAGTCAGAGGCGTTTTTTCCCTCCAGGGTGGAAAGGTCAACTAAAAGAGGGCACAGGTTCAAGGTGAAAGGGGGACTGTTTGGGGGAGAAGTGGTGGGGGTGGGGAATTTACACAGAGAGGTGGTGGGTTTCTGGAACGCATTGCCAGTGGAGGTAGTGGAAGCAGGCATCTTAACAATGTTTAAGGTGTATCTTGATAGACACATGAAGGGGACGTGAACAGAGGAACAGAAACCACACATGGGCAATAAATAGCAGGTCTAAGTAAGGATTAAGAATTAGCACAGGCTTGAGGGGGTGTGTGTGCCTAAACCAAGTGAGAAGAGCCTGTGACTGTGCTGTATTGTATTGATACAGCTTTCCCCCACTATTTGAAAGTAGAGTGTTCCTTTCATAAGCTGAAATGGGCCTAAAGCGAAGAAGCAATTACCAGTAATTAATTTATATTATGCCTTTCTTTGTAAAAGCGACAATCCTCTTCGGATTTCTTTCGGTTTGTGAGAACAGGTATTAATGTAGGTCTTTTGTAAAAGTGAAGTAGTGTAAAGTGACTTTCGAAAAGTGGGGGATACCCTTATGCAGATGGAGGGGAGATGGGGGAGCAATGAAGAGGGGTGGATGGAGGCTCATGTGGAGAATAAACACAGAGACCAATTGTGCTTGCCCCTGTGCTGGAGACTCAATGGGGCAGAGACAAATGTATCTATTTCAGGTATACCTGCAGTATGCTCCATCCAGGATAAAAAAAAATGTCCTTCATCTGCTTCAGCATACAGGGCAGATGAGCAGTTTCTCCCCAATGTGGACTAGGAGGTGATGCGACTGAGTGAAGCCTTTCCTGTGCTGAATGCAGGTGATTGGCCGCTGCCCAGTATATAAATGCTGATGAATATCGGGCAGACGGGGAAGGGAAACCGTTCCTACACTCCCTGCATTTTCATGATTTCTCCATGGTGCAGGTGTCCTCGTATTTCTCCAGGTTCAACAATCAGTTGAAACTCGCTCACACTTATAGCATAGGTGTGGTGTTACTAGTGAACTGGTAATTGGACGACTCTCATTCAGTCTGTAAAGCATGTTCCAGTCACTACTGTAGTGTGTAGGTATGTGAGACTCTGAGTTTCCAGTCACACTGACGTTTAAAACCTAACTAAGCAGACAGACCTTCTCCCCTTTGTTTTCAAGGCCATCAATATCCAAGTCCTGGTGAATCAAGCGACTGTCAGACTTCGATGTGATGTTTGGTCTGAGATTTCTGCCTCCAAATTCTTCTCTTGTAATATTCCTGTGGAAAGAGATTGCAAAGGTCATTGCTGTCAGTCCACAATAGAAAATCAAAACACACAATTCTAGTTTCTGTGGAACATTCTTTCCTCTCTTAATACCCAAGATCTTTGTGCTGATCTTTATGTAAATGTATACAGCAGGGTAATGTGGTGGATTGCATACTCCATGAAGAGTCCACTCAAGTTGCTGAATGGACATCTATCATGCAGTATTGACGTTCTTACTGAAGATACACAATATTCTGCTGTACAATATTCCGAGCCCAGCAACAACTGCAAATCAGGCTTTGAGAGCTATAAACATTCCATCAAATATGTAACATATACCCCAGACTTATCTGTCTTATCTTTACGCACGGTTGTCTTAAATCTGAGTCTTCTGGAAATGTAAGTTTTAAGTGTGACGTTTTGTAAAAGAAGCAGTCGTTTTGGACTCCTTCCATGCCATACTGACTCTATTACTGGAAATACATCCATACTACACCAGGATTCATGGATCAATGACGTGAGGCTAATCTTTACCCTCTTATAATTTTCTGTTACATAAATGTTTCGACGAATGCCAACGCTTTTCACCAGTCATAGAGTCAGAGACATAAAGCACAGAAACAGATCCTTCAATCTAACTTGTCCATGCCAATCGGATATCCAAAATTAGTCTAGTTCCATTTTTCATCACTTGGTCCATATCCCTCTAAACCCTTCCTTTTCATATATCCATCCAGATGCCTCCACCACTTCCTCTGGCAGCTCATTCCATACACGCATCACCCTCTGCAAAAAATGGAAGACTGCAAGGTCCCTTTTAAATTTTTCCCCTCTAGCCCTAAACCTGTGCCCTCTAGTTCTGCACTCCCCCTATCCCAGGGAAAAGACCTTGTCTATCCACCCTATCCACACCCCTCAAGTTTTTATAAACCTCTTTAAAAAACACACACTCAGCCTGAGATGCTCTAGGGAAAACAGCCCCATCCTATTCAGCCTCTCCTTGTGGTTCAAACCCTCCGACTCTGGCAACAGCCTTGTGAATCTTTTCTGAATCCTTTCAAGTATCACAACATCCTTCCTATAGAAGGGAGACCAGAATTGCACACAATATTCCAGAAGAAGCCGACTGAAACTGACTTTTGCAGAGTTTGCTCCCTGCTTGGATTCATACTCTCTGCCTCCCGTTGCTGCAAATGAACAGTGCTTCCCCCCTTCTCTCTCCCTCCCAGGATAAGGAATGGAAAGGAGGAGACATTGCTTCACTCCCAGATTTTACCCAGAAGAGTCCCCCTATTGTCTGAATTCGCAAGTTGGACCATGAGCTTCTGAAGCGACTGCTGCTCCTCTCTTTCTCTGAATGAAGATTGAGCTTCACCCCAGACTGCAACTCCCTTCCTCTGTCCAAAAATCTGTGAGCACAGCACATTTTTGTTGAAGTAAGGCATCTTTCCTGAATGTTACAATTAAAGGGGTGTCTTCCCCCTGATATTCAAAGGGACGGTAAGTCAGAGACAGGCCACGCCTTGTGTTGTGTGGCATGTGTGACAGTTGCAACAGGATGTCCCAACTCCTATGCTCCATTCAAAGTTTGTGAGAAGGTTTGTAGCTCGGGTGCTCGTTGTTGTGGTTCTGTTCGCCGAGCTGGGAATTTTTGTTGCAGACGTTTCATCCCCTGTCTAGGTGACATCCTTAGTGCTAGGGATCCTCTTGTGAAGCACTTCTGTGATGTTTCCTCCAGCATTTATAGTGGTTTGTCTCTGCCGCTTCCGGTTGTCAGTTCCAACTGTCCGCTGCATTGGCCAGTGTATTGGGTCCAGGTCAATGTGTTTGTTGATAGAATCTGTGGATGAGTGCCATGCCAGAGAACGGCCAGGGAATTCCTAGAGGCATGGCCTCTAGGCATTTTTACAGCGCCACATTTTTCAACTCTGGATCTGGGACAAGGTGTGTGGTGTGGGGGTGGGTGGGGTGGGGGAGGGGAAATAAAGAAACTGGTGAAATCTATATTGATCCTATGTAGTTAGTGGGTCCCAAAGCAGAAGACGAGGTGTTCTTCCTACAAGCGTCAGGTAGCTAGAGCTTGGAGGGAGAGGCAGCCGAGGACTTGCATGTCCTTGACGGATTGGGAGGGGGGAGTTAAAGTGTTCAGCCACAAGGTGGTGGGGTCGTTTAGTTTTGGCGTCTCAGAGCTGTTCCCTGAAATGTTCTGCAAGTTGGCGTCCAGTCTCCCCAATATGGCAGAGACCACATCGAGAGCAATGGACTTATAAATAAATCTTATAAACAAATTGTACAAATCTTAGCCTGCTAGAGTTATTTTCTTTAATTAAGTTAAAGAAAATTTTAATTAAATTGGGTGACTACATGAAACGGTTTGTTGGTCAGACTCAAATGAGACAATGCCATTAATATCAGTGAACTGCTTTTTTTGTTAGAAGCACAAGTTCTTGATTTATTTTCACAACTTACTGGTATTCACATCTGCACATTCAATGTCAGACTCTGACATCAGAAATGACATGACACCATTAATTTTTTTCTTACAATAATTCAACAAACAAATTAATAACACACAGTGAACACCAACTCTCATTAACATGAAATTAAATTTGACCAAATAAAATGTAACATCAAATGAGAGATAACAAATGGGGGAAGGGCAGAAGGCAAGAAATGCAGCAACATAGAAGGTGCTCCTCCAGGGAGTGTATTTTACCTACAACTGCTCAATATAAACAAACACTCTGACATGACCCTCCGGTTTTAATGTAAACCATAGCCCCATACAGTAGGTACCATTTAAATAAGTTAATAGATACAAGCCTTGAGCAAATCCAGCCTCCAGCCGGACCCCCCGCTTCTTGGAGCTCGGACCTTCCTCCAGCTCCGGGAGGTTGTTGAGCTCCTGGGCTCCGGCCGCCGCCGAAGAAGCCGCGGGCGCCGGCTCTCTCTCCTCCACCGCCGACATTTTAAATTTGTTTTCTCGTTCACCCGGTAACCGTCACCTCCCCCTTTCCGGGCCCCGGGAATTATACACAAATAAACAATAAACCCCACCGGGGACTGTCTCCTTTTCTTCACAACTTTTGTTTGAAAAGTTCCGACTTTAATTTGAAATGTATTTTAAAGGTATTTTCTGAGGTAAACGATGCCTGTCTGCCCCCCTCCCTCCGTCAGAAACCGCCCGCTGAGTCGATGAGAAAACCGCAGCCTCGCGCCGCCATCTTTGTTTTTCTTCTTCTTTCCGTCTCCTCCTTCAGTGACGCGCGTCATCCGCGTCCCCTCCAATCAGAGCGCACCTTACACCACCTGACCAATGGCAGCTGGCATTCCGTGTCGTGTTGGTCCCACCCTCTGTAAACTCTCTCTCCGATTAGTCGGTACCGACCACAAGCTTTGGGATTGGTGGAGAATTTCACAATCATGTCAGTGTATCCGCCCTTTTCATTCCCGTTCATTCATTCAACAGCAGATGACCCAATTTACTGCAACGGGCTCTGGGGCGATAGCGGTAGTGTCACATATTCAGGGGGAAGATGTGATTTTTAACGTTATCAACCAATTCAACTGTAGCACCTCCGCATCCATTCATTCAACCTAAGAGGGCTCAATTTAGTGTAATGGGCTCTGAGGGTATAATATTTGTATCCCATGTTAAGAAGAAACCTCTCCCCATTCATTCAATAGAAGAGGGCCTATTTGCTGCAGAGGTTTTTTTTTATGGCGCAGTGGTAGTGTCCCTATCTTCTTCACTATGAGGATGCGTAATAATAAGTTTTTAGTCATAAGTCACATGACACCAGGTTATAGTCCAGCAGGTTTGTTTGGAAGGGATCTTACAGAAATATATTAAATTATGAAAGAAATAAAAGTAGGATGTTGCATTGGTAGCTGAGACCTCAAGATTAGACGAAGCAGGTTGAAAACTGAACGGAGAAGAAACTTCTTCACCCAGAGGGTTGTTAATCTATGGAATTCCTTGCCCAGGAAGTATTTAACATTACTTCAGCAATTACTCGAAGCAGTAGATAATTCTTTTATTTTTCAAAAACGTAAGGGATATGGTGAAAACGCAGGTAAGTGCAGCATAGTCCACGAAAAGATTCGTCATGATCTTAGTGAGTGGTGGAGCGGGCCGGAAGGCCGACTCTTGCTCCTAGTTCTTATGCTCTTATGTTGAAATCACAAGCTTTTGGAGTGCAGTCACTTCAGTAGATGAAGTCATGAAAAAAACAAGTGCAGGAAAGAGAATTTAGATAAATGAAAGACAGAGCATCTCAACGGTCAATTACTTACTCTCATTCCTATTTCTGATTATCTTACTACACAGCAAGTTGTGTGTTTTCCAAACATTAATTTTATTTCCATTGTTTAAAGTCAAATATTTAAGATGAACAGTTTGTTTTTCCTCACTTGGACACACTGTGAATATCATAGGAACAATTCATAAACTAGATTTGTCACTGAGTCACTCAAGTAGATACTAGAAAGGAGAAAAAATCCCAACATGTGCAGGATGCTAACGAAAAGTTAGCAACCTGAAATGGTAACAGGAGCAAGTGAACAGTCCCAATCAGGAAACTCATATTCTGACATCCACTACAGTACCTTGCTTTCCTTTTCAGTTTAATGATCCATAATTGAATCTGACTCCAACACACTCTCTGGCAGACAGTTCCAGAGGTCAAAGTATTAACGAAGTAAGTTTTGGATCCATCCCAAAGACAATTCCGATGGACTTTTGCTTCCAAACATTTACACTAAGTTCTTGGTATGGACACATTTCCAACTTAGTAGGTTTATTCAAATTTTATAACATTTTGGGGTGGCACACTGCTTTGCATTGCTACCTCACAGCATAAGGGACCCAGGTTCAATTCCAGCCTCAGGTAACTGTCTGTGTGGAGTTTGCACGTTTTCCCTGTCTGCACAGTTTCCTTCTACTGTCCAAAGAGGGGCTTCGGTACATCTGTGTGGACCTCCTCCTGTTAACTGAGGGCAATGGGGCACTGTGAGGATCAACAGATCAGACAATCAGTCTGCAACTTCTCTCCGGGAGACTTGTCTCAAGAAAGGCAGCGGTTTCTTATCTCATCCATTGTCCTACCCTCCACAAACTCCACACCGACAGTCGCCCCAAGGGTGGAATTGATCCTGGGTTCCTGGTGCCATGAGGCAGTGCTAATCACTGAGCCACCATGCCACCCCTGAGCCGTGAGGTTACAGTCCAATGGAAAACAAATACAGTGCACCAACTCTCCCACTGCACCCACTGTCAGGAGAATCAGTCCTGGGGAGGACTCATGGCAATGTCAGCAGTGGAATCTGATTGTTGTGAGCGCTGGTGCCTCCGCTGGTGCTTCCGCAAGTTGCGGGAAAATGTAAACCTCTTCCTGCACTCGGGGCAGCTGAATGGCCTCTCCCCTGTGTGGACCCGCCGGTGGGTCAGGAGTGTGGAGGAGCGGGTAGAGCCCTTCCCGCACTCGGGGCAGGAGAACGGCTTCTCTCCGGTGTGGACGCGCTGGTGCCGAAGCAGGGCAGAGGAATTGCTGAAGGCCTTCCCGCACTCGGGACAACTGAATGGCCTCTCCCCTGTGTGGACCCGCCGGTGGGCCACGAGGTGAGAGGAAACAGCAAAACCCTTCCCGCACTCGAGGCAGGAGAACGGTCTCTCGGAGGTGTGGATCCGCTGGTGGGTCAGCAGGTTGGAGGGCTGGGTAAAGCACTTTCCGCACTGGAGGCAGGAGAAAGGCCTCTCCCCAGTGTGGACCCGCTGGTGCCTCAGCAGGTGGGAAGACCTGCTGAAGGCCATCCCACACTCGGGGCAGCTGAAGGGCTTCTCACCCGTGTGGACCCGCAGATGGGTCAGCAGAGCAGAAGAGCGGGTGAAGCCCTTCCTGCACTCAGGGCACGAGTACGGTCTTTTCCCCGTGTGGACCCACTGGTGCCTCAGCAGGGTAGAGGAATCACTGAAGGCCTTCCTGCACTCAGGGCAGCTGAATGGCCTCTCCCCTCTGTGGACCCGCTGGTGCTTCAGCAGGTCCGAGGATTTGCTGAAGGCCTTCCCACATTCAGAGCAAGGGAAGGGCCTCTCCCCAGCGTGGACGCGCTGGTGGGCCAGCAGGTGGGAGGAGTAGGTGAAGCCCTTCCCACACTCAGGGCAGGAGAATGGCTTCTCCCCAGTGTGGACTCGGCGGTGGTCCAGCAGGTGGGAGGAGCAAGTAAAGCCTTTCCCGCACTCGGGGCAGGAGAATGGCCTTTCCCCGGTGTGACTTCGCCGATGAATCTCCAGGACAGATGGGGCATTGAAGCCTCTCCCGCAGTCGCAACACTTCCATGGTTTCTCCACGGTGTGGGATTCCTCTGGTTTCACCATGGCCGCAGCTACAGCCCTGTGTATGGCCCCTGCCCACAGTAAATTCCTCTTTCCTGGCTGTATAACTGTTTCAGGCTTTACACACAGTGCGCTGTAACAGTAGAGACACTCATCCAGTCCCACTAATGCTGAAAATGGTCTGAAACAGAAACCAAAATGTTTTGCTCCTTCTCACAGAATCATAGTTGAAAATCGTTGAGGTCCCGATGGATTGAGTGACTGTCAGACATTGATGTGAAAGTGGGGACTGTAGACGCTGGAGAGGAGTTGAAAAGTGCGGTGCTGGAACAGCACAGCAGGTCAGGCAGCATCCAAACAGCAGGAGAATCAACGATTCAGGCATAGGCCCTTCATCTGTTGATTTTTAAACTTCAGTCTTCAGATCTTCAAATACTCTGGAAAAAGAGATTACAACAGTCATCACGGTCAGTCCAGGGTAGAAATTCAGAACAAGCTACTCCACTTTCTGCAGAACATTTTTTTCTTTTGTTGTTCCACAAAATTGAAAGCATCCCACACTCTCTCTCTTCCTCTATTCTCACTCCCTCAAATTAATTCTCCTGAAGGTGCTGATTCAGGATCTTACAGGGACAGAAAAAGCAAAAACGTCAGGACTGACACCTTCGAATTTTGGATAACACCACATGAAAGTTAATATCTTTCAGGATGTTGGGATATTGCTGAGAGTGAGCAAGTCTGATTTTGGGAAGCAAAACAAGTGTAAATTCAGGTTGAACCTGCAATACAGCTTCTTGATAAAAAAAAAGACATGAATTGGTTATCGTCCCTGTGGTGGTGGTGGTGGTATGTGGTGGGTGGAATGTGACATCAAGGCATTGACACAGACAACCCGAGAGAAACTAAACATACAGACATGGCAAATGTTAGTGGCAAGCCAGAGTCAGATCTACAGCACAGAAACAGCCCCTTCGGTCCAACCAGATATCCTAGCCTAATCTAGTCCCATTTGCCAGCACTTGGCCCATATCCCTCTAAATCTTTCCTATTTATATCCCTATCCAGATGCCTTTTAAATGTCATAGCTGTATCAACATCCACCACTTCGTCTGGCAGCTCATTCCTTACACACACCACCCTCTGCATGAAAAGGTTACTCCTTAGGACCCTTTTAAATCTTGCCCTCCTCCACCCTAAACCTTTTACCCTCTAGTTCTGAACACTCTCACCCAGGGAAATGTCCTTGTCTATTTACCCTATCCATGCCTCTCATGATTTTATTAATGACTCTCAGTCACCCCTCAGCCTCTGATACACGAGGAAAAACAGCCCAGCCCATTCAGCTCAAACCCTGGCAACATCCTTTTAAATGCGTTCTGAACCCTTTCAAGTTTCACAACATCATTCTGATAGGAGCGAGACCAGAATTGCACACAATATTCCAAAAGTGGTCTACCCAATGTCCTGTACAGCCACAACCCAACTTCCCAACTCTTATCCTCAGTCAGAGGATTGGGAAAGTTTTCAAAACCCACAAAAGACAGCCAGGAAAGAATGCAGGGACAAACCAAATTTGAGGGTTAGCTTGGAAGCATCAATGAGAAATCGGCGGACTGGGTTTATTGGGTATCCGTTCTTCTTGAATACGTATACGTGTTTCTCTTCTGCTCTTCGCAGTTCCTCTGGGCTGCAATGTGTGGTGGCTTGTTGAAATAATCTCCTGATGCAGCTTCGTTTGTGGGCGTTGGGATGATTGCTTCTGTAGTTAGGTATTTGGTCCGTGTGTATTGTTTCTTGTAGACGCTAGTGTGAAGTTCCCCATTGACTGTTCGCTCTACTGTGACATCTAGGAATGGCACTTTGTTGTTGTTCTCCTCCTCTTCAAACCAGAAGCCCACCTCAGGCCATAGTCTCACTACTTGGAACACTAGTCAAAGACCTCCAGTGAAGACTAAAACACTGAGTAGAAGATTCATGCCACTCCATTCAGTCCACCCAAGAATTCCTGAACACCAAAGACACCAAGATAGAGGAGGATGAAATAATGCTGTCCTTTTACATAACAGCCCCGTTCACATCCATTAACATCAACGTGGCCAAAGAAACACTGACTACACTACAAGAACCACCAAAGACACAAACACCAAACAGCACCAACGTCATCAGCAAAGATAACATTGTCAAGCTTGTGGACCCATATCTTATCACCCACTTCACATTCAATAACAAGCCCTACAAACAAATCAACAGAACACCCATGAGACCACCAATATCAAGGTTCCTAGCAGAAGCAATAATGCAGAGACTCGAACAAACAGCCCTCCCAACGCTCCAACCCAAATTTTGGGTCCGCCACAGAGATGACACCTGTCATCACAAAATGAAACAAATTAGAGGAAACCTACAACACCATCAACAATATCCTTCCTGGCATAAAATTCACAAAAGAGAACAACAAAGTGCCATTCCTAGATGTCAGTAGAGCAAACAGTCAATAGGGAACTTCAGACTAACATCTACAGGAAAACAACATACACAGACCCAAGTACCTAATGCAGAAGCAAATCATCCCAAACAAATCTGCATCAGGACACTATTTCAACGAGCCACTACATACTGCACCACCCAGAAACTACGAAGAGCAGAAGATAAATACTTATACAGCATATTCAAGAAGAACGGTACCCAATAAACCCTGTCCGCTGATTTCTCAACAACAAACTCAAAGCAGACACATGCGCAGAAACCCTAGCCACATTACCTTACATCAAAGACATCTGTGAAATGATGTCCAGACAACTCAAACCTCTCTGCATCATGGTAGCCCACAAATCTACCAACACACTTAAGCAGCAGCTAATGAACCTGAAAAAACAAATGTTATTTACAAATTACCATGCAAGGAAGTATAGACATGGACTCTGCCCCCATAGTCCTCGGTGGCAAGAAATGCTGGGATGAGATAAGGAAGATTTTTTTCAGTCAGAAAGAGGTGACTCTGTGGAACTCATTGCCACTGAAATGAGGAAAGTAACTGAGTGCTTTTAAAACAGATAAAGATAGGCTCTTGATTAGTAAAGAAATCAAGGGTTACAGGGAGGAGGCAGGAGAATGGGGTTGAGAAACATTGGCCATGATCGAATGGTGGAGCAGACTCAACAAGTCGAATGGACTGATTCTGCTTCTGTATCTTCTGGATCAGTAACCACAAAGATCTGACTTAATTTTCACTAATTTTACTGTCGTATTTATGGCAAGCGTGTGGCAATATGTTGTAGATTTCTCAAGCTAGATCTTCTAAATTCATATCAAATATTGATAATTGGAGCTAATATTAGAGAGAGTAAAGGTGCTTATTTCTTGGATAAATAAACCTGTCATGCATTTTAAGCTTAAACCTTGCATACTTGCGAAATTAGAGTTGCCATTTTGCCCGCTGTCATCAAATCTCCAATAATACTTCCCTTTTACTTGATAACCCATTTTGGGAAATAATAAACATAACTGAGGTTTTGTGTTTTATGCAAGCGCTTTAAGCTTTTGATATAATGATTTTAAGCCATCTACACAGAGTGTGATTGAATTTCTAAACTTAATTAACAGCCTTAAAGTATTGTTATTTGTGTCACTCACATAACTGTAATTAATGTAAATATTGAATTAAACTTATTGAAAAGAACATACTTGCTGAATTAGAGTCAGCATTGTTTTCATTGCTTTGTCCATTATTCCCTTTCACCTCATTACCTATTTTAGAGAAAGAGAAAGATTGCATATGTTCGAACATGTACTTTTTTTGGCAATATTATAAAATGAAGAAAGCAGTTCAGTCAACTTCAGTCTTCATCCGGTCACTTTTTAGAAAAGGTTTTGAGCACAGTTATAAAATAATAATGCAAGGTTACCTAATTTGCAGCATTGCTTGAGACAGATTTAATAGTACAAGAAGTTATGATCTCCATTCAGTAATGTCTTGATTTGAACATAGTTTAAGTTAAGCTAAGGGTGTTGCGGGAATTGAAGTCATTGCGAAAATGTTACCAGGGAAAACACTGGATAAAAAAAATTCTGGTTTGAGTTTTTTCTTTGGGTATAAACAGATACTGGATCCAAGTGTCCTCCCAATCTTCTTAAAATATCCCACAAAATAAACACAATGCAACCTAAATAAATCAGGCCCAAAAGAAATTCAGAACTCACACTAATATATGGCAAGGAGGAACGTTTTAGACTACAGGACAATAAAGATGGGTTGGTCAGATGGGCAGAACAATGACAGATGGAGTTCAATCCTGAAAAGATTGAGATGATACATTTCAGGAGGATCAACAGGCAAGGGAGTACATGATGAATCACAAGAATTTAGAATATACTGAAGATCAGAGAAAGGTATATGTGTTCATAGATTCTTGAAGGCAACAGGACATGTGGATGAAATGGTTAAGGCGGCAGATGAAATACTTGCCCTCAATAGTTAAGGCATTGAACATGAGAGCCAGGAGATCATGATGGAACTGTACAAGACATTCGTTGGGCCACAGCTGGAGTAGTGGATCTGGTCGTCACATTATTAGAAGGATGTCATGGCACTAGAAAGGGTGCAGAAGGGAATACTAACCCAGGGTGGTGCATGTTGGTGGGTTTCAGCTATGAGAATGATTAGATCGGCTGAGGGTATTTTCCTTAGAGCACAGAAGGCTGGGTGAGGACCTGTTTGTACAGATAAGACACTTAGGGTCGAGATAGGAAGAAACTTTTCCCCTTGGTGGACGGCTTCAGCAATTAGGGGGCATAGATTTAAGGAAAGTGATAGGACATTTTAATGGAATTTAAGGAAAAATATCACCTAGAAATGTGCTGGAGATGGATGAATTTACTTATGGGAAGAATTGGTTTGTTTAAAGGGATGGATATAATGAAATAAAACTAGTTCAGAAGATCATTATAATGTGCTAAGAACTGGAGGTAGACCTCCAATAGTGGAAACAATCTAAAGAAGTTTCATTGTCCCATCTGAGAAAAACAATTCTGCTAAACTTCTCAAACGAACCCAAACATGTGTCAGATCTTGTTTGTTTAAAATCAATTGAATCTATTCCAAGTATTTAGGAAAATGAGAATCATCTTTAATCCTGGCCCTATTGGCTGCAACCAAAACTGATAGCAAGCTTTTTCAGTTTCATTGAAGTGGAGCGATCAGAGATATTGGCTCATTAGAAGAACAGAGGAGGGTTGTTTGAGCTTATTGAGCAGTTTGTAGACTCAAACAAGGATCCAGAAAACAATTTTCTGTGGCACAGAAGCAAGGACAATTAACAAGGATTGATGTTGGTACTGTGTGTCCAAGTGTCTCAGTATTCAAAGTCCTATATAAGTTAAGCTTCTGAAAAATTGAAGGTGTCAATGGAAGATCAGTGGGGAATCAAGGGTTTTGGGGAAAAGGCAGGAAAATGGAATTGAGGGTTATCAGATCAGACATGATCTCACTGAATGGTGGAGCAGAATGACCAATACTGCTATTTCTTGCGGTAAATCGATCTGGGTGTTGATAAATGCTTTTGTATGATTTTTCTTTGTAGTCTGCAACATTTTGTATTCGGAAGAAGTTGGCTTTTGCGTTGGATCTCAAATAACGCTGGAGGCTCCACTGAGGGTTGTTTAGCAACTGAGGTTACATATCATCAAGTTAAATCAAAATAAGCAGCAAAATATATGGTAAAAGTGTAGGTGTGACTGCTGAAGGCCAAATAAAACAGTTTCTGTCGCAAAAATGTCTTTACTCCATAATGTTTCGTTTTACATGCAGTCAGCGACAACCAATCAAGGTGTCGCAGAGTAAAGTTCGGTCTCACCAAGACAGCTGACATGTCCGTACAATATTGTTGTAGCGCTCTTTAACCACAGGGTATATACCAGTGATTCATTTATTTTGCACTTTCCCCAACATCCCAAATTAGGTTGAGGTTTGTTACAGCATCCTGATGGGAAGCCCGATGTAACGTGCTCAGATTCTGCTGCAGTAGTGTGATGTGTTAAATTCCCAATGATTTTCAAAAAAAAAGTGAAAGGCAGTGGTTGCATGTGTTGACACCACAGGTATTATTTATATTGGCTTTGAGATAGGGAACAACCATCACCTCCCAAATTGTGTTTTGTTTGTACAGCAACTTTGAGTATGAAAAGCATTCTATTTTTAGACGGCCCAAATGCATACACCGTTTCTT
Organism: Chiloscyllium plagiosum; assembly: GCF_037043375.1. Classification (NCBI taxonomy): domain Eukaryota; kingdom Metazoa; phylum Chordata; class Chondrichthyes; order Orectolobiformes; family Hemiscylliidae; genus Chiloscyllium; species Chiloscyllium plagiosum. The sequence goes on from NW_028270165.1 coordinate 36,751,750, forward strand.
ATCAGCGTACCTGAAACTTAACATTAAAAAGCACAAACAATTCATTTTCACTGTAAATTACATATTTTAAAATCAAATATTGCAAGACATACAAACACATCAAGAAGTCAAAATTTGTGAAGAAAGCACATCTTTTCTGACAGTTCAGATAGGGAAAAACTTTGTTCTTGTGGTGGTCAGTGGAGACTTACTCGATCAAATATTAACCAGCAGTGTATATCACAGAGATGCTGTATCAATCAAGATCTTATTGATCACTGTTGACAAAATTAAACCTATTGACCTGACTCTTTACAAAATAAGAACACATTTTAGTGCATAACATTTTCCCATAATACAGACATTTTCAGTAGTGCAGTTATGTGAAAAGAAACCTGCGTTGTTAATTTAGTTTGTTGCTCCAATTCATAAATGTTGTTTTCATTTATTTTGAAAAATCAACCCTTCCACTCTCTCTAAAGGTACATGACACTTTATTTTTTTTTTCTTTGCCAATTTTCTTTCACAACAAAAGCATTAACTTTTTTGGCATTGGGTGGGGGAGCTCTGCCAGCTGCCAATTTCTTCCTGAAATTGTTTCACTTGACATGAGTCTTGCCAATAAATGACAGCAACAGCAGCAGCTAATACTGATGATAACATTTCAACAAAAGTACACCAAGGTGCTTCACATTATGTATCACCCAAGCTGGAGAAATGTGAGGATCTCCTTCTCGGCCTTTCCCCTCAGCTGAGGTGTGGTGACCCTCAAGATAAACCACCACCAGCCATCTCTAATGAGAGAGAACAGTCTAATCCTCTGGGAAGACTGTGATGAATGTGTTTAAAGTTGAAAGACTGTTGAAATATAAGTGGTTAGCACTGCTGCCTCACAGCACCAGGGACCCGGGTTCAATCCCATCCTGGGGTGACTGTCTGAGTGGAGTGTGCACAATCTCCCAGTGTCTGTGGTTTCCTCCGGATGCTCCGGTTTCCTCCCACAATCCAAAGATATGCAGGCTAAGTGAATTGGACATGCTAAAATTGCCCATAGTGGTACATAAGTCAGGGGTAATTGTACAGGAATGGGCTTGGCTGGCATACTCTCTACAGGGTCGGTATGGAGCTGTTGGGCCGAAGGGCATATTTCCACACATAGGGATTCTATGACTGTAACAAACACGACATCTGACAAACAGGAATAAAACTAGCCACCAGGATATATGAACATCAACTAGCCACAAAAACACATGATCCACTATCACTAGTATCTTTACATACAGACAAAGGAGGACACCATGTTGACTGGGACCATACATCCATCCTATGACAAGCTACCATCCAATAAGCCAACCAGAAACACACACAAGACTTCCTTGGAACATGTCATTCCAACTGGAAATCTATTGATTTGGACCCCATCTACCATGCTCTGAGAAAAAAGAATGGAAATGATATCACCCATCCTAAAACCAAAAGACATAAATAGAAAGCAGGACATAATACCAGCGCTTAACTCGACTCACTGATGTTGTTACCCAGAATGGTGATGAAACATCTGAAAATGACCTTCCAGTTCAGCGAGCAAACTTACATCCAGAATGATAAAATTCTGGTTGACACAAAGGCTGCCACAAAGTTGGAATTCTCTCCCAGAAATGACAGTTGATGGTGCCCTCACCAAGATGGATGCTCGCGCTCCCCGCCCCAAGACAACATGCATCTTACCCTCACGAATATGGCGACCGGTTGCCCCCAGAGGTCCTTCCCCAAACAAAGTAAACACTGGGCCTGTAGAGCTTTTGTTCACGGCCTCAGGCCTCCCCTAGGAGTTTATAAACTCCCCAGTCTCCCTCCTCCCGCGGTTTCCAATCCTCTCCTGTCTCACTGTCTCCTCTCGGTAAAAACAATGACTGCAGAAGCTGGAAACCAGAGTCTAGATTAGAATGGTGCTGGAAAAGCACAGCAGTTCAGGCTGCATCCGAGGAGCAGTAAAATCAACATTTCGGGCAAAAGCCCTTCATCAGGATTACAGGCAGAGATCCTGAAGGGTGGAGAGATAAATGAGAGTAGGGTGGGGGTGGGGAGAAAGTAACAGAGTACAATAGGTGAGTGGGGGTGGGAAGAAGGTGATAGGTATGGGGGGAGGGGGTGGTGGAGTGGATAGGTGGAAAAGAAGATAGGCAGGTAGGACAAGTCATGGGGACAGTGCTGAGCTGGAAGTTTGGAAGTGGGGTGAGGTGGAGGAAGGGGAAATGAGGAAATTGTTGAAGTCCACATTGATGCCCTGGGGTTGAAGTGTTCCAAGGCGGAAGATGAGGCGTTCTTCCTCCAGGCATCTGGTGGTGAAGGAGCAGTGGTAAAGGAGGCCCAGGACCTCCATGTCCTCGGCAGAGTGGGAGGGGGAGTTGAAATGTTGGGCCACGGGGCGGTGTGGTTGATTGGTGCGGGTGTCCCAGAGGTGTTCCCTAAAGCGCTCTGCTCGGAGGGGTCCAGTCTCCACATCTGGAGCAACGGATACAATGATATTGGTGAATGTGCAGGTAAAACTTTGACGGATGAGGAAGGCTCTTTTAGGGCCTTGGATGGAGGTGAGGGAGGAGGTATGGGCGCAGGTTTTGCAATTCCTGCAGTGGCAGGGGAAAGTGCCAGGATGGGAGGGTGGATCGTAGGGGGGCATGGACCTGACCAGGTAGTCAGAGGGAACGGTCTTTGAGGAAGGTGGAAAGGGATGGGGAGGGAAATATATCCCTGGTGGTGGGGTTTGTTTGGAGATGGCAGAAATGTCGGAGGATGATTTGGTTTATGCGAAGGTTGGTAGGGTGGAAGGTGAGCACCAGGGGCGTTCTATCCTTGTTACGGTTGGAGGGGTGGGGTCTGAGGGCGGAGATGCGGGATGTGGACAAGATGCGTTGGAGGGCACTTTAACCATGTGGGATTGGAAATTGCAGTATCTTAAGGAGGAGGCCATCTGGTGTGTTCTGTGGTGGAACTGGTCCTCCTGGGAGCAGATACGGCGGAGGCAAAGGAATTGGAAATACGGGATGGCATTTTTGTAGGAGGTCGGGTGGGAAGAGGTGTAATCCAGGTAGCTGTGGGAGTCGGTGGGTTTATAAAACGCCGGTGTCGAGTCGGTCGTTATTAATGGAGATGGAGAGGTCCAGGAAGGGGAGTGAGGTGTCAGATGGTAAATTTAAGGTCAGGGTGGAATGTGTCAGTGAAGTTTGCTCAACCTCCTCGCGGGTGCACGAGATGGCGCCAATGCAGTCATGAATGTAGCGGAGAAAGAGGTGGGAGTGGTGCCGGTTTAATTACGGAAAATGGACTGTTCTACGTAGCCAACAAAGAGACAGGCATAGCTGGGGCCCATACGGGTGCCCATGGCTGTCCCTTTGGTCTGGAGGAAGTGGGAGGATTCGAAGGAGAAATTGTTAAGGGTGAGGACCGGTTCAGCCAGATGAATGAGAGAGTTGGGGACGTCGGGAGAGGCAGAAACGGAGGGATTGGAGGCCCTGGTCATGGCGGATGGAGGTGTAGAGGGATTGGGTATCCATGGTGAAGATGAGGCGTTGGGGGCTGGGGAAACGGAAGTCTTGGAGGAGGTGGAGGGCGTGGGTGGTGTCTCGAGCGTATGTGGGGAGTTCCTGGACTCGGGGGGAATAGGACAGTGTCGAGGTAGGTACTCACTGTCCCCTCTCCCCGGGCGCTCAGGCCTGGCGACCTCTCCGGGATGTTTCCGAAACCGGTTTCTGTTCTGAAGGAGGATCACTGGACCCGTAACATTCCCTCGGATTCTCTTGACACATGCAGCCAGGGCTGCTCAGCTTTTCCAGCGGCTCCTGTTCCTGTTCCTTAAGCCACCGGCGCCATTCCTCTCCCACACTCAGGAACACTGCCTTTGTCTCGCTACATGACCTACACTGCACATGCGCCAACTCACAAGGGGCTGGGTGACCAGACCGTGACGTCACCCCGCGTGTAGTGGGCGCGGTTCGACGAGGCATCCAACCAATCGGAGACAATGGGGGCGGGGCCAATGTGTTCCCTGCTCCCCTCGCCAGCCACCTGAAAGGTGGGTTTGTCTTTAAGTTTTAACGTTGTTTTTAGTCTTTTCCGAAATGTTATTCCAGACCTCGAAGGCTGAAACATTGGAAAACTTGCAAACATAAAACGAAGGGATACTAAAAAAAAGATAAATTACGAAAGAAACCTAGCGCAAAATATGAAAAAGAATAGCAAAAGCTTCTGTTGGCATGCTAAAGGGATCAGAGTCGCTATGGTCCCTTGGAAAATGAAACCAGTGAGTTAATAGGAGGAACACTGAAATGGCAGAAATGCTAAGTCAATCCTTTTCCTCAGTTTTCAAGCTGGAGGACAATAGTACCATTCCTATTGGAACGGGCAAGTCAGAGGTGATAGAAAGGATAGAACTTAAACAATCAACGTTGAGAGGGAAAAGGTACACAGCAAACTATTAGGATTGAGGGCAGACAAGTCCCCTGGGCCTGATGGCTTACATGCCAGGGTACTAGATAGACTTTAGTAAGGCGATGGACAAGATTCCCCAAGGGAGACAGGTTCGCAAGGTTAGATATCATGGAATACAGGGAGAACTAGCCATTTGGATACGGAACCAGCTCACAGGTAGGAAGACAGAGGGTGGTGGTGGAGAGTTGCTTTTCAGACTGGAGGCCTGTGACCAGTAGTATACCACAAGGATGGGTGCTGGGTCCACTACTTTTCATCATTTACATAAATGCTGTGGATGTCAATATACGAGGTATAGTTACTAAGTTTGCAGATGACACCAAAATTAGAGGTGTAGTGGACAGTGAAGATGCTTAGCTCAGAGGATAACAGGATGGAGTTTAATTTAGATACATATACGGTACTGCATTTTGGAAAAGCATATCAGAGGAGGACTTATACACTTAATGGTAAGATCCAAGGGAGTGTTGCTGAACAAAGAGACCTTGAAGTGCAGGTTCATAGCTCCTTGAAAGTGGAGTCACAGGTAGATAGGATAACGAAGGCGGGGTTTGGAATGCTTTCCTTTATTGGTCAGAGTATCAAGTATTGAAGTTGGGAGGTGATGTTGCAGCTGTACAGGGCATTGGTTAGACCACTTTTGGAATATTGTGTGCAGTTCTGGTCTCCTTCCTGTCAGAAGTTTGTTGTGAAACTTGAACGGGTTCAGAAAAGATTTAGAAGGACGTTGCCAGGGTTGGAGGATTTGAGCTATTGGGAGAAGCTGAATAGGTTGGTGCTGTTTTCCCTGGAGCGTCGGAGGCTGAGAGGCGACCTTATAGAGGTTTATAAAATCATGAGGGACATTGATAGGATAAACAGACAAGTTCTTTTCCCTGTGTTGGGAGGAGTCTAGAACTTGATGGCATACATTTAGGGTGAGAGGACAAAGAAATAAAAGGGACTTAATGGACAACTGTTTAACGTAAAGGGTGGTGTGGGTATGGAATTAGCTGCTTGAGGAAGTCGTGAAAGCTTGTATAATTACAACATTTGAATGGAATCTGGATGGAAGGGTTTAGAGGGATATGGGCCGAGTGCTAGCAAATGGAACTAGACTGTTTAGGCTAACTGGTCAACATGGATGAGTTGGAGTGTTAAAGTAGGGATTTGAGACGGCTCAGGGAATCCCAAGTTTTGTTTCGGGGTCAGAATCAAACACTGTCATTAATTTCACAAGAGAACAGCCATGAATGTTATCACTCTGTGTCCTATTTACACAGATTCACTGTTAAGGCAAATGTACTTAATTGCCTTAGTACTGTTATCACTTGGTTATCTTCTGCATACCTTGAGTTCTCCCCTTTTACCAAGCCTCCCTGCCTGTCTATTTTCTAGTGTGCAGCAAATGTGCTCTATAATTCAACGTTATATTTTAGTTTAAATGTTTAAAGACAGGTTTTATGGCTCTAGACTTTCTTATTTCCTCCTTTTGTTATTTCATGACAACTACTTAGCTTGTAACTATAATTAGTCCATTCAGTCAATTTGTATTTTCAAATAAGTCAACTGCCTCCTCTGCCAGGTCATCGTCCAGAGGAGCAGAGTCTGAAAGATACTGGATTTCAGCATGGAAGTTCAGGCATGGAGGGAGAGGGGTAGACAAGGGTCAATTAACCAGACTCCTTTTCGGCTGAGGTGAAAAACAATGTACAGTCCATTTCATGCATAAGCGGACGACAGTGTATATTCCTAGGATGAGACCAAGGATTATCAGTACAATCCACACGATCCATCCACACAGCGATCATAGCCAGCAAGTGAACTTCCATCCATATGAATCAGACGACAGTTGGGCAGGTATCTTCCCTGCATCTTTGACCCGTTAGGTGGAAGGAGGTTAAGGTGAGGGTGATAGGCCGGAGTGGGGATGGGGGCGGAGAGGTCAGGCGGCCTACTTGCGGAGTGTTTCAGTGAACACCTCTGGGACTTCTGGACCAACCAACCCAACCACCACGTGGCTCAACACTTCAACTCCCCCTCCCACTCCACCAAGGACATGCAGGTCCTTGGACTCCTCCATCGCCAGACCATAGCAACACGACGGTTGGAGGAAGAGCGCCTCATCTTCCTCCTAGGAACCCTCCAACCACGAGGGATGAACTCAGATTTCTCCAGTTTCCTCATTTCCCATCCCCCCACCTTGTCTCAGTCCCAACCCTCGAACTCAGCACCGCCTTCCTAATCTGCAATCTTCTTCCTGACCTCTCCGCCCCCACCCCTACTCTGGCCTATCACCCTCACCTTAACCTCCTTCCACCTATCGCATTTCCAACGCTCCTCCCTACCTTTTATCTTAGCCTGCTGGGCACACTTTCCTCATTCTTGAAGAAGGGCTCATGCCCGAAACATCGATTCTCCTGCTCCTTGGATGCTGCCTGTCCTGCTGCGCTTTTCCAGCAAAACATTTTCAGCTCTGATCTCCAGCATCTGCAGTCCTCATTTTCTCCTCTATGTTTAGAAATCAGCAAGAATACTGCAGAATGCGAGGTACAGACTTCTACATTTTGATGTAAAGTTATAATAGAGGTAGCCACTACCATAGTATGGATGGCAGAGAGAATCTGGGTGCAGGAAGGCATACCTTGAGCAACGGGGTCAAGCTTAGTAGAAAAATAGGCAATAGGGCGCCAAGAAGATCCATGCTGCTGGGTGAGAACAGCTGAAGCACAGGTATCAAGGATGGCAACACAAAGATGAAAGTGGCAGTCATACAAACGTCGGCCTAGCATGGGTGCTGAAGAGAGGGTAGTTTTAAGCTCCGTAAAGACTTGTAGTTGTTATGGGGTGAGTTCATACCATTAAGGCACATTAGTCGAGGATAGGGGAGATAATCTTTGATCAGAAGGGACAATTAGGAATCCATTGTCGGCAATAATTGATGAGGTCGAGAAACTACCGTATCTGTTTAGGAGTGGTTGGAGGGACAATATAAAGAATAGGATCAATACGTTCACGTGTCAAGCACCGATCGAATTCAGAAATGAGAGTACCTAGGAACTTAACTTCTTTCTGATTAGTCTTAACTTTGCTTGGGGGTACAATATAGCCACATTGATGTGGATGGTTGAGAAAGGTAGTGGAGTCAGTGTGATTGGACACTTTGTCAGGGCTAGTGAGGAGGTCATCGATGTATTGAACTAGGGTAACGTCTCCAGGAAATTCAAATAATTCAAGCTGGGCGTGAAGAGTCTCTGAAAAGAGTGTCAGCGACTGAATAAACCCTTGAGGTAGGCAAGTCCACATATATTGGTGGCCCTTAAAAGAAGGCAAAAATGTATTGGGCTATCTGGATGCAAAGGAAGACAAAAGAATGCATGTTGGAGGTCAACAATAGTGAAGAGCTTGGCATCAACTGGAACTTGGCTGAGGATAGTAGCAGGATTGGCAACTGGAGGATTATGAGCCTCAATGATTTTATTTACTTCACGAAGGTCGTGAACGACATTCAGGACGTCCCAGTTTAGGGATCGGAAAGATAGATGTATTGACAGAAGAATGGCATGGGACTAGAAGGCCTTGCTGTAGAAATGAATCAATGACAGGTTGAATGCCAGCTTCACCTTCTGGTTTCAGGGGGTATTGAGATATAGACAGGAGGACAGAATTAGGTTTGTTCAGAATGGAGATGGGTGGGACCTTAGCAAGGCCCACTTGTGTTTTAGAGTCCACCCAGACTCCAGGGTACACTGCGTCCTGCGGGTGAGGGTGGGCATAATGATGATGAAGGCTGCCGTGAATTGACTAAGGCTGTGCATAAAATAGGATTGATATCTCAGTGAGCAGCTGAATTTCACGGCAAGTTTGATGAGCATGGTCAAAAAGAGTCTTAGCATCAAAACCTACTTCTTGGGCTTTGTGTTTTGGGTTCAAGTGAGTGGTGACACAGGGGAAAATGAGAGGGCCAGTTTTCCAGCTATGAAGAGGAACTGACACGAAAAGAACGCCACCAGCTGGTGACCTGATCTCACCAATCACCCAAACGTGCTGAGTAGTGACCAGTAAGGGATTATAGTGTGTTCAAGCCTGAGATCATAAGCTAAAGTAAATGTGGGGGTAAGGGACGTTATGTAAAATAGGATCAAAAGCATAAGGATCCAAATCAAATGACCACCATCGAGGAGGCTTTGGTTTTGATGCATTGAACAAAATGAGGTGGATCCTGAATCAGGATACCATCATCACGACATTCAATAGTAATATTTAGAGGACAGAGGAGATCTTTAGCGAGTAGAGGGATACGTAATCCATTAGTTACAACAACGCAAAAAGGGAGCGTGACACAATTTTTCCACACCACTGTCAGAGGGACAGCGTATGCATGTTTATTAGAGGAACCATCAAAACACTGCAGGATTTCATCATCGTCCAAGATTTGAAAATCAAAAGCATTAGCAAGATGGACGGGAAGTGATGAAACAGTGGCTCCTGTGTCAAACATAAATTTAATATCATGGCCATTACAGTTAAGAATTAGCATAGGTCCACCTTCTGGGCTAGCGGTAAGTATGGGAAAATTCAAAGCAGGAAGCTGCTCTATATCCGGGAGTCATTTTGAAAAGGGTTTTGTGCTGTAAAAGGGGCAACCTGCTGAGGTCACTGGGGAGGGAGACCAGGAGATTGTCTGTTGTTTTTACTGCGGTGATGAACCAGGGACTGCTGTGGAAAGGGCAGTTCTTGGACCAATGTCCTGGTTCATTGCAATTGAAACAAAGGTGTAGTTGTTGGGGGACTCTAGGGGGTGGGGGAGGCAGTGAAGAGTAATGAGAGGATGTATAGGGGCATCATGGACTGTTGGGGAAGGATACATAGGAGGACCACAAGGTCCATTGGGATGTTGTGAATACACAGTACCATTTCTACTGTCCTGCCATACTGGGCGTTAGTATGAGGGTTTCATTTGCAAGCTTGACTGACCTTGCAGACGAAAAGGTCTACTTTGAATCCTGGGTTTAAGTTTAGCCACTGTAGTTTGGGCAAGTTCTGTCTTACTCTTGGGATCCTTTCATTCTCAGAAGTACCAAAGCTATCATCTGAATTGTGCAATCTCAACATCTTGCCAGTGGATATTGTGGGTTTTAATAGCTTTCTGTACCTGATCAGGTAAGAGAGTCATACATAGGGCATTAAATTGGGATGATCATCCTTGTAGGTAGTTAGCGTCACCAGAGGAAGCACCATAGCATTCCTTAAAATGGGTAAGGAACTCCTCAGCCTCTTCGCCTGAGCTAGGTTTACATGTTAAGACTTTACCCACACCAACTACACGATGCACTGCTTGGTGGAGACAGTTAATAATCCAATCTGATAGTTTCTGCTGGGTGCCGGACTACAGGCTGGGTATGATTATTACCTTGTAAAATTTCTCAGAACTCGCCCATTTTTCAGGCAAAAGTCAGCAATTTTGAGGTGATGTAGGTCTTGGGAGGCAGCATTATAAATGGTCTTAGTCCTGTTAATTACATGTATAAGGCTAACATCTGCTATTTTGTCCGGTCAGTCAGGGAGGATCAGTCAGATCGATGTTGTATAATGATTCATGATTGGGGAACTGCAGGGATTGGGACTAGGACCCCAGGTATTCACAGTATATGTCAGTGATTTAGATGAGAAACTAATTGGAATATATCACAAATTGCAGATGACACAAAGCTGGGTGGAAGGGTGAGCTGTGAGGAGGATGCAATGTTATTTGGACAGGCTGAGTGAGTGGGTAAATGTATGGCAGGTGCAGTTTAGTGGGGATAAATGTGAGGTTATCCACTTTGGTAGTAAAAATAGAAAAGCAGATTATTTCAATAACTGTAACCTGGGAGATGGGAATGTTCACCAAGAACTAATCCAAGATGGAGGCTGAGAAAATTTGTGGCTGTAAGAGCTGCTCTTTTTTAAAGATATTTTCAGTGTTGGAGGCGATTTCCTTGAATTCCAGGAGCAGCAATTACTGTTTTATATGCTGTTGCATTGTTTTGGAACTTTGGAGTAAAAAAATCAAGTCAACAGCACTTTTAAAAGACAGAAAGACAGCTAATGGCAGCGAGCACATGGTCTGAAAGAGAGAGATAGAGAGAAAATCCTACACTGCTAGCTGACACAGCAGTGAATCTATGTAGATACTGCCTTTGTTGTTTGAAATCATGTATCTCTGGACATTGGAGTGCATCTAGGAAAAATTAACAAACACAAAATTCACAACTGGTCTTGGTGATATCTGTGTGGGAGAGCTCACAGCACAGAAACAGATAAGTGCATAGTTTTTAATGTGTAACCTTGCTGTAAGTCTGCGGTAGTGAATAGAGTGGGTTCTTTCTTGATTATTTGTTTTGAGATTTTAGAAGCTCACCAGCGGGTCCACAACAGGGAGCGGCCAATCACCTGCTCCGAATGTAGGAAGAAATTCATTGATTCTTCCAGCCTGCAGACGCACCAGTGGGTCCGCACCGGAGACAGCCTGATCACCTGCTGTCAGTGTGGGAAGGGCTTTACCCCCCTCCTCCCACCTGTGGAGGCCATTGCAGGGTGATTGAAGGAATGACAGCCGAGTGCCATTATCGACTGGACTATCAACCCAGGTTTGGGGACTCCTGGGTTTGAATCACACTGTGGCAGATGGCAGAATTCGAATTCAGTCAGAAATCTGGAGTTCAGAATCTAATGATGAAACCATATTCTGGGAAAAAAATATCCCTTGAGATTCACTCATGTCAGAGTCTGTCTGTATCCCAATTTTGAGTCAGACTGGTTCTATTTTCATCGTAGAATTTATAACATATTACATGGATAGACTGTCTGAAGATTGTGCGTTTTTTGAGCAAAATAGAATGTACTTGCAATTAAAATCCTGCAATTGCAAATTCACACCATAGACTGATGTGTGTGTCTGTGTATGTGCGTGCTTGGTAAAGTGTGTGAGTAATGGAGTATAAGCCTGTGAGAGGTGTGTGTATGTGTGTGTGTCTGAGTGCAAGCATGAGTGTGAGAGTGAGAGAGAGAGAGTGTATAGTGTAGTGGGGTCACCTGTAGTGTGACATGAACCCAATGTCCCAGTTGAGACCACCCTCATGGGGTTCCAAATTTGGCTATCAGCCTCTGCTCAGCTACCAGAAACGATTAAGCAGTTACACAACACACATTGGAGAGGGCAGGGTGGGCCTTGTCTTTCGATTTGCGGAAGTTGAGACGCTCTGGATCTGTGATCCAGGGCAAACACAGGCTGGTGGACCTTCGGCTCAGAAAGATGCAGCTGGAAGCCGGGTTGCAGACACGTTGGGGGAAAAGGGGCAAGTTAACTGGACACTTTATTCTGGGAGATGGTCTTTCCTCTACGGACAAAGCCTTCTGACTGGGTCAGTGGACAGGGTCAGGAGGATGTCAGCACAAGTCAAACAGAACGGGTGGCACGGTGGCACAGTGGTTAGCACTGCTGCCTCACAGCACCAGAGACCCGGGTTCAATTCCCACCTCAGGCGACTGACTTTGTGGAGTTTGCACATTTTCCCTGTGTCTGTGTGGGTTTCCTCCGGGTGCTCCGGTTTCCTCCCACAGTCCAAAGATGTGCAGGTCAGGTGTATTAGCCATGCTAAATTGCCCGTAGTGTTAGGTAAGGGGCAGATGTATGGGTGGGTTGCACTTCGGCGGGGCGGTGTGGACTTGTTGGGCCGAAGGGCCTGTTTCCAAACTGTAAGTAATCTAATCTAATAAAGGGGATCTCCACGAGTGAGGAGCTAACTGGCTGTGTGGTTGGAGTACGAACAATGTTGGGGAGGGGGCAGTGGTGGTCAGGGAGAGAATAGTGGCAGGGATTGTCACCATTCTCTGCAGTTGGCAGCAGAAGACCAGGTTGCATCAGTGTCTGCCTGGCGCCAGGATTTGGGAACCGGTGTGCTCAGGGCTGGAGAAATGGAAAAGGGAAGTTGCAGCAGGCGTGGTCTAACAATGTCAGGAGGAGAGAGCCGCTGCTGAAGGCTCATGAGAAGTCAGAAGCTACAAAGACAAAGAAGAACTTCAAAGCTCTAGGTGGCATGGTGGCTCAGTGGTTAGCACCACTGCCTCACAGTACCACGGACTTGGGTTCAATTCCACTCTCATGCAGCTCTCTGTGTGGACTTTGGCATGTTCTCACCTTTGTGTCTGCGTGGGTGAACTCTGGGTGCTCCAGTTTCCTCTGACAGTCTAACCATCTGAAGTTTAGGGTGGATTGGCCATGCTGAAGTGTCCAGGGATCTGCAACCTAGGGTGGGTTCACTATGGGGAACTGCAGGGAAAGTGGGTGGGATGCTGTTTGGAAGGTCAGTCTGAATTTTATGGGCCGAATGGCCCGTATGGATTATATGAATCTACCGTCTATTGAGAAACGACTGCACCCAAGTCTGCTGTGGATGGAGTGGGTTCCAGTTCATGGAACACTGACACCATTCCTGGGTAAGGTGGGATTTGAGCTGTCACTTCCCCAACCCACTGTCCCCATGCATTCTCTCTCTCCTTACAGTCTGCACTCACCAAATCTCTCTGCCCAGCCATTCTCTCTCTCTCCCCCTCATTTTCTGCCCCCCATTCTTTGTCCCCAAGTCTTTCTCCTCCCCTCCACCCTCTGTCCCCTATCCATTTTCTCTCACTCTCCCCCTACCCTCTGCTCCCCTATCCATTCTCTCTCTCTCTCTCTCCCTCATCCCCCCCACCCTCTGCACCCCTGTTCATTCTCTCTCCCTTCTACCTTCCCCCCATCTTTTCTCGTACCTCGAACCCTCTTTGATTGCTGTATCAAGCCCTTCTCGGGAAAGAGAGAGAATGGATGGTGATGACTCAACCTGGAAGACAGGGGTGCACGAGAAATGGCTGATCTTTAAAATTGAGAACAGCTGAAATGATATATTCAGAAACATTGTTAATGTCTAAAAGCATAAAGCTGCAGACATGTTTCTGAATCTTGCATTGAACTAGGCGGGTAGAGTCATACAGCACAGAAACAAACTCTGCAGTCTAGCTCACCCATGCTGACTGGATATCCTAAATTAATCTCGTGACCCATTTGCCAGTATTTGACCCATATCTCTCTCATTGGTTCCAATACATATACCCAACCAGATGCCTTTTAAATGTTATAATGGTACCAGCTCCCATCACTTCCTCTGGCAGCCCATTGCACACACGTACCACCCTCTGTATGAAAAAAATACAAATCTATGCCTTCCCCACTCCCTCGTTTTATCTGTACTGATACCTTCGGGGATCTCTGGACTTGGACAGCAAGGTTCCCTTGTTCCTCAGCACTCTGTAGGGACCTACTATTTATTGATTACTTTCTTCCATTATTACATTTCCCAGAATGCCTGGAGATTAAATTCCATCTCTCTGCCCCATTTACCAGCTGATTGGTATCAAAGTGTAGCGGGAGACCAGCCTCCTCACTATCAATACCACCACCTTTCCAGAGTTTACTCCTAAACAGAGGGGAGCAGCACTGTATCCGGCTGAGCAGTGGGAAATGTGTGTGTGTGTTGTGGGGGCTTGGAAACTTTGCAAGCTCCTTTTCCTTCATTTTTTAATCCCACCAAATCCATGTGGTTTGAGTTTTTATAACAGAAAACAGCACAGGGTTTAATTTTAACTTCCCACTGGCTGAAACTTTGTCCTCCCCTCTAAGGTCTGAGAGTAAAACACTTTACTTCCCCTCCCCTCCCTCCATGTGTAACACAGAGTTGTGGGATTGGCACCTGTTGTTATTTTGTGATCTATTCCAAATGAAATTTTATCTCTGCGCAAGCACAAGTGAACAGTCTGTTTTTGTGCTTTCTGCAAGATCAGGCTAGCAGCTTTTAAATCCTTATGTTAAGCAGCAGAAGCAAACAGTAGATCAGCAATTGTATTTTGAGAGTGGTAATTCTAATCCTGGTAATCCCGTTGGGTCAACAGAGAGAGAGGGAGAGCATGTCACATCTAAAGTGCATACAGAAGAGTTGTTACACTTGTTCAGTCAGTTGAGTTGGTTCTGCCCTCAGATGTGACTGGATGTTGCTTTTCATGGATCATAATTAAACTACAACGGAACACATTAAATTCAAGGAATTCAATTGAAAGGGCAGTTTGAGTGAATAAATGGAAAACTGCTTAAAGATTGGCTCCTGGTCTTTTACTTCACCAATGAGAAGCTGTTGGTTTGACAGCTCTCCTAATCATAGAATCCCTACAGTGTGGGAGCAGGCCATTTGGCCCATCGAGTCAACACTGACCCTCCAAACAGCATCCCATCCAGACTAACAAAAATGTGCACCACATGTGTGCAGAGAAGGGGATGCTGGGAGTGAGTGGGATGCTTTCACCACCACCATCTCTCTCCAAGACACAAACATCCCCATTGCTCCACCTGTCCATTCCTCCACCACCACAGTGCCTCCGGCCTTACCCCCTGCCAACCACAGTGCCACTGTCCATTCTCCCTGCCACCCACAGCATCCCCTGACCATTCTCCCTGCCACCCACAGCATCCCCTGACCATTCTCCCTGCCACCCACAGCATCCCCTGACCATTCTCCCTGCCACCCACAGCACCCCCATCCATTCTCCCCCGCCATTCATGGCTCCCCCCTCTCCATTCCCCCGTGCCACCCACGGCACCCCTGTCTATTCCCTCGCCACTCCCGGCACACCGTCCATTCTCTCTCTCTCTTTCTTTCTCTCATCCCCACCCTCTGCGCCCCTGTCCAGTCCCCCTTCCCATCTTCTGACTCCCCATGCATTTTCTCTCTCCCCCAAATCCTCTGCTCTCCATCCCTCTGTTCCCCCATATATTCTCTTTCTCCACCCACGTTCTGCCCTCTGTCCATTCTCCTGCCATCCACTGACTCCCATCTATTCTCTCTCCCCTCACACTCTGCACTCCACTTTTTCTCTACCCCACAATGCTCTGTACCCCATTCTCTCTTGTCCCCCTCCACTATTTACTGCTGCCCTATTTTCTCACTTTGCCCCCTACTCTTTGCCCTGCAGGTCTTTCTCTTGCCCCCCCACTAACCTCTGCCCCCCAATCTTTCTCTAGACACCACCCTCTGTTCCTGTCCATTTTCTGTTTCTCGACACACCACCCTCTGCCCTCTCATCCATTCTCTCTCTTTTCTCCCCATCCTTTCTCATGCCTCGAGCCCTCTTTGATCACTGTATCAAGGCCTTTTCAGAAAAGAGAGAGAATAGATGGTGATGTCTCAACTGGGAGTCAGGACGGGTGACAAATGGCTGATCTTTAAAATTGAGAATAGCTAAAATGATACATTCAGAAACATCATTAAAGTCTGAAAGCATGTTCAATTTTTAAGAGCTGCTGTATTCTTCTGAAACTTGCATTGAAATAGGCGCAGTTAGGCCACAGCTCAGGACAGGCTGTAAGGGGTGAATGGCCTATTCTTAGTCTCATGAAATTGGTTCTGACTATGTCAAAATAGAGTTATAGATTTGTATAGCACAGAAACAAATTAAATTAATCTAGTGACCCATTTGCCAGCATTTGGCCCATTTCCCTCTGAATCTTTCCTATTCATAGCCCTATGAGAATGCATTTTAAATATTGTAACTGTACCAGCCTCCACCACTTCATTGCATACACATACCACCCTTTGTACAAAAAGGTTGGCCTTTAAGATCCTCAGAAATCTTTCCCCTCTCATCCTCAACCTATGCCCTCCAGTTCTGGGCTCCCCTCCCCCCAAACATGCGGAAAAGACATACAAAAGTTGATCAGCCAGACAAAATGCAAAAACAATAAAATGTCGAACCACGGGGGAACAAAATTGTTGCCCCATCTTTGTTTTCCTATTTGCATTTGGACACTTAAAATCTGTCCGTAAAACTAGCATCCCCACAAGAGTATATTGCCAATATTTGCTGGTGTCAGCAACGCAGTGCGCATGCTCATCGCTGCCCAAACGAAAGGCGCGCGACCTGTTTTTGATGGACCAATCGGAAGCCCTGGAGGACCAGAAGGAGATTGGTCTTCCTGCCAATCAGAGCCACCGCATTGTCTGAATGCGGAAGTTGGACTACGAGCTTCTGAAGCTGCTGCTCGTGCTCCTCTCTTTGGAATGTAGATTGAGCTTCACCCCAGACTATAACTTCCTTTGTCCGTCCAACATCTGTGAGTATGGTAGTCCCTTTTCTCACCCACTTTTTCCATTTCACTTTTTTTCATTCTGGGGTTCGGTTGTTGGTTTGCAGTAACTGAAAGGAAAAGGAGTGAATCCAGGCAGAGACATACTCTGGAAAAATTGGTCTGTGTCTCAATTGGCAAAATACATCGGCAGGAGACTCAAGAACACACTAAGCCAGGTAGCATAAGGGGGTGGACAAGGCGATGTTTTGGGTGTAAACCTTCTTCGTGGCGGAGTGGGCGGTGGGGGAGAGTGTAGGGGGAACTGTAGATGGGATATTAAAATGGGTCGTGACTGGGAGGACCAGTCAGTCTCTGCGGACCCGGCTGCGATGTTCGGCGAACCGTTCCTCAAGTTTACTCTTGATCTCCCCGATGTAGAGAAGTCCACAGTTGACAAACACATGGCAAATACAGTACCACAATGTGAAGTTATAGCATTTGCTGCCAAAAAAGAAAGCAGAAAGGAGGTGCATTATTTAAATGGTGATATATTGGGATGTGGATAAAGTGAGAACTGGAGATCAGAGTCGAAAAATGTGGTGCTGGAAAAACACAGCAGGTCAGACAGCAACGGAGGAGCAGGAGAGTCGCCGTTTTGGGCATGGGTCTTTCATCAGGAATGGGCGTACAAAGTGGCCTCAGCGTCCTCCTACACCAGTCAATGCCAGTTGTCAGACAGGAGCAACAAGCAATCAGCAAGGCAATGGTACATTAGCAAGAAAAATTGAGTTCAGAAGTTAACCAACTACTGGACTTCTGGTACCTCTCCTGTGATTGATTTACAGATATCTCAGCAAGGGGTCCAGCAATCACTTCCCTAGATTCCCACAGAGTTCTAGGGGCACCTGATAAGGTACTAGGTATTTATCCACCTTTGTGTTTCGAGACATCCAGCACCACCACCTCTGTAATATGGACATTTTTCAAGATGTCACCACCTACAGTCTATATCTTCCATAACCTTTTCCACAGTAAATACTGATGCAAAATACTCATTTAGTATCTCCCCCATTTTCTGCGGTTCCACACACAATCCGCCTTGCTGATCTTTGAGGTGCCCCATTCTCTCCCTAGTTACCCTCTTGTCCTTAATGTATTTGTAAAAACCCTTTTGATTCTCCTTCACCCTATTTTCCAAAGCTATCTCATGTCCCCTTTTTGCCCTCCTGATTTCCCTCTTAAGTATACTTGTTTATACTTTGTACCTTTATACTCTTCTAAGAATTCACTCAATCTATCCTGTCTATACCTGACATAAGCTTCCTTCATTTTTTGAATCAAACCCTCAATTTCTCTAGTCATCCAGCATTCCCTACACCTATCAGACTTTCCTTTCACCCCAACAGGAATATACCATCTCTGGTCTCCTCAGAATTAGGCTTCCTCCAATTTAGAACTTCAACTTTTAGATCTGGTCTATCCTTTTGCCCTCCTGATTTCCCTCTTAAGTATGCTTGTTTATACTTTGTACCTTTATACTCTTCTAAGAGTATCCTTTTCCATCACTATTTTAAAACCTACAGAATTATGGTTGCTGAACCAAAGTGCTCCCCCACTGATACCTCTGTCACCTTCCCTGCCTTATTTCCCAAGAGTAAGTCAAGTTTTGTACCTTCTCTAGTAGATACATCCACATACTGAATCAGAAATTTTCTTGTACACACTTAAATTCCTCTCCAACGAAATCCTTAAACCTATGGCAGTCCTGGTCTATGTTTGGACAGTTAAATCCCCTACCATAACCATATAAAGGGAAATAAGGGTCTAAAACTGGGCACAATCCTCCAGGTCCGGCCTCAGCAATGCCATGTATAGTTGCAGCAACATTTCCTGACCTTTTGTATTCTATTCCTTTAGCTATCAAAGCCAACATTGCATTCACTTTCTTTCTTATCTACTGTACCTGCATGCTAGTTTTCTGTGACGTATTAATGAGGATACCCAGATCCCTCTGCACCAGAGCACCCCAAAGTCTCTCCCCATTTAGACAGTAGATCACCTTCCTTTTTTTTTGACCAAAATGCATGATCTCACACTTATCCACCTTAAACTCCATCTGCCACATTTGGGCCCACTCTCCTCACCTATCTATATCCATTTGTAAGGTTCTTATTTCCTCATTGCAATTTACCGTCCCACCTATTTTTGTGTCATTCACAAATTTGGCAATAGAGCCTTTTATCCCTGTATCCAAGTCACTAATGTGGATTGTAAATAGCTGGGGTCCAAGGACCCAACCCTGTGGCACCTCACTAGTTACATCTTGCCATCCAGAAAAAAAGCCATAGATTCGGACTGTCTGTCTTCTGCCGATCAGCGAGTCACGTATTGAAGCTGATAAATTACCCCTAATCCCATATGATCCCACCTGTGAATTAACTTTTTGTGTGGCACTTCAGCAAATGCCTTCTGAAAGGCCACATATATTAAATCTACAGGATCACCATTATCCACTATGCTTGTTACATCTTTGAAGAACTTAGTCAAATCTGATTTTGCCCTTCATAAAACCATGCTGACTCTGATGGATGGAATTTTGACTTTCAAAATGTTCTGATATTGCTTCCTTTATAATTGATTCTAACAACAGGTGTTAAACTAACTGGTCTGCAATTTCCCACATATTGCCTCCCTCCCTTTTTGAATACAGGTGTTACATTAGCATTTTTCAAATCCACTGGAACCATAAGACCATAAGATATAGGAGTAGAAATGAGGCCATTCAGCCCATCGAGTCTGCTCCACCATGGTTGACTGGTTTCTCAACCCCATTCTCCCACTTTCTCCCCATAACCTTTGATCACCTTGACAATCAACAACCTACCTATCTCAGTCTTAAATAAACTCAATGAATCTTTCTCACGTCTAGAGAACTTTGGAATATTATAACTAATGAATCCACCATCTCCACCGCACTTCCCTAATGTATTTTTAAGAAGCTATGAACCTAGACTCCAAGGTCTCTTTGTTAAGCAATACTCCCAAAGACGTTATCATTATGTGTTGAAGTCCTGCTAAGATCAGCCTAAATTGGACAACTGCATGATGCATCTCGGGCCATAGTCTGAGGTGTGGATTACCAGGTGCTGGGGATTTGTAAACTTTTAATCCCATCAATTTCTCCAACACCATTTCCCTACGACTACTCAGTTCCTTCAGTTCTGCTCTCAATGGACCATGTGTTCCCCAACATTTTGGGGACGTTATTTGTGCCCTCCTTTTGTGATTATATCAGCAACATATGTGGTTAATTGGTCTGCCATCTTTGTTCCACATGAGAACTTTGCCTGTTTCTAATTGTAATTGTTTTCACCAATCCTTTTTTCCCTCTTCACATACCCCATTTTCCCCTTTTAATCAATCCTTTTGTTGAAACCTGAACTGCTCCCAGTCTTCAGACGAGCTGCTTTTTTTTTTAGCTAATTTGTATGCCACTTCTTTGGATCCAGTCCTGTCCATAATATCCCTTGTTAGCGGTGGCTGGGCCACCTTTTGTTTTATTTTTCAGACAGGATGGAACAACTATTGCAGTTGCTCCAGGTGCTATCTAAATGTTTGTCATTTCTTTCAATAATGTGCCCTCGTTTGTTGCAGCCTGTTTGTGCCTGTAATTTCCTTGCTTTAGATTTAAGTCCCCAGTCTCAGTATCAACTCTGTTGCTCTCCATCGTAATGGAAAGTTCTCACTCAGTTCTTCACTCTTCCGCAAGGGACCTCTGACAGCTACATTGCCAATTATTCCCTTCTCATGAAGGAATTAACATTTTGGAATTTAATTGCCATTGGCCAACAGAACCATTGCAATTTTTGGGAGATTGTGTGCAATTCGGGTCTCCCTCCTATTGGAAAGATGTTGTGAAGCTGGAAAGGGTTCAGAAAAGATTTACAATGATGTAGCCAGGGGGTTTGAGTGATAGCGAGAGGCCAAACAGACTTGGGCTATTTCCCCTTGCGTGCCGGAGGCTGAGAGGTGACCTTATAGACGTTTATAAAATCATGAGAGGCATGGATAGGGTAAATAGACAAGGCCTTTTCCTTGGGATGGGAGAGTTCAGAGCTAGAGGGTAACAGGTTCAGGGTGAGAGCTGTGGGATGGGGGTGCAGATTTAAAAGGGACCTCGGGCATCTTTTTCATTCAGAGGGTGGTGCTTGCAACGAATGAGCTACCAGAGAAAGTGGTGGAGGCTTGTACAATTACAGCATTTAAAAGGCATCTGGATGGGTATATGAATTGGAAGGGTATAGAGGAATAGAAGCCAGGTGCCAGCAAACGGGGTGATATTAATTTGGGATATCTGGTCGGCATGGACAAGTTGGACTGAGAGTTTCTGTGCTGTATATCTCTGACTCTGGCTTTCCACTAGACATTTGCCATGTCTGTATGTTCAGTCTCTCTCTGGTGTCGGTGTCAAAGCCTTAATATCTCATTCCACTCCCACCTCCCGGGATGTTAACCATTTCATGTCTGTTTTTTTCTCAAGAAGCTGTATTGCAAGTTCAACCTGAATTTACACTTGTTTTGTTTCCCAAAATCAGACCTGCTCACTCTCGGCAATATCCCAATGTTGTCGTGAAAGATATTAACTTTCAGGTGGAGTTATCCAAAATTCAGTGATATCAGTCCTGACGTTTTTGCTTTTCTGCCCCTGTAAGATGCTGAATCAGCACCTTCAGGAGAATTTGTTAGAGCAGAGTTAGAACAGAGGGGGAGAGAGAGTGGGATGGTGCTTTCAAATTTATGAAATAACAAAAGAAAAGAATGTTCAACGGCAAGTAAAATTCCTTGTTCTGAATTTCTACCCTGGACTGACAGTGACGACTTTTGTAATCTCTTTTAACAGAGTATTTGAAGATCTGAAGACGGAAGTTTCAATATCAGCAGATGAAGGGCTTATGCCCAAAACAGACTTTGCTGCTCCTCAGATGCTGCCTGACCTGCTGTGTTTTGCCAGTGCCGCACTTTCCGACTCTGACTATCCAGTGTCTGCAATCCTCACTTTGATGTCAATGTCTGACAGTCATTCAATCCATTGAGACCGCAACAATTTTCAACTATGGATCTATGAAAAGGAGCAAAGCTTTTGGTTCCTGCATGCGTGCGTTTTCAGTATCAATGGGACTGGATGAGAGACCTTACTGTTGCAGCGCACTGAGTGTGCAGCCTGAAACAGATATACGGGCCTGGAAAGAGGAACTCACAGCAGGAAGGGCCTGTACACAACTTTGTGTGCAGCTGAAGCTTTAACCATGAAGAAACCCAATGAATCCTGTCCTGTGGAGAAACCGTGGAAGTGTGGCAACTGCGGGAAAGGCTTCTGTTTCCTGTCTGTGTTGGAGACTCATCGGCGCAGTCACACCGGGGAGAGACCGTTCTCCTGCCCTGAGTGTGAGAAGGGCTTCGTCAATTCCTCCAACCTACTGACCCACCAGCGGGTCCACACGGGGGAGAGGCCGTTCACCTGCCCCGAGTGCAGAAAGGGCTTTACCCAGGTCTCTGCCCTGCTGAGGCACCAGTGGGTCCACACGGGAGAGGCCCTACAGTTGCCCCATGTGTAGGAAGGGCTTTATCTGGGCTTCCAACCTACTGACCCACCAGCGGGTCCACACAGGGGAGAGGCCCTTCCCCTGCACCAAGTGCGGGAAGGCCTTCAGCCATTCCTCAGGCTGAAACACAAGCAGGTCCACACTGGGGAGAGGCCCTTCAGTTGCCCCGAGTGTGGGAAGGCCTTCAGCGATTCCTCCAACCTGCTGAGACACCGGTGGGTCCACACCAGGGAGAGGCCGTTCAACTGCCCTCACTGTGGGAAGGGCTTCACCCGCTCCTCCCACCTGCGGAGGCACCAGAGAGTTCATGTGCCATCGCAAGGGGATTGAAGGAGTGATGACAGAGTACCGTTATTGACTGGATTATCAACCCAGTTCTTGAGACTCCCGGGTTCGAATCCCGCTTAGTCAGATGGCGAAATTGGAATTTGGTCAGAAATCTCGGTTCAGAATCTAATGATGAAACTGTTTTCATGGGTGGGGGGAGCTGGAGAAAACCCCCATCTGATTCACTCATGTCCTTTTTCGGGAAGGAAACTGCCGTTGTGGGAAAGGATTCATTCAGTCAGGACAGGAGATTGGCCTCTCCCTGGTGTGACTGCGCTGATGAGTCTCCAACACAGACGGGAAACAGAAGCCTTTTCCGCAGTTGCCACAATTCCACAGTTTCACCACAGGGCGGAATTCCTCGGGTTTCTTCATGGCTAAAGCTTCAGCTGCACACAATTGTACAGGCCCTTCCTGCTGTGAATTCCTCTTTCCAGGCCTGTAGATCTGTTTTAGACTCCACACTCAGTGCGCTGCAACAGTAGGGTCTCTCATCCAGTCCCACTGATACTGAAAACCAGCTGCATCCTTTACCCGGTCTGGCCTTTGCGTGACTCCAGACCCATAGCAGTGTGGTTGACTCTACACTGCCACCCCCAGCAAATGAGTGGGGAGAAATGTACTTGGATACAGGTGGTGGGTTGAAATTGCTGAGTGAGGCAATACAGGTTAAGGCTGTACCAAGGATCCAATTACAAAGGGACAGCTTGGTGCTGACCAATAGTAAAGAAAGTGGGGGGTGGGAGGAGTGTAGCACTTGGGCCTTGAGCTGTTTAAAAGAAAAAGCTACATTCTCAACACCTTTTTGCTGGGGGGGATCTGCAGTTGTAACAAAGTTGGGTCGCAGTAAAGGTTACCAGAATTTACTGAAGGGCTCAGACTCCCATTGAATTGATTTATTGTCACGTGTGCCGCGATACAGTGAAAAGCTTTGTCTTGTGAGCAGTACAGGCAGATCAGAGTTAAGTAGCAAAGATATGTAAATAATAAATAAACAGCAGCAAAAACAAAAACACAGGTCCAGGTGAATGTTAAGAGTTTGAGAGTCCATTCAGTATTCTAACCACAGTGTGGTAGGAACTGTTTCAAAACTGGCTGGTGCATGTGTTCAGGTTTCTGTACTATCCACCCCGATGGTAGAGGTTGAAGAAAAACATTGCCAGGCTGTGATGGGTCTTTGAGAATGCTGGCGGCCTTTCCTTGACAGTGGGCCTGATAGATGGATTATATAGATGGGAGGTTGACCTTTGTGATTGTCTGGGCTTAGTTCACCACTCTGTGTAATTGTCTCTGATTTTGAATGGTACAGTTGAAAGCTTTGACCTCCAAGAGGTTTTTGTGTTAAAGCTGCTCATTTCTTTCAGCCTCCTGCACTAAGTTTCCAATGTCATGTATCAGATGGAGCAGTGAATGACTAGCTAATATCATTTGAAATTGTAAATTTTTCAGGAGTGCGGTTACTGCGTCATTTCATCGGCATCGTAATGTTTACAGACAGCACTGGGAGGTATGGGCTGTCTCCAGTAGAAATGATGTGGAGGAGCCAGTGTTGGACTGGGGTAAACAAAGTTAAAAACACAACACCAGTTATAGTCCAATAGGTTTATTTGGAAGCACTAGCTTTCAGAGCGATGCTCCTTCATCGGGTAGCTGTAGAGCAGGATCATAAGACACAATTTATAGTAAAAGATCACAGTGTCGTGCAACTGATGGGATATACTGAACAAACCTAGAATGATAGTAAGTCTTTCATCTTTTAGAATGGGTTGCAGGTTTCCGTTCATTCATATGTAAACCCCAGAACTATTTTTAAGTCCCCATTCTCAAATGTTTTATAAAGGTTTTATAAAAATAGGTGACATCTCAGCTCATATAATGCATGAAAGGTGTGAGGTTCAAGTCTGTCTGTATCCCATTCTTGCTTGAATCAGACTGGTTCTATTTCCAAAGTAGGAATTTATAAAATATTACATGGATTAACTGCCTGCAGATTGTGCACTTTTTGAGCAAAATTGAATGTATCTGCAAATGCAAATTCACCCCATAGACTATTATCTGTGTGTGAGTGTGTGTGTGTGTTTGCGTGTGTGCATGCCTGGTAAAGTGTGAGTGTGATGGAGTAGAAGTCTGTAAGAGGGTTGAGTATTTTGGTTGGGGTGGGTGGTGCATATGTGTGTGTGTCTGAGAGACAGCATGTTTATGACAGAGTTGTGGATAAAAGCGAGGGGTTGCATTTTGCTAAAACAAGGGCAGGACTTGTACAGGTAATGGTAGGGCACTGGGTCGTGTTGTAGAACAGAGAGACATGGTGGCTTTCAGGTACATTGTTCTTTGAAAGGTGCATTGCTGGGACACAGGATGGTTAAGAAGGCATTTAGCAGCATTGCCTTCATTGTTCACACCGTTGAGATAGGATTTGGGACATCATGTTGAGGATGTCCAGGATGTTGGTGAAGCCACTTTGAGTACTGAATACAGTTCTGGTCGCCGTGTAATAGGAAGAATACTATTGGAGGGGGTTTGGAAAACATTTTCCAGGATGTTGCCAGGACTGGAGGGATTGAGTTATAAGGAGAGACTGGGACTTTTTTCAGTGGAGTGCAGGAGGTTGAGGGGTGACCTTATTGAGACTTAGAAAATCATGAGTGGTGTCGGTAAGACAAATAGCAAAAATAGCGACAAGCATGTACGGTTATGTCAAGCTACAGGAGAACACAATTGTGGCTCTACTCTTTTTTTTTCATATTAGCATTTGACCAATTAAATTCTGTCAGTAACAGCAGCATCTCCAGAGCATACTGCACATGCTCCTCGGTGTTAGCAAGGTCTGTGCGGGTTAGCCGGTGTCAGCAAAAACTGCATGCTCATCGCTGTCCCCGGAAACGGCTCGCGACATTCATGGACCAATGGAGAGCATTTGGCGGACTGGAAGGAAACTTATCCTCCTGCCAATCAGAGCCCGCCTACTGTCTGAATGTGGAAGGTGGACCATGTCCTTCTGAAGCTGCTGCTGTTCCTCTCTCTCTAAATGAAGATTGAGCTTCACCCCAGACTAACTTCCTTCCTTTGTCCAACATCTGTGAGTATGGCACTCTTTTCTCACCCTCTTTTTCCATTTATTTTTCATTCGGGGCTTCAGTTGTTGACTTGCAGCAACTGAAACGGAAGAGAGTGAATCGAGGGGGGAGGGGCAAACTCTGGAAATGTTGGAGAAATGACTACTGCAGATGCTGAAGATCAGAGTCGAGAGTGTGGTGTTGGAAAAGCACAACAGGTCAGGCAGCATCAAGGGAGGGTATGAAGGAATGGAGACTTTCAGCTTCTGCAGAATGAGAGAAAAAGTGTTCACGATAAATTAGAATTGATCAGATAGGCCAATGGGAGATGGAGTTTAATTTAGAGAAATACATTTTGGTCAAGCAATCCAGGCAGGACTGACTGGGGAGTGTTGCAGAATAAAGAGACCTTGGAGTGCAGGTTCATACTTCATTGAAAATGGAGTCTCAGGTAGACAGAATAGTGAAGGCAGTGTTTGGTATGCTTTCCATTATTGGTCACAGCATTGAGTATGGGAGGTCACGTTGTGGCTGTGCTGGACATTGGTTAAGCCACATTTGGAATGCTACATCCATTTCTTGTCTCCTTTCTATCGGAAAGATGTTGTGAAACTTTGAAAAGGATCAGAAAAGATTTACAAGGCTGTTGCCAGAGTTGGAGGGTTTCAGCTACAAGGAGAGGCTGAGTCGGCCAGGGATATTTTCTCTGCAGGGTCAGAGGCTGAGGATAAATAGACAAGGTCGTTTCCCTGGAGTCAGTGGCGGGGTTGTGGGGGGGGGGGGGGGGGGGGGAAATAGAGACATAGGTTTTCAGTGAGGGGAAAGATATGAGTTCTGAGGGGCAACTTTTCCACGCAGAGTGTGGTGCATTTAAGGAGTAAGCTGCCAGAGGAAGTGGTGGACACTCATACAATTGCAACATTTAAAAGGCATCTGGATGGGTTTATGAATAGGAAGGGTTTGGAGGGATATGGGTTAGGTGCTGGCAAGTGGGACTAGATTGGGTTAGGATATCTGCTCCTCATGGACAGGTTCGAGTGAAGGGTCTGTTTCTATGCTGTACATCTATGACTCTGTCTATTTGATTACAGATGCTGCTCCTCTCTCTGAATGAAGATTGAGCTTCACCCCAGACTGCAACTTTCTTCCTCTGTCCAACATCTGTGAGTAAAATACTCTCTTTTCTCACCCACTTTTTCAATTTATTTTTTCATTCTGGGGTTCAATTGTTGACTTGCAGCAACTGAATGGAAAGGGAGTGAATCCAGGGAGGGGACAGACTCTGGAACAGTTGGTCCAGGTCTGTATCTTGATTGACAATATAGACAGTCAGGAGGCTGGAAGAACACAGCAAGCCAGGCAGCATCAGGAGGTGGAGAAGCCGACGTTTCAGGTGTAATCCTTCTTCCGGATGGGGGATGGGTGTAGAACAAGATGCAGATAAAGGAGTGCCGGGGACAAGGTGTTGAAGTGGGGATTGGTGAAGACAGAGGGGACGACCTGATGGTCGATGGGAGGAAGGAATCTGGTTGGTGGCAGGGAAGAGTGAATGAGAGGGGCAGAGGCCGTGAAGGGAGTTGGGGGATGGAAGGGGAGAAATTAGACAACTCCAGGGGGAAGGTGACGTGTTGTTCCTCCAATTTGTGGATTGGATCGTTGTGGCAATGAAGGAGGCCAAAGCTGGTCATGTCAGAAAAGGAGAGGGAACAGGAATTAAAATGGGTGGTGACTGGGACATCTAGTCAGCCTCTGCAGACCCTCTTGCCCGCCCTTGTTTTAGCAAAACGCAACCCCTGGCTTTTATCCACACCTCTCTTATGCACATACTCTCTGACACACACACATCCCCAATACTCACCCTCGCACAGGCTGATACTCCATAACACTCACTTCACCAAGCAAGCACGCATGCAAAAACACAGTCACGCACAAACTCACATGGAGACACCTGTGCTGCCCTGCATAGTTTGCAGAAATCTCTTCTCTCCAGAGAATCCCCACAGTGTGGAAGCAGGTTACTCGACCCAACGGGTCCACCCGACCCTCCAGAAAGTAACTCCCCTACCCCCATTTCTTTACATTCACCCCTGACTAATGCACCTAACCTGGACATCCCTGGGCACTATGGGTAATTTGAGTCTGGCCAATCCATCCTAACCTGGTCAAAGTTAAAAATCACATAATATATTGGGTGTGGGCGTTTGCACTCCCTTTTTGATTTTCTTAAAAACCTCCTCCTCTGCTTTTGGTTGCACTTCAGTCCCACGCTCCTGATCTTCGGGCACCCGGTACGGAGGAGGGAGGGCAGGTCTGAAGACCTCCTCGTGGGTCTGCTCCTGGGCCTGGCCAAACTGGCCATAAATAGGTCCAGGCAGCGGGCCGTGGTGGGGGTTGTTAGGGCCGACTGCCGGGCTTCCGCGGTTACGTTAGAGCCCGGGTGTCCTTGGAGAAAGAGCACGCGGTGTCGACCAACACCCTGGAGTTGTTCAGGGAGAGGTGGGCGCCGCAGGGAGTGGAGTGCATTATTTCCCCCTTCAACTCTATTTTGATTTAGTCCCTACCCTCCCCTTCACTGTTTTGATCACACAGCGCTGCCCTTTGATGTGAAGGGCACTGCTTGACACTGGCCACTCGGGTGTTTTCCTATCTTCCTGGTGGTGGAAATTGAATAAAGATTCGTTCACTTTGTGTATTTCACTGTGTCTCACACCTGCACACACACACTGGGGAAAAAAATAAGCACTACCGCGGGTAGGCGGTATTGTGGGGGTTTAAAAAAAACCGGAGTACAAAAAAAAAACAGGAGTAAAAAAAAAAATCACATAACACCAAGCTATTTGGAAGCACTGGCTTTCGGCACGAAACTCTTTCATCAGGTGGTTGTGGAGAATAAGATCATAAGGGACAGAATTTATGGAAAAACATTGCAGTGTCTTGCCACTGAAATTATACATTGAATAAACCTGGATTGTTAAGTCTTCCAACTTTTCAAATGGGTTGCAGGCATCATTAATATGTAAATCTCCAACTTCCTGTAAGGCACTTCTCAACATAACTCAACATAACAAAAGATGACATCTCAGCTCAGACAAAGCATTAAATGTATGAGGTCAGAGTCCAAACCTTGTTCTATTTCCAAAGTCAAATTTACAAAATATTATATGTATTGACTGTCTGCAGATTGTGCATCTTTAAGCAAAATAGAATGTATCTGCAAATAAAAATTCACCCCCATGGACTTGTGTGTACGCGCGCGCGAGAGAGAGAAAGTCTACTTCCGTGCTGTACGTGTCTATCTCTATTTGAGAAGATGCTTCATTTCTGGTGTAAATATTGTAAATCATAGCTGGGTACTAACAGATGTAAGGGAGAGAGGATCCTCAAGTTGGGCACAATCAGAATCCTGGGAGAGTCCTATTTCTGGTTTGCTTCCTAATGAACACACATTAAGCACTAGCACCTATTTGTTTCTCATGTTGTTTCATTTTTCTTGTTTGATTCTCTGCTATGAGTACACTTTTGTGTCTGGTTGGTTGGGAGACTGGGAGATTGTGCATTGGGCTTTGATTGACTGACTGAATATTTTATTGTTCCAGAAGGTGTAAAAAGAGGGGGTGGGGGTCAAAGCTTCAGCAGAAATCCAGTAGTGCTGAGAACAGACTGATATCTTATTCAGTGGGAACAGGGAGATCAGAGGACAGAGAAATGAGGACCTGAAATCAGAGCGGACACCAGACTTCCCTGTGGTCAGTGCTTTGATTAGCAGTGGCAACCCTCTACCTTTACCTCGCTTCCCATTTGACTACCACCTCGATATTCAGGATCCAATCCTTGTCATCCTGAAGCCTTGTCATTCTGTAAGGAGCCTCAGATCATAATTATTCTCTTGAATGTGTGCAGACAATTCATTTACTTTTGTTACAGTGCAGCACACATGCAGAAACACTACTTTTTGTTTCCATTTTTGTGATCTTCAGAATCCAGTTTTGATTGCTGGTATATTTACTCTCCTTGTCCCTTTCTATCATTCTCTGATGTTAATTTCCCACATCACTACATTGCTCACCAGCCTTGATTTGGATTGACCAGGCAAAATTGCTCATCATGTCCAGGGATGTGCAGGTTAGGTGGGTTAGCCATGGGAAATGCAGGGTTATTGTTTCATAGTAATAGAAGCAGGAATAGGCCATTTGGCCCATCCAGCCTGCTCCGCCATTCATTAAAATAATGGTAAAACTGTCTATCGTCCCACCTCCTCCTCCCTGCATTATCCCAACTATCCTTAATTAACCTACCATGCAAAAACCTAACCAACTGTGTCTTCAATATACTTAATGAGGCTATCTCTACTGCTTCCTTGGGCAGAGAATTCCATAGATTGACTACTATCCAGGAAAAATAGTTCCTCCTCATCTCTGTCCGAAATCCAGTCCTCCAAATTATGTGGCCTAGTCTTATCGACCAGCAGGGGGAAATGTCTGGATAGGGTAGGGTTTCATCCCTACAGTGCAGTGAATTCCCACTTTCCACCAAAGTCCCGGACATAACTGGCACGGTGGGCGGCACGGTGGCACAGTGGTTAGCACTGCTGCCTCACAGCGCCAGAGACCCGGGTTTAATTCCCGCCTCAGGCGACTGACTGTGTGGAGTTTGCACGTTCTCCCCGTGTCTGCGTGGGTTTCCTCCGGGTGCTCTGGTTTCCTCCCACAGTCCAAAGATGTGCAGGGTCAGATGAATTGGCTATGCTAAATTGCCCGTAGTGTCAGGTAAGGGGTAAATGTAGGGGTATGGGTGGGTTTCGCTTCGGCGGGTCGGTGTGGACTTGTTGGGCCGAAGGGCCTGTTTCCACACTGTAATCTAATCTAATCTAATCATAACTGGATATTAATCTACCTACATCGATGTGGATAGGCTGGGACTTTTCTCACTGGAGCACAGGAGGTTCAGAGGTATCCTTAGAGATTTATAAAATCATGAGGGGGGGTAGATGAGGTGAATGGTGGGTGTCAATCCCCACGGGCGGGGATTTTAAGATTAGAGAGCAAACTTTGAAAGTGAGAGGAGAAAGATTTTAAAAAGACTTGAGGGGCAGCATTATTTTTTTAAAGAGTGGTTTGTGTGTGGAATGAACATCCCGACACAGTGGTGGATGCAGGTACAGTAACAACATTTAAAAGACGTTTGGATAAGTACATGAATAGGAAAGGTTCAGAGGTATGACTAGTTCAGTTTGAGAACATAGTCAGCATGGATTAGTTGGACTGAAGGGTCTGTTTCTATGTTGTATGACTCTGTAACTGTTCTGTACTGGTCTTAAAAGCCATTTTCTCACCTTCCCCCCATAAACATCCTCCTCTTTGTTGTTCAAAAATCAGATGAACTCAGCCTTGAATATATTCAATGATCCCCTAACTGCAGGCAGGCATCCCCACTTCTGAACTCATTTCCACTTGCTAATATACCACTTGCATTGCTCACTGCACCTGACAACTGGCACTGACTGTTGTAGAAGGACGCTGAGGCCCCTTTGTACATCCACACGTCATTCCTGATGAAGGGCCCGTGCCTGAAGCGTCAACTCTCCTGCTCATCGAGTGTTGACTGAGCATTTCCAGCACCACACCTTTCGACTCTGATCTCCAGCATTTGCTGTCCTCACTTTCTCCATATCCCAATATGTTACCATTTAAACAATGCACCTCTTTTCTGCTTTTTTTCACACTGCAAAGGCTCTAAATTCACATTGGGGTACTGTATTTGCCATGTGTTTGCCAATTGTGGTCTTCGGGAGACAGAGGGTAAATGTGGGGAACGGACCGCCGACTGTCACAGCTGGATCTGCAGAGGCCGACCGGACCTCCCAGTCACCACCCATTTTAATTCCCCTTCCCACTCCATTTCTGACATGACCATCTTAGGCCGCCTCCATTGCCACAACAAACCAAACCACAAATTGGAGGAACACCACAACATCTTCCACCTGGGCAGCCTACAGCCTGGAGGACTCAACACTGAGTTCTCCAATTTCAAATAACCTCCTTCCCCACTCCTCAAATCCCTTCCCAGGGTCCTCCCCACCCCTCCCTGTCCCCAACCAGATTCCTTCCTCCCAGTGACCAACCAGTTTGTACCCTCTACTTGTCTCCACCTATCCCCAATTCACCACCCTGCTCCCAGCACACCCTTGTTCTGCAGCTCTTCCAACACCCACCCCCAGTCCTGAACAAGGGTAACACCCAAAGCAAGGAACATGCGCAATGCTTGTTGACACAGAGGAACGTATGCAATATGCTCAGTGGTGATGCTGGCATTATTGACAGATTTTGAAGTGTCCAAATGCCAATAGGAAAAAAAAAGATGGAACCACAACTTTTTTCCCCCATCTGGCTTGATATTTTGTGGCTTTTCCGTCTTGTCTGGCTGCTCAACTTTCTTATGTCTTTTCCCTAGTGTAGGGGGTGAAGGTCTGCACTAGAGGGCCGAGGTTCAGGGTGAGAGCAGAAAGATATAAAAGTTATCTAAGGGGCAACGTTTCCATGCAGAGGGTGGTACGTGAATGGAATGAGCTGCCCGAGGAAGTGGTGGAGGCTGCTACAATTAAAGCACTTAAAAGGTCTCTGGATGGGTATACGTATAGGAAGGGCTTAGAGGCATATGAGCCAAGTGCTGGCAAGTGGGACCGGATTAATTTAGGATATCTGGTTGGCATGGATGGGTTGGACCGAAGGGTCTGTTTCCGTGCTGTACATCTCTACCCTTCTAAATAATAAAATGTATACTTTGACAAATTACAAACTATATCCATGTTAATAAGGCTCAGTACACCACACACTTCACTAAACATTCTCTCAACAGGTCCGGCCCCTTCAATGACTGAGGAACATCCGCCTCCAGCATGCTCACCCGGCTCCTGCCTGCTGTACAGCCGGCCGGTGTGGCCGTGACACAGCAGCTGCGCCAGGAAGGCGGCGGTGCCCAGTGACGGGTGTCTGCCCCGGGCCGCACGGCGCCATTTTCCTAACGGCCGCCCTCCCGCCGCTTCCCCGCTCGAGCGACTTCTCCTCCCAACCGCCTTCGCGTCCGCGTGACGTCTGCACGGGGGGGATGGGCGGGGCCGGGGGAGCCTCACTGTCACCAAGCAACAGCCACCACACGCTACAACTGCTGCTACCTGAAGCGGGAAATCTGCATTTTAAAAGGGACATGGACATTTAACGGGCTATTTCTGCAAATAGATTGAAATGGACAAAATTACATTTCAAAAGGGATGTAGGCACATTCAAAGGGATATCTTAATATGCAAAATGTCCCAGTCATATCTAACTGAATCTACATTTCGAAGAGACGTTGCCCTATTTATAAGTAGAAATGACCCTTTAAGAGACATAGTCATATCGAGGGGCAAGATTGCGCTTAGAGGAACACAGCACATTTAAAGGGCATAACTGCATTTGAAGGGGCATTTTTATATTTAAAAAGACACATTGAAATCTCATAATTAAAAGTACATGGTAATATTTAGAAAGCGTGACCATGTTCGAAATAGTGCAGCCACTTTATAAGAAAAGGGATTTGGGCCGGGGCGTGGGGGAGAAGGGGCGGGGGGATAAGATTTAATTTTTAAGAAAGTAAGCAAGTTATTACGATTTGGAATGATCTTGAAGGGATGATGGCAGCAGTAAGTCGCAAACGTTAATACAAAATTCTTGAAAAGAAAATGATTCCAGATATATGCGGACGCAGGAAAATAATTCAACAAAAGAGCCATTACAAATTTATGGAGCAAACAATATCTTTGAGAGATACAAATAGGAGCATTATTATTTAAGTAGGAATTCCAATTTTTGTTCTCCTCCCAAAAATCTGTCTTGTCAGGGTGCAGTGTAAGCCAGTACAATTTGTTATGCCACAGTAGGCCTTGCAACTCAACCTCATGGTCTCCTCACCCAATATTCATATGGGTGCTTAGCAGTCAAGTTTTCAAGGGAAAGAGGGGATGATGAAAAATACTGGCTCTGCCAGCGATGCTCACATTCCATGAACAAATAAGTGTTGCATACTGCATGTGTCAGAATTAAATGATCAGAAAAATTCTGAACTCACTACAAACAGTTTGTGCACAATGCCGTTATTTCTACTTATTCTTATCATTTTGATTGCAATTTAGTCTGTACCAAATTAAGAGCAGCCTTGGTTTACATTTCATTGGCAATTCGACATGTTGACTTTCTATTATCACAATCTCTTTGACATTCTTATATGTATTGAAATTAATCTTCAGATTGTTCACAACTGAATGACATTACCAGACCGAAAATTCAGAGCTTAAAAACGTTTTGGCATTTGATGAAGTTATTTGGGCAATACCAATAGCAAATGAAATATCAAAGAAATACAAAGTTATGAGGAGGGTTACATATCTTGTTTAACCAAATGCAATGGCAGTGCAGAGAATTTCAGAAATGCGCAATAAATATTCACAGTGTACCCCTTATTCAACTCATTCAAGAATTTAAAATTGTGTTTGAGGCAATTCGATGGCAAATGGCAACATTTGTTTGTTAATATTCACAATTTATGGTGAGTGTATGATTTTGATAAAAATAATCTGTTTAATCCCAAATGGAGCAATTAAGTGCAAAGTTACTTTCAACCATTCAATAAAACACTGCAAATTTTATTTCATATGAAAATACAATCATTTTATAAAATCTTTACAAAGGAAATATATTAAACAAAATAGCTTTCCTGGGTGTCAATATTTACAACAGTTATGCAGCTATTATTTGGCAATCGACCAACTAATTGAAATAATTTCAGAATAAATTAGCTGTTTCATTATTATACATTGAGATATTTTAATTAAAATGTCACGAAGGAAATCTTTAACACAAAGCAAAGTTAGATAAAATACAAAAGTATCTTGCAGAATTCACTTCAAATCATATCTGTTGAATCACAAAAAGATGATGCTCAATGTACCAAATGATGGACAATCACTTGTAATGATGGAACAATATTGTAAAGAATGTATATATCTCAATTATATCTTAAATGAATATTTACTCTGCCTTGGACAACAACAACTGAAAGTTTTTTTGACAAATTGAAAACTACAATAACAAAGCTTTGGAAAATCCACCACTGAACCAAATCTTGCATAAAAGTGTTTTGCAGGAAATCCTTTAAAGATTTCAGGCTTCTCCAGCTTCAATTAGCTGAAGAAGAAAAAAATGCATCTGGTTGGAGACATGAATAGAAAAGAATCAGCGGGCTATGCACCAAATGCTGTCAAATGGGTCGCTAGATTAATTTAGGATATTTGGTTGTCTGGACTGAAGGGTTTGCTTCTGTGCTCTACAACTCTATGACTCTATTTCTACATAGTCAGAATCAATTTCACAAAACTAGGATTAGGCCATTCATCCTTTACAGCCTGTCTTGGGCTGTGGCCTAACTACGCACGTTTCAATGCAAGTTTCAGAAAGATTTCAGCACCTCTTTTCAAAAATTGAACATGCTTTCAGACTTTAACAATGTTTCTGAATATATCAATGTAACTATTCTCAATGTTAAAGATCAGCCATTTCAGAACGTCATTTAAACGTAGAGCTTTTCTAACAATAGGTGTGAATTCTGTGTGTCCCAATATCGAGTCAGACTGACATTGTTGTTCGAAAAGCTCTGCATTTAAATGACATTCTTGAAGGTAATTTGAAACAAGTTCTGGGATTAACGTACCAAAGAACAGAAGCCCATTCTAAAATATGAAAGATTTAATCTAAAATTGTTTAGTGAAGGACATCTCCATGACCGTGGACTCCTTTGGCTATAAATTCTGTGATCATGACCTTACTGTCCACGACCAGCTGATGAAAGAGCAGCACTCTGAAATGGAGTGATCAGTAACAATGTCTCATTTGGATCACCCAAGGTTAGAAATGGAAGCATATCTCTTCAAGGTTACAGTTTGATTTGCCCTTTCAACGTTCTTGAAATTTAAGGTGTTCCATTGTAGTGTTCAATTCTGATCCATTAAAATCAGTATCCAGTCTCATCGGAGTGCAGAACCAACTCAACTGACGGAACAAACAAAACAACTTTTCGGTTTGCTTTTTAGATGTGACATCTTCTCTCCGTCCCTCTCTGGTGACCCAACAGGACTACCAGAGCTGGAAGTACCATTCTCGAAATACGATTGCTAACCTACAGTTTTCTTTTAAAGGATTTAAAAGCTGCCAGCCTGATCTCGCACAAAGCACAAAAACAGACTGTTCAACCGTGCCTGCGCAGAGGAGAAATTTCAGGAGGAACAGATCACAAAATAACAACTGTTACCAGTCCCACAACACGTGTTTCCTTCGACAAAGTTAAAATTCTCACAACACCAGGTTATAAATCAACAGATTTATTTGGAAACACTAACGTTTGGAGCACCGCTCTTTTATCAGGTTGGTTGTGGAGAATGAGATAATGATCATGGCATATATAGCCAAAGGAGTCCAGTGTCATGGAGATGTGATATATTAAACAATTTTAGATTAAATCTTTCATCTTTTAGAATGGGTTTCTGCTATTTGGCATGTTAATTCCAGAACTTGTTTTTATTTACCTTCTCAAGAAAGTCATTCAAATGCACAGCTTTTCTAACAATAGGTGTGAATTCTGTCTGGGTCCCAGTGTTAAGTGAGACGGACATTTTTCTTAGAAATGTTGTGCATTTAAATTACATTCTTGAGAAGGTAGTTTTTAGATTAGGGTGTAGGTTAGGCTGGACTGGCCATGCTAAATTACCCTTATTGTTCAGGATATGCAAGGTAGGGTGGATTAGCTGTGAGAAATATGAAGTAAGGGGGTGGGTCTGGGTGGCAATGGTGCTAAATGCCTTCTTAACCATCCAATCTACCAGTTCTTTGCAGGTTGCATAACTATGTATCTGAACCCTCCCAGGTCTCTGTTTTAACTATACAAGTCCTGTCCTTCCTCGTTTTAGTAAAATGCAATCCCTTGCTTTTATTCATACCTCTCTCATATACGCACACCCGAACATGCTCACACACTCTCAGACTTATACTCCATCACACTCACACTTTACCAAGCATGCACACACTCTTACATGCACTCTCACACACAAACTCACATGCACACACACACAACTCTATGGAGTGAATTTGTATTGGCAGAATTATATTTGCAGATACTTTCAATTTTGCTCACAAAGCACACAATCAACAGGCAGTCGATCCATGTAATATTTTATATATTCCTACTTTAAAAACAGAACTAGTCTGATTCAAGATTGGGATACTGACAGACTCGAACCTCACAACTTTAATGTATTGTGTGAGCTGAGATGTCACTTTTTAAAAATAAAATAAAACCATAAGTCATCTCAAGAACATGACTTAGATGTTGTTCTTGGATTTACATATTAATGAACCGAAACCTGCAACCCATTCTAAAAGGCATCAGTTGCATGACACTATGAATTTTG
Organism: Chiloscyllium plagiosum; assembly: GCF_037043375.1. Lineage (NCBI taxonomy): Eukaryota > Metazoa > Chordata > Chondrichthyes > Orectolobiformes > Hemiscylliidae > Chiloscyllium > Chiloscyllium plagiosum. Next base: position 36,788,815 of record NW_028270165.1, read on the forward strand.
CTATAAGATGTGTTTCTTATGATCCTGCTCCACAGCTACCTGTGGAAGGACCGGCGCTCCGAAAGCTCGTGCTTCCAAATAAATCTGTTGGACTATAACCTGGTCTTGTGTGATTTTTAACTTTATCCACCCCAGTTCAATACTGGTACCGCCACATCGTTTCTAGTGAACACAGTCCATACCTCCCAGTGCTGCCAGTAAACTTTACAATGCCAATGAAACACAGTACCTGCACTCCTGAAAAATTTACAATTTCTAATGATACTAGCTACCCATTCACTGCTCCACCCGATACACAACATTGAAAACTTAGTGCAGGAGGCTGAAAGAAATGAACAGCTTTAAAACAAAAAATCTCTTGGAGCTCAAAGCTTTCAATGAGAGTCTGAGCCCGCGGTAAGTTCAGGTAATCTTTATTGTGACCCAACTTTGTTAAAGCTTCAGATCCCCCCAGCAAAAAGGTGTAGAAAAAGTAGCTGCTTTTTTAAACAGCTCAAGGTCAAAGCGCACATACTTCTCACCCCTCACCCCCCCCCCCCCCCCCACCCCAATCCTACCTCACTTTCTTTACTGTTGGTCATCACCAAGTTGTCCTTTGTAATTGGATCCTTGGTACGGCTGTAACCTGGAGGAAGTATTGCCTCACTCAGCAATTTCACCCCACCCTAAAAACGGTTTCATCATCAGATTCTGAAATCCAGATTTCTGACCGAATTCCAATTCCGTGATCTGCTGCGGCTGGATTCAAACTCAGGAGTCCCAGGAACTGGGTTGATAGTCCAGTCCCTAATGGCACTCGGTTGTTACTCCTTCAATCATCCTGCGATGGCACATGAACTCGTTGGTGCCTCCGCAGGTGGGAGGATCGGATGAAGGCCTTCCCACACTCTTTGCAGCCGAAGGGCTTCTCCCCAGTGTGGATCCGCTGGTGGGTCTGGAGATTGGAGGAATCGCTGAACCCCTTCCTGCACTCAGGGCAGCTGAAGGGCCACTCTCCTGTGTGAACCCTCTGGTGTCTCAGCAGGATGGAGGAATTACTGAAGGCCTTCCCGCACTCTGTGCAGGGGAATGGCCTCTCCCCCATATGGATCCGCCGGTGGGTCAGCAGAGTGGTGGAACTGCTGAAGGCCTTCCTGCACTCGGGGCAGCTGAAGGGCTTCTCCCCAGTGTGGAGACGCTGGTGCTTCCACAAGTTGCTCACCTGACTAAATCTCTTCCCCCACTTGGGGCAGGTGAATGGCCTCTCCCCCGTGTGGACCCGCTGGTGAGTCAGCAGATGGGAGGAATTCCTGAAGGCCTTCCCACACTCGGGGCAGCTGTAGGCCCTCTCCCCCGTGTGGACCCGCCAGTGGGTCAGCAGGTCAGAGGAATGTCTGAATGCCTTCTTGCACTCGGAGCAAGAAAACGGCCTCTCACCAGTGTGGAGTCGCCTGTGTGTCTGGAGGTTGAAGGAATTGCTGAAGGCTTTCCCGCACTCGGGACACGGGAACAGCCTCTCCCCTGTGTGGACCCGCTGGTGAGTCCGCAGGGCAGAGGCCTGGGTAAAGCCCTTCCCACACTCAGGGCAGCTGAAGGGCCTCTCTCTGGTGTGACTGCGCAGATGAGTTTCCAGGGCAGATGGGACATAGAAGCCTTTCCCTCAGTCACCACACTTCCATGGTTTCTCCGCAGGGCGGGATTCCTCAGGTTTTTCCATGGCCGAAGCTTCAGCCGCACACAAACGCATGTAGAGCCCCTTCGCACCGTGATTTCCTCTTAACAGGCGGTATAGCTGTTACACGCTCCACACTCAGTGCACTGCAACAGTAGGTCTCTCATCCAGTCCCACTGATACTGGAAATGTACTCGAACAGGAACCAAAAAGCTTTGCTCCTTCTCACAGAATTGCAGTCAAAAATCGTTGTGGTCCTGATGGATTTAGTGACCGTCAGACATTGACATCAAAGTGAGGACTGCTGACTCTGGAGAGTCACTGTCAAAAAGCACGGCACTTGAAAATTCACAGCACATCAAGTAGCATCGAGGAGCAGGAGAGTTGACGTTACAGTTGATTGTGAAACTTCTGTCTTCAGATCTTCAAACGCTGTAAAAAGATAATGTAAAAGTCATCACTGTCAGTCCAGGGGAGAAATTCAGAACAAGCAATTCTGCTTTCTGGAGAACACTCTTTTCTTTTATTATTCCACAAAATTGAAAGTGCCATCCCATTCTCTCTCTCCCCTTCTGTTCTCATTCCACTTTAACTAATTCTCCTGAAGGTGCTGATTCAGGATCTTATAGGAGCAGAAAAGCAAAAACGTCAAGACTTATCTCTCTGAAACTCCACCTGAAAGTTAATATCTTTCACGTCATTGGCATAATGCTGAGAGTGAGCAGGTCTGATTTGGAAAACAAAATAAACTGTGCCAATTCAGGATGAACCTGCAATGCAGCTTCTTGAGGAACAACCTCAAGAAATGGTTAATGTCCCCGGGAAGGGGAGCATAATGTGACACCAAGGTATTAACACTGACACCAGAGAGAGAAACTGAACATACAGACGTGGCAAACGTTAGTGGAAAGCCAGAGTCATATACACACAGAAACAGAAACAGGCACAGGCACTTCAGTCAAACTCTTGTACTGACCAGATAGCCTAAATTAATCCAGTCACATTTGCCAGCACGTGTTCCCTGGCCCTCTGAACCGTTCGTATTGATACACCCGTCCAAATGCCTTTTAAATGCTGTGATTGTACCAGCCTCCACTACTTTCTCTGGCAGGTCATTCCGTACACACATTCACACCCGTCCAAACCTCGTGAAATAGTTGCCTCCTTAGGTCTCTTTTAAATCTCCACGCCCCCTCCCCCGCCGCCCTCACCCTAAACCAATCACCCTCTCGTTCTGGACTCTCCCACTCCAAGGAAAAGACCATGTCTATTTACCCTATCCACGCTCCTTATGATTTTATAAAAGTCTATAAGGTTACCCCTAAGATTCTGGCGCGGGCTGGGGAAAACAGCCCCACCCTATCCTTCTGTCCCTCCTCACCTGGGCAATTAAGACACATACCTGAGTTTGCAGAGTCTGCGCCCTCCCTGGAGTCACTCCAGTTGCTACCAGTGAACAGATTTTCTCCGTCTTAGATTGAAGAGTTGCCCAGCGAAAGGGTTTTACTCTGAACCGAGCAGAGCCACTTCCGCGTTGTGACGTCATCGATGGGTCGAGGCGGCGGAAGGAGAGACAGGAAGGGGAGGGGCGAGCAGCGGGGAGGGGGGCGGAGCGACGATCGGGGTCAGGGGCGGGGCGACTGGGTGGAGCGAGAGGCGGGTACAGAGACGGAGCGCGGCCGGGACAGTGGGAGGAGCAAGTGTCGAGCGACGGCCTACGAGACGGGTCGTGACGAGCGGAAGGGGCGGGGCGAACGGCGGCTCCGCACTGCGCCTGCTCCGGATTGACGGCCAGCACTGCCCTGCGCAGTTTGCAAAAAGATTTTCCCTTCAGAGAATCCGCACAATGTAGAAGCAGGTCACCCGGCCCAATGAGACCACACCGACCCTCCGAAGGGTAACCCACCCACATCCATTCCCCTTCCCCTCCTGCCCGATATTTACCCCCCGAATAGACCTCACCTGCACATACCTGGGCACTATGGGTAATTTAACATGGCGAATCCACCCTAATCTGCACATCCCTGGACCATGTGGGGCAATTTAGCATGGCCAATCCACCCTCACCCTTCACAGATTAACTACTCTCCGGGAAAAACAGCTCCTCCTCATCTCTACCTTAAATCTACTCCCCCTAATTTTATGGCCGAGTCTCATCCCCCAGCAGGAACTACTAGACAGGGCAGGGAGCTGGTGGGCGTGGGTCGGGATGGCATGCTCTTCAGAGGGGTTGAATGGCCTACTTCCACACTGTAGAGATTGAATGATTTAATGCAGTCGTGTTTGCACCGGATCACAGCGCGCAGAACCTCCCACCTTCCACCAAATCAAAAGACAAGTCCCACCCTGCCCTCTCGTATGTGTGTTATCTGTTTGCTTAATCGTTTCCAGTGAATACGACCCAAACCCCGCTGCTGTCAGTAAACTTTAAAATGCTCAGGAAACAATGAGGTATTGAAAACCGTAAGGTTTCTAATGATAACAGTGACTGATTCACTTCTTCTGATGTACAGCAGTGGAAATACAATGCTGGAGGCTGAAAGAAATGAGCAGTTTAAAACAAGAACCCACCTAACCATTCACTCAGCACACCTGTACTTACTGCCGGTGAACCTTAAAGCACTTCATCCCCACAGTGCAATGAATTCCCACTTTCCACTAAAATTCTGGATATACTCATTCACTCAGTTGCTGTCCCACAAATTAAAGATTTCACTGTAACTTGTTCTGTGCAATGAACCAGAATTGATCAGGGACCTCGAAGTGAAGGAGCCATTGGGAAGTAGTGACCATAATACAATAAGCTTCAATCTGCAATTTGAGAAGGAGAGGGTACAATCGGAAGTGACAATATTTCTGTTGAATAAAGGGAACTATGGAGCTATGAGGGAGGAGCTGGCCAAAGTTCAATGGTGCAATACCTTAGCAGGGATGACAGTGGAGGAACAATGGCAGATATTTCTGTGTATAATGCAGAAGATGCAGGATCAGTTCATTCCAAAAAGTAAGACAGATCCTAGGAGGAGGCATGGGTGGCCATGGCTGACGAGGGAAGTTAAGAAACATATAAAGTTAAAAGAGAAAAAGTATAACATAGCAAAGATAAGTGGGAAAATGGAGGACTGGGAAGCTTTTAAAGAACAACAGAGGATAACTAAGAAGGAAATACACAGAGAAAAAATGAGGTACGAAGGTAAACTGGCCAAAAACATAAAGGAGGATAGTAAAAGCTTTTTTAGATATGTGAAAGGCAAAAAAATGGTTAAGACTAAAATTGGGCCCTTGAAGACAGAAACAGGGGAATATATTACGGGGAACAAAAAAATGGCAGAAGAATTGAATTGGTACTTCAGATCTGTGTTCACTAGGGAAGACACAAACTGTCTCCCTGAGGTAACAGTGGCTGAAGGACCTGAACTTAAGGGAATTTATATTTGCCATAATTTGGTGTTGGAGAGACTGTTAGGTCTGAAGGTCGATAAGTTCCCGGGGCCTGATGGTCTACATCCCAGGGTACTGAAGGAGGTGGCTCGAGAAATCGTGGATGCTTTGGTGATTATTTTCCAGAGTTCGATAGACTCGGGATCAGTTCCTGCGGATTGGAGGGTGGATAATGTTGTACCAGTTTTTAAGAAAGGTGGGAGAGAGAAAGCAGGAAATTATAGACCAGTTAGTCTGACCTCAGTGGTGGAAAAGATGCTGGAATCTATTATAAAGGATGAAATTATGACACATCTGGATAGTAGTAACAGGATAGGTCAGAGTCAGCATGGATTTATGAAGGGGAAATCATGCTTGACTAATAATCTGGAATTTTTTTGAGGATGTACCTCTGAAGATGGACGAGGGACATCCAGTAGATGAAGTGTACCTGGACTTTCAAAAAGCTTTTGATAAAGTCCTACATAGGAGGTTAGTGAGCAAAATTAGGGCGCATGGTATTGGGGGAAAAGTACTAACTTGGATTGAAAGTTGGTTGGCTGATAGGAAACAAAGAGTAGTGATAGACAGCTCCATTTTGGAATGGCAGGCAGTGACCAGTGGGGTACCGCAGGGATCAGTGCTGGGACCGCAGCTTTTTACAATATATATTAATGATATAGAAGATGGTATTAGTAATAACATTAGCAAATTTGCTGATGATACTAAGCTGGGTGGCAGGGTTAAATGTGAGGAGGATGTTAGGAGATTACTGGTGACCTGAACAGGTGAGGTGAGTGGTCAGATGCATGGCAGATGCAGTTTAATGTGGATAAATGTATGGTTATCCACTTTGGTGGCAAGAACAGGAAGGCATATTACTACTTAAATGGAATCAATTCAGGTAAAGGGGCAGTACAAAGAGATCTGGGTGTTCTTGTACACGAGTCAATGAAGGTAAGCATGCAGGTACAGCAGGTGGTGAAGAAGGCTAATAGCATGCTGGCCTTCATAACAAGAGGGATTGAGTATAGAAGCAAAGAGGTTCTTCTGCAGCTGTACAGGGCCCTGGTGAGACCATACCGGAGTATTGTGTGCAGTTCTGGTCTCCAAATTTGAGGAAAGACATTCTGGCTATTGAGGGAGTGCAGCGTATGTTCACGAGGTCAATTCCTGGAATGGCGGGACTACCTTACGCTGAAAGACTGGAGCGACTGGGCTTGTATACCCTTGAGTTTAGAAGACTGAGAGGGGATCTGATTGAGACATATAAGATGATGAAAGGATTGGACACTCTGGAGGCAGGAAACATGTTTCCGCTGATGGGTGAGTGCCGAACCAGAGGACACAGCTTAAAAATACGGGTTAGACCATTTAGGACAGAGATGAGGAGAAACTTCTTCACCCAGAGAGTGGTGGCTGTGTGGAATGCTCTGCCCCAGAGGGCAGTGGAGGCCCAGTCTCTGGATTCATTTAAGAAAGAGTTGGATAGAGCTCTCATGAATAGTGGAATCAAGGGTTATGGAGCTAAGGCAGGAACAGGATACTGATTAAGGATGATCAGCCATGATCATATTGAATGGTGGTGCAGGCTTGAAGGGCAGAATGGCCTACTCCTGCACCTATTGTCTATTGCTCCCAGTAAGGGCAAAACATCTTTGAAAGCTGCTCTGAAAGTGCTCTGACTCTTCTGCTTTCAGCAAAGCTGATTAGAGTTATAAAGCATGGAAACAGACCCTTCGGCCCAGCTTGTCATGCCTACCAAATATCCTAAATTAACCTAGTCGCATTTGGCCCATATCCCTCTAAATCCTTCCTATTCATGTACCTATCCAGATGCCTTTTAAATGTTGTCATTATCTGGTAGTTTGTTACACACATGCACCATCCTCTGCATGAAAACCTTGCCGGTCACGTCCCTTTTAAATCATTCCCCTCTCACCTCAAACATATGCCCTCTAGTTTTGGACTCCTCTACCCTGGGAAAAAGTGCTTGGGTATTTACCCTATCCATGCCCCTCATAAACATCTATAAGATCACCCCCATAGCCTCCAATTCTCCAGGGAAAATATCCCTGGCCTCTTCAGCCTCTCACTGTAGGTCACAAGCATGGCAACAGCCTTGTAAATCTTCTCCAACCACTTCCAAAGTTTCACAACCTCTTTGCTATCGCAGGGAGACCAGAACTGAACACAGTATTCCAAAAGTGGCCTAAACAATGTCTTATACAGCTGCAAAATGCAACACCTCTCATTTCTCTAAATAAAACTCTGCTTGAAATGCTTCAAGATCTTAACCATATCCAATGGGCTGATGAGTGGCAAGTAACATGAATGCCATGCAAATGTCACAGAATGACTCATCCCCAAAAGAGATAATCTGACCACTGACCTGTGATATCAACAATGTTACTGTCACTAAATACCCCTCGATCAACATCCTTGGGGTTAACCATTGAACAGAAACTCAACTAGATGAACTATACATACACAGTGGCTACAAGAGCAGGTCAGAGGCCAGAAATACTGTAGTGAGTAACTCACCTCCTGACTCTCCAAAACCTGTTCCAACTTCCACAAGCCACAAGTCAGCAGTGTAATGGAATACTCCCCACTAGCTTGGATGGGGTTGCAGCTTCAACTGTATTTGAAACGCTTCATACCATCCAGGTCAATGTTGCCTGCTTGATTGGTACCATATCCACTGTTCAGAAGCAGTAGTGTGTAGTATCTACAAGATGCACTGCAAAAATTTACCAAAGCACCTTACAAATTGCCTTTCAAACTAACAGCCACTTCCATCTAGAAGGACCAGGAAACAGATACATGGGAACACAACCTCTTGCAAGTACCCCTCCAAGCCACTCACCATCTTCACTTGGAGATGTTCCTTCAGTGTCACTGGTCCAAATCCTGGAATTTCTTCCCTCAAGACGTTGTGGGTCACCGTACAAGATGTGTACTGCAATAGTTCAAGAAGGCAGCTCACCACCACATTCTCAAGGAGAACCAAATGCTGGCCAGCCAGTGACACCCATGTACCAGAAGTAGATTTTAATAAATTATTTAAACAGGGTGTTGGAATCTGCAAACTAAAGAAAATCAACGTTAAGAAGGATCAGATGGAGTGCATTGATTCGGTGCTTATTTTAGAGCAGATAAAAAGCGATTATACTGACACTGAATTGGAACTAGAGTTTAGAGTTAAACACCTGTAGTGTTCCACTCAATGTATAAATCTAAAATCGATGAATGATTTACCCCTGACGTGTACTTCATGAAGGAGGAGAAAGTGAGGACTGCAGATGCTGGAGATCAGAGCTGAAAATGTGTTGCTGGAAAAGCGCAGCAGGTCAGGCAGCATCCAAGGAGCAGGAGAATCGACGTTTCGGGCATGAGCCCTTCTTCATTAACTTCATTAACACGTGAATAGGACAGTTAAGAAGGCATATGGGATACTGGATTTCATGACATTAATGGCGCCTTCAATTCCCACGATACCATGCGATCGAGAAACCTCTCTATGGGCCCCTGGCAGTGCGCATGCGTGCGGTGAGGTAAAGTTACTGAGTGCGGGAGAGGAATGGCGCCGGCGGCTGAAGGAACAAGAACAGAAACCGCTGGAAAAGCTGAGCAGGTCCGGCAGCGCGTTTCGGGTCCGGTGATCCTCCTTCAGAACAGGACCAGGTTTCAGAAACATCCCGGGGAGAGGAGACAGTGAGACAGGGTAGGATTGGGAACCGCGGGAGGAGGGAGACTGGGGAGTTTATAAACTCCGAGGGGGAGGCCTGAGGCCGTGAAGAAAACCTCCCCAGGCCGACTTCACCACCGAAGGAGCTCTCGTGTTGCCCGGGTAACAGGGCGCCATCTTTGTAAGGATAAGGCGCATGTTGCCTTGGGGCGGGGAGTGCGGGCGGCCATCTTGGTGAGGGCACCATCAGCTGTCATTTCCGGGAGAGAAGTGACAGTTGGTGTCATTCAACTAGAATTTCCTCATTTCACTCTGAGAGACCTGGCCCTGAGCTTGGTTTGTGTGGCCTTAAAACAGGAAAAGGGAGTGGGAGAGAGAGAGAGAGATCTAGAATGACACGAAGGCGGACTGTGAAAAAGGTGAATGAATCTGATCATTTGTGGAGCTGGAACCGAAACTGGGTACTTCCAAGATCACAGTGACCAGGAGAGCATTGATGTGTTGATGTTATTTTCAGTTTGTAGACAGGAGAAAAGAGAACGCCAAGAGTGGAGGAAAGACATGATGAAGATGGATTTGAATTCAATGCAGGAGGAGGGAGAACTTGAGCCAGCACCCAGCCCATATCCCTCCGAACCCTTCCTATTCACATACCCATCCAGATGCCTTTTAAATGTTGCAATTGCACTAGCCTCCTCCACTTCCTCCAGCAGTTCATTCCATACACTTACCACTCTCTGCATGAAAAAGTTGCCGCTTACATCTCATTTAAATCTTTCCCCTCTCACCCTAAACCTATGTTCTAGAGTTATCAACCACCCCACCCCAGGGAGAAGACTTTGTCTATTTATTCTATCCGTGCACCTCATCATTTTATAAACCTTTATAAGGTCATCCCTCAGTGTCCGACTCTCCACGGAAAACCGCCAGCATGTTTAACTTCTCCCGATAGCTCAAATCCCTCAACCCGAGCATGGGATGTTACCTGTGTTTTATGATAGAAGCAACATATGTGGTTGATTGGTCTGCCATCTCTTTGTTCCACATGAGAACTTTGCCTGTTCTAGTTGTTATTGTTTTCTCTAATTTTCTTCCTCTTCACATTCCCCATTTTCCCCTTTTGACCAATCCTTTTGTTGAAACCTGAACTGCTCCCAGTCTTCAGATCTGCTACTTTATTTTGAGCCAATTTGTACGCCACTCCTTTGGATCTAGTCCTATCCATCATGTCCCTTGTTAGCCGTGGCTGTGCCACCTTCTGTGTTTTATATTTTCAGACAGGAATGGACAACTGTTGCAGTTCCTCCAGGTGCTCTTTAAATGTTTGTCATTTCTTTCAATAATGTTCCTTCATTTGTTGTGGCCTGTTTGTGACTGTAATTTCCTTGCTTTAGATTTAAGTCCCCAGTCTCAGAATCACCTCTGTTCCTCTCATTTTAATGGAAAGTTCTCTCACTCAGTTCTTCACTCTTCCGCAAGAGGCCTCTTACAGCTACATTGCCAATTATTCCCTTCTCATGAAGAAATTAATATTTTGGAATTAAATTGCCATTGTTCAGCAGAACCATAGCCACTTTTGGAAGGTTGTGTGCAGTTCTGGTCTCCCTCCTATCAGAAGGATGTTGTGAAACTTGAAAGGGTTCAGAAAAGATTTACAAGGATGTTGCCAGGGTTGGGGGGTTTGAGTGATAGGGAGAGGCCAAGCAGACTGAGACTGTTTCCCCTTGCACGCTGGAGGCTGAAATTGATAAAATCATGAGAGGCATGGATGGGGTAAATAGTCAAGGTCTTTTCCTTGAGATGGGATACTCCAGAATGTAAGGGTAATAGGTTCAGGGTGGGCAGGTGGGGTGGGGAAGGGAAGGTTTAAAAGGGACGTAAGGGGCAACTTTTTCATTCAGAGGGCGGTGTGTGTAAGGAATGAGCTGCCAGAGGAAGTGGTGGAGGCTGGTGCAATCACAACATTTAAATTGCCCGTAGTGTTAGGTAAGGGGTAAATGTAGGGGTATGGGTGGGTTTCGCTTCGGCGGGTCGGTGTGGACTTGTTGGGCCGAAGGGCCTGTTTCTACACTGTAATCTAATCTAATCTAATCTAATCTAATCTAATCTAATCTAAGCTAAAAAGGTATCTGGATGGGTATATGAATAGGAAGGTGTTAAAGGAAAATGGGCCAAGTGCTGGCAAACGGGCCTAGATTATTTCTGGATACCTGATCGGCATGTTAACTTTCTCTCTGGTGTCGGTGTCAATACCTTGATGTCTCCTTTTCTCCCCCTTCCTGGGGATGTTAACCATTTCGTGCCTCATTGTTCGTAAAGAAGCTGCATTGCAGGTTCACCCTGAATTGACACAGTATTTGTTTCCCAAAATCAGACCTGTTCAGTCTCAGCAGTATTCCAGTGTTGGGAAAGATATTAACTTTCAGGTGGAGTTATCCAAAATTCAGAGAGATGTCAGTCTTGATATTTTTGCTTTTCTGCCCCTGTAAGATCCTGAATCAGCACCTTCAGGAGAATTAGCACGGAGTGAGAACAGAGGGGGAGAGAGAGAGAGAGAGTGGGATGGTGCTTTCAATTTTGTGGAGTAAGAAAAGAAAAGAACGTTCTGCAGAAAGTAGAGTTGCTTGTGCTGAATTTCTACCCTGCACTGACAGTGATGATTTTTGTAATCTCTTTTTACAGATTATTTGAAGATCTGAATTTGGAAGTTTCAAAATCAACAGATGAAGGGCTTATGCTTGAAACATCGACTCTCCTGCTCCTTGGATGCTGCCTGACCTGCTGCGCTTTTCCAGCGCCGCACTTTTCGACACTGAGTGTCGAGCGTCTGCAGTCCTCACTTTGATGTCAATGTCTGACAGTCACTCAATCCATTGGGAACGCAACAATTTTCAACTGTGATTCTGTGAGAAGGAGCAAAGCTTTTTGGTTCCTGTTTCTGTATGTTTTCAGAATCAGTGGGACTGGATGAGAGACCGTACTGTTGCAGTGCACTGAGTGTGGAGCCAGAAATAGTTATACAGGCTGGAAAGAGGAATTCACGGCAGGGAGGGGCTCAACACATTTTTGTCCGTAGTTTTGGCCATGGAAAAACCTGAGCGATCCCGCTCCGGAGAGAAACCATGTAAATGTGGTGACTGTGGGAAAAGTTTCCATTTCCCGTCTGCCCTGGAGAATCATCGGCGCACTCACACCGGGGAGAAGCCGTTCCCCTGCACAGAGTGCGGTAAGGCCTTCAGCAATTCCTCTGACCTGCTGAAGCACCAACGGGTCCACACGGTGGAAAGGCCCTTCAGCTGCCCCAAATGCAGGAAGGGCTTTACCCAGGCCTCCAGTCTGCTGACCCACCGGCAGGTCCACACCAGGGAGAGGCCGTTTCTTTGCACCGAGTGCAGGAAGGCCTTTCGCAATTCCTCAGCCCTGCTGAGGCATCAGCGGGGCCACACGGGAGAGAGGCCCTTCAGCTGCCCTGAGTGTGGGAAGGTATTTAGCAATTCCTCCGCCCTGCTGAGGCACCAGCGGGTCCACACGGGGGAGAGGCCCTTCAGCTGCCTCGAGTGCGGAAAGGCCTTCAGCAATTCCTCCGACAGACTGAAGCACCAGCGGGTCCACACGGGGGAGAGGCCCTTCAGCTGCCCCAAATGCGGGAAGGGCTTTACCCATGCCTTCACCTTGCTGACCCATCGGCGGGTCCACACCAGGGAGAGGCCCTTCACCTGGTCCGAGTGCGGGAAAGCCTTCAGCAATTCCTCCGACAGACTGAAGCACCAGCGGGTCCATACTGGGGAGAGACCCTTCAGCTGCCCTGAGTGTGGGAAGGGCTTCACACAGGCCTCCACCCTGCTGGCCCACCAGCGGGTCCACACTGGGGAGTGGCCATTCACCTGCTCTCAGTGTGGGAAGGGATTCACCCGCTCTTCCCACCTGCAGAGGCACCAGCGAGTTCACATGCCATGGCAGGGGGATTGAAGGAGCAATGGCAGAGTTCCATTATCGACTGGACCCTTGTGTTTGAATCCCGTTGTGGCAGATGGCGGAATTGGAATTCGGTCAGAAATCTGGAGTTCGGAATCTAACGCTGAAACCATTTTTGGGGGCGGGGGCGTGAGATCCCCCGTCTGATTCACTCATGCCCTTTTTAGGAAAGGAAACTGCCGTTGCAGGAAAGGATTCACTCAGTTGTCCCAGCTGCATCCTTTACCCGGGTGGCCTACATGTGACTCCAGACGTAGAGCAGTGTGGTTGACTCCCCCACGTGCAGAAATGAACAGGGAGAAACTTACTTGGATGCAGGGTCTGGGTTGAAATTGCTGAGTGAGGCAATACTTCCTCCGGGTTAAGGCTGTACCAAGGATCCAATTACAAAGGGACATGCTAAATTGCCCGTAGTGTTAGGTAAGGGGTAAATGTAGGGGTATGGGTGGGTTGCGCTTCGGCGGGGCGGTGTGGACTTGTTGGGCCGAAGGGCCTGTTTCCACACTGTAAGTAATCTAATCTAATCTAATGCAAATTCACCCCATAGACCTGTGCATGCATGAGAGAGTGTGTATGCATGAGAGCGCATGTGTCTGTTTGCGTGTGTGCATGCTTGAAGCGTGAGTGTGATGGAGGAGAAGCCTGTGAGAGGGTGTGAGTGTCTCAGAGAGAGCGTGTGTATGAGAGAGGTATGGATAAAAGCGAGAGGTTTCATTTTGCTAAAACAAGGAAGGGCAGGATTTGTATAGTTAATGATAGGGCCCTGGGTTGCGTTGTAGAACAGAGACATGGTGGGTTTCAGGTACATTGTTCTATGAAAATTGCATCATTGGTAGACAGGGTGGTTAAGAGGCGTTCAGTACACTTGCCTTCATTGTTCACAGCGTTGTGTATAGGTGTTGGGACATCATGTTGGTAAGACCACTTTCAGAGTACTGAGTACAGTTCTGGTTGCCCTGTTATAGCATGTCGGAGAAATTTGCCCAATAAGTTAGAGATCACAAAGCACAGTTCAAAGTGAAATTTACAAACACTTTATTACAAGCAATGTCACTGGAAGAGAAACTGACTCGGCTGACACAGAACTGACAGTCTGTACAGGTAGATCCGAATTTCTCTTCTAAGAGCTGAGGATGAGACCAGTTTTTATAATAATGCTGTACAATAAGGCTGATTAAGAAATGGGGAATATACAATGTATCTGGAAATGGAGTAATCTAGTTACAAGGATGCTAATTGGAAAACAGTTATCAGATGAATGTCCTGTTCCTTCACACAGTGTAACATCCTGACTATCGATGGTTCCATTCCTCTTCACAGGTAGGTGTTAACTTCTCCTCTGAAGTGGTGAGGTGCTTCCATTTCTTGTTCCGGAAGCAAGTCCTTGCTGGTGCCTCTCTGTCTGACCTGCTCTTTGTGTGGCTTTGGTATTGTTGGGTTGTGAAACTGTCCTTGGGGCTTGAGATACCTGGTTCTCTGTCATTGTTAGTGAGGTTGAAGTGCATTCCTTTGTCCGTGTGTGTTGTCAGGTTTGGTTTGTGAGCCTGCATGGGCATTCTGGGTGTTTTAGGTACAGTTTGGCCAATTTTGCTTTTGTGGGCCTATTGTGGGTTGGCAGAGTGGCAGATCTTTTTCCACAACTTCCCCCCGCTTTTCTTTTTGTTTTGCTTTGGGGAGGGACGAGAAGGGGCAATGTAGCCGGAGCCAGGGGGATTGTCGGGTGGGGGTCTCGGTATCAGACAGATAGCTCTCAGTGTCCGAGTCTGGTCCAGGAGAGGCTATTTTCGGGACAGGGATGTTCTCCCAGTGGATCTGTGCTAGGTGAGTGGTAAGGGGGACAGAGGGTAACAAAATTGTACATAGGTGTGAACAGCACAGTCGGATAGCCATGGCTAGCACTCTAAGCCTGGCAATGATAGCGATGAGGGCTATCAGTCCCTGCAGTCAGGCTCTGCGCGTGCCCTCTTTCACAGTGAGTAGGTAGTCCAGGGCCATCCTGTTCTGCAGAGTCACAGTACAGATGGCAACAGCCTCCACATTCAGCTGGGTGAATGCATCTGCTGTGGAGTTTGCCATCTCCTGTACTGTGACAGCGAGTTTTGTGGGCTTCTACCTGTAACTGTAGAAGCAGGGAGGGGACTGGGAGTGATAAATGAATGGTACCGCATATCCAATATTGTAGCTCCCAGTCCAGGACAACAGCAGCCAGGGGTAGGCTTTGTGGCCACAGATAAAATAGGTGCCATTGTCGGTCTGGAGATGCAGTGTCTGGGTCCCTGTCCAGCTGGTGAGGAAGGTGGTATTCTGGGTGATCTTGTTGAGGACTGTCAGTTTAAAATGCTGCCTTCTGCAGCGGACCTGCGTGCTGCGGGAGTTAGGAGCAGGTAGTCAGTGCACCCGCTTCAGCCAGCCTCCCATCCAGATGGCAGTGTGTGTTTCAAACAGATGGATCCTGCAGGTGGCCCGTGTGTGTTAGTGTCGGCAATGGTCAGGGCTGGGGGCTCATGGGAGAGGTTGTAGGCCGGGTAAAACCACCCTTTATATTTTTCCAGGTGGTAACCCGCAGACCTCCAGCGGGCTGGACTGTTGCCCCCATATTTGGTCATTGCTGGTGGTATTTTGAGTGTGGTAACTTCAGGGGACCTGTCAGGTTCCAGGCACCATTCCGCCATGTCAGAGATGTTTAAGGGGATTGAGGCTAAGGAAATGCCCCCCGTGAGAGTGGACAGGGACCTAGTGCAGACCCAGCAGCGGGTCTGATTAAATCGCTGGGCATACCCATGGGCCATTTTGAGGAAGGTGTTGGCCTGCAAATCACAGTGGGTTATGAAATGTGCTGCCCCTTGGCCCTGTTCACCAGCAAGCCACAGTGTGATGGTCAGACAGATCAGATGGTGATGGCTGCCGCGAGCAGCTGGATTCATCCTCTGTGTTCGGAGTGGTGCCTTCCTCTGTGTGGTTCCTGTTCAGAGGTTATGGACCCCTCTTGCAGCGGGTGGTATGTGTCCATTCGGGCCATCCTTCCGGTTTCACAGCAGTCCGGGTTGTCATCAGGATCCGGTACAGACCTTTCCACCGAGGGGAGAGAGAATCTTTTCCTAGTGATTTTATCATGACATAGTCCCAAGGTCAGAACAGATGAATGCACAATGATTGGGGTGTGGGCAATGCAGCCCTGACCTGGTTGTGTGAGCACTAATGCTCCTGCTAAGGGCCTGGACATACCCTAGTGGGGCCTCTTGTGTCAGAAGCAGGGCTGTGTCTGTGGTGAGTGTCAGGGGTCTGGTGGCAGTGGGCATAGGCTGCCCCATAAGTACTTGAAAAGGGGTGAGCACAGCTGTTCAGTTTGGCTGCGCATGTGTAGCAAATGGCAAGGTGTCTGACCAGGTCAGTCCTGTTTTCTGGGTGGTTTTAGTCAGTGTGGTCTTCAGGATGCCATTCATCCGCTCGACCATGCCTGACGACTGGGGTTGGTTGGGGATGGGGTGTCGCCGTGGTATCCCTCGTGCCTCGCTAATGCTGGTCACAAGCCAAGCCATGAGTGAGTCCCCCTCTCCGTCTCTAAGCTGCTGGAAACTCTAAATCTGGGGATGACATCCTTTAGGAGGCATTTTACTACCATACATGCATCATCCTTTCTTGTGGGAAATGTTTCCACCCATTTGGAGAACATGTCGTTGATGACCAGGATGTACTTGTAACCCTGTTTTTGGGGCATGTGTGTGAAGTCAATCTGTAAGAGGCTGAAAGGCCCCTCAGGAACTGGCAGGTACTTGGCAACTGGCTTCCCTGCATTCTTCAGCAGGCAGATGAGGTACTGTGACAGCAGGACTTGGGCAGCGGCAGTGAATCCTGGTGCATACCAGGACTGCGTTACAGTGTGTATCATGCCCCTCTTGCCTGTATGGCCAATGCTGTGGGCTGCGAGGGCCAGTGTGTGTAGGTGGGCACTTGGGCAAATGATGTGGCCATCAGGGTATGTTATCAGGTTGAGGGAAGGAGATTGTGTGGCCCCAATGCAGGCCCAACTGTCCTTTTCCTGCTGTGGAGCAGTTTCTTGAGTAGCTTGCACAGCCTCCATGGGGTCAGGCAATACTGGGGCCTGTGCTATTCTGGGGGCCTGCAGGATGAAGATGGTGGGGTGCAGTGCAACTTCCGGGCTGCTGTGTCAGCTGAGGCATTCCTGAGGGTGACCGGGTCAGTGGCTGAGGTATGGGCGCGGCATTTGATAATTGCTGCTTCCAGGAGATTAGAAATCAGCGTAGCATGTTGTAGTGGCCTCCCTGCTGACGTGATGAAGCCTCTCTGTTTCCAGAATGTGCCAAAATTGTGGATGACTCCGAAGGCATATCTGGAGTCAGAATAAATGTTTGCTGTGTGTCCTTTAGCAATGACACAAGCCCTAGTAAGTACAAACAGCTCTGCAGCTTGTGCAGATGCGCCATTTGGCAGTGCAGCTGACTCGAGAACTGTGAAAGAAGTGCAGAGGGCATATCCTGCCAGTGTGCAGTGGTCTGAAGGCCTGAAGGATGAGCCATCTGTATAGAGTATGAGGTCAGAGTTGTCTAGAGGTGTTTTAGAGAGGTCAGGGCACGGGGCGACGACCTGCTGGACAAGGTCTAAACAGTCGTGGTCATCCGTAATGGTGGTCAGAGTGAGTGGGAGCAGGGTGGTGGGGTTCAGGGCAGGGGCACGTTGTGGGCACAGGATGCTTTGGATAGTAAAGCAACCTCATAGCCAATTCTCTGGGTGGCAGTGAAATGTTGTTGCTGGAAATGGAGTAATCTAGTTACAATGATGCTAATCGGAAAACAGTTATCAGAGGAATGTCCTAATTCTCTACACAAAGCAACATTCTGACAGTATCGATGAATCAGGAGCTTCCATTCCTCTTCGCAGGTAGGTGCTAATGTCTCCTCTGAAGCGGTGAGGTGCTTCCATTGTCCTGTCCTGGGAGCAATGCTCTTGCTGGTGCCTCTCTGTCTGACCTGTTCTTTGTGTGGCTTTGGTATTGCTGGGTTGTGAAACTGCCCTCAGGGCTTTGGGATAGCTGTGGTACTCTGTCATTGTTAGTGGGTGCTTGAAGTGTACAGGTATTCCCTTGTCTGCAAGTGCTGTCTAGTTTCGCTTGCCAGCCTGCTTGGTCCCTGCTGAGGCATTCTGGGTGTTTTGATCAATTTTGCTTTTGTGGGCCTATTGTGGGTTGCCAGGGTGGCAGATCTTTTCCCACATACAATTACCAGGAATACTTGTATTCCTGAGAAGGATTCAAGTGAATCCTAGAGAGATGTTGCATCCCTTGGACTATTCCCAGAAAGTGAATGAACTATTACGACTCTTGTAAAGATTTGTGGGAACTCTTGCAGGGATGTAAAGGGAACTAGATTTACAATTTAAGGCCAGACATCCCATTCTGCTAAGTTACTCCAGTTAATTGGTAATTTTTATTTGTTTAAAAATGTGAAAACTTAATGAAGAGTTCTTCCAGTTAATCACTGGGTATTCAAATGTCTCTTCAGAATTAAAGATCGTAACAAAACTGGGTGTCATTGTGGGATGTTGAATCTGTAGTATGTGCTTGGTAAAATTTGGGTGAACAATATTTCAAAGTGAATTTTATCGTGTTAAGTACTAAGACTTTCTGGAGAGGAAAGATTTGCCCTTGTGTGTTTTGCAACACTTAATCAAGGTCAGTTCAATAGAATACGCAGACAAGTTGATGCTGGAGTTGAGATCTGTGGCAAAATATCAGAAATAATGCAGGCAGTAGCACAAAAGTTAGCTAAAAAAATTATAAAAACAGGTTGGAAAGTTTTTTGTCAGCTTTTCTTAAAAAAAAGTTAATAAAATAAGTGTTGGTTCTGCAGAAAATGAGTCTGGGGATTCAGTAACGGAGGATAAAGAGATGGCACATGAATTGAAAAGAGTTTGAATCTGACTTCACTAGAGAGGATACAAGTAACACCCCAGAACTAGCTGTAAATCAGGAATTGAAAGGGAGGGAGGAACTGAAGAAAATTACAATCACCAAGGAACTAGTACTGAGTACACTGTTGGAACTACGAGCTGATAAGTGCCGGGTATTTGAAGGAATTCATCCTGGACTCTTAAAGAGAAATTAGCGAATGAAATGGTTTATGTAAAGGTTTTATTTTTCCAAACCTCATTAGTTTCAGGCATGGTTTCTTTAGATTGGAAAATCCTTTCTTCCAAAAGGGAGGCCGAGAACAGGAAACTGCAGACCATTTAAGTTAACATATGTAATGGGGAAAATGTTCAAAGCTATTATCAAAGATTTATTTTTCTTTAAAAGTATACTGGGCGTCCGTTGTTGAAAGTTTTCGTAAAGTTCTTTGCAAGTTATCATGTTCCTGTCTGACATCAGACTAATTGAAATAAAATCTGTACGTCTGAATGTGTTTTTGTCAATGGGAAATAATGTTGTAATAATTTTTTGAAGAAGGGCCTCTCCGTACTGCGACTGAGCTGATGAATCTCCAGTGCCCACAGGGAATGGAATCCCTTCCCTCAGTCCCCACATTTCCACAACTTCTCCGCAGTTCTGGTGACTTTTTGGCTCTGTGTTTCCGCTAAACAATTGAAAGTGTGATCACACTCAGGAAACGTGTACAGTCACTCCCTCCTGCTAATAGTGTAATGTTTCTTCAGTCTGTGTAACTGGTTAAAGCGCTGCCCACAGTCAGCTCACGGGGAGACTCTCTCAACAAGGGGAAAAGACATACAAAGGTGGAGCAGCGAGACAAAATGCAAAAGCAATGAAATGTTGAACCACCGGGAAAAAATATTGTGGACCAACCCTTTATTTTCTATTGGCATTTGGACATTTAAAATCTGTCAGTAACACCATCCCGATAGAGCAGACAGCGCATGTTTGCCGGTGTCAGCAACGCTATGCGCATGCTCGCCGGGTGTCAGCAAAACACTGGGCATGCTCATCGCTGTCCGCACAAAAAAGGGGCGCGATCTTCTTTTGATTGACCAATATGGAGGACTGGAAGGAGTCTTGTCCTCCTGCCAATCAGAGCCACCCCATTGTCTGAATGCGGAAGTTGGACCATGAGCTTCTGAAGCTGCTGCTGCTCCTGTTTCTCTGAATGAAGATTGAGCTTCACCCCAGACTGCAATCTCCTTCCTCTGTCCAACATTTGTGAGTACGGCACTCTCTTCTCTCACCACCTTTTCCATTTCTTTTTTTCATTCTGGGGTTCAGTTTTTGACTTGCAGCAACTGAAAGGAAAGGTAGTGAATCGGGGTGGGAACAGACTCTGGAAACGTTGCTCCACGTCTGTGTCGCAATTGGCAAAATAGACAGGCAGGAGGCTGGAAGAACAGAACAAGCCAGGTTACATCAGGAGGTGGAGAAGTCGACGTTTCAGGTGTAACCCTTCTTCAGGATAGGGGATAGGTGCAGATAAAGGGTGTCCTGGGAGCAGGGTGGTGAAGTGGGGGCAGGTGAAGGGTCTGATCTGGTTGGTGAATGGGAGGAATAAATCTGGTTAGTGACAGGGAGGAGTGGAAATGAGGGGGAGGGGCTGAGAAGGGAGTCGGGGGGTGGGGAATGGGAAGTGAGGTTATTTGAGACTGGAGAACTCAATGTTGAGTCCTCTGGGTGAGAGGCTGCCCAGGCGGAAGATGAGGTGTTGTTCCTCCAATTTGCTGTTTGGTTCATTGTGGCAATGGATAAGGCCTAAGATAGTCTTTTCAGAAAGGGAGTGGGAAGGGGAATTAAAGTGGGTAGTGACTGGGAGGTCCATTCAACCTCTGTGGACCTGCCTGCGACGCTCAGCAAACCGTTCCCAAGTTTATGCTCAGTCTCCCCAATTGGAAAACATGTGAGAAAGAGTACAACAATGTGAAGTTGTGAAAAAGAGCAGAAAGGAAGTGTATTATTTAAATGGTGATATACTGAGGTGTGGAGAAAGTGAGATCTGCAGGTACTGGTGATTAGAGTCAGTAAGTGTGGCGCTGAAAAAGCACAGCGGGTCAGACAGCATCTGAGGGGCAGAACAGTCTATGTTTCAGGCAAAAGGGAATAGGGAATGATATGTGGAGAGAGAAAGGGGGTTCAGTGTCTTTCTACACCAGTCACTGCCAGTTGTTAGACAGGTGCAGCAAGCAATCAGCAAAAAAAAGTGGTATATTAACAAAAGGAATTGTGTTCAGAAGTGTGGATGTCTTCCTGCAGTTAGGGGTCATTGAATATATTCAAGGCTGAGTTCATCTGAGTTTTGAGCAACAATGAAGTGGATGTTTATGGGGGAAAGCGAGAAAATGTTTTAAGACAAGTACAGAACAGTTACAGAGTCATACAGCACAAAAACAGATCATTCAGTCCAACTAGTCCACGCTGAATATATTCACAAACTAATCTATGGTTGACTCTACACTGCCTTCCCCCCCCCCCTCCACCCTCTCCTCCCCCCCTCCACCCTCTCCTCCCCCCCTCCACCCTCTCCTCCCCCCCTCCACCCTCTCCTCCCCCACTCCACCCTCTCCTCCCCCACTCCACCCCCTCCTCCCCCACTCCACCCCCTCCTCCCCCACTCCACCCCCTCCTCCCCCACTCCACCCCCTCCTCCCCCACTCCACCCCCTCCTCCCACACTCCACCCCCTCCTCCCCCACTCCACCCCCTCCTCCCCCACTCCGTTCTCTTCCCCACTGGGACCCTCCCTCTCCCCAGCAAATGAACAGGGAGAAACCTACTTGGATATAGAGTATATGTTGAAATTGCTGAATGAGGCAATACTTCCTACAGGTTAAGAAAGGGAGTGTGTGCGCTTTGACTTTGAGCTGTTTTTAAATAAAAAACTACTTTTTCTATGCCTTTTTGCTGGGGGGAATCTGAAGCTGTAACAAAGTTGTGTCACAATAAAGGGTTACCTGAACTTACCGCCAGGCTCAGACTCTCATTGAAGGCTTTGAGCTTCAAATGATTTTTGTTTTAAACCTGTTGATTTCTTTCAGCCTCGTGCACTAAGTTTCCAATGTCGCGTATCAGATGGAGCAGTGAATGAGTAGCTAGTATCGTTGGAAATTGCAAATATTTCAGGAGTGCAGGTACTGTGTCGTTTTATCGGCATTGTAAAGTTTATTGGCAGCACCAGGAGGTGTGGGCTGTGTTAATTAGAAATGATGTGGAGTTGCTGGTGTTGGACTGAGGTGGATAAAATTAAAATCTACACAACTCCAGGTTATAGTCCCAACAGATTTATTTGGAATCGCTAGCTTTCGAACCGCTGCTCCTTCATCGGGTAGCTGTTGAGCAGGATCATAAGACATAGAATTTATCGCCAAACATTACAGTGTCACGCAGTTGATAAGATTTCCTGAACCAGTCCAGTTGCAGTTCAGTCTTTCATCTTTTAGAATGGGTTGCAGGTTTCGGTTCATTAACATGTATATCCCAGAACTACTTTTAAGTCACATTCTCCCGATGACTTAAGATTTTATAAAATTAGGTGACATCTCAGCTCAGACAATGCAAGAAAGGTGTGAGGTTCAAGTCTGTCTGTATCCCAGTCCTGAATCACACATGTTCTATTTCCAAAGTAGGAATTTATAAAATATTACATAGATTGACTGCCTGCAGATTGTGTTTTGGTCAAATAGCACAATGTATCTGCAAATGCAAATTCACTGCATAGGTTTGTGTGTGTGTGTGTGCGCGCGCGCATGACAGAGACAGTGTGTGTGTTTGCATGTGCATGCTTGATAAAGTGTGTCGATGCAATGGAGTATAAGCCTGTGAGAAGGTGTGTGCATGGATTTGAGTGTGGGAGGTGTATGTGTGTCAGAGAGGGTCTGCGTGACTGGGTGTGGATGTGTGGGAGTGAGAGACAGTGTTAAGTGTAGTGAAGGTCCCGGTTGAGACCGTCCTCATGGCTTCCAAACCTGGCTATCGGCCTCTACTTGGCTAGTAGAAACAATTAATCAGTTACTGGGTGGCATGGTGGCTCAGTGGTTAGCAGTGCTGCCTCGCAGCACCAGGGACCCGGGTTCGATTCCCACCTTGGGCAACTGTCTATGTGGAGTTGGCACATTCTCCCCAATGCTTGCATGGGTTTCCTCCGGGTGCTCCAGTTTCCTCCCACAATCCAAAAGATGTGCAGGTCAGGTGAATTGGCCATGCTAAATTCCACAGTGTTGGGTGCATTAGTCAGGGGTAAATATAGGGAGGGGAATGGGTCTGGGTGGGTTACTCTTTCAAGGGTCAGTGTGGACATTTTGGGCCAAAGGGCCAGTTTCCATACTGTAGGGAATCAAATCTAATCGACATGCACACACATTGGAGAGGGCAGGGTGAGACTTGTCTTTCACTTTGCAGAAGGTGGGAGGTTCTGGATGCTGTGATTCAGGGTAAACACACGCTGGAAGACCTTTGGCTCAGAGAGATGGAGTTCGAAGCCAGGCTGCAGACATGTCACGGGGAAAGTTAACCAGACACTTTATTCCAGAAGATGGTCATTCCCCTCTGGACAGAGCCTTCTGATTAGGTCATTGGACAGGGTCAGAAGGGTGAGAGTGTGAATCACACAGGTAACGGGGATCTGAGATTGGGCAGTGGGCAAGAGCTAACTGGCTGAGTGGTGGGAGGGGGGCGCTGGGGGTAAGGGGCAGAATATTGACATCTTTCTCTGCAGTTAGCAGCAGGAGGCCAGATGGCATCAGTGTCTGGCACCAGGTTCAGGAACCGACGTGCTCAGGACAGGATAAGTGGGAAAGGGAGGCTGCAGTGGGTGTGGTCCACAAATCTCAGGAGGGCAGAGCTTCTGCTGAGGGCGCATGAGAAGTCAGAAGCTATGAAGACAAAGCAGAACATCAAAGCTCTGGGTGGCATGGTGGCTCAGTGGTTAGTACTGCTGCCTCAGTGCTGGGTTTGATTCCAGCCTCAGGCGACTTTGGCACATTGTCCCCCTTGTGTCTGCGTGGGTTTCCTCCAGGTGCTCCGGTTTCCTCCCACAGTCCAAAGATCTGCAGTTTAGGGTGGATCGGCTGTGCTGAGGTGTCCAGGGATATGCATTTTCGGGTGCGTAAGCCATGGGGAACTGCAGTGTTGTATGGTAAGTGGGTTGGTCTGGTGCGATGCTGTTTGGAAGGTCAGTGTGAGGTGAATGGGCTGAATCGCCTGCAGGGATTATGTGATTCTACTGCTTTAGCCATTTGTATATTGAGAAATGATTACTGTGGTCCTGGGAAAGGTGGGATTTATAGTGTCACTGTCCTCTGTCCATTCTCTTTCTGTCCCCCTGTCCATTTTCTCTCTCTTGACACCCACCCTCAGCTCCTCCCCCCCCCCAACCATTCTCTTTCCCCACCACCTATTATTTCTCATGCCTCCATCTCTCTTTGATCGCTGTATCAAGCCCTTCTAAGAAGAGAGAGACAGATGGTGATGACTCTACCTGGGAGATGGGGGTGCACAAGAAATGGCTGATCTTTAACATTGAGCATAGCTACTCAGAAACAACATTAAAGCATGTTCAATTCTATTTTTAAAAAAGCTGCAGGCATCTTTCTGAAACTTGCGTTGAAACATGTGCAGTCTGGCCACAGTTGAGGACAGGCTGTAAGGGGTGAGTTGCCCATTCTAATATTGTCAAATTGGTTCAGACTATGAAGAAATAGAGTCATGGAGCATGGAATGAAACAGTTTGGTCTGTGCCGACCAAATATCCTAAATTAATCTACTCCTATTTGCCAACACTTGGCCCAAACCCTTTAAACCTTCCTATTCGTACACCCATCCAGATGCCTTTTAAAAGTTGTAATTGTACCAGCCTCCACTCCGGTAGCTCATTCAATACATTTGCCATCCTCTGCGTGAAACAAGTTAGGTCCCTTAGGTCCCTTTTAAACCTTTCCCCAATCACCCAAAACTAATGTCCTCTAGTTCTGGCATTTCTTGAGATAAATTAAATGTCTCACGTTTTTTCTCATCCTTTGGTCCCTCATCTTCCCCCACTCAACCTAAACCTATGCCCTCCAGTTTGTGACTCCCCTAACCGAGGGAAAAGATATACAAAAGTTGAGCAGCCAGCCAAAATGCAAAAGGAATACAATGTCGAGCCACAGGGGGGACCAAATTGTGGTTCAACTTTTTTTTTCCTCCGATTGGCATTTAGAACATAGAACAATACAGCACAGAACAGGCCCTTCGGCCCATGATGTTGTGCCAAACATTTGTCCTAGCTTAAGCACCCATCCATGTACCTATCCAATTGCCGCTTAAAGGTGACCAAAGATTCTGACTCTGCCACTCCCACAGGCAGCGCATTCCATGGCCCCACCACTCTCTGGGTAAAGAACCCACCCCTGACATCTCCCCTATACCTTCCACCCTTCACCTTAAATTTATGTCCCCTTGTAACACTCTGTTGCACCCGGTGAAAAAGTTTCTGACTGTCTAATCTATCTATTCCTCTGATCATCTTATAAACCTCTATCAAGTCACCCCTCATCCTTCGCCGTTCCAACGAGAAAAGGCCTAGCACTCTCAACCTATCCTCGTATGACCTATTCTCCATTCCAGGCAACATCCTGGTAAATCTTCTCTGCACCCTCTCCAAAGCTTCCACATCTTTCCTAAAGTGAGGCGACCAGAACTGCATACAGTACTCCAAATGTGGCCTAACAAAAGTCCTGTACAGTTGCAACATCACTTCACGACTCTTGAATTCAGTCCCTCTGCTAATGAACGCTAATACACCATAGGCCTTCTTACAAGCTCTATCCACCTTAGTGGCAACTTTCAAAGATCTATGAACATAGATCCAAAGATCCCTCTGTTCCTCCACCTCCACTAAGAACCCTACCGTTAACCCTGTATTCCGCATTCTTATTTGTTTTTCCAAAATGGACAACCTCACACTTGGCAGGGTTGAACTCCATCTGCCACTCCTCAGCCCAGTTCTGCATCATATCCAAGTCTCTTTGCAGCCGACAACAGCCCTCCTCACTATCCACAACTCCACCAATCTTCGTATCATCTGCAAATTTACTGACCCACCCTTCGACTCCCTCATCCAAGTCATTAATAAAAATTACAAACAGCAGAGGACCCAGAACTGATCCCTGCGGAACTCCACTTGTAACTGGGCTCCAGGCTGAATATTTGCCATCTACCACCACTCTCTGACTTCGACCGGTTAGCCAGTTTTCTATCCAATTGGCCAAATTTTCCTCTATCCCATACCTCCTGACTTTCCGCATAAGCCTACCATGGGGAACCTTATCAAATGCCTTACTAAAATCCATGTATACTACATCCACTGCTCTACCCTCATCCACATGCTTGGTCACCTCCTCAAAGAATTCAATAAGACTTGTAAGGCAAGACCTACCCTTCACAAATCCGTGCTGGCTGTCCCTAATCAAGCAGTGTCTTTCCAGATACTCAAATCCTATCCCTCAGTACCCTTTCCATTACTTTGCCTACCACCGAAGTAAGACTAACTGGCCTGTAGTTCCCGGGATTATCCCTATTCCCTTTTTTGAACAGGGCACAACATTCGCCACTCTCCAGTCCCCTGGTACCACCCCCGTTGACAGTGAAGACGAAAAGATAATTGCCAATGGTACTGCAATTTCCTGTCTTGCTTCCCACATAATCCTGGGATATATCCCGTCTGGCCCCGGGGGACTTGTCTATCCTCAAGTTGTTCAAAATGTCCAACACATCTTCCTTCCTAACAAGTATCTCCTCTAGCTTACCAGTCCGTTTCACACTCTCCTCTCGTTCGTAAATACTGAAGAAAAGTACTCATTCAAAACATCTCCTATCTCTTCCGACTCAATACACAGTCTCCCACTACTGTCCTTGATTGGACCTACCCTCGTTCTCGTCATTCTCATGTTTCTCACATACGCATAAAATGCCTTTGGGTTATCCTTGATCCTATCCGCCAAAGATTTTTCATGCCCTCGCTTAGCTCTCCTAATCCCTTTCTTCAGGTCCCTTCTGGCTATCCTGTATCCCTCCACTGCTCTGTCTGAACCCTGTTTCCTCAACCTTATGTAAGCCTCCTTCTTCCTCTTTACAAGACATTCAACCTCCCTCGTCAACCAAGGTTCCCTCACACGACCATCTCTTTCCTGCCTGATAGGTACATACATATCAAGGACACGTATCTGTTCCTTGAAAAAGTTTCACATTTCCACGACATCCTTCCCTGATAGCCTATGCTCCCAATTTATGCTCCTCAGATCCTGTCTTACAGCATCATAATTACCCTTCCCCCAATTGTAAAACCTACCCTGTTGCACGCACCTATCTCTCTCCATAACCAAGGTGAAAGTCACAGAATTGTGGTCACCATCACCAAAATGTTCACCCACTAACAAGCCCATCACTTGTCCCGGTTCATTACCGAGTACCAAATCCAATATGGTCTCCCCTCTGGTCGGACAATCTACATACTAGTTAGAAAAGCTTCCTGGACACACTGCGCAAACACCACCCCATCCAATCTATTTGATCTAAAGAGCTCCCAATCAATATTTGGGAAGTTGAAATCGCTCATGACTACTACCCTGTGGCTTCTGCACCTTTCCAAAATCTGTTTCCCAATCTGTTTCTCCACATCTCTGCTGCTATTGGGGGGCCTATAGTAAACACCCAACAAGGTGACTGCACCTTTCCTATTTCTGACTTCAGCCCATACTATCTCCAAAGGCAGATCCCCCTCGAACTGCCTTTCTGCAGCCGTTATACCATTTCTAATTAGCAACGCCACCCCCCCTCTTTTTTTACCACCCTCCCTAATCTTACTGAAACATCTGTAACCAGGAACCTCCAATAACCATTCCTGTCCCTCTTCTATCCACGTTTCTGTGATGGCCACAACATCGTAGTCCCAGGTACCGATCCACGCCTTAAGTTCACCCACCTTATTTCTGATACTCCTTGCGTTGAAGTATACACATTTGAACCCATCTCTGTATCCGCAAGTATTCCCTGTCTGTGCTTCCTTCTTCACAGCCTCCCTACATTCTTGGACATCCTGACAAACAGCTAGCCTACTTGCTGGACTACAAGTCCGGATCCCATCCCCCTGCCAAATTAGTTTAAACCCCCCCGAAGAGTGCTATCAAACCTACCCCCCAGGATATTGGTGCCCTTCTGGTTCAGGTGCAACCCGTCCTGCTTGTACAGGTCCCACCTTCCCCAGAATGCGGTCCAATTGGACACTTCAAATCTGTCAGTAACGTAAGCATCTCTGAAGAGCATAATGCGCATGCCGCTCGGTGTCAGCAAGTACTGCGCATGTCCACTGGTGTCAGCAAAAGACTGTGCATGCTCCTGGTTGTACACACAAACGACTCATGACCTACTTTTGATGTACCAATAGGAAACTCGGGAGGACCGGAAGGTGTCTTGTCCTCCTGCCAATCAGAGCACCGCTATTGTCTGAATGCGGAAGTTGGATAATGAGCTTCGGAAGTTGCTGCTGCTGCTCCTGTCTCTCTGAATGAAGATTGAGCTTTACCCCAAACTGCAACTTTCTTCCTCTATCCAACAACTGTGAGTACAGCACTCTCTTTTCTCGCCACCTATTCCACGTTTTTTTTATCATTCTGGCGTTCAATTGTTGACTTGCAACAACTGAAAGGAAAGGGAATAAATTCAGGGAGGGGACAGAGTGTAGAAATATTGGTCGAGAGTGTGGTGCTGGAAAAGCATAGCAGGTCAGGCAGCGTCCGAGGAGCAAGAAAATCGACGTTTTTCTGCTCCTCAGATGCTGCCTGACCTGCGTGCTTTTCCAGCACCACACTCTCGACTCTAATCTCCGGCATTTGCAGTACTCACTTTTTGGCTCGAAATGTTGGTCCAGATTTGTGTCTCAATTGGCAAACACATGGCAAATGCATTACCACAATGTGAGAAAGCAGAAAGGAGGTGCATTGTTTTAATGGTGACATGTTGGGATATGGAGAAAGTGAGGAGTGCAGATGCTGGAGATCAGAGTTGACAAGTGTGACTCTGGAAAAGAACAGCGGGTCAGACAGCATCCGAGGACCAGGAGAGTTGACGTTTTGGACACGAGCCGTTCATCAGGAACGTTATGTGGATGTACAGAGGTTTCAGTGTCTTTCTACACCAGTCAATACCCGTTGTCAGACAGGTGCACTAAGCAGTCAGCAGGGCAAGTGGTGTATTAGCAAGAGGAATTGAGTTCAGAAGTGGGGTGGGGCATTCCTGCGTTGGGGGGTCATTGAATATATTCAAGGCTGAGTTCATCTGATTTTTGAACAACAATGAAGTGGATGGTTATGAGGGAACAGAAAAAATGGTTTTAAGAACAGTTACAGAATCATACAGCACAGAAACAGATACTTGATTTCATGCTGACTATATTCATAAACTAAACTAGTCCTACCTTGTTTGGCCTATATATCTCTGAACCTTTCCTATTCATAAGAGCAGAAATTAAGCCATTCAGCCCACTGGGTCTGCGGCTGATAAGTGTCTCAGCCCCATTCTCCTGTTTTCTCCCTGTAACCCTCGATCCCCTTGATACTCAAGAACTGTTTCTGTCTCAGTGTTAACTATCCTCAGTTACCTGGCCTCCACAGCCTTCTGTGGCAATGAATTCCATCCGTTCACCACTCTCTGGCTCAAGAAATTTCTCCTAATCTCCATTCTGAAAGGTCTTCCCTTTACTCTAAGACTGTGCCCTCGGCTGCTAGTCTCTCCTTCCAATGGAAACATCTTCCCAACATCAACTCGTCCAGGCCATTGAGTATTCTGTTTGTTTCAATTAGATTCCCCTGAGTGTGACCCTGTTAATCAGCATGAACCAGACCCTTCAGGATGAGGTACAGCAGGGATTAGGTTCAGCAAAGTCAGAATGGAGGGAGTGTGTGGGATAGAGATTTTGTACTTCCAGGGAATAAGAATTACAGGGAGTTTGCTATAAATTAGAATTGATTGGATGGGGCAATGGGCCAGGGAGTGGCAGATGGAGATTAATTTAGGGAAATGTGATGTTTGCATTATGGTAAGGCAATCCAGGCAGCACAGTTAAGAGAGTGTTTCAGAACAAAGAGACCTTGGAGTGCAGGTTCATTGTTCCTTGAAAGTGTTGTGGCTGTACAGGACATTGGTTAGGCCAGTTTTAAAATACTGCATTCAGTTCTGGTCTCCCTGCTACAGGAAAGATGGTGTGAAACTTTGAAAGGGGTCAGAAAAGACTTGAAAGGCTATTGTCAGAGTTGGAGGGTTTGATCTACAGAGAGAGGCTGAATCGTTCAGGGATATTTTCCTGGAGCATCGGACGTTTAGGGGTGACCTTATAAATATTTATAAGGGGCATGGATAGGGTGAATGCAAAACTAGAGATCAAATGTTTGAGGGGAGAGGGGAATGATCTAAAAGGGACATGAAGGGCAACTTGTTTCACGCAGAAGGTGGTGCATGTATTGAATGAGCTGTCATAGGAAGGGGTGGAGCCTGATACAATTACAGCATTTAAAAGGCATCTGGATGGGTAAAAGAATAGGAAGCATTTAGAGGGATATGGGCCAAATGCTGGTAAATGGGACTAGATTAAGTTAGGATATCTGGGCGGCACATATGAGTTGGACTGAAGGGTCTGTTTCTGTGCTGTATGACTCTCTGGGTCTTTGGTGAAACCAGAAATGTCATTGTGAAGACTGGACTTTCAGAGCAGCCTTCAAAGATGTTTTGTCCTTACTGGGACCAGAAGAAGTTTCAATGAAATCTTTCATTTATGAGACAGCACCTGAGTGAGTGAGTACATCTGAGATTTTGTGGAAAGTGGGATTTCATTGCACTGTGGGGATGAAACCCTACCCTATCCAGTCATTTCTGCTGGTGGGTGAGAACAGACCTCAAGATTAGTTGGAGTAGATTTAGGATAGAGATGAAGAACTGCTTTTCCCAGAGAATCGTGAATCTATATAATTCTCTGCCCAGGGAAGCAGTAGAGGCAGCTTAATTAAGTATATTCAGGACACAGTTAGATGGGTTTTTGCATGGTAAAGGTATTAAAGGTAGTTGGGACAATGCAGGGAGGAGAAGCTGAGACAATGGAGAGATCAGTCATGATCTAAATGAATGGCCATGCTAAATTGGCCAATCAAATCAAGGCCAGTGAGCAATACAGTGATGTGAAAAATGAACATCCGAGAACGACAGAAAGACATGGAGAGTAAATGTCCCAGCAATCAAAACTGGATTCTAAAGATCACAAAAATTGAAACTAAAAATGGTTTGTCTGAATGTGTGCTGCATTGCAGCAAATGATTTGACTGCACACATTGAAGGGAACTCCTTCAATTAAAATATAGGACTCCTTCCAGAGATATGGCTCCAGGATGACAAGGATTGGATCCTCAATATTGAGGAGGTGATCAAATGGAAAGCAAGATAAAGGTAGAGGGTTAGCACAGGTAATCAAAGCACTGATCACAGGGTAATCTGGTGTCAGCTCAGATTTCAGGTCCTGATTTCTCACCCTTCCTGGATTTCTGCTGATGCTTTGACCCCCTTTTGTTTTTACACCTTCCGGAACAATAAGTCAATCCAGACCCACAATCTCCCAGCCTGTTAACCATCCAGACATCGAGTGTAGTCATAGCAGGGAATAAAACAAGAAATGTGAACCAAAATTAGAAATAAGTAGGTGCTTGTGCTTAATATTGTTCAATTGGAAGTAAACCAGAAATACTATTCTCCCAGGATTCCTACAGTGCCTTATTTGAGGAATTCTCTCACCCTTACATCGAGTTATTAGTACCCACTATGATTTACAACAATAGTTATACCGTCAGAAAAAAAAGTATCTGTTGTCAAATTGACATAGAGATATACAGCATGGAAACAGACTTTTTCTCTCTCTCATGCACACACATGCACAAGTCCATGGGGGTGAATTTGTGTTTGCAGAATGATATTTGCATATGCATTCTATTTTCCTCAAAAAATGCACAATCTGCAGGCAGTTAATACATGTAATATTTTGTAAATTCCACATTGGAAATAGAACCAGTCTGACTCTAGACTGGGATACAGACAGATTCTGACCTCACATCTTTAATGCATTGTTTGAGCTGAAGTGTCTCCTTTTCTTATAAAGCCTTAAAGTTATCCTGGGAAGGTGCCTTACAGGAAGTTCTGGGATTTACATATTAATGATATCTGCAATCCATTGTAAAAGATGAAAGACTTAACGATCCAGATTTGTTCAATATATCATTTCAATGCCAGGATACTGTAATGCTTTTCCAGAAATTCTGTGTCTTATGATCTTACACTCTACAACCACCTGATGAAGGAGCAGCGCTCCAAATGCTAGTGCTTCCAAATAAACCCATTGGACGATAACCTGGTGTTGTCATTTTTAACTTTGTCCAGGTAAGGTTTGATTGGCCAGGTCAAATTACCCATAGTGCCCAGGGATGTGCAGGTTAGATGTATTAGTCAAGGGGTAAATGTAGAGCAATAGGAGTAGAGGAATGGGTGTGGTGAGGTTGCCATTTGGAGGTTGGTGTAGACTTGTTAGAACAGTGAGGGTTCTCTGATGAGAAGGGATTTTTGTTAACTGTTCGGGGGGGGGGGGAGAGTTGGAAGCGGTGGGTGGAGTGCGGGGGGAGGAAATTTGTTCACTTGTAGCAACTGGAGTGAACCCAGGGAGGGAGCAGACTCTGCAAACTCAGATATGTGTCTTAATTACCCGGGGAAGGAGGGTTGGAAGGATAGGGTGCTGCTGTTTTCCCTCGTGCGTCAGAGTGTGAGGGGTAACCTGATAAGACTTTTTTAAAATCATGAGGGGCATGGGTAAATAGACGATGTCTTTTCCTTAGGATGAGGAGTCCAGAACTTGAGGGTAATAGATTTAAGGTGAGGGCAGGGGGAGGGAGACTGCAAAGAGACCTAAGGGGCAACATTTTCACGCAGAGGATGGTGCATGTATGGAATGAGCTGCCAAAGGAAGTGGTGAAGGCTGGTACAATGCCAATATTTAAAAGTCATCAGCATGAGTGTATGAAAAGGAAGGGTTCAAAGGGATATGGACAAAGCGCTGGCAATTGGGACGAGATTAATTTTGGATATCTGGTTGGGCACAGAGGAATTTGACTGAAGTTTCTGTTTCTGTGCTGTACATCTCGATGACTCTGGCTTTCCACGAATGTTTGTCATGTCTATGTTCAGTTTCTCTCTGGTGGCGGTGTCAATGCCTTGATGGCTCATTTTGCTTTCCCCCCCACTTCCTGGGAATGTTAACCATTTTGTCTGGTTGTTCTTCAAGAACCTGTTCACCCTGAATTGACATTTTTTTGCTTCCCAAAATCCGACCTGCTCACTCTCAGCAATATCCCAATGTTGTGAAAGATATTAAATTTCAGGTGGAGTTATCCAAAACTCAGAGATGTCAGTCTTGACGTCTTTGCTTTTCTGCCCCTATAAGATCCTGAATCAACACCTTCAGGAGAATGAGTTAGACGTGGAGGGCGGGAGAGAGAGAGTGTGGGATAGTGCTTTCAATTTTGTGGAATAACAACACAAACAAATTGCTTGTTCTGAATTTTTATTCTGGACTGACAGTAATGAATTTTGTAATCTCTTTTTACAGAGTATTTGAAGATCTGAAGACGGAAGTTTCAAAATCAACAGATGAAGAACTTATGCCCAAAATGTCGACCCTCCTGCTCCTCAGGTGCTGCCTGACTTGCTGTGCTTTTCCAGTGCCGCACTTTTCGATCCTGACTCTCCAGTGTCTGCAGTCCTCACTTTGACGTCAATGTCTGACAGTCACTCAATCCATCGGGACCACAACCATTTTTGACTGATTCTGTGAGAAGGAGCAAAACGTTTTGGTTCCTGTTTCAGTCCTTTCTCGGCATCAGTGGGACTGGACGAGAGACCCTACTGTTGGAGTGCACGGAGTGTGGAGCCTGAAACAGTTATACGGCCTGGGAAGAGGAATTCACAGAGGGGAGGAGCTCTACATGTTTGTGTGCGGCTGAAGCTTTGGCCATGGAGAAACCAGAGGAATCCCGCCCCGTGGAGAAACTGTGAAAGTGTGGCGACTGTGGGAAAGGCTTCCGTTTCCCATCTGCTCTGGCGATTCATCGTCGCAGTCACACCGGGGAAAGGCCATTCCCCTGCACAGAGTGCGGGAAGGCCTTCAGCAATTCCTCCGACCTGGTGAGGCACCGACGGGTCCACACCAGGGAGAGGCCCTTCAGCTGCTCCACATGCGGGAAGGGCTTTACCCAGGCCTCCACCCTGTTGGCCCACCGTCAGGTCCACACTGGGGAGAGGCTGTTCCTCTGCACAGAGTGCGGGAAGGGCTTCAGCAATTCCTTCACCCTGCTGACCCACCAGCGGGTCCACACAGGGGAGAGGCCATTCCCCTGCACAGAGTGCAGGAAGGCCTTCAACAGTTCCTCCGACAGGCTGAAGCACCAGCGGGTCCACACGGGGGAGAGGCCCTTCAGCTGCCCAGAGTGCAGGAAGGGCTTTACCCAGGCCTCTGACCTGCTGAGGCACCAGCGGGTCCACACAGGGGAGAGACCATTCACCTGCTATCAGTGCGGGAAGAGCTTTAGCCGCTCCTCCCACCTGCAGAGACACCAGAGAGTTCACATGCCATCACAGGGGGTTTAAAACAGCGACGGCTGAGTGCCTTTATTGACTGGACTATCAACCCAGTTCCGGGAGCTGCCAAGGCAGATAGCGGAATTGGAATTTGGTTAGAAATCGAGTTCAGAATCTAACAACGAAACAATTGTCAGGGAGGGGAGGGGGAACCCCCATCTGATTCACTCACAACCTTTTAAGGGAAGGAAACTGCTGATGTGG
This sequence comes from Chiloscyllium plagiosum, assembly GCF_037043375.1. Taxonomy (NCBI): domain Eukaryota; kingdom Metazoa; phylum Chordata; class Chondrichthyes; order Orectolobiformes; family Hemiscylliidae; genus Chiloscyllium; species Chiloscyllium plagiosum. The sequence goes on from NW_028270165.1 coordinate 36,823,401, forward strand.
GAACGGATTCACTCACTCGTCCCAGTGCATCCTTTACCTGGACTGGCTTACACGTGACTTCAGACCCACAGCAGTCTGGTTGACTATTCTGCACTCCTTCCCCCCACCCCCCCTACTCCAGCCGATGAGGGGGGAGAAACCTACTTGGAGACAAGGTATGGGTTTAAATTGGTGTATGAGGTAATACTTCTTCTAGTTTATGGCTATACCAAGGATTCAATTACAAAAGGGCAACTCTGTGCTGACAAATAGTAAAGAAAGTGGGGGTGAGGGTGCGGGGGGAGAAGTGTGTGCGCTTTGACCTTGAGCTGTTTTTTTTAAAAAAAGATACTTTTTCTGCACCTTTTTGCTGGGGGGATCCGAAGCTGTAACAAGGTTGGGTCGCAATAAAGGTTACCTGAACTTACTGCCGGGCTCAGACTCTCATTGAAAGCTTTGAGCTCCAAGAGGTTTTTGTTTAAAAGCTGCTCATTTCTTTCAGCTTCCTGCGCTAAATTTCCAATGTCATGTATCAGATGGAGCAGTGAATGAGTAGCTAGTATCATTAGAAATTGTAATTTTTTTAGGAATGCAGGCACTGCAATGTTTTATCAGCAGTGTAAAGTTTCCTGGCGGAAGTGTTCACCAGAAACGTTGTGGAGGTGTCAGTGTTGGACTGGTGTGCACAAAGTTAAAATCTCACAACACCTGGTTATAGTCCAACAGGTTTATTTGGAAGCACTAGCTTTCATAGCACTGCTCCTTCATCAGGTAGCTGTGGAGCAGGATCAGAAGACACAGATTTTATAGCAAATGATCACAGTGTCATGCAACTGATAGGATATATTGAACAAACCTTGATTGCTGTTAAGTCTTCCATCTTTTAGAATGGTTTGCAGGTTTCTGTTCATTAATATGTAAATCCCAGAACCACTTTTAATTCATGTTCTCAAGATGACTTAAGGTTTTATAAAAATAGGTAACATCTCAGCTCAGACAATGCATGAAAGGTGAGAGGTTCGGTCTGTCTGTATCCCAAACTTGAATCAGACTGGTTCTATTTCCAAAGTATGAGTTGATAAAATATTACATAGATTGATTGCTTTCATTAACTGCCTGCCGATTTTTCCACAAAAAGCACACGTTGAATCTATCTGCAAATATAATACTGCAAACGCAAATTCATCCCATGGACATGTATTTATGTGCGTGCATGAGAGAGTAGTGTGAGTGTGTGTGTTTTTGTATGATGGAGTATGAGCCTGTGAGTGGGTGTGTGCATTGGTGGATTTGTGTGTGTCTGAGAGAGACCATGTGTATGAGAGAGGGTCTGTGTGAGGGTGAGAGAGTGTAGGGTGGAGTGGGGTCACCCAAGGTTATCCTCATGGGTTATGAACTTGGCCATCAACCTCTGCTCAGCCACTGAAAATAGTTAAGCAGTGACATAACACACATTGGAGAGGATAGAGTGGCACTTGTCTCACAGAAGGTGGGAGGCTCTGGATGCTATCATCCAGGGTAAACACACGCTGGAGGACCTTCGGCTCAGATAGATTCAGCTGGAAGCCAGGCTGCAGACACGGTGGTGGTGGTGGTGGGTGGGGGGATCTTAACCGGACACATTATTCTGGGAGACAGTCATTCCCCTCAGGACAGCTTTCTGATTGGGTCAGGGATTGTCTCCGTTCTCTGCAGTTGCCAGCTGGAGGCCAGATTACATTGGTGTCTGCCTGGTGCCAGGATTCAGGAACCGATAAGAAGAGGGAGAGAGAATGGATGGTGGTGACTCTACCTGGGAAATGGCTAATTTTTAAAATTAAGAATAGCTAAAATGATATATTCAGAAACATTATTAAAGCATGTTCAATTTCATAAAAAAAGCTGCAGACATCTTTTGAAACTCACATTGAAATATGTGCAGTTAGACCACAGGTGAGGACAGGCTGTAATGGGTGAATGGCCTATTCCTAGTCTTGTGAAATTGGCTCAGACTATGTCAAAAAAGAATCATAGAATTGTAGAGCACAGAAACAAAGCCTTTGGTTCCGACCGACCAGATATCCTAAATTAACCTAGTCTCATTTGCCAGCACTTTGCCCATATCCCTGTAAACCTTCCTATTCATGTCCCTATCCAGATACCTTATAAATGTTGTAATTGTATCACTTCCTCTGGCAGCTCATTCAATTTACGCACCACTCTCTGCGTGAAACAAGTTGCCCCATAGGACACTTTTAAGTTTCCCCCCCCTCACCCTAAACTACTTCTACTTCTGGACCTCCCCACCCCAGGGGAAATACCTTGTCTATTTACATTATCTATGCCCCTCATGATTTTATAAACCTCTATAAGGTTACCCCCTCAGCTTCCAATACTCCAGGGAAAACAGTCCCAGCCTTTTCAGCCTCTCCCTGTAGCTCCAAACCTAACAACATCCTTATAAGTCGTTTCTCAACCCTTTCAAGTTTCACAACATTCTTCCCACTGAGTGATCCAATAGGCTGTGAACAATCTATTTTTGTTGGGGTGTAAGAGAGGGCAATTCTTAAGGCCAGTTAACTTTCACACTGTTTTTCTCTCAAATCTTTCCCCACTTACCCTAAACCTATGCCCTCTAGTTTAGGACCCCCAACCCTGGGGAAAAGATATACAAAAGTTGAGCAGCCAAACAAATGCAAAAGGGCTAAGAAGTCGAGCCACAGATGGGGAAAAGAAAGTGGCTCCAGCCTTTTTTCTCCTATTGGCATTTGGACACTTCAAATCTGTCAGTAATACCACCTCCCAGGGTCTCCAGCCTCTCTGTGGCAGCAAGCACTGCGCATGCTCCTCGGAGTCAGCAAAAAAACTGCGCCAGCTGCTCGGTGTCCGCGCACGCGGCTCGCGCCCTTCTTTTGATGGACCAATAGGAAGCAATGGAGGACCGGAAAGAGACTGGTCCTCCTGCCAATCAGAGCGCCCCTATTGTCTGAATGCGGAAGTTGGAGCATGAGTTTCGGAAGTTGCTGTTGTTGCTCCTCTCTCTGAATAAAGATTGAACTTCACCCCAGACTGCAACCTCCTTCCTCTGTCCAACATCTGTGAGTACGGCACTCTCTTTTCCAAATTCTGAGCTTCAGTTGTTGACTTGCAGCAACTGAAAGGAAATGGGGTGAATCGGGGGTTGGGGGAACAGACTCTGCAAGCGTTGGTTCAGGTCTGTGTCCTCATTGGCAAACGCATTACCACAATGTGATGATTTTGCCTTTGCTGTGGAAGAAAATGCAGAAAAAAGGTGCATTGTTTAAATGGTGATATATTGGAATGTGGACAAAGTGAGCACTGTACATGCTGGAGATTAGAGTCGAAAAGTGTGGTGCTGGAAAAGCACAGCAGGTCAGGCAGTATCCGATAACCAGGCTTGTTGGTGATTTGGATCCCTTCGTCAGGAATGATGTGTGGATGTACAAAGGGGCCTCAACATCCTTCCACACCAGTCACTGCCAGTTGTCAGTCTGGCAATCAGCAAGGCAAGTGGTATATTAACAAGAGTTCAGAAGTTGGGATTGCTTTCTGTGATCAGGCAGCCATTGAATATATTCAAGCCTGCGTTCATCTGATTTCTGAACAACAAAAAAGTGGATGGTGTTGGGGGAAGGCAAAAATAATAGTTTTAAGACCAGTACAGAACAGTTTCAGAGTCATACAGCACAGAAACAGACACTTCAGTCCAACTAGTCCATGCTGAATATATTCACAAACTAAACTAGTCTCATGTAGTTTGGCCCATATCCCTCTGAACCTTTCCTACTCATTTACTTATCCAAATGTCTTTTAAATGTTGTTACTGTACCTATATCCACCACTTCCTTAGGACATTGATTCCACACACAAACTACTCTCTTTCAAATAAAGGTGTTCCTCATGTCTTTTTAAAATCTTTCTCCTCTCTCCTTAAAAGTTTGCTCCCTAATCTTGAAACCCCCATCTGAAGGAAACAGCACCAGCCACTCACCTCATTGACAACCCTCTTGGTTTTATAAACTTCTCAACTTCCTGTGCTCCTGTGAAAAAAGTCCCAGCCTATACTTAACTGCATATGAATATACCTACATCTATGATATGTTCAGTGCTGGTGCATGCTCAAAAGACCAAATGGCCTACTCCTGCTCCCAATTCTCTCACACTGTGTCCAAGACAGCAAGAGACCATAAAACATAGGAGCAGAAATTAGGCCATTCAGCCCATCAAGTCTGCTCATACCACACAGCCGTGGTTGATAAGTTTCTCAACCTCATTCTCCCACTTCCTCCCCGTAACCCTTGATCCCCTTGATACTCAAGAACCTATCTATCTCAGTCTTAAATACCCTCAGTGACCTAGCCTCCACAGCCTCATGTTGCAATAAATTCCACAGATTCACCACTCTCTGGCTGAAAAGTTTCTCCTTATCTCCCTTCGAAAACGTCTTCCCTTTTCTAGTCTCTTTCAGGTTCTGGTCTCTCCCACCAATGGAAACATCTTCCCAATGCCTACTTTGTTTAGGCCTTTCAATGTTCTGTATGTTTCAATTATATCTCCCCTGAGTGAGAGTGTGGGTCTGTGTTATGGACTAAGCCAGACCACTCAAAACATTCTTAAGCAGGCAGCCCCAGACCTTAACTTTGCAATTTGATTTGGTAAGTGCACAGTGAAAATTACCTGGAGTAAGTTAGCTCGGTTGACTACTAGATTTTAAAACAGACAAAAATTTATTCACAAAATTACACAATGAAACACAAAGATCAGAATAAATAACCCCTACAGAACTCAGCCTATCCAACTAGACTCAGTTATGTTGTTCTGAATATGCACAACAGTTCCAATAAGCCAACTCCCTTTGAAAACCAGCATAAATGGAACACATGCTTATAGGTTGAAGTTGAGAGGCGGAAAAGAGAGAGAGTTTCCACATAGCTCCCTGTTGAACTGCCAACCAGTTCAACACTGAACTAAAACTGCTCAGCTCACTCCCCTTTCTTTATACAGGTCACTTCTAAAACATGACCAATTTGGCCTGAAGTCACACCTGTTTACATAAAAACAAAAGGCCTTTCAAAATCCGTTTCATCCACATTCAAACCAGACTGATCAGAACTCGGCCGGTTTATTACCTCTCTGAAAAAGTCATGGACAGAGTCTCATTGAGCCAGGGAAAAGCTTTTAGTCAAAAAAGGAACTAGCTTTGTGCCACCTGTTAATCAGCATGAACCAGACCCTTCAGAATGAGGTACAGCAGGGATTAGGTTCAGCAAAGTGAGAATGGAGGGAGAGTGTGTGAGATGGAGATTTTCAGCTTCCAGGGAATAAGAGAGGAAAAAGAGTTTGCTGTAAATTAGAATTGATCGGATGGGCCAATGGACCGAGGAGTGGCAGATGGAGTTTAATTTAGAGAAATATGAGGTGTTGCATTTTGGTCAAGCAATCCAGGCAGGACTGGCACGGTGAAGGGGAGTGTCACAAAACAGAGATCTTGGAGTGCAGGTTCATGGTTCCTTGAAAGTGAGTCTTAGGAGGTCATGGAGTGGCTGTACAGGACATTGGTTAGGCCACTTTTAGAATACTGTAGCAGGGAGCCCAGAACTGAATACAGGAAAGATGTTGTGAAACCTTGAAAGGGTTCAGAAAGGTTTTTCAAGGCTGTTGCCAGAGTTGGAGAGTTTAAGACACAGAAAGAGGTGAAATAGGCCGGTGAAAATTTTCCGTGGAGCACTGGAGGTTGAGGGGTGACCTTATAGATGTTTATAAGGGGCAGGATAGGATGAGTACCCAGGGTAGGGGAGTCCAAAACTAGACGGCATATGTTTGAGGTGAGAGGGAATGATTTAAAAGGGACCAGAGGAGCAACGTTTTCACAGAGGGTGATGGAGTCTGATACAATTACTACAAAATTTCAAAGGCATCTGGATGGGAATATGAAGTGGAAGAGTTTAGGGGGATATGGGCCAAATGCTGGCAAATGATTTAGATTAATTTAGGATTTCTTGTTGGCACAGATGAGTTGGGTTGAAGGGTCTGTTTCTGTGCTTATGACTCTAATCATCTTCGGTGAAAGCAGATGTGTGGTTGTGAAGACTGGACTTTCAGAGCAGCTTTCAAAGATGTTTTGCCGTGTCTGGGAACAGAAGAAGTTGCAATTAAATCTTTTATTTGTGAGACAGCAACTGAATGAGTGAATACATCTTGGAAAGTGAGAATTCATTGAACTGTGGGGATGAAGCCCTACCCTATCCAGTCATTTCTTCTGGTAGATGAGACTCGGACTCAATAGGGGGAATAGATTTAGGACAGAGATGAGGAGGAACTGCTTTTCCTGGAGAGTAGTGAATCTATGGAATTTTCTGCCAAGGAATCAGGAGAGGCAGCTTCATTAAGTATATTCAAGACACAGTTGGATGGGTTTTTGCAATGGTAGGGGAATTAAGGGTAGTTGGGACAATGGAGGGAGGAGTAGCTGAGACGATGGATAGGTCAGTCATGAGCTTAATGAATGGCTGAGGAGGCTCGATGAGCCAATGACCTACTCCTGCTTCTATTACTATGGAACTATAACCCTGCATTTCTCATGGCTAACCCACCAAACCTGCACATCCCTGGACACTTTGGGAAATTTAGCCTGGCCAATCCAAATCAAGGCCAGTGAGCAATGGAGTGATGTGGAAAATGAACATCAGAGAATGACAGAAAGGGACAAGGAGAGTAAATATACCAGCAATCAAAACTGGATTCTAAAGATCACAAAAATGGAAACTAAAAACGGTGTGTCTGAATGTGTGCTGCATTGTAACAAAAGCGAATGAATTGACTGCACACATTGAAGAGAATAATTATGATCTGTGACTCCTAATGGAGACATGGCTTCAGAATGACAAGGATTGGATCCTGAAAATTGAGGGGGGTAGTCAAATGGAAAGCAAGACAATGGGAGAGGTGCTAATGAAAGCACTGATCACAGGGTAATCTGGTGTCAGCTCGGATTTCAGGTCCTGGTTTCTCTGTCCTCTGTTGATTTTCCTGTTCCAACAGAGTAAAATGTGGGTCTGCTCTCAGCTCTGCTGGATTTCTGCTGAAGCTTTGACCCCACCCCCACCCCTTTACACCTTCTGGAACAATAAAACATTGTGAATTGAGACCCAACCCACAATCTCCCAGTCTCTCAAACCAATCAGACACAAGAGTGTAGTCATAGCATGGAATCAAACAAGAAAAATGAAACAAAGTTAAATATATAGGTGCTCGTGCTTAATTAGATTAGATTCCTATAGTATGGAAACAAGCCCTTCCACCCAAAAAGTCCACACTGACCCTCCGAAGAGTAACCCACCCAGACCCATTCCCCTATACTTACCCCTATCTAATGCACCTAACATTATGGGCAATTTAGCATAACGAATTCACCTGACCTGCGCAACTTTGGACTGTGGGAGGAAACAGGAGCACTCGGTGGAAACCCACTCAGACCCGGGGAGAATGTGCAAACTCCACACAGAATCAAACCCAGGTCCCTAGTGCTGTGAGGTAGCAGTACTAACCACTGAGCCACCATGCTACCCCCAAATGTTTGTTCATTAGGAAGTAAACCAGAAATAGAGATTTCCCAGGATTCTTATACTGCCCTACTTGAGGAATACTCTCTCCCTTACATCTAACTATTAGTACCCAGCTATGATTTACAACAATATTTACACCAACGTAAATAAAGCATTTGTTATCGTACAGACATAGAGATATACAGCACGGAAAGAGACTTTTTCTCCCTCATGCATGCATGCACACACATAACTGACAGGAAGTTCTAGGATTTACATATTATTGATACCTGCAACCCATTCTAAACGATGAATGACTTAATCCAGGTCTGTTCGAGATATCATTTCAGTGGCAGGGCACTGTAAGGTTTTTCCATGAATTCTGTGCCTTATGATCTTATTCTCCACAACCACCTGATGAAGGAGCAGCGCTGTTAACACCAGTCCTTCCAAATCAACCTGTTGGGTGTTTGATTTTTAACTTTGTCCAGGTTAGGTTGGATTGGCCAAGCTAAATTACCCGTAGTGCTCAGGGATGTGCACGTTAGGTGCATTAGTCAGGGCACTAGGGGGATGGGTGTAGGTGGGTTACCCTTCGGAGGGTCGGTATGGACTCCTTGGGCCGAGTGGCCTGCTTCCACACTCTGGGAATTCTCTGAAAGGAAGGGATGACCCAATTGCAAACTGCAGGGCAGCGCAGGCGCAGTGCGCGGAGCTGTTGTCGGCCTTTCCCCGCCCCCTCGCTTCATCTATGACGTCATAACGCGGAAGTGGCCCTGTCCGTTTCAGAGTGAAACTCCCTCCCTCTGGGCAACTCTTCATCCTGGGATGGAGTGGGGGTAAACTCTGTTCACTTGGAGCAACTGGAGTGATTCCAGGGAGGGGGCAGACTCTGCAAACTCAGGAATGTGTCTTAATTACCCGGGTGAGGAGGGATGGGATGGGGCTGTTTTCCCTCCCGCGCCAGAGACTTAGGGGTGACCTTATAGACTTCTAGAAAAGCATGAGGAGCATGAATAGGGTAAATATACAAGGGCTTTTCCTTGGGATGGGGGAGTCCAGAACCAGAAGGTAATAGGTTTAAGGTGGGGGGAAGATGTAAAAGGGACCTAAGGGGCAACGTTTTCATGCAGAATGTGATGTGTGTAATGTGATGCCAGAGAAATGGTGGATGCTGGCATCTGGATGGGTGTTTGAGTAGGAAGGGTTCAGAGGGATATGGGCCAAGTACTGACAAATGGGACTAGATTGATTTTGGGTATCAGGTTGGCACAGAAGAGATTGACCGAAGGGTCTGTTTCTGTCCTGTGTATCTCTATGACTCTGGCTTTCTACTAACGTATGTACAGTTTCTCTCTGGTGGCGGTGTTAATGCTTTGATGTCTCCTTTCCCCCCACTTCCCAGGGGCGTTAATGTGAGAACCAAGAGAGAGTGAGATGGTGCTTTCAATTTTGTGGAATAACTAAAGAAAAGAAGTTCCCCCGAAAGTAGAAATGCTTGTTCTGAATTTCTACCCTGGACTGACACTGATGACTTTTGTAATCTCTTTTTACAGAGTATTTGGCGATCTGAGGACGGAAGTTTCCAAATTAACAGATGAAGGGCTTATGCCTGAAATGTCGACTTTCCTGCTCCTCGGATGCTGTCTGACCAGCTGTGCTTTTCCAGCACTGACTGTTCAGTAACTACTGTCCTCACTTTGTTGTCAATGTCTGACAGTCATTCAATCCATCGAGACTGCAACAATGTTTGAATGTGATTCTGTGAGAAGGAGCAAAGCTTTTTGGTTCCTGTTTGAGTACGTTTTCAGCATCAATGGGACTGGATAAAAGTTCCTTCTGTTGCAGCGCACTTGAGTGTGAACCCAGAAACAGCTATACGGCCTGGAAAGAGGAATTCACGGTGAGGAGGGGCTCTATACACATTTGTGTACAGCTGAAGCTTTGGCCATGGAGAAACCTGAGGAATCCCACCCCATGGAGGAATAATGGAAGTGTGGCGACTGCGGGAAAGGCTTCCATGCTCCATCTGCCCTGGAGATTTATTCGCGCAGTCACACCGGAGAGAGGCCATTCACCTGCCCCAAATGTGGGAAGGCCTTCAGCAATTCCTCCGCCCTACTGAGGCACCGATGGGTCCACACCGGGGAGAGGCCCTTCAGCTGCCCCGATTGCGGGAAGGACTTCAGCTATTCTTCTGACCTGAAGACCCACCGACGGGTCCACACGGGGGAGAGGCCGTTCTCCTGCACTGTGTGTGGGAAGGCCTTCAGCACCTCCTCCACCCTACTGACCCACTGGCGGGTCCACACTGGGGAGAGGCCATTCCCTTGTTCCAAGTGCAGGAAGGGATTCACTCAGGAGGGCAAGTTGCGGACGCACCAGCGGGTCCACACTGGGGAGAAGCCTTTCAGCTGCCCCGAGTGTGGGAAGGCCTTCAACGATTCCTCTGCCCTTCAGACCCACAAGTGGGTCCACACACAGGAGAGGCCTTTCCCCTGCACAGAGTGCGGCAAGATCTTCAGCAATTCCTCCTCCCTGCTAAAGCACCAGCGGGTCCACACAGGGGAGAGGCCCTTCAGCTGCCCCGAGTGTGGGAAGGGCTTTACCCAGGCGTCGGTCCTGCTGATCCACCAGCGGATCCACACAGGTGAGAAGCCTTTCTGCTGCCCTGAGTGTGGGAAGGGATTCACTCAGAAGGGCAACTTGCGCACGCACCAGCGGGTCCACACCGGGGAGAAGCCCTTCATCTGTCCCAAGTGCGGGAAGGCCTTCAGCGATTCCTCCACCCTGCTGAAGCACCAGCGGGTCCACACGGGGGAGAGGCCATTCCCCTGCCCCAAGTGTGGGAAGGCCTTCAGCAATTCCTCTGACCTGCTGAAGCACCAGCGGGTCCACACGGGGGAGAGGCCATTCCCCTGTCCCGAATGTGGGAAGGCCTTCAGCGATTCCTCCGCTCTGGTGAAGCATCGGCGGGTCCACATGGGGGAGAGGCTCTTCAGCTGTCCTGAATGTGGGAAGGGCTTTACCCGGGCAGCCACCCTGCGGAGGCACCAAGGAGTTCACATGCCATCGCAGGGGGATTGAAGGAGCGACTGTCGAGTGCCATTATGGACTGGGCTACCAACCCAGTTCTGGAACTCCCAGGTTTGAATCCCACCGCAGCAGACAGCGGATTTGGAATTCGGTCAGAAATCTGGAGGTCAGAATCGAACAATGAAACCATCGGGCGGGGTGGGGGGAAGCCCCATTCTGATTCAGTCACGTCCTTTTCATGGAAGGAAACTGCTGTTGTGGGAAAGGATTCTCTCAGTCGTCCCAGCTGCATCCTTTCCCTGGTCTGGCCTACACATGACTGCAGACCGACTGCAGTGTAGTTGACTCCACCTGCTTCCCCCCACTTCTTTCCCTCCCGGAAGAGAGATGTTCTTCCATTTCTAACCTTGGATAACCCAACTGAGACATTTTTACTGATAGCTCCATAATCATTTTACTGCTGGATTTTTTAGGAGAAAATTTCTATCCTGGGAAGGCAGGGAAATTTAAAGAAAAGGCTGTTAAAAGCATTTTAACTGTGGCCCCACGAGCTCTCGTGGGACAGTGCATTTGCTATAAACATTTCAGAGAAATTCTGTCTAACTGTTGGACTGAAAATAGTTTCCCCATTGAATGTTAAACAGCTATTGAGAACATTGCACATTATAAAGTGCGTTCCTGAGGAACGGAGGAGGATTGAACTTGCCAACGTGAACCACATTTTGCAGAGAGAGGAAATTTCTCAGGATTGAAGAGGTTGATAGAAGTCAACAATTGTCAAATTATTTCATGAAAAGTACAGCTGGTATGGGGAGATGACTGGGGATCCCAGAAGAGGAGTATCTGTAATGAGCACATAGAAACAAACCCTTCAGTCCAGGCCAACCAGATATCCTAAAGTAACCTAGTGACCTATTTGCCAGCATTTGGCCCATATCCCTCTGATTCCTTCCTTATTCATGTCCCCATCCAGATGCATTTTTTTTTCTTCGGAGAAGACTTGTGTGAGAGCCAAGATATTGCTATTGCTCATCCTTTCCCTTCGTGCTAATTGTAGCTGGAGAAGCCTGAAATCTGAAAGGGATTTCCTGAAAAAAACATTGATTCAAGGTTGGGCTCAGTGATGGATTTTCTAAAGCTTTGCTATTGTAGTTTCAATTCGCCAAAAAAACTTTCAGTCATTGTTGTCCAAGACAGAGTAGATATTTATTTAAGATATAATTGAGATATATATGTTCTTCACAATGTTTTTCCTTCATTACCAGTGATTGTCTGTCATTGGTACATTGAGCATCATCTTTTAGTGATTCAACAGATATGATTTGAATTGAATTCTGTAAGATGGTTTTGTATTTTATTTAACTTTGTGTTAAAGATTTCGTTTTCATGACTTTATTAAAATATCTTAATGTATTATAATGAAGCAGCTAATTTATTCTGAAGTTATTTCAATTAGTTGGTCAATTGCCAAATAATAGCTGCATAACTGTTGTAAATATTGATACACAGGAAAGCTATTTTGTTTAATATATTTGTAAAGATCTTATCAAAACTATAAAATTGTTTTTCATAAGAAATAAAATTTGCAATGTTTTATTAAATGGTTGAAAGTAACTTTGCACTTAATTGCTCTGTTTGGGATTAAACATTGTTACTTTGAAAGATTATTTTTATCAGAGTTAATGGTGAGTGTATTAACAAATGAATGTTGCCATTTTCTCTTGAATTACCTCAAACTCAATTTGAAATTCTTGAATGAGTTGAATAAGGTGTACAAAGTGAATATTTATTGCACTTTGCTGAAATTCTCTGCACTACCAATGTAATTGATTAAACAAGATATGTATCTCTCCTGATAACTTTGTATTTCTTTGATATTTTATTTGTCAGTGCTAGTGCCCAAACATGCTAAAAAAACGTTTTGGCATTTGGTGAAGTTGTGAATTTTCAGTCTGTTTCACAATTAAATGACACAACCAATCTAAAGATTAAATACATATAACAACGTCAAAGAGATTGTGATAATAGAAAGTCAACATGTAGAATTGCCAATGAAACATAAACCGTGGCTGCTCTGAATTTGGTACAGACTGAATATCAATTGAAATGATCAGAATTAGTAGACATGATGGCATTGTGCGCAAAATGTGTGTAGTGTGAGTTCAGAATTTTTCTGATCACTTAATTCTGACACATGCAGTGATGGCAGCATCATAATTTGTTTTATTTGTTCATGGAACAATAGGGGCAGAAAAGCAAAAATGTCAAGATTGACATCTCTCTGACTTTTGGATAACTCCACCTGAAAGTTAATATCTTTCACAACACTGGGATCCTGCTGAGAGTGAGCAGGTCTGATTTTGGGAAGCAAAAAAAAGTGCATCAATTCAGGGTGAACTTGCAATGCAGCTTCTTGAGGAACAACCAGACGTGAAATGGTTAACATCCCCAGGAAGGTGGGAGCAAAATGAGACATCAAGGCATTAACACAGACACACTTCAGTCAAACTCTTCTGCTCCCAGTAAGGGCAAAACATACTTGAAAAGTTGCTCTGAAAGTCCAGTCTTCACAACCAAACTTTTGCTTTCACCGAAGACAATTAGCACCAGACAGCACCGAAACAGACCCTTTGGCCCACCTCATTTGAGTTGACCAGATAGCCTAAATTAATCAAGTCACATTTGCCATTATTTGGCCCCTATATAGGCCGGGTGCTGGCAGGTGGGGCTATCTTGTCGGCATGGACGAATTGGACCGAAGAGTCCGTTTCCATGCTGTACACTTCTATGACACCAGTCGCATTTGCTATCACTTGGCCCCTATCTGTCTGAACCATTTGTATTCATGCACCCATCCACTTGCCTTTTAACTGTTGTAATTGTACCAGCCCCCACCACTTCCTCCAGCAGCTCATTCCATACATGCACCATCCTCTCCATGAAAAAGCTGCCCCTGAGATCTCTTTTACATCTCCTCCGCCCTCACCTGAAACCTATTACCCTTGAATTCTGGACTTCCCCATCCCAAAGAAAAAGCCTTGTCTACTTCCCCTATCCATGCCCCTCATGATTTTATAAAAGTCCATAATGTCACCTATCAGACTCTGGCACGATGGGGAAAACAGCCCTCCCCCATCCTTCTGTCCCTCCTCACCCGGGTATTTAAGACACATACCGAAATTTACAGAGTCTGCTCTCTCCCTGGATTCACTCCAGTTTCTGCAAGTGAATAAATTTACCCCTCCCCTCTCTCACACAGGAGGAAGAGTTGCCCAGAGGGAAGGAGCTTCATCCTGAAACTGACAGGGCCATCTCCACGTTGTGATGCCATCAATGGGTTGGGGTGGGGTAGGGTATGGGAGAAGGGGCCAGAGAAAGAGGTGGGGCGAGATCCAGGGCTCAGCCAGCAGTGGGACCCAACACTGCGCCTGCGCTGCCTTGCAGAGTTTGCAGAAATTCCTTTCCCTCCAGAGAATCCCCACAGCGTGGAAGCAGGCCACTCGGCCCAACAAGGCCACACCGATCCTCTCAAGGGTAACCCACCCACACCCATTCCCCTAGTGCTCTACATTTAGCCCCTGACTAATACACCTAACCTGCACATTCCTGGGCACTATGGGTAATTTAGCACCGCCAATCCACCCTAACCTGCACATCCCTGGGCACTATGGGTAATTTAGCGTAACAAATCCCCCCCTAACCTGGACAAAGTTAAAAATCACAACACCAGGTTATGGTCCAACAGGTTTATTTGGAAGCACTAGAATGTGGAGCGCTGCCCCTTCATTAGGTGGGTATGGAGAATAAGTCACAGAATGTATAGAAAAACATTATAATGACCTGCCGTTGAAATGATATATTGAACAAACCTGGATTGTTAAGTCTTTCATCTTTTCGAATGGGTTGCAGGCATCATTAATATGTAAATCTTGAACTTCCTGTAAGGCACCTTCTTGAGATAACTTAAGGCTTTATAACAAAAAGTGACACTTCAGCTCAGCTGTGCAAAAATATACATTCACTCCCATGGACTTATGTTTGTGTGTGCATGAGAGAGAGAAAATGTCTATTTCCATCCTGAATGTCTTTATATCTATTCGAGAACAGATGCCTCATTTCTGTTGGTGTAAATATTGTTGTAAATCATAGCTGGGTACTAATAGTTAGATGTAAGGGAGAGAGAATTCCTCAGGTTGGGCACTATAAGAATCCTGGGAGACCCCCTTTCGGGTTTACTTCCTAATGAACAAACATTAAGCATGAGCACCTATTTCTTTCAAATTTGGTTTCATTTTTTTTGGTTTGGAGTTGATTGGCTGAATGTTTTATTGTTCCAGAAGGTGTAAAGGGCGGGGGCGTGGGTCAAAGCTTCAGCAGAAATCCCGCAGAGCTGAGAACAGACCGACATCTGTGGGAACAGGGAGATCAACACAGGACAGAGAAATCCGGACCTGAAATCCGAGCTGACACCAGCTGACCCTGTGATCTGTGCTTTGGTGAGCAGTGCCAACCCTCTACCTTTACCTCGCTTCCCATTTGACCAAACCCTCGATATTCAGGATCCAAACCTTGTCATCCTGAAGCCATGTCTCTGTAAGGAGTCTCAGACCATAATTATTCTCTTCAATGTGTGCAGTCGATTCATTCACTTTTGTTACAATGCAGCACACATTCAGACACGGTTTTTAGTTTCAATTTTTGTGATCTTTAGAATCCAGTTTTGATTGCTGGTATTTTACTCTCCTTGTCCCTTTCTGTCATTCTCTGATGTTTATTTCCCACACGACTACATTGCTCACGGGCCTTGATTTGGATTGGCCATGCTAAATTGCCCATAGTGTCCAGGGATGTGCAGGTTAGGTGGGTTAGCCATGGGAAGTAGTAATAGAAGCAGGAGTAGGCCCATTTGTCCCGCCTAGCCTGCTCAGCCATTCATTAAGATCATGATCTATCCATTGTCTCAGCTCCTCCTTCCTGCATTGTCCCAACTACCCTTTATTCCCTTACCATTGCAAAACCCCATCCAACTGTGTCTTAAATATACTTAATGAAGCTGCCTCGACTGCTTCCTTCGGCAGAAAATTCCATAGATTCACTACTCTCCAGGAAACGCAATTCCTCCTCATCTCTGTCCGAAATCTACTCCTCCTAATATTGAGGCCTGGTTTCATTCACCAGAAGAAATGACTGGATAGGGTAGGGCTTCATCCTACCGTGCAATGAAATCCCACTTTCCACCAAAACCTCTGATTTACTCACTCACTCAGTTGCTGTGTCACAAATGCAAGATTTCACTCAACTTCTTCTGCTCCCATTAAGGGCAAAACATCTTTGAAAGCTGCTCCGAAACTCCAGCCTTCACAATCACACTTCTGCTTTCACCGAAGGAGATTAGAGTCATACAGAACGGAAACAGACCCTTTGGTCCAACTTGTCCGGCCAAACAGATATCCTAAATTAATCTAATCCCATTTGCCTGCATGTGGCCCATATCCCTCTAAACCCTTCCTATTCATGTACCCATCCAGATGCCTTTTAAAATTTCCCCTCACCTCAAACATGTGCCTTCTAGTTATGGACTCTCCTACCTTGGGGAAAAGACCTTGAGTATTCACTCTATCCATGCCTCTGATGAATGTCTATAAGGTCACCCCTCAGCCTCCAATGCTCTAGGCAAAATATCCCCAGCCTATTGAGCCTCTCCCTGTATCCTGAACCCTCCAACTCTGACAGCAGCCTCGTAAATCTTTTCTGACCCCTTTCAAATGTTCACAACCGGGTTCTCCGGTTTCCACCCACAGTCCAAAAATGTGCAGGTTCGGTGAATTGGCCGTGCTAAGTTGCCCGTAGTGTTAGGTGAAGGGGTGAATGTAGGGGAATGGCTCTGGGTGGGTTGCGCTTCGGCGGGTCAGTGTGGACTTGTTGGGCTGAAGGGCCTTTTTCCACACTGTAAGTGATCTGATCTAATCTAATCTAATCTAATCTAATCTAATCTAATCTAATCTTTCTTATAACAGGGAGACCAGTAATGAATGCAGTCTTGCAAATGTGGACTAACCAATGGCCTATACAGCCACAACATGACCTCCCAATTCCTGTACTCTCTACTCTGACTAATACAGGAAAGCATACCAAACACCTTCTTCACTGTCCTGTCTACTGGTGACTCCACTTTCAAGGAACTATGAACCTGCACTCCATGGTCTCTTTGTTCTGCAACACTCCCCTTAACTGTGTCAGTCCTGCCTGGATTACTTGTCCAAGATGCAAACCACACATTTCTCTAAAGTAAACTGTCACTCCTTGGCCCATCAGCCCATCCGATCAATTCTAATTCATAGTGAACTCTCTTCCCTCTCTTATTCCCTCGAAGTTGAAAATCTCCATCCCATACGCTCTCCCTGTATTCTCAGTTTGCTCACCTAATCCCTGCCTTACGTTATCCTGACGGGTCTCGTTCATGCTGATTAACAGGCCCACACTAAGGGGGGTTCTAATTGAAACATAAAGAATACTGAATGGCCTGGACAGAGTGGAAGTTGGGAAGATGTTTCCATTGGTTGGAGGGACTAGAACCAGTGGGTATAGCCTGACAGTAAAGGGAAGATCTTTTAGAATGGAGTTAAGGATAAACTTCTTCAGCCAGAGAGTGGTGAATCTGTGGAATTCACTGCCACAGAAGGCTGTGGAGGCCAGGTCACTGAGGATATTTAAGACTGATAGAGACGTTCTTGAGTATCAAGATGATGGAGAGTTATAGAGACAAAGTGGGAGAATGTGGTTGAGAAACCTATCAGCCATTATTGAATAGCAGGGCAGACTTTGGATAGCCTAATTTCTGCTCCGATGACTTATGTTCTCTTGCTGTCCTGGACACAGCGTGAGAGAATTGGAAGCAGCAGTAGGCCATTTGGTCTTTCAAACCTGCACCAACATTCAACAGATTGGTTGTGAATCTGCCGACATCAAGCTGAATAGGCTGGGACTTGCTCACTGGACCACATGAGGTTGAGATAACAGAGGTTTATAAAATCATGAGGGGAATAGATGAGGTGACCGCTGGGTATCCTTTCCCTAGGGTGGGGGTTTCAAGATTAGGCAGTAAATTTGAAGGTGAGAGGAGAAAGATTTTAAAAAGGTAGGAGGGGCACCTTTTCTTTTACAGAGTGGTTTGTGTGTGGAATGAATGTCTGGAGGAAGTGGTGAATGCAGGTACAGTAACAACATTTAAAAACCATTTGAATAAGTACATGAATAAGGAAGGTTCGGATGGATATGGGTCAAACATAGGCAGGTGGGACTAGTTTAGTTTGTGAATATAGTTGGCATGGACTATTTGGACTGAAGGGTCTGTTTCTAGAACATAGAACATAGAACAATACAGCACAGAACAGGCCCTTCGGCCCATGATGTTGTGCCGAACATTTGTCCTAGCTTAAGCACCCATCCATGTACCTATCCAATTGCCGCTTAAAGGTCACCAAAGATTCTGACTCTACCACTCCCACAGGCAGCGCATTCCATGCCCCCACCACTCTCTGGGTAAAGAACCCACCCCTGACATCTCCCCATACCTTCCACCCTTCACCTTAAATTTATGTCCCCTTGTAACACTCTGTTGCACCCGGGGAAAAAGTTTCTGACTGTCTACTCTATCTATTCCTCTGATCATCTTATAAACCTCTATCAAGTCACCCCTCATCCTTCGCCGTTCCAATGAGAAAAGGCCTAGCACTCTCAACCTATCCTCGTACGACCTATTCTCCATTCCAGGCAACATCCTGGTAAATCTTCTCTGCACCCTCTCCAAAGCTCCCACATCTTTCCTAAAGTGAGGCGACCAGAACTGCACACAGTACTCCAAATGTGGCCTAACCAAAGTCCTGTACAGTTGCAACATCACTTCACAACTCTTGAATTCAATCCCTCTGCTAATGAACGCTAATACACCATAGGCCTTCTTACAAGCTCTATCCACCTGAGTGGCAACTTTCAAAGACCTATTAACATAGACCCCAAGATTCCTCTGTTCCCCCACCTCACTAAGAGCCCTACCGTTAACCCTGTATTGTGCATTCTTATTTGTCTTTCCAAAATGGACCACCTCACACTTGGCAGGGTTGAACTCCATCTGCCACTCCTCAGCCCAGCTCTGCATCATATCCAAGTCCCTTTGCAGCCGACAAGAGCCCTCCTCACTATCCACAACTCCACCAATCTTCGTATCATCTGCAAATTTACTGACCCACCCTTCGACTTCTTCATCCAAGTCATTAATAAAAATTACGAACAGCAGAGGGACCAGAACTGATCCCTGCGGAACTCCACTTGTAACTGGGCTCCAGGCTGAATATTTACCATCTACCACCACTCTCTGACTTCGACCGGTTAGCTAGTTTTCTATCCAATTGGCCAAATTTCCCTCTATCCCATGCCTCCTGACTTTCCGCATAAGCCTACCATGGGGAACCTTATCAAATGCCTTACTAAAATCCATGTATACTACATCCACTGCTCTACCCTCATCCACATGCTTGGTCACCTCCTCAAAGAATTCAATCAGACTTGTAAGGCAAGACGTACCCTTCACAAATCCGTGCTGGCTGTCCCTAATCAAGCAGTGCTTTTCCAGATACTCATAAATCCTATCCCTCAGTACCCAGTACCCAGTTTCTGTGCTGTATGGCTCTGTAACTGTTCTATATTGGTCTTAAAATCATTTTCTTGCCTTCCCCCATTAACATCCACTTTTTTATTGTTCCAAAATCAGATGAACTCAGCCTTGAATAATATTCAATGACCCCCTAACTGCAGGAAGACATCCCCACTTCTGAACTCTATTCCTGTTGCTGATATACCACTTGCCTTGCTGATTGCTTGCGGCTCCTATCTGACAACTGGTAGTGACTGGTGTAGGAGGACATTGATCATTTGTACATCCATACATCATTCTTGATGAAGGGATCGTGACCGAAACGTCAACTCTCCTGCTCCTTGGATGCTGCCTGACCTACTGTGTTTTCCAGTGCCACACTTTGACTCTGATCTCCAGCGTCTGCAGTCCTCACTTTCTCCACATCCCAATACATCACCATTAAAACAATACACCTCATTTCTGCTATTTTCACAGCAATGGCTATTACTTCACAATGTCGTACTGCATTTGCTGTGTGTTTGTCAATTGTGGTCTTCTCTCCATCGGGAATACAAAATGTAAACTTGCGGAATAGTTCGCCGGTCATCGCAGCCAGGTCCACAGAGGCCAACCAGACCTCCCAGTTACCACTCATTTTAATTCCCCTTCCCACTCCCTTTCTGACAAGAACATTTTAGGCTTCCTTTATTGCCACAATGAACCAAACCACAAATTGGGTGAACAACACCTCATCTTCCGCCTGGGCAGCCTATGGCCTGCAGAACTCAACATTGAGTTCTCCAATTTCAAATAACCTCCCTTTCCATCCCCTGACTCCCTTCTCAGCCCCTTACCCCTCATTTCCACTCCTTCATGCCACCAACCCGATTTCTTCCTCCCATTGAATAATCTTCATCTATCCCCACTTTAGTCGCCGGCCCCAGCACCCATCCCCAATCCTGAAGAAGGATAACATCTGAAACATCGACTTCTCCACCTCCTGATGCTGCCTGGTTTGCTGCGTTCTTCCAGCCTCCTGCCTGTCTATTTTGCCAATTGAGACACAGACCTGGACCATGTTTCCAGAGTCTGTCACCTCCCGGATTCACTCCCTTTCCTTTCAGTTGCTGCAAGTCAACAAATGAACTCCAGAATCAAAAAGAAATTGAAAAAGGGGCGAGAAAAGAGAGTGCCGTACTCACAGATCTTGGACAGAGGAAGGAATTTGCAGTCTGGGTGAAGCTCAATGTTGGTTCAGAAAGAGAGGAGCAGGAGTAGCAGCTTCAGAAACTCATGGTCGATCTTCCGCATTCAGACAATGGGCTGGCTCTGATTGGCAGGTGGACCAGTCTCCTTCCGGTCCTCCGTGGTTCCCTATTGGGCCATCAGAGGAAGGTCGCGCGGTTTTTTTTCGGGAAGCGATGAGCATGCCCACAGTTTTGCTGACACCGGAAAACATGCGTAGTCCGCTCACTGCGGGTGCTCGTGTTTTCAGAGTTCAAAGGTCAAGAGGGAAAAAAGGGGTAGAGCCACAATCTGTTTTTCCCTGTGATCCGACATTTTAATGCTTTTGCAATCAGCCTGGCTGCTCAACCTGTATGCGTCTTTTCCCCAGGGTAGGGGCACGAGTCCAGAACTGGACGGCAGAGGTTTAGGGTGAGAGGGAAAAGATTTCTGATGGGCAACCTTTTTGCACAGAGGGCGGTGCCTGTATGGAATGAGCTGCCAGAGGAAGTGGTGGAGGCTAGTACAATGATAATGTTTAATATGCACCTTCATGGGAACATGAATAGGAAAGATTCAGAGGGGCCAAATGCTAGTAAATGGGTCACTGGATTAATTTAGGATATCTGGTCGGCATAGACCGAAGGGTATGTTTCTGTGCTTTGTGACTCTATTTCTAGATAGTCGGAATCTACTTCACAAGACTAGGACTAGGCCATTCACCCCTTTACAGTCAAGATTAGAGTTCACCTGGAAATGCAAAGCAGGCCACGCAGTAACCGAGGCGCAGGAAAATCGATGTTTCGGGCAGGAGCCCTTCATTAGGTAAAAACAATGACTGCAGATGCTGGAAACCAGATTTTGGATTAGTGGTGCTGGAAGAGCACAGCAGTTCAGGCAGCATCCGAGGAGCAGGAAAATTGACTTTTCAGGCAAAAGCCCTTCATCGAGGGCAGAGGGTGGGGGTAGAGAGAGACTGGGGGGTACAGAGGGTGGTACAGAGAGACAGAGAGAATGAGTGAGCTTGATAGAGAGAATGGCCAGGGATAGAAGTGGGAGCTGGCACGGGGCAGGATGACACTAGGATACACAAGATGGCCGTTGAGCCATCCGTTGGCCAACTTGACACACAAAAAGGCCTCCGGATCACAATAGGGAGGGAAACAGCAGAGCAGATGCAGATACTGCCTGGGCCCACCACAAAGGACTCGCAACCCAGTTGATTAGTTTAAGGTGTGTGGGGTAGAAAATACACATGAGTAATGAACACTGCCCGCCGAAGTGTCTGAGTCCAGCCAACAGCTTGATACAGACTCAATACGAAAAGCTAATAGCCAGGGCTGCAGTAAGCCTCCTTCTCAGGAAGAGCAATTAGCGCCCATTACTACAACAATGGATTTCAATGCAGACATTGAAATTGACAATGTCTGCACTGAAATTGAAAAGACTGTGCGGAAATTAACAAAGGCTGTGCTGGAACTGACAAAGACTGTATCGAAACTATAAACGATTCTGCAATGATTACCATAAGCAAATCATATGAGGGGCATGGATAGGATAAATAGACAAAGTCTTTTCCCTGGGGTCGGGGAGTCCAGAGCTAGACGGCATAGTTTTAGGGTGAGAGGGGAAAGATACAAAAGAGACCTAAGGGGCAACTTTTTCACGCAGTGGGTGGTGCGTGTATGGAATAAGCTGGTGGTAGAGGCTGGTACAATTGCAACATTTAAGAGGCATTTGGATGGGTATATGAATAGGAAGGGTTTGGAGGGATATGGGCCGGGTGCTGGCAGGTGGGACGAGATTGGGTTGGGATATCTGGTCGGCATGTTCGGGTTGGACCGAAGGGTCTGTTTCCATGCTGTACATCTCTATGACTCTATGTTACAAAGACAATAATCTCATCACTGACCAATTGTATCACAAGATGCATAAAAGTTTCTTGACATGTGCTCCAGGTCGAGAGAAGACCCGCAGCTGACACTGTGTTGTTGGTGTCTTTTTCTCCCCGGAGCTCCGGTATTTCATTATGCAATAAACTCTGTCATTGAACCCCAATTCTGACTCTGAGCCTAGTGTTTTTCCCACAACAGGGGAGAGAGAATGGGCGGGGGTGGCAGATGGTGGGGGTGGGGTGGGAGGGAGAAGGAGAGAATGGGTGGTGGGGGGCTGGAAGAATGGACATGGGATAGAGGGTGTGATGAGAAAGAATAGATGGGGGCACAGGGTGGGTAGGAGGATTGGAAAGGAGCAGAGGGTGGGGAGAAAAACAACAGGGGTGCAGAGGGTTGCGGGAGAGATAATGAACAGGGTGGTCGGAATACAGTGGGAGAATGGACAAGATGCTGGGGATGGAGAGAGAATGCACAAGGGGAGCTGTGAGTGGTGGGGGGAATGGACAGGGGGCGCAGTGAGTGGCAAAGATCAAAAAGGTTGATGAAAGTCAACACTTATCAGATTGTATCTCGAACAGAAAAGCTTGCACTGGAGACTCCCAAAAGAGGGGTGTCTTGTATGTATTCCTTCAATTAGTTTTGAAATATTGTTTGTGTGTCTTAATTGTTAAGCCATACCAGGCACATAGCAAAATGGCTATGGTTGTTGGAGGTCAGTCATCTCAGCTCCAGGACGTCTCCGCAGGAATTCATAGGGTAGTGTCCTAGGCTCAACCATCTTCATCAATGACCTTCATCCATCATAAGGTCAGAGGTGGAAATATTCGCCAATAATTGCACTATGTTCAGCACTATTCACATCTCCTCACAAACTTCAGTTTGAAATGCAACAAGATCTTAACAATATCCAATGGGCTGACGAGTGGGAAGTAACATTTATGCCATGCCAATGCCAAACAATGACTCATCCCCAAAAGAGATAATCTGACCACTGCCCCGTGATATTCAATAGTGTTACTGTCACTAAACACCCCACTATCAATATCCTTGGGGTTTACCATTGACCAGAAACTCAACTAGACTAACCACAGCCACAATGGCAACAAGAACAGGTTACAGGTGGCTCAGTGGTTAGCGCTGCTGCCTCATAGCACCAGGGGCCCAGGTTCAATTGCTGCCTCGGGTAACTGTCTGTGTGGAGTTTGCACATTCTCCCTGGGTTTGTGTCGGTTTCCTCCGGGTGCTTCGGTTTCCTCCCACAGTCCAAAGATGTGCAGGTTAGGTGAGTTGGCCATGCTAAATTGCCCATAGTTTTGGATGTATTCGTCAGGGGTAAATACAGGGTAGGGGAATGTGTATGGTGGGTTGCTCTTTGGAGGGTTGGTGTGGGTTTGCTGAGCTGAAGGGCCTGTTTCCATAATGTAGGTAATGTAATCAGGTCAGGAATACTGCGGCAAGTAACTCACCTCCTGATTCCCCAAAACCTGTCCACCTTCTACAAGGCACAAGTCAGCAGTGTAATGGAATACTCTCCCACCAGCTTGGATGCGTGCAGCTTCAACAGCATTCAAACAGCTTGATACCATCCAGTACAAAGTCGCCCGCTTGATTGGAACCATCTCCACATACATCCACTCCCTCTGCCCCACTGTTGAGAAGCAGTAGTGTGTCCGATCTACAAGATGCACCACAGAAATTCACCAAAGATACTTAGAAAATACCTTCCACACCACAAACCACTTCCATTTAGAAGGACGAGGACAACAGATAGTTGGGAACAGAACCTCTTGCAAGTACCCCTCCAAGCCACTCACCATCTTGACTTGGAAGCAACTTGCTGTTCCTTTAGTGTCGCTGGAGCTAAATCCTGGCATTCCCTCCATAAGGGAATTGCAGGTCACCGTATAGCATGTGGACCACAGCAGTTAAAGAAGGCAGGTCACCACCACCTTCTCAAGGGGAAATAAATGCTGGCCAGCCAGAGATGCCCATGTACCACGAATAACTTTTAATAAATGGTTGAAACAGAGGGTCGGAACCCGCAAGTTTAAAAAAAAATCGACGTTCAGGTGGGACAGATGTCAAGCTTTGATTCAGTCCTGATTTGGGGACAGATAAAGAGCGATGTGCTGACACTGACTTGGAAATAGAGTTTAGAGCGTTTCACTCAGTGTATCAATTTAAAATCGATTAAAGATTGGTTCACGACGTGTACGTTACCAACACATGGAAAAGGACGATTAAGAAGACATGTGGGACTCATGATTTCATCTCTGTAATGGCGGCTGTAGGCCCAACAATCCCAGGCGATCCAGAAACCGCTCTATCGGCCGTGAGCAGTGTTCATGGTGCGCATGAGTGGGGCCCCACCCCTCATCGTTCTGATGGACGGGGACACCAACCTTTGGGAATCCCTGGATGACCGGAAGGAGACTGGTCCTCCTGCCAATCAAAGACCCCCTATTGTCTGAATGCGGAAGTTGGACCACGAGCGGCTGAAGTTGTTGTTGCTCCTCTCTCTCTGAAAGAAGATTGAACTTCACCCCAGACTGCAACTTCCTTCTGTTTAACATTTGTGAGAACGGCACTCTTCTTTTCTCATCCTTGGGTTCAGCTGTTGGTCTGTAGGAGCTGAGGGAAAATGAAAGTCAATCGAGGTGAAGGGACAGACTCTGGAAAAGGTTGGTCTCGATCTGTGTCTATTAATGTTTGACAGGCTTTGTTTCCTGAGCTTGACACATTTACTTGTCTGGCAAAAAAGGGTGGCCCCTTGATCCATGCTGGGGATGGAAGTAGATTATGCTGTGGGTGACTTGCTCGTAGTAGTCCAGTTTAGATATGTAATCATGACACAAAAACCTTGGGCTATTGACTGTTCATTCAGGAGCTAACGGGGAGAGCCAAGTCAACCTAATGGTCACAAGTCACTCTGACGAGAAAGAGAGAGTTGTGTGATTATATAGGTTACAATAATTTAACAATTAGCAAACTAAGTCACTTTGCCCAGTGACTTAGTGTCTAGACAGTGTTGGTTAGTAGCTGATAAGTATATAATAGGTCCTTGCAAAGAGAAGAATATTCCCATGCAAGGAAAGAATGTGTTTAACAGGTAGCAGTACAGCTGCAAGGCCGACTGTCTCTGATGAGCCTGGAAAAGACAATCTTAGCTGGAAACAAGCTTGAGCAAGCAGGCACTAAGCTGAGATTGAAAATGGTTTCTAGGTTTTTAATATGTGACAAATGGATGACCAGAATGTAATAATTCTCCCAAAATTGCTTCTTTCTTTTCACCAAATCAGGAGGGAAGTTCATCGGAACCAGCAAAAGGAGGGACGTAGCGGACCCAGTGGTGTGTGTTGGTGGTGGGGGTTTAGAGTCGCCTCGGTTAATGTCATAGTCAGGGTCACCAGGATCGAGAGAGTCCGAATCAGTGAAACCATCCATTGGTGGGGGAATGTCAGAAAAGGGAAGCAGCACAAGTTGGGAAGATGCTGGGATATTTGGCATCAGAAGGCAGCCGAAATGGGCACAGCACTGTTTCAGGAAAATAATGCTAAGTGCTCGTAGAACAAAACCTGCAATGAGAAGCACAAGACCCTGGAGGAGGGCAGAAGCCCAAGAGCCAAGCAGCCACCCATCCATGTCCAAAGGTCCCAACGGGGAGTAGTGTCATGGAGGGAGGAGGCTGCCTTGTGAATGTGGGCGGCCATGATAGTAATGTTCTCATTGGAGTCAGGGATGCAGGCACAGCAGTCAGAGCTGATAAGAGTACAAGTGCCTCCTTTGTTGGCTAACAGGTAGCCGAGAGCAATGTGATTTTGGAGAGTAATGGTGCAGACAGTGACCATCCCTGCATTGAGCAGGTCAAAGGCTGAAGATGTGGCATTGGCAATCTCTTCCAGAGTGGTAGCAATTCGCCAAACCTCAACCACCTTATCGAGGTTTACAAAATTATGAGGGGCAGGGATAGGATAAATAGACAAAGTCTTTTCCCTGGGGTCAGGGAGTCCAGAACTAGAGGGCATAGGTTTAGGATGAGAGGGGAAAGATATAAAAGAGACCGAAGGGGCAACCTTCTCACACAGAGCGTGGTACGTGTATGGAATGAGCTACCAGAGGATGTGGTGGAGGCTGGTACAATTACAACATTTAAGAGGCATTTGGATGGGTATATGAATAGGAAGGGTTTGGAGGGATATGGGCCGGGTGCTGGCAGGTGGGACTAGATTGGGTTGGGATATCTGGTCGGCATGGACGGGTTGGACCGAAGGGTCTGTTTCCATGCTGTACAACTCTATGACTCAAGGTGGGGGGTAGCATAGGGAGGGGAGAAGGTAGAGAAAAGGTGCTGAAAAGTTGTGAGCGCTCTCTTGATTTATGGTTTGAAATTCTCAAAAGGCAAAGTGTGGGAGTGGTAAAGGTAATGGACATCATAACCTAAATACCAGCTGCCAGTCCAGGAGGTAGGCAGCCAGGAGTAGGCCATATGGCCACAAATGAAATCAGTGCCCTTGAAGGGCAACAGATTATTGCATTGGGCTTCAGTCCAAAAGGTGGGAAACGAGGAATTGATGGCGGTCTTGTTGGGAACCCTGAGGTTAGATATGCTCCTGTCCACAGTGGAAGTTGAAGTAATGAGCATGGGTGCAGACACTTACTGAAACCAGCCTGCCATCCTGAGGGATGCTTGCTCTTGATGCAAATATTCCTAGAGGTGGAGTCGTGGCCGAGAGATTGGTGAGGAACAGGGAGGGAGGTTGTACGGGATGATTGTATTGAGGCGGGATCCAACATTTAAATGTGTCCATTTTATATCCGCTGATCACCAGGGTTATCTCTGGAAGTGTTTGGACGCCCACCAACTTCAGGAAACCAGGGGGTGTGAAAAGTTGTGACAGCAGCAGAACGACCCTGATGCAGCCCCCATTCAGCAGTGTCAGATTCATTAAAAGGTATGGATCTCAGGGGGATCCATCCCTTGGAATGGATGGGAATATGGGCACAAACCCCGCAGCTGGAGCGATTGTCCTTCTCTGCATAAAGGTATGTCCTGTAAAGAAAAGTATTAAACTGTAATTCCCGTTTACTACAGGTTATCAGGCTATCCGTTGTGTCCCAATCAAACATAGTTAGTGAAAGAAAGATAAGGAAGATTGCAGTGAAAGGCAGAACGAGCAGGCTGAGCCATTCATGGATGAAGGCTGAAGATGTCTCTCTGACGGAGATTTCTGGTGTTTTTGCAGGGGGTGACGCTCTTTTCCATTGCGTCCTGTGCATCCATGCGGCCTCCCCTTGACCGTGACTGCTGTATGGGTTATCAGCAGGACTAGGAATGGGTCTTTCCATCTTGGCTCCAATATCCCCCGGCCCTAACTCTTAGGCTTGGCATACCCGTGACTGTAAACTTTGAAGAGTTTTGGTTAACTGATGCAAATATTTCCCACTTGTCCACCACTACAGTGTTAGCTGTTTCAGTCATTGAGGTTTTGATTCATCTCCTAAATACATCTACTCTTACTGGATAATATTCATAACAATACGTGAGGTGATTCTATAAAAGCAAGTTGTAGACAAGTAAAAAGGCCGACCAGGTAAGGAGGTGGTTAACAAACAAACACAGGGCATCCCTCTTAGAGCATGCATCTTGTTTGTTTACAAATTAAACACGCTTCAGCTCTTTCCCTCGCTGCTTCCTGAAAATCCAGGTGCCTCTATGTTTGTAACGGAATATTACCCATTCCCTCCTTTCCCAAGTGTGTACAATTATGCTCATAATCAACTAAAATAGGCAGCAGCAAAGAATGAACACAAAGCAGGCCAGCAG
The DNA here is from genome assembly GCF_037043375.1 of Chiloscyllium plagiosum. Taxonomy (NCBI): domain Eukaryota; kingdom Metazoa; phylum Chordata; class Chondrichthyes; order Orectolobiformes; family Hemiscylliidae; genus Chiloscyllium; species Chiloscyllium plagiosum. Next base: position 36,851,538 of record NW_028270165.1, read on the forward strand.
GGGACACCCACATTTCGGTTTGACTATTGAGGGAGAACCCTATTTGAGGCCATAGTTTGTGCTGTTCAGCAGGGGGCCTCCCCTGTGATTTCAGTACCATAGCCAGGCCTGGCATACCTGTCCCCATATTGTCTCTATCCGGTTTTGCTGGGGACACAATGGGATCAGAAGTTTGGGGTGTAAGGCTGCCTGCTTGGCAGCAGCATCTATCTGCTCGTTCCTTTGGAGACTGTATCCATTGCCTCAGCATGAGCCGAACATCTTGAAAACTGCCAGATTGCTTGGACAAAATGGCATTACTCTTCGTCCGCCCATGGGGGTTAAAAGTCCTTTATGTTCCCACAAGGATCCGTAATCATGGGTCACACCAAAAGCACAGTGAGAGTTGAAGATCTCAACCCCTTGGAGGGCTCTCTCAGCTCTGCAATCGGTCAAATGAACATGAGGAGTATGGTCTGCTTCAGCAAGGTTTCATACTTTAAGTGGTAACGGCCGGGCAAAGATTTGTCCAGCAACACAGACATTGAAAGTTTTTGTGTTCCTTGGAGAAAATGCGTGATTAACTTGGAACCAAAAGCAATTTCAAATGTTTCTTCAGAGACAGTACAGCCTTAATTACAGAATAAATCCAATAAAATGTAATACAATTACATAATGGACCACAGGCCAATGATGTTTCCTAGGAAACAATGTTGTTTCACATGCATTATCTCCTCATACTTGTGCTTCAAGGTTAGCTAGGATGGTCAGTAATATCCTTTCGAGCTTAATTAGATCCATACGATGAAGAAGGCATTGTTTGGTTAATCTGTAATTCAGTTAGCTCAGGAATGCAGTTTTTAGCCATTTTAAACACACTGTTAATTTGCAGTCTGAAGCCATTTTGTCACTTTAATTTATATTGAGATGCCATTTTGTGGTTCATAAAAGCTTACACACACTTGTTGCTCCTGACAACAGCCTAAATCCAGATTTTAGATCCTCATCTGGTGTGGACCTATTCCATCACTCGAAAGAAAACTAGATTTACAATTTAAGACGTTACATGCTATTCTACTAAGTTACTCCAGTTTTTTTTTTGTTTAAAAATGTGAAAACTTTGCAAACAGTTCTTCCAGTTAATCACTGGATATTCAGATTTCTCTTCAAAATTAAAGGTCATTCCAAAACTGGGTGCCATTGTGGGATTTTGAATCTGTAGTGTGTGCATGGTAAAGTTTTAATGAACAATACTTCAACGTGAATGTTATCGTGTTAAGTATTAAGACTTTCTGGAGAGGAAAGATTTGCCCTTGTGTGTTTTGCATCACTTAACCAAGGTCAGTTCAATAGAATAAGCAGACAGGTTGATGCTAGAGTTGAGAGCTGGGGCAAAACATCAGAAATAATACAGGCAGGAGCACAGCAATCAGGGTAAGAAAGTTAGCAAAAAATATAAAAACAGGTAGGAAAGTTTCATCAGCTTTTTGTTAAAAAGTTAACAAATTAAGTGTTAGTTTTGCAGAAAATGAGTCTGGAGATTCAATAACAGAGGCTAAAGAGATGGCAGATGAATTGAAAAGAGCTTGAATCTGTCTTCACTAGAGACATACAAGTAACACGCTAGAACTAGCTGTAAATCAGGAATTGAAAGGGAAGGAGGACCTGAAGAAAATTACAATTACCAGGGAAGTAGTACTGAGTAAACTGTAGAACTATGAGTTGACAAGTCCTGGGTATCTGAAGGATTTCATCCAAGACTCTTAAAGAAAAACTAACTAGTGAAATAGTTAATGCATTGGTTTTAATTGTCCAAACCTCATTAGTCTCGGGGAAGGTTTCTTAAAATTGGTAAACTCTTTTCTTCATAAAGGGAGACAGAGAACAGGAAACTGTGGACCGTTTACCTTAACATATGTCATAGAGAAAATGTTCAAAGCTATTATTAAAGATGTTATGACAGGGCACTTGTATAAGTTCAAGGTAATCAGGCAGCGTTAATGTGTGTTTGTCAATGGGAAATAATGTTATAGAGGCATAGAGATGTACAGCATGGAAACAGACCCTTCGGTCCAACCTGTCCAACCCGACCAGATATCCCAACCCAATCCAGTCCCACCTGCCAGCACCCGGCCCATATCCCTCCAAACCCTTCCTATTCATATACCCATCCAATGCCTCTTAAATGTTGCAATTGTACCAACCTCCACCGCATCCTCTGGCAGCTCATTCCATACACGTACCACTCTCTGCGTGAAAAAGTCATCCCTTAGGTCTCCTTTATATCTTTCCCCTCTACCCTAAACCTATGCCCTCTAGTTCTGGACTGCCCGACCCCAGGGAAAAGACTTTGCCTATTTGTCCTATCCATGCCCCTCATAATTTGTAAATCTCTAATAAGGTCACCCCTCATCCTCCAACGCTCCAGGGAAAACAGCCCCAGCCTGTTCAGCCCCTCCCTGTAGCTCAGATCCTCCAACCCTGGCAACATCCTTGTCAATCTTTTCTGAAGCCTTTCAAGTTTCACAACATCTTTCTGATAGGAAGGAGACCAGAATTGCACGCAATATTCCAACAGTGGCCTTACCAGCGTCCTGTACAGCCGCAACATGACCTCTCAACTCCTGTACTCAATACTCTGACCAATAAAGGAAAGCATACCAAGCGCCTTGTTCACCATCCTATCTACCTGCGACTCCACATGCAAGGAGCTATGCATCTGCACTCCAAGGTCTCTTGGTTCAGCAACGCTCACTAGGACCTTACCAATAAGTGCATAAGTCCTGCTAAGATTTGCTTTCCCAAATTGCAGCACCTCGCATTTATCTGAATTAAACTCCATCTGCCACTTCTCAGCCCATTGGCCCATCTGGTCAAGATCCTGTTGTTATCTGAGGTAACCCTCTTCGCTGTTCACTACACCTCCAATTTTGGTGTCATCTGCAAACTTACTAACTGGACCTCTTATGCTCACATCCAAATCATTTATGTAAATGACAAAAAGTAGAGGACGCAGCACCGATCCTTCTGGCACTCCACTGGTCACAGGCCTCCAATCTGAAAAACAACCCTCCACCACCACCATCTATCTTCTACCTTTGAGCCAATTCTGTATCCAAATGGCTAGTTCTCCCTGTATTCCATGAGATCTAACCTTGCTAATCAGTCTCCCATGGGGAACCTTGTCAAACACTTTACTGAAGTCCATATAGATCACATCTACTGCTCTGCCCTCATCAATCATATTTGTTACTTCATCAGAAAACTCAAACAAGTTTGTGAGACACGATTTCCCATGCACAAAGCCATGTTGACTATCCCGAATCGGTCCTTGCCTTTCCAAATACATGTACATCCTGTCCCTCAGGATTCCCTCCAACAACTTGCCCACCACCGAGGTCAGGCTCACTGGTCTCTCGTTCCCTGGCTTGTCCTTACCATCCTTCTTTAACAGTGGCATCACATTTGCCAACCTCCAGTCTTCCGGCACCTCACCTGTGACTATCGATGATACAAATATCTCAGCAAGAGGCCCAGCAATCACTTCTCTAGATTTCCACAGAGTTCTCGGGTACACCTGATCAGGTCCTGGGGATTTATTCATCTTTAACCGTTTCAAGGCATCCAGCACTTCCTCCTCTGTAATCTGGACATTTTGCAAGATGTCACCATCTATTTCCTAACAGTCTATATCTTCCATATCCTTTTCCACAGTAAATACTGATTGTAATAACTTTTTTGAAGAACGGCCTCTCCGCACTGCGACTGAGCTGATGAATCTCCAATGCCCACAGGGAATGGAATCCCTTCCCTCAGTCCCCACATTTCCACAACTTCTCCGCAGTTCTGGTGACATTTTGGCTCTGTGTTTCCGATGAACAATTGAAACTGTGATCACACTCAGGAAACGTGTACAGTCACCCCGCTGCTGCGAATAGTGTAATGTTTCTTTAGTTTGTGTAACTGGTTATAGCTCCTTCCCACAGTCAGCTCACTGGGGCACACTCTCTCAACAAGGGGAAAAAAACATATAAAAGTTGAGCAACGAGACAAAATGCAAAAGCAATGAAATGTCGAACCACATGGGAAAATAATTGTGGCTCTGCCTTTTTTTTCCTTTTAGCGTTTGGATACTTAAAATCTGTCAATAACACCATCACCCGCGTAGAGCATACCGCGCATGTTTGCAGGTGTCAGCAAAGAAGTACGCATGTCCACCAGTGTCAGCAAAACACTGGACATGCTCATTGCTGTCCACAGAAAAAAGCGCGAGAACCTTTCTTGATGGACCAATAGAGAGCCCTGGAGGACCGGAAGGAGTCTGGTCCTCCTGCCAATCAGAGCCACCCCATCGTCTGAATGCGCACGTTGGACCATGAGCGTCTCCTGCTCCTGTCTGTGAATGAAGATTAAGCTTCACCCAGACTGTAAATTCTTTCCTCTGTCCAACTTCTGTGAGTACGGCACTCTGTTTTCTCACCCCTTTTGCCATTTCTTTTTCATTATGTCGTGCAATTGTTGACTTGCAGCAATCGAAAGAAAAGGGAGTGAATCCGGGAGGGACAGACTCTGGAAACGTTGGTGCAGATGTGTCTCAATTGGCAAAATAGACAGGCAGGAGGTTGGAAGAACACAGCGAACCAGGCAGCTTCAGGAGATGGAGAAGTTGACGTTTCGGGTGTAACCCTTCTTCGGGACTGGGGACGGGTGTAGGGGGACATGCAGATAAAGGGGTTGCAAAGGGCAGGGGGGTGAAGTGGGGATATGTGAAGACAGGCTGAGGGTACGATCTGGTTGGTCAATAGGAAGAAGGAATCTGCTGGGTGGCAGGGAGGAGTGGAAATGAAGCGTTGGTGCTGAGAAGCGAGGTTATTTGAAACTGGATAACTCATTATTGAGTCCTCTGGGCTGTAGGCTGTCCAGGCGGAAGGTGAGGTGGTGTTCTGCTAATTTGTGGTTTGGTTCGTTGTGACAATGGAGGTGGCAAAGATGGTCACGTCAGAAAGGGAGTGGGAAGGGGAATTAAAATAGGTGGTGACAGGGAAGTTCGGTCAGCCTCTGTGGACCTAGCTGCAATGCTCCCCAAGTTTATGCTCGGTCTACCCAATGTAGAGAAGACCACAATTGGCAAACATGTGGCAAATGTGCTACCACATTGTGAAGTTATAGCCTTTGCTGTGGTAAAAAAAAAAGCAGAAAGGAGGTGTATTTCTTAAATAGTGATACATTGGGATGTGGAGAAAGTGAGAATTGCAGATACTGGAGATCAGTGTCAAAAAGTGTGGCCCTGGAAACTCTCAGTCGGTCAAGCAGCATCCAAGAAGCAGGAGAGTCGATGTTTCAGGCACGGGCCCTTCATCAGGAATGAGAAAATGAGTTCAGAAATGCGGCTGTCTTCCTGTAGTTAGGGGCTCATTGAATATATTCAAGGCTGAGTTCATCTGATATTTGAACAACAAAGAAGTGGAAGTTTATGGGGGAAGGCATGATTTTTTAAAACCAGTATAGAACACTTACAGAATCATACAGCACAGAAACAGACCCTCCAGTCCAACTGGTCCATGCTGACTATATTCACAAACCTAACAAGTCCTGCCTACCAGTGTTTGGCCCATGTCCCCCTCAACCTTGCCTGTTCATGTACTTATCCAAATGTCTTTTCAGTCAATCAAAAGCCTACCCACAATCTCCCAGCCTGTCAACCATCCAGACACATAGTGTAGCCATAGCAGGAAATCAAAGAAGAAAAATGAAACAAAATTAGAATAAAATAAATGCTTAATGTTTGTTCATTAGGAAGTAAACCAGAAATAGGGGTCTCCCAGGATTCTGATGTCCCCTACATGAGGAAGTCTGTCTCCCTTAGATGTAACTGTTAGGGCAAAGTATCTCGTGTGCCAAATCATTTAAAGCAAAGTAGTCAGGAGAGGAGACTTTGAGCAATTAACTAGCTTTATTCATTGCCGTGGGGAAGACCCATTTGGAATACGTTGCACTTTGTGTTGAACAATGAAATACAGAATGTTACAAGTTTTATGGTAAAACACAAGCCTACTGTCCATTCATTATGCAACGGAGGGGCAGTTGTAAGGTTCACATTTCTTAATGTCTGCAAAACTGAATGTTACCTTCTACTGCAGGTTTAGCTCGGCTCGAATTACCGATAAGGAACAGAGAGAAACAATACATCATTCTATGAAGCAGCACAGTCTAATGGTCTGAGGAGCAGAGACAGCCTGCAGCTGCAAGGTCAGGCTATCAAAACAGAATTCCTTAGCCAGGGCTCAGACAGCATTCTGTTAGCAGGCTACATTTTACTGTTAACATTGCTTTGTGACAAAATGACTTCCACGCAGTTTTGTGTCAATTTTGGTCAAATTCTCCCACAATCCCTCTTTTTTATTAAAAAGAAGAGATTGGGGGTGTCAGCAATAGGGGAATTATACCCAGAGCCAGGGGGATTGTCAGGGGGTGGTGGTTGGAGATCAGACAGATAGTCCTCTGGTTCAGTAAGGACAGGGGCAGAAGGCTCCAGGGGTTGGGAGTCATCATCAGGAAGGGGGAAATCTCGGCATCTGAGAGATCGCTGGAGAGGAGGGCCACAACAGTGAACTGAGCCGTCCACAGGATTGTCTGCGGGGTGACGTTGATTTTCAGTCGAGCAGTTCCAAAGGCAGGGGAAAAGAAAGCTGCAAGTCTGTCAAATTCTATAAGGGCTCGCTTGGTGCGAGTTTGGGATGAATGGGGATATGGGCACATACCCAGCAGCTAGAGTGGTTGACCTTCTGTGTAGAAAGAAAAATATTCAACTGTAATTCCCGTTTACTAGAGGTTATCAGGTCCAATCAAACATAGTTCATGAAAGAAAGGTAAGAAAGAGTGCAGTGAAAGGCAGAGTGATCAGGCTGAGCCATTCACGGATGAAGGCTGAAGATCTGTCTCTGACGGGGGTCTTCTGTGTTCCTCCAGGAGGTGGCGCTCTTTTGCATCTTGTTGTGTGTGTCCATGCGGCCTCCCTTGACCTTGACTGCTGAATGGGTGACCAGCAGGACTGGGAATGGGCCTTTCCATCTCGGCTCCAATATGCCCGGTACTAATTCTTTGGCTTGGCGTACCTGTGAATGCAAACTTTGAAGAGTTTTGGTTAACTGATGCAAATATTTCGCATTTGTCCAACACTAGAGTGGCAGCTGTTTCAATCATTGGGATGGTTTTGATTCATCTACTAAATACATCTACTCTTATTAGACAATATTCATCACAACATACGGAACGTAATTCTATAAGAGCAAGTTGTAGACAGGTAAAAAGGCCCACTAGGCAAGGAAGTGGTTAACAAATTCAGGGCAGCCCTCTTACAGCATGCATATTGTTTATTTACAAATTAAACACTCTTCAGCTCTTTTCCTCGCTGCTTTCTGAAAATCTGGGTGCCACCAAGTTTGTAACAGAGTATTAACCATTTCCTCCTTGCCCAAGTGTGTACAATATTGCGTATAATCAAATGGAATAGGCAGCAGCAAAGAAGGAACACAAACCAGTCCATCAGGGGTCACCCACATTTTGGTTTGGGTGTGGAGGGAGTACTCTATTTGAGACCATAGTTTGTGCTCTTCTTCAGGGGCGCCCCCTGTGATTTCAGCACCGTACCCAGGCAAATGTGCATTCAAACCAGATTACAAAGTGTTAACCTTTATGCAACCTGGAGGGTGTCGGCACGGAGTTGAAAAATGTGGTGATGGAAAATCACAGCAGGCCAGGCAGCATCCAAGGAGCAGGAGAATTGACGTTTTGGGCATAAGCCCTTCTTCAGGCCCGAAACGTCGATTCTCCTGCTCCTGGGATGCTGCCTGGCCTGCTGTGTTTTTCCAGCACCACATTTTTCAACTCTGGTCTCCAGCATCTGCAGTCCTCACTTTCTCCTCGGTGTCGGCACTGAGTCAGTCTCTCCCTGTCTGTCTCTCTCTATGTCTGCCGATGCGCCTCTCTCTTTTTGTGCTTGTCTGCGTCTCTCTGTCTCTGTCTCTCTCTCTCTTCCTGCCTGCGCCCCTCTCTCTCTTCCTGCCTGCGCCCCTCTCTCTCTCTGCTTGCCTGCGCGTCTCTCTCTCTCTGCCTGCCTGTTCCTCTCTCTCTGCCTACACATCTCTCTCTGCAATATTTTTCAACTTTCTTCGAATTTCAGTTTGTCAGTTTTTGTTTATTTCTTCCTTCCAAGGGTAATGAGACACTCTCATTCCAGAACAGTCCAAGTTCGGGAGTTGAGCCTCATAAATCCTGGCTGTGACAGATAGCTGCCTAACCAAGTGTGCAAACTCTAAATACCTGTCAGCTGTTCCATTTGCAAATTGTACACTGTTTTCAAGGCAAGTTGTTAGTGTCTCTGCATTAGTCCACAACCCAGGGGAAATACAACAGAGTCTTTAATAGTTGCCCACTGCACCCTCTATGCCAAATTTATTCAAGTCTGGACGTCCTGAAGCAGGCAATTATACTTATTGCAGAATTTTACTAGCCAATTAAAACTAATGTTGGGCATTTGAATCGATCGGTGGCATTTTGAAGCCTGCCGCAGACCTCAGTGTGGGTCCAGGTCTTATCAAAGAGGGTTTCACCAGCCATAACCCTGGGGCAAGCAAATTCTTCATTACTAATTTTTTAAAGCATAAGCTGCTCTCAGCAGCATTACGTCAGGACACTCTCACTAGTATCTTGTGGCTGAGTAGCGAGAATTGTGTCACCATTTTTGTCCCTGGCCAGCTTTCCTTTTTATTTGGACACAACAAAAGCAGCAACCACCCTCTATATTTCATCTCTCAAAGGGTATCAGCCAGTGACCTGGCAGGACCAGGGTATCTCCTGCCTGACTCGCCAACTGTGGGGGATGGAAATAAAATCCCATGCAAAGAAAGAATTTGTTTATCAGGGAGCAGTACAGCTGCAAGGCCAACCGTCTCTGCTGAGCCTGGGAAACACAATCTTAGCCTAGGAAACATATAACTTTTAGCAAGCAAGCACTAAGATGAGATTCAAAATGGTTTCCAGGCTTTAATATGTGACAAAATGGCTGACCCAAATCTCACAATTCTCCCACATCACCACAAGGAATAAAACAATGAAAATGCAACAAAATTAGAAATAAATAGACGATCGAGCGTAATGTTTGTTCATTAGGAAGTAAACAAGAAATAGGGATCTCCCAGGATTCTTATCATGCTCTACTTGAAGAATTCTCTCTCACTTACATCTGACTATTAGTACCCAGCTAAGATTTACTACAATATTTACATCAATAGAAATAAAGCACCTGTTATCAAATAGACATAAAGGCATCCAACACTGATGTAGACTTTTCTCTCTCTCATGCACTTTCGCGCACACATAAGTCCACGGGAGTAAATGTGTATTTGCAGAATTATATTTGCAGAGTTAAAAATCACACACACCATGTTATAGTCCAACAGGTTTAATTGGAAGCACTAGCTTTCGGAGTTCAGCTCCTTCATCAGGTGTTTATGGAGTATAAGATTGTAAGACACAGAGTTTATAGCAACAGTTTACAGTGTGATGTAACTGAAATTATATATTGAATAAGACCTGGATTTGTTAAGTCTCTCATCTGTTAGAATGACCATGTTGGTTTCAGTTCTTTCATATGTAAATCACAATGCTTTTTAAAAGTTAAATTCTCATGTGAACTTTAGCAATTGGTGTCGTGTCAGCCCAGATAATGTATTGAAGGTGTGAGCTCCCCTGTGTGATACTGTCTGTGCCACAATGGTTCAACTGATTTACAGAATCTTACATGGATTCATGCAGTTTTGAGTAAAGATGTAATTCTGCAAGTACAAATTCACCCAACAAACCTGTGCGTGTGTGGGGAGGTATATTTGCAGATACATTCCATTTTGTTTAAAAAATGCACAATCTGCAGGCAGTCCAATACATATAATAGTTTGTAAATTCCACTTTGGAAATAGAACTAGTCTGACTCAAGATTGGGATACAGGCAGATTCTGACCTCACACTTTTAATGCATTGTCTGAGCTGAGATGTCACCTTTTGCGATAAAACCTTGTTATCTCGAGAAGGTGACAACAAGAAATTCTGGGGTTTACATTGGAATGATACCTGCAACCCATTCTAAAAAGGTGAAATCCAGGTGTGTTCAATATACCATTTCAGTGGCAGGATGCCTTAATGTTTTGCTATAAATTCTGTGTTTTATGATCTTATTCTCCACAACCACCTGATGAAGAAGCAGCACTCCAAACGTTACTGCTTCCAAAGAAGCCTGTTGGACTACAACCTGGAGTTCAGATTTAAACCTTGTCCAAATTAAAGTGGATTGGCCATGCTAAATTACCCATAGTGCCCAGGGATGTGCATGTTAGGGTGGATTGGCCATGCTAAATTACCCATAGTGCCCAGGGATGTGCAGATTAGGGTGGGTTGGTTATGCTAAATCATGCATAATGTCCAGTGATATGCAGCTAAGGTGCGTTACTCAGGGTTAAATGTAGAGCAGTGGGGGTAGGGGAATGGATGTGGATGCGTTACCCTTGGGAGGGTCGGTGTGGACACGTCGGACAGAGTGGCCTGCTTCCCACACTGTGAGGATTCTTTGAAGTTTCTTTATCTCAAGAGGGTTGGAATATAAAAGCAGCGATGTGCTACTGAGCCTTTATAAAGCTCTGGTTTGGCCCCATTTGGAGTACTGTGTCCAGTTTTGGTCCCCACACCTCAGGAAGGACATACTGGCACTGGAGCGTGTCCAGCCGAGATTCACACGGATGATCCCTGGAATGGCAGGTCTAACATATGAGGAACGGCTGAGGATCCTGGGATTGTATTCATTGAAGTTTAGAAGATTAAGGGGAGATAATACATGGCTTGGAAAGGGTGGACGCTAAGAAATTGTTTCCGTTAGGCGAGGAGACTAGGATCCGTGGACACAGCCTTAGAATTAGATGGGGTAAATTCAGAACAGAAATGCGGAGACATTTCTTCAGCCAGAGAGTGGTGGGCCTGTGGAATTCATTGCCGCAGAGTGCAGTGGAGGCTGGGACGCTATATGTCTTCAAGACAGAAATTGATAAATTCTTGATGTCACAAGGAATTAAGGGCTACGGGGAGAATGCGGGTAAGTGGAGTTGAAATGCCCATTAGCCATGATTAAATGGCGGAGTGGACTCGATGGGCCGAATGGCCTTACTTCGGCTCCTATGTCTTATGGGGTATTCCCCTCCCCATTGTCCTGCCGGGCACCGCATGCGCAGTGCGTGGGTCGCTATCGGTCTCGTCCCGCTGCCTTCACCATCATTTTGCTCCGCTTTTCGCCCCGCCCCTCGTTCCATTATTGACGTCACAACGCGGAAGTCGCCCTGTCAGTTTCATAATGAATCCCCCTCCCTCTGGGCAGCTCTTCATCCTGGGAGGGAGACAGAGATGGCAGGATGGGAAATTGGTCACTTGTAGCAACTGGAGTTCATCCAGGGAGGGAGCAGCCTCCGCAAACTCAGGATCGACGTTGGGAAGGCGGAGGGCAGATGGCTTTTCTGTTTTTATTTTTAAAATGCACCCGATTCCCACCAGTAACTGCAACAGGTGCAATTACATCACATGCAATATTCCTCATTGCAGCCTCACGCCGGTTTTGCATCCTCTGTTCTTCCTGTGCCTTGGCTCCAGCACATTCAGCTTCCTTCCCTCATTCCCATCCCCCGCCCTGATGGCCAAGCTGACCCGCAAAAATTCGGTTTGCCCCTCCGTTCTTTCCCAGTTTTCTTTTGTGGGTTTTGAAAACTTTCCCAATCCTCTGATTATAGGAGTTGAATTTATGTTGTAACTGCACCAGACATTGGTTAGGCCACTTTTGCAATGTTGTGTGCAGTTCTGGCCTCTCTGCTAGAGGAAGGATGTTGTGAAACTTGAAAGGGTTCTGAAAAGATTGACAAAGATGTTGTCAGGATTTGAGCTGAACAGGCTGGGGCTGTTTTCTCTCGAGCGCCAGAGGCTGAGGGTGACCCTACAAACTTTTATAAAATCAGGAGGGGCATGGATAGGGTAAATAGACAAGGTCTTTTCCCTGGATGGGTCATAGCTTCAGGGTGAGGGTGAAATTTAAAATGAACCTAAGGGGCAACTCCTATGTTCAGAGGGTAGTGCGTGTAAGGAATGAGCTGCCAGAGGAAGTGGCAGCTGGTACAATTACAGCATTTAAAAGGTATCTGGATGGGTATATGAATGGGAAGGGATTAGAGGGACAAGGGCCAAACGCTGGCAAATGGGACGAGATAGATTTAGGATATCTGGTCGGCATAGATGAGTTGGACGGAAGGGACTGTTCTCTGCTGTAACTCTCTAACGTTTGCCATGTCTGTTTGTTCAGTTTCTCTCTGGTGTTGGTGTTAATGCCTTGATGTCTCATTTTGCTCCCCACATCCTGGGGACATTAACCATTTCCTGTCTGGTTGTTCTGATGATCTGGACTGCTGTCTGGGTTTGGGTTTCTGGGATTGGTCAATAAATGCACCTGGAAATGACGCTTTGTTAATCACACAAGCAATTGTTTATTCTTTGGTATGGCCGGGTCGGTAGACTCTGATCAGCCCAGAAGGCTGAGTACTCCGAGACCACCAAAATAATCCGCCGACTTTACCAGAGTTTGTATAGAGCTTATATACATTGTTTATAGTCAGACATGAGCATGATGACATAGTAACAACTGTCATGGGAATTAAATCAACTTGATTCAAATGTTTATTTCAGACCTTTGCAAAAGGACCCAATACATTGGCAAGACGCCTCATGTAAGGGGCACTGATAGCTTTCACGTACCCCCTTTATACTATAATTCGCTTTTCCTTATCAGCTCCTGCATGGCTAGAGGCCTGGAACATTCAAGTTCCTTTCCATATATGGAGTTGATTTTCTCATTTTCTTGGCTGCTGATATGGTAGTTTAACTGGCCTTGTAAGTCTGCTGTTAGGTCGGTTTGCCTTTACATTTTTGTTTGTTTGCAATACCCTTAGTTCCAGTCAGATCCTTACTTCTTTGTTCCCCTATGCCTTTATAGATTTCACAATGGATGTTAATTTTCCATTTCATGACAACAATGACATGAAAATATACCGAGCCAGATAGCTATACATCAGACTGCTTAGGGAGCACCAGGCCTTTCCTCCAACATCACCTACCTGTAACACAGCTTTCTGGTGTTATCGCCACTTGCTCTGGTGTGCCCTGTACATAGGAGAAAGTGAGGACTGCAGATGCTGGAGAAGGGCTCATGCCCGAAACGTCGATTCTCCTGCTCCTTGGATGCTGCCTGACCTGCTGCCCTGTACGTAGCTCATTTTCACACGTCACACACTTCAGCGTTACTGTATGGTGGGATCCACGCAATCAGGTCTTCCTGCGGTGGAACCTCTGGTCGTTTTACCACTTGGTATCCTGCTGCACTCATAAGCAAACGCCATAGCAGGTACACAAGCAGGGTCCTTATACAAAGCACTATCAGTATGACCAGCCCTACAACTAGTAGAGCGTGTAGGATCCAATACCCCCAAGCTCCCCAAAGGGCGGTAAGCCGTTGGAACCAAGAGTCATAAGCTGGGGGAGGCGGTCTTACTGCCGCTTTCATATAATTTATCACACTAGTGATATTCTGGGACTCATCGGGAATATTAAAACAGCAGGAGGTACATAACAATTTGCAGACGCCCCCTCTCTCTGCCATCAGTATGATTAGTACTAATCGATTTTGTATCGCTGCTTCCCTTACTGCTGTTAATTCCGTAATGGTGAGTGCTAGACCTTCCTCCGTCTCATTTGCTAACAGTAATATACTATATGCCACGCCATTAATCTTGTTTATTGCCAATGTTGTCCCAGCTCCCAAGAGAATAGACCATCCAATGTTCGCTCCTGGTGTAGTCCAGGGGTCTGCGAGTGTGTTCCCCTTCCAATGCAGTGGCATGTCCCTTCGGGTTTGCCCATTACTAGCTTTTGGGACGAACACTGTACCATGGGGTAGCAGCACCCTTTCCATCCTGGAGGAAGGTGGTGGTACCCTCTCTCTCCACAGGCTCATATTATACCCTCCATCATGGTCTGATTACTGATTAAAGGAACAAGTAATGTTGATCGTACCATTTGCGTAGGTTGCTGAGCAATAATCATTGTTCAAGTACAATGTCGTCATACATTGGGAGATCCCCAAATGGAGTCTCCCCTGATTTGTGCAAATGCATGTTTCTCCCCTGCCTTCCACTATATGGAAGGCTGTGGTTGGGAGCGTGTCAGCCTTGGGACTGCAGTTAGCCTTGCGTTCGGGTGCTGGCGCGTATTTTGCCCTTATTGCTCCCCCTATCAGGGTCAGGGTAGTCGCTGCCCGCAGAAGCAGGCAGCTAGCATTTCTTGCCGGGCTCTATGATTGGTTCGGCAGTCCACCATTGGGCTATGTGCAAACATATCCAACAAGGGTAGCCAACCTCTAATCTCCGGTGTTGTATTTGGGCCAAGGCACAAGCTCTGTTCCCTTCACATCTAGCGATGGCCCTTCGCACCTCCCAACCTACTGGCGTCGCATTTACACCATTTATCTCATGGGGGGCCAATTTCACTACCGAGTTAGACTCGCTCCTGAGCCCCAACTGACTCCCTCTAGGTTCTGGCGTGACATTAATGCCCTTTGCCCTGCTTGGGGTTATGTCCATGATTTGGTTTGTTTGGTTGCCGTGCCCTGGTGCTATTATCTTCTGTCGGACCTTCTGCCGGGTTGGGGGTTGGGGGGGTGGGGAACTGTACCACTATATTCACCTTTCCATAAATGTTGGAGAAGGGTCTATCTATTCCACACCACCAGACACCCTCATCATTCTTCTGAGTCTTGGTATTATTACCCGTGTCTTGGGACCTCCTTCCTTGATGATAAAATACCTATTTCCCGTGTCAGGTGTCCTTGTAGCCGTGGTGGCCACTAGTAAGTGCCAGTCACTGGGACACAAGGATTCCTGCATAAATATTTATCATCCCATTTATAGTCATCCTGGTTACTAAACAGCCATGAGTCGCATTTAAAGGTCCCCTTAGCACCCTCGGTTATGATTACCGTCTGCGGCTGTATCTCAGACGCCCCTGCCCTTGGGAATAGTCCTGCCAGGGCGCTTCCTGACAGTGTGAGCTGGGGCAGCCCCAAATTTATATGAGGCATCTAGCAACCTTACAATCCCCATGTATATAAATCCAATCTGGTTATCGGAGTTTCACTGCTTGCACTTATTTGGTTCCGGTGCTGTCCGATGTCTCCTCAGGTCCAGCTGCACATTTGCAATGGCTGGCATGTATCCAGGTGGTTCTTTCAGTGATCTAAACAGCTGTCTGTGTTGTAAGGAGCACTTGAAACGGCCCCAGCCACCTCTTCGCCTTCCAGCTTTTCCTCCTGAAGTCTTTCATCACTATCCAATCTCCAGGTTTGAGATCGTGCAGCTTCCCTCCTGCTGGTTGGGGTAGTGCTGCTCTCACTTGATTCTGTATTTGAGACAGAAGTCTAGAGTTTTATACAGGAACACAACATCTCATCCTCACTGTGTCTGTTATTTGTCTTGCTTTAGGTCTTGGGCCAACTCCTGTATTGGGCGGCCTACCAAACAAAATCTCAAACGGGTTAAGATTGGGTCTTCCTCTCCTTCTAGATCTCATATACACTAACACAATTGGAAGTGCCTTTGTCCATGTCACCCCGAGTTCCTCACAGCATTTTGTCAATTTACTTTTTAGGGTAGCATTCTCTCGTTCCACTGTCCCATCGCTCGCTGGGTGGTAGGCACAGTGTTGTCTCATGTTTATTCCCAAGTAATCACTGATCTGCTGTAAAGCATTATTGACAAATGGTGTCCCATTGTTGCTACTAAGCCTTTCAGGGATGCCCCATCTTGGAATTATTTCAGTTAGCAAAGCCTTGGCTGTGGCACTGTCATCTGTTTAGACGTGGGGAATGCTTCCACCCATTTGGAAAACATACCAACTATTACCAGGCAATACCTTTTCCCTTAGTTGTGTGTTAGTTCAATAAGATCCAACCGTAAAAGTTCCAAGGGTCTTTGGGTTGGGGGTGTGCTGCCTGACTCATCTGTATTCCCTTCCCCACACTAATAGTGGCACAAATAACACATCATTCACAGTATTTCTAGGAGTAGTGAGTAAATCCCTTAGTGTACCAGTGTGCCGCAATACTGTTGTACATCTCCGCCCCCCCACCCCCCTTTTTGGCACATGGTCATTACCGTGTCATAGAATGGCATAGAATGGGAATAATGATCGCGTTAGACAGGGTTTACCATTGGGGCCACACCACACCCCTTCCCTCATGCTGCACCCTGCCCTTGTCCACTCACGCTTCTCCTCTGGCGTGGCCTGTGACTGTAACTCCCATATGTCTGTTGTTGGGGCACAAAGTTTTGTCATACACACGTCAAACTGATCACTTGGCGGCTGCTGGGCTGCTGTCCTTGCTGCTGAGTCTGCCTTCGCATTGCCTTGAGAAATGGAATCGTTATTTTTTGTGTGGGCTTCACACTTACACACAGCGAGTGATTTGGGCAATAGGACCGTTTCCAGGAGGTCAGACATCAGGCCAGGGTGTGTGATAGGCTTTCCAGAGGAGGTCAAGAAGCCCCTGTGTTTCCATAGGGTTCCAAAATCATGTACAACCCCAAATGCATATCTGCTGTCTGTGTAAATATTCACTGTCCTTTCCTTTGCCTTGACTGAGACATGTAATTTGGCTATCAGCTCTGCTACTTGCGCTGACAGATGAGAAGGGAGTGATCCCGCTTTGACTACCTCGTGGGTAGCAGTAAAGATACTGCATGTGGGGCCAGTAGGGTTAATTCACTATAGCCGACTATGTCCCTGGACGCTACAACACCCTTTTCAGCTGCAGCCACGGCTCGCAGGCATTTAGGCAATCCTGTTACTATGGGGTTTAGTTTAGTGTACCAGTATACCCAGATAGTCAAAAATTAGCTACCGGCCTCAATTTTGCCCCATGATTCTGCAACCGCAGAGATGTCATGCAGCCATGCTTCACATCTACTGTTTGTACAAAAGGCTTGTTTGGATTCGGAATCCCCGGTGTCTGTGTAGTTTGGAGGGTCTTTTTCAATTCAGCAAAGGCACTCTTGGCCTCTGGGGTCCACTGCAACGGACTCTGGGTCAGCAACCCTTTGCCATGGGCTATGTCACTTAGAGATGCCTCAAGGGTTGTGTAATGTGGATAAACATTCTACAGTAGGAGCACATGCCCAAAAAGGACAGCAATTGTTTCTTCGTGTGAGGCTTTGGAATTTGCTGGATTGCTTGAACTCTGTCTTGACCAATGGCCTTCCCTTGTTCAGATATTAAGTGACCTAAGAACTTCACCAGTTGTTGCACAAATTGTAGCTTTGCAAGACGAGCTTTGTGCCCTTCCCTCGCTAGCAGAGGAGTGAGAGGGAGGGAAGGTGGGAAAACGGAACTGAGGTTACAATCAGAATAGCCATGATCTTACTGAATGGTGCAACAGAATTGAGGGGCCGACTGGCCCACGGCTTCCCCTACTTTAAACGTTGACATACTGGTGATGAGAGTTTTCATTCCTGTAATACAAATTAACTGACAGTCACTCCAGGGTACTTTCCAACATAACAACAATCTGTTTTTTGGTCTAGAATAACAGACCAATGGGACTTTGACCATTAGAGTAACAACAATGCACCCTTTACTCTAGGATAGCACGTTACACTGTATCCAGGATAGCACATTACACTGTCCTACACTCTGTATCCAGGATAGCACATTACACTGTCCTACACTCCTTATCTACGATAGCACATTACACTGGCCTACACTCTGTATCCAGGGTAGCACATTACACTGACCGACACTCTGTATCCAGGATAGCACATTACACTGGCCTACACTCTGTATCCAGGATAGCACATTACACTGGCCTACACTCTGTATCCAGGATAGCACATTACACTGGCCTACACTCTGTATCCAGGATAGCACATTACACTGGCCTACACTCTGTATCCAGGATAGCACGTTACACTGACCGACACTCTGTATCCAGGATAGCACATTACACTGACCGACACTCTGTATCCAGGATAGCACATTACACTGGCCTACACTCTGTATCCAGGATAGCACATTACACTGTCCGACACTCTGTATCTAGTGTAGCACATTACACTGACCGACACTCTGTATCCAGGATAGCACATTACACTGACCGACACTCTGTATCCAGGATAGCACATTACACTGTCCTACACACTGTATCCAGGATAGCACATTACACTGTCCTGCACACTGTATCCAGGATAGCACATTACACTGTCCTGCACACTGTATCCAGGATAGCACATTACACTGTCCTGCACACTGTATCCAGGATAGCACATTACACTGTCCGACACTCTGTATCCAGGATAGCACATTACACTGACCGACACTCTGTATCCAGGATAGCACATTACACTGTCCTACACTCTGTATCCAGGATAGCACATTACACTGTCCTGCACTCTGTATCTAGGATAGCACATTACACTGGCCTACACTCTGTATCCAGGATAGCACATTACACTGTCCTGCACTCTGTATCCAGGATAGCACATTACACTGTCCTACACTCTGTATCTAGGATAGCACATTACTGGTTTTGCACAACAGGGGTGTGGTAAACCCCTCTCTTATCACAACTCCTGATGCACCCATTGAGTTCAGGAAACTTCCACTCATCTTTATTTGCATTGACTCTCTGAACTGGCTTGATTTTAAGGAATGAATATGTTGCCCCTGTACCTACCAAAAAGGTAACTGGTGTACGTTCCACGTATGACATAGAGGTAGGCATCAACTTATACGCATCAATGTTATAGTGAACGTATGGTCCACGCTCCGCAATCTCAGCACTCACTATGGAGGTGGGACATGTTTCAGTGCCTGTAAGGTTAGTAGAAGAGATTAGCATAAGCGAGTCTTCATTGCCAAGCATAAAGGAAAGAGGCTTACCTGTTCCTTGTGGGCTTCCCACCTCCACATGAGCCTTCCCCCGTCAGTCACCCTGCTGTCCAGCCTCCAGGGCTGACTGAGGCTGTCTGTGTGGGCATTGCCTCGCCCAGTGGTCCATTGCTCTGCAAACAAAGCACCTGCCAGATCTACCTCTGCCAGCCCTTCTTCCTCTTCCTCTTCCGCGACCTCCACCTCTGCCTCTCCCTTTTCCCACAGCATCTCCCTCCAACGGCTGGGCGACCGTTTGCATCATAGCAAGCTGAGCTTATCCTTCTCTTGAGCCAGCAATTTTTCAGCATGTTTTGCGTGTTGTTCTATCAAATTGAGCTTTCCCGTGTCCCAGGTAATAAATATGTCTTTTACCTTTTTTGCTATTTTGTCCTTCATTCCATTGATGAAGCTGTTCCTCAGGTGTGCCTCATACGGTGTGATTTCTGCCGTCGTTATGTCCTCGGGTGGTGTCAGTCCACTCCAGGCATTATGGATTAGAGTGAGGCGCGGAAGGTACTGGGACACTGTCTCACCTTCGTGTTGTTTACACATTGCAATTTTGGTCACGTCCATTCATACTGGGAATGTCTGTCTCTCTGTCTGTCTCTCTCTTTCTGTGTCTGTCTGTGTGTCTCTCTCTGTCTGTCTCTATCTTTTTTTTTGCTAATATGACTTTTATCTCCAGAGGTTCCCTCTCATTGGGCGCATCCGGGCAAGTCCAACTCAGCCAGTGGTGGTTCCAGGGCTAAAACCACCCTTAAACCTGCTCTCTCTTAAACACTCTAGAGACAGCAATCCTTTCCCTTGAGTTTTACTCTAATACCACGCGAGAGTTCAACGGACCCTCCTCCTGATTTATTTATTCTCTTAGAACGAGTCTCTATGTAGGATTACTTAAGCCGGAACCTATTCGATTCGGAACCCGGCGCCAGGATGATCCACAGATTCCCAACCCTCTCGCGAAAGGGGCCAATTTAGCACTCGAGATGAAGTGAAAGTCCTTCAATGCGCTGGCGCCTACACCTCCTGGGAATCTTCAGAATCTTCCCCAGTTGCGGGGTCCTGGGAGAGCCCCCAAGTTTACTGTCATGCAAATTAAATCGACTCGACTATTAGCAAGAGCAAAGAAAAAGTTTATTTTTAACCTCTGCAAAGGGACCCGATACATTGTCAAGACGCCTCATGTAAGGGGCGCCTGATAGCTTTCCCATATTCCCTTTATAATATAATTCACTTTTCCTTATCAACACCTCAAGGCCAGGAGCCTGGAACATTAGAGTTCCTTTCCATATATGGAATTGTTTTTCTCATTACTTGACTGTTGATATAGTAGTTTACTGGCCTTGAAAGTCTATTGTTAGGTCGGTTTAACGTTACATTTTTCTGTCTGTCTGCAATGCTTGCCCTCTGCAAAGTCAGGCCCTTCCTTCTTTGTTCCCCTATGCTTTTATAGATTTCACAATAAATGTTAACTTTCCATTACACTTCCCAATGAACAAACATTAAACACAAGCACCTATTTATTTCTAATTTTGTTTCATTTTATTTGCTTGTTAACCCTGCTATGACTACACTCCACGTCTGGATGGTTGACAGGCTGGTCAATTGTGGGTTGGGTCTCAATGGCTGAATGTTTTATTGTTCCGGAAGGTGTGGCAGGGGGTCAGAGCTTCAGCGGAAATCCAGCAGAGCTGGGAACAGACCAACATCTTACTCTGTGGGAACAGGGAGTTCAACAGGGGACAGAGAAATCCGGACCTGAAATCCGAGCTGACACCAGACTACCCTGTGATCAGTGCTTTGATTAGCAGTGCCCACCCTCTACCTTTACCTCGCTTCCCATTTGACCAAACCCTCTATATTCAGGATCTAATTTCTGCCATCCTGAAGGCAGGTCTCTGTAAGGAGTCTCTGATCATAATTATTCTCTTCAATGTGTACAGTCAATTCATTCACTTTTGTTACAATGCAGCACACTTTCAGACACACTGTTGTTAGTTTCAGTTTTTGTGATCCTTAGAATCCAGTTTTGATTGCTGGGACATTTTCTCTCTTTGTCCCTTTCTTTAGTTCTCTGATCGTTTTCCACATCACTCACCAGCCTTGATTTGGATTGGCCATGCTAAATTGCCCAGAGTATCCAGGGATGTGCAGGTTAGGTGGGTTAGCCAATGGGAAATGCAGGGTTATAGTTTCATAGTAAGAGAAGCAGGAGTAGGCTATTTGGCCCGTCCAGCCTGTTACACCATCGTTAAGATCATGGATGATCTTTACATCATCTCGGCTTCTCCTCCCTGCATTATCCCAACTACCCTTTATTCCCCTACCGTGCAAAAACCCATCTAACTGTGTCTTGAATATTTTTAATGAAGCTGCCTCTACTGCTTCCTTGGGCAGAGAATTCCATAGATTCACTATTCTCTGGGAAAAGTAGTTCCTCCTCATCTGTGTTCTAAATCCCGTCCTCCAAATCTTTTGGCCTCGTCTAATCCACCAGCAGAAATAACTGGATAGGGTATGGCTTCATCCCCACAGCGCAACGAATTCCCACTTTCCACCAAAATCCCGGATGTACTAATTTAGTTGCTTGCTGTCTCAGAAATGAAAGATTTCATTGTAACTTCTTCCGGTCCCAGTAAGGGCAAAACATCTATGAAAGCTGCTCTGAAAGTCCAGTCTTCACACTATACTTCTGCTTTCACCAACAGTGATTAGAGTCCTCCACCATGGAAACAGACAATTCGACCCAACTCGTCCGTGCCAACCAGATATCTAAAATCAATCGATTCCCATTTGCCAGCATGTGGCCCATGTCCTTTTCAACCCTTCCAATTTATGTACGCACTCCGATGCTTTTTAAATGTTGAGCTGAACGGCAGGTGTCATTTCCTTCGGGTGGTGGTTTCAAGATTAGAAAGCAAATTTTGAACGTGAGTGGAGAAAGATTTTAAAAAGTCTTCAGGGGCATCATTTTTTTCATAGAGTGGTTCATGTGTGGGATGAATGTCCAGAGGAAGTGGTGGATGCAGGTACAGTTACAATGTTTTGATTAAGTATCGTGAATAGGAAAGGTTTGGAGGGATATGAGCCAAACACAGGCAGCTGGGACTAGTTTGGTTTGAGAACACAATCCGCATGGACTCGTTGGACTGAAGGGTCTGTTTCTGTGCTGTCTGACTCTGTCACTGTTCTGCACTGGTCTTAAAACAATTTTCTTGCTTTCCCCCATAACCATCCACTTCTGTGTTGTTCCAAAATCAGATGAACTCAGCCTTGAATATATTCAAGGACCCCCCTAACTGCAGGGAGATATCCCCAATTCTGAACTCAATTCCTCTTGCTGATTGCTTGCTGCATCTGTCTGATGAGTGGCATTGACTGGTGTAGGAGGACGCTGAGGCCACTTTGTACACCCACACGTCATTCCTGATGAAGGGCCTGTGCCCGAAATGTCGAGTCTCCTCCTTGGATGCTGCTTGACCTGCTGTGCTTTTCCTGCACCACACTTTTTGACTCTGATCTCTAGCATCTGCAGTTCTCACTTCCTCCGCATCCAAATACATCTCCATTTAAACAAAAGCTATGACTTCACATTGTGGTTCTGCATTTGCCATGTGTTTGCCAACTGTGGTCTTCTCTACATTGGGAAGACCAAGCGTAAACTTGGCAATGGTTCGCCAGGCATTGCAGCCGGGTCTGCAGAGGCCGTACGGACTTCCCAGTCACCACCCGTTTTCATTTCCGTTCCCACTCCCTTTCTGACATGACCATCTTTGGCCTCCTCCATTGCCACAACAAACTAAGCCGCAAATTGGAGGAACAACACCTCACCTTCCTCCTGAGCAGTCCACAGCCCAGAGGACTCAACATTGCGTTCTCCAATTCAAATAACCTCCCTTCCCATCCCCAACTCCCTTCCCAGTACTTCCCCCTCCCTTCCACTCCTCCCTGCCACCAACCCTCGTGATGAAAGGCTTATGCCCGAAATATTGATTCTCCTGCTGCTCGGATGCTGCCTGACCTGCTGTGCTTTTCCAGCACTACACTCTCGACACTGAGTTAGGATACCTGGTCGGCATGAACGGGTTGGACCAAAGGATCTGTTTCCGAGCTGTACAACTCTATGACTCTAAATAATAAAAAGTATACTTTGACAAATAACAAACTATATCCATGTTAACAAGGCTTAGTACATCACATGCTTTACTAACCATTCTCAACAGGTCCTGCCCCTTCAGTGACTGGGTAACATATACATACTGGTGCATAATCCCCTTCACTAGTATTTACACACTACCCTAAGCAATTGCACAAGTAACAGCAAGGGTAAACAGCACAAGGATTAAAAAAACAGCGAGGGTAAACAGCACAGGAATTAAAAAACAGTGAGGGTAAAAAGCACCAGCCCCAGTAAAAACAGATGGAAAGTCACTGTAACATGTCACTATGACAAATTCTGGATAAGTGGTGCTGGAAGAGCACAGCAGTTCAGGCAGCATCCGAGGAGCAGTAAAATAGACGTATGTGTGCATGTGGGTCTTTGTCTGTCTGGGTTGGGGGTTGAGAGTGTGAGAAAGTTTGTGTGTGTGTGTGTGTGTGTGTCGTGAGTGCAGAGTGTCTTAAGTCTGTGAGGGGTGAATGTGGGAGTGTGTGTGTCTGTAAGGGTGTGTGGGGGTGTCTGTGTGCGCGTATGTATGTCCATGTGTGTGTGTGTGTGTGTATAGTGCAATGGTGGTCACCTGTAATGTGACATGAACCCAAGGTCCCGGTTGAGGCCCTCCCTATGGGTACCGAACTTAGCTATCAGCCTCTGCTCGGCCACTTTTCTCTGCTGCCTGTCCTGAGAATGCTAACCCGAGAATGCAACTTTTTTTAAAAAAAAAGGTTTTGTGATTTACACATGAAAGAAGTGAAACTATCACTGTATTCTAACAGATAAAAGGCTTAACAGACAATCAATTTTGCAATGTATAATTTCAGTTACATCACACTGTAAATTGTTGCTATAAATTCTGTGTTAGGATTGAGCCCTCCACTACCACCTGATGAAGGAGCAGCGCTCCGAAAGCTAGTGTGCTTCCAATTAAACCTGTTGGACTACAACCTGGTGTTGTGTGATTTTTAACTTTGTCCACCCCAGTCCAACACCAGCATCTCTAAATCATGACTGTTATCAAACAGGCACAGAAATATACAGCACAGAAATAGACTTTTTTTCTCTCTCATGCACATACAGACTTATAAGTCCATGGGGGTGAATTTGAACTTGGAGAATGATAAATGCATATACATTCTATTTTGCTCAAAAAATGCACAATCTGCAGGCAGTCAATCCATGTAATAGTTTGTAAATACTGCTTTGGAAATAGAACTAGTCTGACTCAAGATTGGGAAAGAGACAGACTCTGACCTCGCACCTTTAATGCATTGTCTGAGCTGAGATGTCACATTTTGCTATAAAATCAAGTTATCTTGAGAAAGTGACCTACAAGAATTTCTGGGATTTGCATGGTAATAATAACTGCAACCCATTCTAAAAGATGAAAGACTTAATAATCCAGTTTTGTTCAATACATCATTTCAGTGGCAGGACACTATAATGTTTTCCTATAAATTCTGTGTCTCAGATTAGATTACTTCGTATGGAAACAGGCCCTTCAGCCCAACAAGTCCACACCGACCCTCCGAAGAGCAACCCACCCAGACCCATTCCCCTACATTTACCCCTTCACCTAACACTACAGGCAATTTAGCATGGCCAATTCACATAACCTGCACATCTTTGGACTGTGGGAGGAAACCGAAGCACCACCGTGCCACCCTTATGATCTTATTCATCCACAGTCCCCTGATGAAGGATCAGCGCTCTGAAAGCGAGTGCTTCCAAATAAACCTGTTGAACTATAACCCGATGTTGTGTGATTTTTAACTTTGTCCAGGTTAAGATGGATTGACCGTGCTAAATTACATAGTGCCCAGGGACATGCAGGTTAGGCACATTAATTAGGGGGTAAATGCTGAGCAATAGGGGTAAGGGAATGGGTGTGGCTGGGTTACCCTTCGGAGGGACAGTGTTGAATATTTGGGCTGAGTGGCCTGCTTCCACACTGTGGGGATTCTCTAAAGAAAAGAGAACTTTTGTTTTGCTTCCCAAAATCAGACCTGTTCACTCTCAGCAGTATCCCAATGTTAACTTTCAGGTGGAGTTATCCAAAATTCAGAGAGATGTCAGTCTTAATGTTTTTGCTTTTCTGCCCCTGTGAGATCCTGAATCAGCACCTTCAGGAGAATTAGTTAGAATGGAGTGAGAACAGAGGGGGAGAGAGAGTGGGATGGTGCTTTCAATTTTGTGGAATAATAAAAGAAAAGAATGTTCCACAGAAAGTAGAATTGCTTGTTCAGAATTCCCACGCTGGACTGAGAGTGAGACATTTGTAATCTCTTTTTTTACAGAATATTTGAAGATCTGAAGACGGAAGTTTCAAAATTAACAGATGAAGGCCTTCTACCCGAAAAGTTGACTCTCCTGCTCCTCGGATGCTGCCTGATCTGCCGTGCTTTACCAGCGCTGCACTTTTTGACTCTGACTCTCCAGCGTCTGCAGTCCTCACTTTGACGTCAATGTCTGACAGTCACTCAATCCATCGGGATCGCAACTGTTTTCAACTATGATTCTGTGAGAAGAAGCAAAGCTTTGTGGTTCCTGTTTGAGTACGTTTTCAGCATCCGTGGGACTGGCTGAGAGACCGTACCATTGCGGTACACGGAGAGTGGAGCCTGAAACAGTTGAACAGCCCAGAAAGAGGAATTCACGCCGGGGAGGGGCTGTGCACACGTTTGTGTGCGGCTGAAGCTTTGGCCATGGAGAAACCCGAGGAATCCCGTCCCGTGGAGAAACGGTGGAAGTGTGACGACTGTGGGAAAGGCTTCTGTGTCCCATCTGCCCTGGAGATTCATCGGCGTAGTCACACCGGGGAGAGGCCGTTCTCCTGCCCCGAGTGTGGGAAGGCCTTTATCAGTTCCTCCGACTTGCTGACCCACCAGCGGATCCGCACGGGGGAGAGGCCGTTCTCCTGTCCCAAGTGTGGGAAGGCCTTCATCAATTCCTCCAACCTGCTGACCCACCAGCGGGTCCACACAGGGGAGAGGCCCTTCAGCTGCCCAGAGTGCAGGAAGGCCTTTACCAAGACCTCCAATCTGCTGACCCACCAGCGGGTCCACACAGGGGTGACGCCCTCCAGCTGCCCAGAGTGTGGAAAGGCCTTTACCCAGGCCGCCACCCTGCTGACCCACCAGCGTGTCCACACGGGGGAGAGGCCCTTCAGCTGCCCAGAGTGTGGAAAGGCCTTTACCCAGGCCTCCAACCTACTGACCCACCGGCGGATCCACACGGGGGAGAGGCCCTTCAGCTGCCCAAAGTGCGAGAAGGCCTTCAGCCATTTCTCTGCTCTGCTGACCCACCAGCGGGTCCACACAGGGGAGAGGCCCTTCAGCTGCTCCCAGTGCGGGAAGGCCTTCACCCAGGCCTCCAACTTGCTAACCCACTGGCGGATCCACACGGGGAGAGGCCGTTCTTCTGTCCCAAGTGTGGGAAGGCCTTCATCAATTCCTCCAACCTGCTGCTCCACCAGCGGGTCCACACAGGGGAGAGGCCCTTCAGCTGCCCTGAGTGTGGGAAGGCCTTTACCAAGACCTCCAATCTGCTGACCCACCAGCGGGTCCACACAGGGGTGACGCCCTTCAGCTGCCCAGAGTGTGGAAAGGCCTTTACCCAGGCCGCCACCCTGCTGACCCACCAGCGTGTCCACACGGGGGAGAGGCCCTTCAGCTGCCCAGAGTGTGGAAAGGCCTTTACCCAGGCCTCCAACCTACTGACCCACCGGCGGATCCACACGGGAGAGAGGCCCTTTAGCTGCCCAGAGTGCGGGAAGGCCTTCAGCAATTCCTCCTCTCTGCTGACCCACCGGCGGATCCACACGGGGGAGAGGCCCTTCAGCTGCCCAAAGTGCGAGAAGGCCTTCAACCATTTCTCTGCTCTGCTGACCCACCAGCGGGTCCACACAGGGGAGAGGCCCTTCAGCTGCTCCCAGTGCGGGAAGGCCTTCACCCAGGCCTCCAACTTGCTAACCCACTGGCGGATCCACACGGGGAGAGGCCGTTCTTCTGTCCCAAGTGTGGGAAGGCCTTCATCAATTCCTCCAACCTGCTGACCCACCAGCGGGTCCACACAGGGGAGAGGCCCTTCAGCTGCCCTGAGTGTGGGAAGGCCTTTACCAAGGCTTCCAACCTGCTGACCCACCGGCGGGTCCACACGGGGGAGAGCCCTTCAGCTGCCCCCAGTGCGGGAAGGCCTTCAGCCATTCCTCTGCTCTGCTGACCCACCAGCGGGTCCACACGGGGGACAGGCCCTTCAGCTGCCCGCAGTGCGGGAAGGCCTTCACCCAGGCCTCCAACTTGCTAACCCACCGGCGGATCCACACACAGGGGAGAGGCCCTTCAGCTGCCCTGAGTGTAGGAAGGCCTTCAACGATTCCTCTGCCTTGCTTAGGCACCAGCGGGTCCACACGTGGGAGAGGTCCTTCAGCTGCCCAGAGTGTGGGAAGGCCTTCACCCGCTTCTCCCACCTGTGAGTCCACGTGCCATTGCAGGGGGATTGAAGGACTAACGGCCGTCATTACCGACTAAACTACCAACCCAATTCCAGGGCTCCAGGTTCGATTCCCACCGCGGCAGATGGTCCGAAATCTGGAGGTTGGAATTTAACGATTAAACCATTGACGGTGGGCTGGGGGTGGAAGAAAACCCCCATCTGATTCACTCAGTTCCTTTTTAGGGAAGGAAACTGTCGTTGTGGGAGAGGATTCACTCAGTCGTCCCAGCTGCATCCTTTACCCAGTCTGGCCTACACGTAACTCCAGACCCACAGCAGTGTGGTTGACTCTACACCTGCCCGTCCAACTTACTTGGAGACAAGGTATGGGTTGAAATTGCTGAGTGAGGCAATACTTCCTCCGGGTTAAGGCTGTACCAAGGATCCAATTACAAAGGGACAACTTGGTGGTGACCAATAATGAAGAAAGTGAGGGGTTGGAGGGGGTGTGTGCACTTTGACGTTGAGCTGTTTTTTAAAAATTGCTACTTTTTGTATGTCTTTCTGCTGGGAGCTTCTGAAGCTGTAACAAATTTGGGTCGCAATAAAGATTACCTGAACTTCCCGCCGAGCTCAGACTCTCATTGAGAGCTTTGAACTGCAACAGGTTTTTGTTTTAAAACTGCTCATTTCTTACAAGTGAAAGTGAGAACTGCAGATGCTGGAGATTAGAGTGGTGCTGGCAAAGCACAGCAGGTCAGGCAGCATCCGAGGAACAGGAAAATCGACATATCGGGCAACGTTGATGTTCCTGCTCCTCGGTTGCTGCCTGACCTGCTGTGCTCATTTCTTATAACCTCCTGTCCTATGTTTCCAATGTTGTGTATCGGTTGCAGCAGTGAATGAGTAGCCAGTATTGTTAGAAATTGTAAATTTTTCAGGAGTGCAGGTACTACATCACGTCATCGGCATTGTACAGTTTCCTGGCAGCGCTGGGAGGTGTGGGCTGTGTCCACTAGGGTGGATAAAGTTAAAAATCACCCAACACCAGGTTAAAGTCCAACAGATTTATTTGGAAGCACCAGGTTTAAGAATGCTGCTCCTTCATCAGGTAGCTGTGGAGCAGGATCTTAAGACACTGAATTTAGAACAAAAGCTCAGTATCATACAACTGATAGGATATATTGTACAAATCTAGATTGTGGATTAGTCTTTCATCTTTTACCATGGGTTGCAGGTTTCAGTTCGTTAATATGTAAACTCCTGAACTATTTTTAATTCACCTTCTCGAGATGGTTTAAGGTTTCATAAAAATAGGTGACATCTCAGCTCAGATACGCAAAAAAGCTGTGAGGTTCGAGTCTATATCCCAATCTTGAATCAGACTAGTTCTATTAACCAAAGTAGGAATTTATAAAATATTACATGGATTGACTGCCTGCAGTTTGTGTGCTTTTTGAGCAAAATTGAATATATCTGCAAATATAATTCAGCAAATGCAAATTCACTCCAGAGACTTGTGTGTGCATGCGAATTTATGCATGCATGCTAATGAAGTGTGTGATGGATGGAGTATAAGCCTGTGAGACGGTGTGAGTATTGGGTGTGTCTGAGAGAGTAACAGATGAAGGCAAGAAGTTGCATTCTACTAAAACAAGGAAGGACAGGACTTGTACAGTTAATGGTAGGGTCCTTGTAGAACAGAGACATGGGGTGGGGTGGAGGAGTTCAGGTACATAAAGTTAAAATTCACACATCTTCATTGGGTGTTTGTGTAGCAGGATCATAAGACACAACCACCTGATGGAGGAGCAGCGCTCCAAAAGCTGTGCTTGCAAATGAGCCTGTTGGGAGTATCACCTGGTGTTGTGTGAATTTTAACTTTGTACACCCCAGTCCAACACCAGCATCTCCAAATCAGGTACATAATTCTTTCAAAGTTGCATCATTGGTAGACAGGGTGGTGAAAGAGGCGTTTAGCACACTTGCTTTCATTGTTAAAGCCGTTCAGTGTAAGAATTGGGACATCATGTTGAGGTTGTACAGGATTTTTGCAATATTGGTGAAGCCATATTCAATTTTGCTCAAAAAGCACACAAACTGCAGGCAGCCAATCCATGTAATATTTTATAAATTTCTACTTTGGTTAATAGAACCAGTCTGATTCAAGATTGGGATATGTGGCTAAGATTGGGAGTACAGTTCTGGTCGCCTTATTGACGACCACAGGTTGATGGGTGACCTTATTTCGAATTATAAAATCATGAGGCGTGTTGGAAAGGTAAATATCACCGGGGGGAAAAATTGTGAATCTCCCCTATTTTTACTTCACTTGGCATTTAGACACTTAAATTTTGTCAGCATCGCCAGAGCGCATACTGCCGGTATCAGGAAGAAAACGCGCATGCTCCTGGCTGCACGGAAGGCACGCATCAAGACTTTCTTTTGGTGGGTCATGATTTGCTGATGCCGCTGTTGGACTGGGGTGTACAAAGTTAAAAATCACACAACACCAGGTTATAGTTCAACAGCTATAATTGGAAGCACACTAGCTTTCAGAGCGACGCTCCTTCATCAGGTGATAATGGAGGGCTCAATCCTAACACACAGAATTTATAGCAAAAATTTGCAGTGTGATGTAACTGAAATTATACATTGAAAAATTGATTGTCTGTTAAGCCTTTCATCTGTTAGAATACAGTGATAGTTTCACTTCTTTCATGTGCAAATCACAAAACCCTTTTTGTTTAAAGTTGCATTCTCGGGTTAGCTGTGAACAATGGTGATAGCTAGACAATATGTTGAAGGTGTTAGCCCCCTGTGTTCTCTGTCTATGACCTGATGTTTAGATTGATTCTAATCCAAAAAGTGAGATAACAGTTTTACATAAATTCATCTAGTTTTTGAGCTCAGAGTTCTACATGAATGTATGCAGTTTTTGAGCAAATTGCAATGTAACTCTGCAAGTAAAAATTCACCCCACAAAATATATGTGTGCATGTGGGTCTTTGTCTGTCTGCGTGTGTGTGTGTGTCTGTCTGTCTGGGGTGGGGGTTGCAAGTTTGAGAAAGTGTGTGTGTAGTGAGTGCAGAGGGTCTTCAGTCTGTGAGGAGGTGCATGTGTGATGTGGGAGTGTGTGTGGGTGTCTGTGTGCGCGTCTGTGTGTACCTGTGTCTGTGTGTGTGTGTAGGAATATCAGTGTGTGTGTGTAGTGCAATGGTGATCACCTGTAATGTGACATGAACCCAAGGTCCCTTTTGAGGCCCTCCCTATGGGTACCGAACTTAGCTATCAGCCTCTGCTCGGCCACTTTCGTCTGCTGCCTGTCCCGAAGTCCACCTTAGAGGATGCTCACCCGAAGGTTTGACGCTGAATGTCCTGGACCACTGAAGTGTTCCCCAACTGGGAGGCCACCCTCCTATCTGTTGATTGTTGTGTGTTGCCCATTCATCCGTTGTCGTAGCCTTTGCTCGGTTTCCCCAATGTACCATGCCTCCGGGCATCCTTGCCTGCAATGTATAAAATAGACAACGTTGGCTGAGTCACATGAGTACCTGCCATGTACAAGGTGGGAGGTGTTCCCACGCGTAATAGTGGTATATATGTCCACAATCTGACACGTCTTGCAGCGTCCACCGTGACAGGGTTGCATGGAGTTGTCCTGAGAGCCGGGCAGTTTGCTACGAACAATGATCTGTTTGAGGTTTGGCGGTTGTTTAAAGGCAAGTAGTGGAGGTGTGGGGAAGGTCTTGGTGAGGTGCTCATCCTCATTGATAATGTGTTGCAGGTCACCGAGAACATGGCGTAATGTTTCAGCCCCTGGGAAGTACTGAACAAAGAAGGGTACCCTGTCAGTTGCAGCACGTGTCTGTCTCCTGAGGAGGTCATTACGGTTCCTTGCTGTGGCACGTCGGAACTGGTTGGTTGATTGGTTGAGCATCGTACCCCGATCTCGTGAGGGCATCCTTGAGTACTTCCAGGTCTCCGTCACGTTCCTCCTCATCTGAGCAAATCTGGTGTATGCGTAGGGCTTGTTCATAGGGAATGGCTGTTTTAATGTTTTTGGTGGAAGCTGGAGAAGTGTAGCATTGTGAGGTTGTCTGTGGGTTTGCGGTAGAGTGAGGTGCTGAGGTGTCCATCCTTGATGGAGACGCACGTGTCCAAGAATGAGGCAGACAGTTGAGAGTAGTCCATGGTGAGTTTGATGGTGGGATGAAACTTGTTGATGTCGCTGTGTAGTTTTATCAGTGACTCGCACGCACACACCCACGCACACACACACACCCACATGCACACATATATTTTGTGGGGTGAATTTGTACTTGCAGAGTTACATTGCACTTTGCTCAAAAACTGCATACATTCATGTAGAACTCTAAGCTCAAAACTGCATGAATTGAAGTAAAACTCTGTTATCTCACTTTTTGGATTAGAATCAATCCAAACATCAGGTCATAGACAGAGAACACAGAGGGCTAACACCTTCAACATATTGTCTAGCTATCACCATTGTTAATAGCTAACCCGAGAATGCAACTTTATAAAAAAAGGGTTTTGTGATTTACACATGAAAGAAGTGAAACGATCACTGTATTCTAACAGATGAAAGGCTTAATAGACAATCAATTTTTCAATGTATAATTTCAGTTACATCACACTAAAGTTTTGCTCTAAATTCTGTGTTACGATCGAGCCCTCCACTATCACCTGATGAAGGACCATCACTCCGAAAGCTAGTGTGCTTCCAATTAAACCTGTTGGACTATAACCTGGTGTTGTGTGATTTTTAACTCTGAATTCTTGGAGGACTCTTCCAACCACGCCCCCTAAACGGGTGATGACATCAAAGTTTTTATAATAGCCAACAAAATCAGATATACACCATATGAAGCAACATATGTCTTCCTTTGAAATCAATGTGCCAATCCCTTAAATACTGCTCAGTTCCATGAGAAACTACCCTTATAATTCTGAACATGAGGAAAGAAGTAAACCTTTTCCAGGGTGCAAACTCTATACGTGCCAAACTGAGGGAATACACAAGGAAAATACCTTTGAGAGGGACAGAGAGCATCTGAGCACCTTTGGAGAGCCTGCTTCCTCCATGGAGTCACTCCAGTTGCTACAAGCGAACAGTCTCCACCCCACCCCACATCCCCCCCCCCACCCCACGCCTCTCTCTCTCCCCCTCCCAGGATGAGGAATGGAAAGGGGGAGACGTTGCTTTGCTCCCAGATGTTGCCCAGAGGGAGGGAGTTTCACTCTGAAATTGACAGGGCTACCTCCACGTTGTGACGTCCACAATGGGGTGGGGGTGGGGACGCACTGTGCTTGCGCTGCCCTGCAGCTGAGGCACATGGGGAGGGGAGGACACTTTGCAAACTCCTTTCGATCTCCTCCACGTCAATGCGGTTTGAGTTCAAGCAAAGCACGGGGTTTAATTTTAGCTTTACACTCTCAGAAGACCCCCACCTCTGTGAATCCAACACTTTACTCCACCCTCCACGATGGAAATACCGATTTGAGAGACTCCAGAGTTGGAGTTGCTACCATACCTGCTGTACGGGGTTTGGTAGAAGCTGTTTATTTTAATGAACCATTTCAATTCAACTTCATCCTTGCCATTCAAATACTAATTTTACACAGAGGGTGGTTGATGTGTGGGATGAACCTCCTCAGGAAGTGGTGGATGCGTGTACAATAAAAAGACATTTGTTTTAGTACATGAATAGGAAAGGTTTGGAGGGATACAGGCCAACAGCAGGCAGGAGAGACTGATTTAGTTTGGGATTATGGTTGGCATAGACTGGTTGGACCAAAGGTCCATGACCATGCTGTATGACTCGATGGTAAGTTCATAGTTCCTTGAAAGGGGAGTCGCACATAGACAGCATAGTGAAGAAGGTGTTTGATATGCCTGCCTTTATTGGTCAGTGCACTGAGTGCAGAAGTCGGGAGGTCATGTTGCGACTGTAGAAGACATTGATTAGGCCACGTTTGGAGTATTGCATGCAATTCTGATACAAGTGATCCCACCCTGACACACCATAAACCAGAGATAGTGACTGAAATTGACTCTGATACAAAATCAAATCATTAAATCGCCAATGGGCCAATATGGGCCAATCATTGGCAGGTGGGACCAGTTTACTTTCAGAACACCGCCAGCATGGACTAGTTCGACTGAATGATCTTTTTCTGTGCTGTTCGACTCTGTAACTGTTCTGTACTGGTTTTAAACCCATTTTTTTGCCTTCTCCCAAAACGTCTTTGTTCTTCAAAGTCACATGAACTCAGCCTTGAATACATTCAATAACCGACCTAACTGCAGGAAGACATCCCCACTTCTGAACTCAATTCCTCTTGCTGATATACCACTTGCTTTGCTCATTGCTTGCTGCACTTTCTGACAACTGGCAGTGACTGGTGTAGAAGGACACTGAGGGCCCTTTGTCTATCCACACATCACTCCTGATGAAGGGCTCGTGCCCGAAACGTCGACTCTCCTCCTCAGTTGCTGCCTGACCGACTGTGGTTTTCCAGCGCCACAATATTCAACTCTGATCTCCAGCATCTCTTTTCGCCACATCTCAACATATCACCATTTAAACAATGCACCTCCTTTCTGCTTTTTTTTACACTGCAAAGGCTAGAACTTCACATTGTGGTACTGCATTTGCCATGTGTTTGCAAGTTGACACACAGACCGGGATCAACTTTTCCAGAGTCTGGCCCCTCCTTCGGTTCACTCTTGAACCCCAGAATGAAAACGTGTTGAGAAAAACACTGTTGTACTCACAAATGTTAGTCAGAGGAAGGAAGTTACAGTCTGGGGTGAAGTTTAACCTTATGCAGAGAGAAAAGAGCAGCAACAACTTCAGAGCTCATGGTCCAACCTCCGCATTTCGACAATGGCCGGCTCTGATTGGCAGGAGGACCAGACTCCTTCCGGTCCTCCAAGGTTCTCCATTGCTCCATGGAAAGGAGCTCGCGCGCCGTTTCTGCGGACACCCAAGAGTATGCGCAGTGCTTTGCTGACACTGGCGGTCATGTGCAGTACTTGCTGACACCGCGGAGCATGCTCAGTGTGCAGGAACTTGTTACAAATTTTCAAGTTAAAAATCACAAAGCACCTGGTGATAGTCCAACAGACTTACTTGGAAGAACTAGCTTTCGGAGCCCTGCTCCTTCATCAGCTGATTGTGGAGTATAACATCGTAAGACACAGAATTTATGATCTTACGATCTTATATTCCACAAGCACTTGATGAAGTCGCAGCGCTCCGAAAGCTAGTGCTTCCAAACAAGCCTATTGCACTGTAACCTGGTGTTGTATGATTTTTAACTTCGTACACCTTAGTTCAACACGGGCATCTCCCGATCATGACAAATATTAAGCGTCCAAATGAGATTACGAGAAAAAAATGGCGAAGTTATTTTATTTTGCCGATTTTTTCCCTGTGCCTCGACATTTTATTTCTTTTGCATTTTGTCTGGCTGCTCAACGTTTCTGTGTTTTTCCCAGGGTAGAGGTATTCCAAAATTAGAGGGTAAAGGTTGAGGATGTGGAGGAAAGATTTTAAAAGATCTAAAAGACTCGGAGTAGAACATTTACCCCGAAAGTGAGGACTGCAGATGCTGGAGATTAGGGTCGAGAGTGTGGAGCTGGAAAAGCACAGCAGGTCAGGCAGCATCCGAGGAGCAGGAGAATTGACGTTTCGGGCAAAACCCTTCGTCAGAAAATAGCCATGGGGAACTGCAGGGCTGTAGCGTAATCGAGTGAGTCTAAGTAGGATGCTGTTGGGAAGGTCGGTGTGAATGGCCTGTAGGGATGATATGGTTCCACTGTCTTAGCGACGCGTATTTTGAGAAATGTGGAAGGAGTGGGTTCCAGTTCGTGGGACATTGACACCAGGCCTGGAGAAGGTGGCATTTGTGCTGTCTCTTTCTTCACATTCTGCACCCCCCGTCCATTTTCTCCCCATCCACTGCCCCCTGCCCATTCTCTCTCCTCACACTGCACCCTCTATTCTCTCCCCCAACCCTCTGAACCCCAGTCTGTTCCCCTGTCCATTTCCTTCCCTTCTCCACCACCACCAGCGACCCCTTCACCCACACCCCACCCCCACAATCGTCCTTTCTCGTGCCTCAGCCCTCTTTGATCGCTGTATGAAGTCTTTCTCAGGGAAGAGAGAGAATGGATGGTGCTGACTTTACCTGGAAAACACGGCATGTGAGATATAGCTGATATTTAAAATTGAGAATAACTAAAACCATATATTCAGAAACTTCATTAAAGTCGGGAAGAATGTTATTTTTTTCAAAAAAAAAAGCTGCAGAAATCTTTCTGAAACTTGCAGTTAGACCACAACAAAGGACAGGCTGTAAGGAGTGAATGAGTGAATAAAAGACAAGTCCAACCTTGCCATCGAGGAGAAAGTGAAAAATGCAGATGCTGGAGTTCAGAGTCGAGAGTGTGGTGTTGGAAAAGCACAGCAGGTCAGGCAGCATCCAAGGAGCAGGAGAATTGACATTTCGTGCATAAGCACTTAGCACTCGGCCATCGCTCCTTCAATCCCCCTGCGATGGCGCGTGAACTCGATGGTGCCTCCGCAGGTGGGAGGAGCAGGTGAATCCCTTCCGGCACTTACAGCAGGTGAATGGCCTCTCTCCAGGGTGGACCCGATGATGGGTCAGCAGTGCAGCTGACTGAGTGAAACCCCTCCCGCACATGGGGCACGTGAATGGCTTCTCTCCCTTGTGGACTCACTCGTGCGTCTGCAGATGGCTGATCCGACTGAAGCCCTTCCCACACACTGAGCAGGTAAATGGCCTCTCCCGGTGTGAATGCGTCTGTGGGTTTCCAGCAGGGATGGGGAAGCGAATCCATTCCCACAGACCCCACATTTCCAAGGTTTCCCCTTTGGAGGGAGCTTTCCTTGTGTTGCTCTGGGATTGAAATTAGAACAGAACGGGTACATAGCCTTTCCCACCTTGAGGGGTGAGACTTTGATTCCTCCAAGCTGAGTAAATGGTTTGAAGCACTTTTCACAGTCAGCGCACTGAATCTCCCTCACTCGGTGTCTCAGTATTCTTCCTGCCACAGGACTGTCCAAAATCTCTCAAACAAACAAAAGCAAACATGCCTTCTTGATTGGAATGGCTGCTGATATTCAAGTCCCAATGAATCAAGTGGCTCTGTCAGAAGTTGATGTATCATTTGCTATAAGATTTCTTTCTGCACGTCTTCCTACAAAGAAAAATCACAAAATAAGTGATCACTGTCAGTACAGTTAATGAACATAACATAGATGGCAATTCCTGTAGATTGCGAGATGTCTGCTGATCATATATTATCCAGGCCACAGAAACCTGAAAACCCTCATGCAGCCAGATAGCCTTAGCTGTGCATGGAGGAAAACTACATTTCAGTGACAATAACATGGAACAAACTGCCTACAAAGATGCTGGAAATGGAGCTGAATCAAGGATATGAAAATGAAATGTTAAGGCTGCTTGAGAAAAGAAAGGCAGTAAAATTGCTGAATGACTTCCTGCTGACCGATTAAATAAAAAATTATGACAAAAAGGACGTAACTCGATGACTACATTAGAAGGTGAATAAGAATTACAACAGAAACTTTTACAACAGCCAACATTATGAGATATACACCATATAGAACAAAGAACAAAGAAAGTTTACAGCCCAGGAACAGGCCCTTCAAGGCTGAGCTGATCCAAATGTACTGTCTAAACCTGTCGGTCAATTCCTAAGCATCTGTATCCCTCTACTCCCCACCCACTCATGCATTTATCCAGACGCATCTAAAAAGAATCTACCGTGCCTGCCTCTACCACCTCTGCTGGCAACGCGTTCCAAACGCCCACCACCCTCTGTGTGAAGTAAAACACGCTTTCGCTTTGAATAAGTGCTGTCCTTGCCGCGTTCATTGTAACGGGAGCTCTGTCCTATCCCTAATTGAGGCCGTCGGATCTCGTCAAATGATGCTGCTTTTTAAGAGTATTGACTGGCCGTTTTTGCACAAGGCAATGTGAGAAACAAGGGCTCGCCCGGGATTTGAACCCGGGATCTCTTGCATGCCCACGCACCAGCCGGCCCGAAGCGAGAATCATACCGCGAGACCAACGAGCCACAAGCCGCGGGGGCCCACATTTTTTGAGCAATGTGTCAATCCCTTAAATGCTGCTCAGTACCTTGAGAATCAGACCTTTTAGTTGTGAACATGAGGAAAGTAGCAATCCTTTTCTAGGGTGCAAACTGTATACGTGCCAAACTGAGGGAATACGCAAGCAAAATAGCTTCAAAAGAGATAGAAAGTATTTGAGCACCTTTGGAGTGTCTGCTCCCTCCCTGGATTCACTCCAGTTGCTACAAGTGAACAGTGTTTCACCCACCCCTACCTCCCCTTCCCCCTCGCTGCTGGAGGATGGTATATGGAAAGGGGGAGACATTGTTTGGCTCCCAGATGTTGCCCAGAGGGAGGGAGTTCCACACTGAAACTGACAGGGGTGCATCCGCATTGTGACGTCAACAATGGAGGGCGGACCGGACAGCTGCCCTGCAGTTGAGGCACGTGTGGAGGGGAGGACACTTTGCAAATCCCACTCTCCTCCAAGTCAATGCAGTTTGTGTTCAAGCAAAGCAAGGGGTGTAAATATACGTTAGAAAACCTCCTTTGTGCCGTGGGAAAACTCCTGCCGCGGGAAATGCAGTGATGGAGATTCATAGTAACAGAAGCAAGAGTAGACCATTTGGTCAAGCCTGCTCCGTCATTCATTAAGATCACAGCTCCACCAACCAGCACTATCCCGACTACCCTTAATTCCCCTACCATGCAAAAACCCATCCAACTGTGTCTTCAATATACTTCATGAAGCTGTCTCAACTGCTCTCTTGGGCAGAGAATCCCATGGAGTCTCACAGAGTGACACAGATGTACAGCACGGAAACAGACGCTTCGGTCCAACTCATCCATGCAGCCCAGATATCCAAACCTAATTTAGTCGCATTTGCCAGCACTTGGCCCAAATCTCCATAAAACCTTCCTACCCTCCAACTTCCAACAATGGCAACATCCTTGTAAATCTTTTCTGCACCTTTTCTAGTTTCACAATATCTTTCTGATAGGAAGCAGACCAAAATTACATGCAATATTCCAAACGTGGCCTGACCAATGTTCTGTACAGTGGCAACATGAGCTCCCAATATCTATCCTCGATGCTCTGACCAACAAAGGAAAGTACACCAAACGCCTTCTTTACTATCCAATCTGCCTGCGTCTCTACTTTTAAGGAACTATCAACCTGAACTCCAAGGTCTCTTTGTTCAGCAACACTTTCAAGGAACTTACCATTAATTGTAAAAGTCCTGCGCTGATTTGTTTTTCCAAAATGCAGCACCTCATATTTATCTACATTAACCTCCAACGGCCATTCCTCAACCCATTGGCCCATCTGATTAGGGTCCCGTTGTGATCTGAGGTAACCTTCTTTACTGTCCACTACACCTCCAATTTTGGTGTTATCTGCCAACTTGCTAACTATACCTCCTAAGTTTACATACAAATCATTTATATAAATGACAAAAAGTAGCGGACCCAGCATCAATCCTTGTGATACACCATTGGTCACAGGCCTTCAGTCTGAAAAGCAACCCTCCATCACCACTCTCTGTCTTCTGCCTTCTAGCCAGTTCTGTATCCAAATGGCTAGTTGTCCCGGCATGCCATGAGATTAAACCTTGCTCACCAGTCTCCCATGAGGAACCTTGATGAACGCCTTCCTGAAGTCCAGAGAGATCACGTCCATCGCTCTGCCCTCATCAATCCACTTTGTTACTTCTTCAAAAAACTCAATCATGTTCATGAGACATGATTTCCCAAGCATAAAGACATGCTGACTATCCCTTACCAATTCTTGCCTTTCCAAATACATGCAAATCCTGTCTCTTAGGATTCTCTCCAAAACCTTGCCCATCACGGATGTCTAGCTCACCGGTCTATAGTTCCCTGGCTTTTCCTTACCACCTTTCTTAAATAGTGGCACCACGTTAGCAACCCTCTAGCCTTCCGGCACCTCGCCTGTGACTATTAATGATACAAATATCTCAGTAAGAGGCCCAGCAATCACTTCCCCAGTTTCCCATAGAGTTCTAGGGTTCACCTGATCAGGTCCTTGGGATTTATCCACTTTTATACATATCAAGATATCCAGCAATTTCTCATCTGTAATATGGGCATTTTTTCAACATGTCACCATCTACTTTCACACATTCTATATCTTGCATGCCCTTCTCCACAGTAAACACTGATGCACAATATCCGTTCAGTATCCCGCACCCCCCACCCCATCTACTGCAGCTCCACACAAAGGCCGCCTTGCTGATCTTTGAGGGTCCCTATTCTCTCCCTTGTTATCCTTTTGTCCTTAATGTATTTATAAAAACCCTTTGGGTTATCCATGACTCTATTTGCCAAAGCTAACTCATGTCCCCTTTTTGCCCTCATGATTTCCCTCTGAAGTATGCTCTTACTGCCTTTATACTCTAAGGATTCACTCGATCTCTCTGCCGATACCTGATATATGCATCCGTCTTTATCTTAACCAAAATCTCATTTTCTCTAGTCATCCAGCATTCCCCAACCTACCAGCCTTTCCTTTCACTCTAACAGGAATATACTCGAAATCAGACAATCACCTGATGAAGGAGCGTCGCTCCGAAAGCTAGTGTGCTTCCAAGTAAATCTGTTGGACTATAACCTGGTGTTGTGTGATTTTTAACTTTGTACACTCCAGTCCAACACCGGCATCTCCGAATCAGGAATATACTGTGTCTGGTCTCTTGTTATCTCATATTTGAAGGCTTCCCATTTTCCAGCAGCCCTTTAACCTCCGAACATCTGTCCCCAATCAGCTTTTGAAAGATCTTGCCTAATACCTGAGTCTTCCTCCAATTTAGAACTTCAACTTTTAGATCTGATATATTATTTTCAATCACTATTTTAATGTTAATATAATTATGGTTGTTGGCCCTTAGGTTTTGCACCCTCGCCAGTATGTACATCCATATTGTGAATTAGAAAATGTCCTTGTACACACTTAACAAATTCCTGTATTTGGCAGATAGCTAAATGGGCAGGAGTTATACCTTGGGTCCACTCTTCCTTCATTCCCATCAACGCTACCCCCATTCCCACCCCAATAGTCCAACGGCACTTTCCCCTGCAACTGCCGAATATCTGACACCAGCCCATTTACCTGCTCCCTCCTCAAGGGCCCAAACTTACCTTCCAGGTGAAGCAGCACTTTACCTGCACTTCCCACAACCCAGTCTACTGCATTTGCTGCTCATAATGTGGTTTCATCTACATTGGGGGAAACGAAGCATAAACTGGGTGACTGCTGCACAGAACATTTACGTTCTGCCCGCAAAAAAGACCATGAGCTTCCAGTTGCCTGCCAATTCCACACCTCACCCTGTTCCCTGGCCAACATCTCTGTCTCAGGTTTGCTGTAGTGTTCCAGCGAAGCTCAGCACCAGCAGAACGAAGAGCACCGAATATTACACTTGGGGAGCATACATCCCTCCGGTCCCAATATCGAATTCAATAATTCTAGGGCCTGAAATCCATAGTATCCTCGTCCCTTCCACACACACCAAGCCTTGTTATCACATAGTCTGTCATTACACACGATCTATTCTTAGCCACGAACAGTCTCCATTCACCCTCCCACGCAGATCGTTCTCAACTCCCTTTCCTGTCCACAGTTCTTCCCTCGCTTTGGGTTCTGTCCTGATCTATCATTTACTGCGTCCGCCTTCCTCCCACAATATCTCCTGCATATAAACCAACGTTTTCCAAATTACCATCAGTTCTGTGGAAGGGTCACCGGCAACTCCTGTTTTTTGTTTCTGATGTACAGCATCCACAGTTCTTTCACCTTTTTATTGAGGTAGAGTTGGAAATTGTTTCGAGAGACAGAAGGAGAGGAGGGAGAGACAGACAGACATGAACTGTTGATCTCCGTTGTTGCTCATAACGTAAAATCATTGCAGTGCGATCACTTCCCTTAAGCATGAATATCGCGTCGCGAACGATGCGTGAGTTTGTGGCGCGCCGGGAGCACGTCTGACTCCAGATCCGAAGGTTGCGTATTCAAACCACGTCAGGCTCACTGTCGTCAACTTCTTACATTTCAAATCAAGAAAGGAGTTCGTTTACTCCGGATATCTACTGAGCCAAATCTTCTTTGCGGAAACTTTCGATCACACGTGAAGCTTTGCTGTCAATTTGATTTGTGAACACTGTGTCAGGGAGGTGGTGTGCCCATTGTTTGGGTAAATGCTCAGCTCCCCCCGTTCATCACGGGATTTAAACACAGCCGTCTCCCTCTGGGCAGCCGCTTTGTTCAGTTGGTGACAGCGCGGTGTGAATAATGTCATACCGATACATTTACAACATAATCCAGAGACTTCCAGCTTTATGTTTCAATCTATCAGGAGAGTGAATGCGAGTTCAGATAGAAATGTTTCCCACCAACAGCAAATCCTTTCCTCTCACTGGACACAGTTAAAATTATCTTTATTCAACAGAAGGAGCGGAAACTACAGTCTGGCATCCTCTCTCCACATTAACGGTGAGCCTGAATTTTATAAACGGTGTCAGTAAGATCCAGTGGCGGACACTGATTTGGTTCAATCGATTTTTTAGCCAAGCGTAATTCACCGAGAGGATGCTGCTGTGTGAAACAGCGTGGGGAATTACTGCAGGGCCTCCTGCGCATGGGACACAACGCAACTGATGTGTTTCACCTTCACCAGTTTATTCCTATTTTGGAGAAGAGAGGTTTGATGATTCGGATCATAGCAGCCAGACAGAGAACAGGAGAAGAGCACTCAGCCCTTCACAAGCTTGTCACCACAGCTGGGTCATCGTGGCCCGTGTATCAGTATGGGATAGTAATCTGCATCTACTGACTGGAAGCACAGGCAAATTGGAGTGCGGGTGGGACTATCACACAGGAGAAAACGGCTTCGACCTATCAACTGGAGTGGCTCCCAATGCGCAACTCCGCTCACCTCAACTGAATAACTGTAAACAAATTACTCAGTGATTCAAAGGAATACTCGGTTTTGAATCTGCATTGTGTCATGTACCTTCGAGAATGATGTCAAAACACCTTCATTGCTGTGATGGAGTATCCTGTTGGGCAGAATATACCCGTTGTCAAATTTCCCACGTTCTGTTGGTCCAACTCCGATTTCACTCAGAATCACGAAATGTGTGACAGCGCAGACTGAGGCTACGCAGCCCACTTTAGTTCTGCTGGCTCAGCACAATATGTAAATAAGTGTCTCATTCTGTCGCCTTCTCCCTGTAAATCTGCACATTGTTACATTGAACATGCCCACTGAATTCCCTTTTGTGTCCATTGAATCTACCTCTTTGTCACTGTCAGACAGCGACTTACTGACCCCACTCCCTGTGCGAAAACGGTCTTCCTAATGTCACTTTTACTTATTTTCCTGATGACTTTAAATCTCTGCCAAATTGTTCTCGATCCTTTCAGGCCTGGGAGCATTTTCACTGCATTATTTCCTCTGTCTAAAACCCTCATGACGTGGAAAACTTCAATCAGACCAGCTTTCAGCCCTCTGTTCTCCAAAGAGAGCTGCCCCAAACTTTCCAATCTCCCTTCATTGCTGACATTCCTCAGGACGGTACCATTCACGTTAACCTGTTCAGCGCTGTCTGCAATCACTTCACTTCCCCGCTTCCTGAAGTATCACACTCAGAATTGAGCGGAATACAGGTGGAGGATTCATTCAGACTCGGATTGCGCGGGCGAAAAATCTGCAATACTTGTTCTCACTTTGAACAAGTGTTTCTCTTCGCCGTGTTCACTGCAATGGCAGGTCTGCGCCGTCCCTAATTCAGGCAGTCCGATCTTATTTAACGAAGCGGCTTTTTGAGAAACTTCATCAGATATTTTTGCTCAGGTCAATTTAAGGAATGATGGTTTGTCTGGGATTGGAACCCGGGAATTCTCACACGGCTGCATATGCTCGAAGACCCAAAGCTAGAATCATAGCCCAGA
This sequence comes from Chiloscyllium plagiosum, assembly GCF_037043375.1. NCBI lineage: Eukaryota > Metazoa > Chordata > Chondrichthyes > Orectolobiformes > Hemiscylliidae > Chiloscyllium > Chiloscyllium plagiosum. The sequence goes on from NW_028270165.1 coordinate 36,895,282, forward strand.
CTAACGAGCCACCAGCCATGGCTGCAGCCACCTCCGGAAGCAGCTGAGACCTGCTCAGTACGAAATACATTGTGCATTGCTCCCAGAATTGCAAGTAGGGAAGAGTTTCAAGAACATCTGCTTCTCAATCTGTCTCGCTGCTTCCAGGACGCTGCTGTTTGTCCCGTCCCCAGGGACCGGGCTCTCTCCACTGGTGGATAATTGAACCATTTTGTTTCTACTTGCAAGCTGTGCTGGTGGAAGGCAGAGCCCATTCACTCTTCTGCTCTCTCACACTATTACGTGAGGCAGGTGAAGTCAGTTACAGACATGCGTAGGAAATGGGCAACTTTGAACTTGTTCCAAATGTCCTGTTAATGGAGAGATAGAAATATGCTGTGCTGTCGGGACAGAGAGAAATGGACACCGGAGACTCTTCCCTCAGGTAAATTGATATCAGTGCATTTTTGTGCAGCCTGCTTGGTGCTCAGAATTTGTCTTAACACAACAATCCTGCAGGAAGTCTTTTCTTACACCGTTGGTTTCTTTACTGCGGGAAATGGACTAAAACAGCAAGTCATGTGTTTCAATTTCACCGGTTCGTTGCCGTCTGAGAGAAGAGGTTTCACATGAGATCAGGACACACCGACAGAGACCAGGACAAGACAACTCAGAGCTCCACAAGGGTGCCAGCGCAATTGTGTAAATTTCACTTGTGTATCGATGTGATATATTGAGCTCAGATACCCGAAGTTTTAGGAAACAAATGACATGGCAAGGAAAAGAACAGAGCGCCGTTATACGGGAAAGCTACTAAAGACATTAAGTGAGTAGGAGAAAATGGTTTCGCTTCTGGGTTATGATCCCAGCATGCACCCGTTGTGCCATTCTCCTGCATTGCACGGTAGCTTTTCCAGAGAAGTATTCAGCTTTTCATCTGGCGTGTGACTTGCCTGTTCGAGAATGACGTCAAAAGATCTTCACTGCTGTAGTGTCATGTGCTGTTGTGCAGACATGTCGCCGATGTGCAAATATAAACTCAGAGAGAAATGTACACTGGAGACTCTGAGCCAGCTGAAACTTGCTCAGTGTGAAATACATTCCACATTGCTCCAAGAATTGCAAGCAGCAAAGTGTTTCCAGAACATCTGCTTGTCATTCTGTCCCCGGTGCGCTGATATTTGTCTCATCCCCAGGAACTGGTCTATCTCCACTGGCGGATAATTAAACCAATTTGTTTCTACTTGTCCGCTTTTCTGGAGGGAGGGAAGAGTCCATTCGCTCTTCTGCTCTTTAACTCCCAATCCCTTGGGGTGAGAGGTATCACTTACACTTTGTGGGCGGCACGGTGGCACAGTGGTTAGCACTGCTGCCTCACAGCGCGAGAGACCCTAGTTAAATTCCCGCCTCAGGCGACTGACTGTGTGGAGTTTGCAGCTTCTCCCCGTGTCTGCGTGGGTTTCCTCCGGGTGCTCCAGTTTCCTCCCACACTCCAAAGATGTGCAGGTCAGGTGAATTGGCCATGCTAAATTCCCCGTAGTGTTAGGTAAGGGATAAATGTAGGGGTATGGGTGAGTTGGGCTTCGGCGGATCAGTGTGAACTTGTTGGGCCGAAGGGCCTGTTTCCACACTGTAAGTAATCTAATGAGTGGGAAGTGAGTAACTTTGATTGTGAATTTCCTCCAAACGTCTGTTATCGGAGAGATAGAAAGATGCTGTGCTGGTGGGGCAGAGAGAAATGGACACCGAGGACTCTTCCCTCAAGTAGATTCATATGAGTACATTGTTGTGCAGCCTGCTTGGTGTTCAGAATTCGTCTTCACGCAGCAATCTTACAGAAAATCTCTCGCAAAGTGGGCATCGCTTTCATCGCTGCGACCGCGCAGCAGTTAACATCTGAGCCTAAGTGCCCCAGATGAAGAGAATCCGAGTGAAACCTTCACTCACTGAGAGTCATCCCCACGGCCCTGAGCTGCGGGACTGCAGGCAGACTAACACAGAAGGGACGGTTAAATGAACCATTGTCGCTCCCTCAGCCTCTCTGTCCCATAAACAGGCAGCGGGACGGCATAAACACGTACCATCGTTCTCCCGCCGACAGAGGCGGTCCAGCCCATCGTGTCCACGACGACTCTCTGCCACGTGTCTCTGTCTGAGGTTATTCACAATCAGTGATATCTGTCCGAATACTAAGGGACTGTGTCTGAGTGGTGATACAGTTTCTGACATGCTGATCCTCTTGTCATTCACGTCCAAACCGGCGAGGCGAATTACGGCAGGGAAGGCATGAAATCACAAGGTATGCGTCTCAGCTCATTGGCATCTCAGAGAAGTGGGTTTGCGATTCAGTTCATAGGAAACCGACGAAGAACAGGAGAAGACTACTCAGACCTCCAAAAGTACGTTACTTAAATGGTGTGAGTTTCGCGACAGTATCGGTATGATACGGGGCATTCAGACACGCAGGAAGTCTCAATGCTGAACAGAGAGCCATCACAAAGAAAAGTCGCTCAAGGAGACACTGAACAATAGCAGAGGATGGTTTCTATCCATCGACCTCTGGGTTATGGGCCCAGCACGCTCCCGCTGCGCCACTCTGCTCTTATGCCCGCCCATTTCCACAGGTTCGTTCAGCCTTTCGTCTGGCACGTGGCATGCACGTTCGAGACTGATGTCAAAGATCTCCACTGCTGTCGTCTTATATGGTGTTGCGCAGACGTATGGAGGCTGTGGAAATATAAACTTTTTCGAACTTCCCACATTCTGTTGGTCGAACTGTGATTTCACTCTGAATAGACGCCATGCGGCCCACCTTCGCTCTGCTGGGTCGACACAGTAAGTGAACGTGGGTCTCTATTCGTAACATACTCTTGTCTTCTCCATGTAATTCTGCACATTGTGACTTGAAACATGACCATCGGATTCCCGTTTGCGTCTAATGAATCTGCCTCTTTGTCAGTGTCAGTTAGGGATTTACTGACCCCAACCACTCCCTGTACGAAAGCATTCTTCCTAATGTCACTTTTAGTTCTTTTCCTCATGACTTTAAAACTCTGCCGAATCGGTGCCGATCCTTTCAGGCGTGGGAGCATTTTGACTACATTACTTTCTCTGTCTCGACGTCGCATGACTTGGAAAGCTTCAATCGGGCCAGATTTTGAAACTTCTGTTCTCTGAAGAGAGCTGTCCCAAATTTCCAATCGACCCTCATCGCTGACAGCCCTCAAACACCGGACCACTCACGTCAACCTATTCAACGGTATCGCCAATCATTTCACTTCGCTGCTTTCTGTTCCATTGGTACGCCAGGGAGCCCAAACTCGTTTAACGAAGGTGCTTTTTGAGAAAATTGAACAGGCACGTTTGCACAAGTCATGAAACGCGGGCTCGTCCGGGATTTGAACCCGGAATCTCTCGCACGTCCGCGTCATCGAAGACCCAAAGCGAGAATCATACCCCTAGACCAACGAGCCACAAAGACAGAGCGCCTGCGCCCCCGCTCTACCTCTTGAACCAGCTGAGTCTGATCAGAGTGAAGTATAGTTAACATTGAACAGGCAGGGGCTGTTTTCTCTGGAACGTCGAAGGCTGAAGGGTGACTTTATGGAAGTTTACAAAATTATGAGGGGCATGGATAGGATGAATAGGCAAAGTCCTTTCCCTGGGGTCGGGGAGTCAAGAACTAGAGGGCATAGATTTAGGGTGAGAGGGGAAAGATATAAGACAGACCTAAGGGGCAACATTTTCACGCAGAGGGTGGTACGTGTATGGAATGAGCTGCCAGAGAAAGTGGCGGAGGCTGCTACAATTGCAACATTTAAGAGGCGTTTGGATGGATATATGAATAGGAAGGGTTTGGAGGTATATGGGCTGGGTGCTGGCAGGTGGGACTAGATTGGGGTGGGATATCTGATCGACATGGACGGGTGAGACCAAAGGGTCTGTTTCCATGCTGTACATCTCTATGACTCTATGAACAGCTGTTTCTCATTCTGTCTCTCTGCCGCCGGTTGCCCGTCCCCAGGAACCGGGCCCTCTCTACTGGCAGAAAATTAAACTGTTTTCTTTCTAAACTTTTCTCTGACACCGGAGTGACCAGTGACAAGCATTGCCCTCCTCAACATGGGGTACAGAGAACAGGAGAAGACCCCGCAGAGCTCCACGAGTGTGTCATCTCAACTGTGCACATTGGGCCTGTGCATCAATGTGAAATATTTACGTCGAAGTTTTTTGGGAAGCAGATGAGAAGGCGAGGTGCACAACAATGCGCCGTTATACGGGAAAGCTGCTAATGACGACATTGAGTGAATAGGAAAGAGCTGGCGGGAAAGAGAGCAATGTACACTGGAGACTCTGAGCCAGCTGAAACTTGCTCAGTGTGAAGTACATTCCACATTGCTCCAAGAATTGCCAGCAGCAAAGAATTTTCAGAACATCTGCTTGTCATTCTGTCCCCGGGATGCGGTTTCTGACATGCGGACCGTCTTGTCATTCACGTCCGAAACGGCGATTTGAACCCGGGATCTCTCTCAGATGACAAGCAACATGAGTTTGACTGGGACAACACGACTATTATAGGACAAGCCAAAACAGAGAACAGCCAGGGAATTCCTAGAGGCGTGGCACTCATCCACAGATTCTATCAACAAGCACATCGACCTCTACCCAATATACCGGCTACTGCAGCGGACAGCTGGAACTGACAACCGGAAGTGGCACGGCGGCACAGTGGTACAGTGGTTCGCACTGCTGCCTCACAGCGCCAGAGACCCGGGTTCAATTCCTCCCTCAGGTTACTGACTGTGTGGAGTTTGCACATTCTCCCCGTGTCTGCGTGGGTTTCCTCCGGGTGCTCCGGTTTCCTCCCACAGTCCAAAGATGTGCAGGTCAGGTGAATTGGTCATGCTAAAAAAAAAATTGCCCGTAGTGTTCGGTGCAGCGGGAAATGTAGGGGAATGGGTCTGGGCGGGTCGGTGTGGACTTGTTGGGCCGAAGGGCCTGTTTCCACACTGTAAGTAATCTAATCTAATACAGATCACTATAAATGCCGGAGGAAACAGCACAAAGCGCTTCACAGGAGCCTCCCAAGCACTGAGGATGTCACCTAGACAGGGGACGAAACGTCTGCAACACAAATTCCCAGCTCGGCGAACAGAATCACAACAAAGTTTTTGCTTGCAGGAACTGAATGACATAAACAGGATGCTCTCAAATTTCGGCAGGAATTACACTTCCGTTCAAGATTTACGGAAAGCTTTGTAGCTCGGCTGCCGATTGTCGCAGCTCGCCGAGCTGGGAAGTTGATTTGCAGGCGTTACATCCTCTGTCTAGTTGACATCTTCAGTGCGTTGGAGCCACCTGTGAAGCGCTGCTGTACTGTGTCTTCTGGAATGTATTTGGCTCTGTTTCTGCTGTTTTTGTTTGACCGTTCTGATTGTTCGCTGCAGTGATAGGCATATGTCAATGTGTTTATTGGTGGAGTCCGTGGATGAGTGCCGTGTTTGTTGAATTTCTCTGGCTGACCTCTGTTTAGATGTACTATGACCGTTGTGCTGTCCCAGTCGATTTTATCGTCCTTGTCATCTGTGTTTGTGTGGGTACCAGAGATAGTGTTTAATGGGTAGATGTTGTTCATGGTTACAGATTGCTAGTTGTCTGCCTGTTTATCCTGTACTGTCGACTTTTCGTGCAGCCTTTGCATGGAATCTTGTAAACTATATTTGTTTTCCACATGATGTGGTTGAGTCTTTTGTTCTGGTGAGTTGTTGTCTGAGCGTGGCTGTCAGTTTATGTGCTGTCATGAATCCGAGTGGTCGGAGATGTCTGGCTATTAGTTCTGTGAGGTTTATTATATAAGGTAAAGTGGTGAGTGTGTTGGGTCGTGGCAGATCCTTGTCTCGTTGTTTGTCTGCTCGGCCCTTGTGGATGAAGTTGCGGGCTTATCCGTTCCTGGTGAAGCCTCTGTAGACGTGTTCTTCTTCCTTTCACAGGTCGGCAGTGCTGCAGTGTGTAGTCACCCTTTGGAACAGCGTCCTAATGCAGCTTCTCTTGTCTGTGTTCTGATGGTTGTAGTTCAGGGTCTGGTCTGGGGGTGTGGCTTTTCCGTACACTTTTGTAGCACATCCCCCGTTCTGTGTCCTTTCTCCCATAGACCGTTAGCTTCCAGTTTCCTGTCACTTCAACTTCCCACTGTGTTCCCATGACACCATTTCAGTCTCTGATTTGCTGCAGTGCTCCCACAAGGCACAGCGCAAGCTGGAAGAGCGGAACCTCATTTTCTCCTGAGAGACCGTGCTACCTTCAGGACCCAACGCCGAGTTCAATCATTTTAGAACCTGTCCACCTTCTTCCACGGTCTTTACCCGCCCACTCATTCCATCAGTTCCGAAGACCGATCGTTGGGCTCAAAACATTATCTCTCCTTTCTCTCCACAGATGGACAAGACCTGCTGGTTTTGTTAATTTGAAAATGAACAAAATGAGCAGGGAGACAGAATGAGAAGCACTGTTCTGGAAACTCTTTTGCTGCTTGCAATTCTGAGAACAATGGCGAATGTATTTCACACTGAGCAAGTCTCAGCTGGTTCAGGAGGTGCTGGAGCCAGTGGCTCGTTGGTCTAGGGGTATGATTCTCGCATTGGGTCTTCTAACGGGCAGACTTGCGGGAGATCCCGGCTTTCTTGACTTGTGCAAAAATGCCCAATTAAACTTCTCAAAAGGCACCTTCGTTAAACGAGGCTGGGCTCCCTGGAGTACGAATGGGGCAGGTAGCCAGGAAGTGAAATGATTGGAGATAGCGTTGAACAGGTTGACGTGAGTGGTCCCGTGTTTGAGGAAGGTCAGCGATGAAGGTAGTTTGGAAAATTGGGACAGCTCTCCTCGGAGAACAGAAGTTTGAAATCCGGCGTGGCAAGTTTTCCAAGTCATGAGGGGACTAGAGATTGGAAACAATGTCGTGAAAGTGTTTCCACGCCTGAAAGGATCGAGAACGATTCGGCAGCGTTTTAAATTCATGCGGAAAAGAAGTAAAAGTGACATTCGGAAGAACGTTTTCGTACAAGGAATGGTTAGGGTCAGTAAATCCCTGTCTGACAGTGATAAAGAGGCAGATTCAATGGACACAAAATTGAATTCGGTGGTCATGTTCGACCAACAGAATGTTCATATTAACACAGCCTCCACACCTCTGCGCAGCAGTATATTACATAACAGCAGTGGAGATCTTTGATATGTGTCTGGAACGTGCGTGCCAGGTGCCTGTCGAAAAGCTGAAGGGTTCTGAGAAAACGCACGGCATACTAAACACAGAGTGACGCAACGAAAGCGTGCGGGCCCCACAACCCAGAGGCCCATAGCTCGAGACCATCCTCTATTGCTATTGCTCAAACTCTCCTTGAGCAGCTTTCCTTTGTCGTGAGTCTCTGTTATATATCTTTCCTTTGCATCTGCTCCCCATAACTTCGAGTGTCTGAGTGACATGTATCATACTGATCGACTCGCCAAATTCACGCAGGCGAAGTGACTCGCTTCTGGAGGTCTGAGTGGTCTTCTCCTGTTCTCCGTCGAGTTCCTCTGAAGTGAATTGTAAAACCACTTTTCTGAGATGTCAATGAGCTGATAAAGTTGAAACACATGCCTTACGTTTTTGTCCATTCCCTGCAGTAATTCGCCACGCCGGTTCGGACGTGAATGATAAAACGGTCGGCTTGTCAGAAACCGCATTACGACTGAGACACATTCCCCCACTATTAGGACAGATCACCAATTGTGAATAACTTCAGAGAGAGGCAAGTGACAGAGAATCGCCGTGGACTCGATGGGCTGAACAGCTTCTGTGCGCGAGAATGATGCTACGTGTTTGTGCCGTCCCACTGCCTGTCTCTGGGACAGAGAGGCTGAGGGAGCAAAACTGGTTCATTTTTAACCGTCCCTTCCGTGTTGGACTGCCTGCAGTCCCTCAGCTCAGGGCCATGGGGATGACTCTCAGTGAGTGAAGGTTTCACTCGGATTCTCTTCATCTGGGACACTTGGGGCTCAGATGTTAACTGCTGTGCTGTCGCAGCAAAGAAAGCGATGCCCACTTTGCAATAGACTTTCCGTAAGATTGCTGCGTGAGGACGATTTCTGAACACCAAGAAGGCTGCACAACAATGTGAATTTAGCTGGGCGAAGAGTTCTCGGTGTCCATTTCTTTCTGTCCTGCCAGCACAGCATCTTTCTATCTCCACGATAACAGACCCTTGGAGAAAGTTCACAATCAAAGTTGTTCATGTTCCCCGCATTAATGTAACTGACACCTCAGACCCCAAGGGTTTCAGAGAGAGAGAGAGAGAGAGAGCAGAAGAGCGAATGGACTCTACCCGCACCCCACCCTACACCTCGTCCCACCCCCAGAACAACGTGCAAGTAGAAATAAAACGGTTTAATTATCCACCAGTGGAGGTAGTCCAGTTCCTGGGGATGAGACAAATATCAGCGCCCCGGGGACAGAATGGCAAGCAGATGTTCTGGAAACGCTTTGCTGCTTGCAATTCTTGGAGCAATGTGGAATGTACTTCACACTGAGCAAGTTTCAGCTGGCTCAGAGTCTCCGATGTACATTGCTGTGTTTGCCGCCAGCTCAGAGAGAGAACAATAGGAAGGACGTAGGAGTGAATAACGATCCACGTGGGAGGGCGAATAACTGTTAATGGAGACTGTTAGCGGCTAACAATACGTAGTGTGTCATAGCAGACGAGGTGATAACAAGGAGTCGTTTGTGTGGTAGGGGGTCAAGGACATGAGGGAGTTCAGGCCCTAAAGTTATGGAACTCGATATTGAAGACCGGAGGGCTGTATGGTCTCCAAGTGGAAAATGAGATGTTCTTTCATCTGGAGCGAGAACACTGCTGCAAGCCTGAGACAGAGATGTTGGCCAGGGAACAGGGTGATGTGTTAAAGTGGCAGGCAACCGCAAGGTCAGGGCCTTTATTTCTGCGGGCAGAACCGGGATGTTCTGCGAAGCAGTCACCCAGTTTATGCTTCATGCTACATTGGGGAAACGACACTGTGAGCAGCGAATGCTGTGGACTAGGTTGTGGCAAAAGTGCTGCTTCACCTGGCAGGTATGTTTGAGCCCTTGGATATTCAGGAGGGAGCAGGTAAATGGGCAGGTGTTACACATTCGGCGGTTGCACGGGAAAGTACCTTGGCACTTTGGGAGGTGGGTGTGGGGTGTTGCGAGTGAAGGAAGAGTGGAACCTATTGTTCTCTCTCTGAGCTGGCGGCAAACACAGCAATGTACATCGGAGACTCTGAACCAGCTGAAACTTGCTCAGTGTTAAGTACATTCCACATTGCTGCAAGAATTGCAATCAGCAAAGCGTTTCCAGAACATCTGCTTGTCATTCTGCCCCCGGGGCAGAATGCCCACTTTGTCTCATCCCCAGGAACTGGACTATCTGCACTGGTGGATAATGAAACCATTTTATTTCTACTTGCACGTTGTTCTGGGGGGTGGGACGGAGTGTAGGGTGGGGGGCGGGGAGAGTCCATTCGCTCTTCTGCTCTCTCACTCTCTCTCTCTCTGAAACCCTTGGGGTGAGAGGTGTCAGTTACATTAATGCGGGGAACATGAACGACTTTGATTGTGAACTTTCTCCAAAGGTCTGTTATCGGAGAGATAGAAAGATGCTGTACTGGCAGGACAGAAAGAAATGGACACCGAGGACTCTTCGCTCAGGTAAATTCACATTGTTGTGCAGCCTTCTTGGTGTTCAGAAATCGTCTTCACGCAGCAATCTTACGGAAAGTCTATTGCAAAGTGGGCATCGCTTTCTTTGCTGCGACCGCGCAGCAGTTAACATCTGAGCCCCAAGTGCCCCAGATGAAGAGAATCCGAGTGAAACCTTCACTCACTGAGAGTCATCCCCACGGCCCTGAGCTGAGGGACTGCAGGCAGTCCAACACGGAATGGACGGTTAAAAATGAACCAGTTTTGCTCCCTCAGCCTCTCTGTCCCAGAGACAGGCAGTGGGCCGGCATTAACACGTAGCATCATTCTCGCGCAGACAGAAGCTGTTCAGCCCATCGAGTCCACGGCGACTGTCTGTCACTTGTCTCTCTCTCTGAGGTTATTCACAACCGGTGGTATCCGTCCTAATAGTAGGGGACTATGTCTGAGTCGTGATGCGGTTTCTGACATGCTTGTCATTCTCGTCTGAACCAGGGTGGCGAATTACTGCAAGGAATGGACGAAACCGCAAGGCATGTGTTTCAACTTTAACAGCTGATTGGCATCGCAGAAAACTGGGTTTGCGATTCAGTTCAGAGGAAACAGACGAAGTACAGACTACCACTGAGACCTCTAAAATCTTGCCACATGAGTTGAGTGGATTTGGCGAGTGCATCGATATGCTACATTTGGACACTCGGTAAGTAGACGCAAAGGCAGGCAGCTTGCAGAAGAGAGCACCGATCTTAAGGGAAGCAGCTCGAGGTGACATTGAACAACAAGCAGACGACGGTTTCGATCCATCGGTTATGGGCCCAGCACGCTCCCGCTGCGCCACTCTGCTGCCACGCCCTGCGGCCCTTCCACAGAACACTTCAGGTTTCCGTCTGGCACGCGGAAGGCACGTTCGAGCCTGATGTCAAAGACCTCCACTGCTGTCGTGTAATATGCTGTTTCGCAGACGTATGGAGGCTGTGTAAATATAAACTTATTTCTAAATTCCCACATTCTGTTGGTCGAACTGTGATTTCACACTGAATCACAACATGTGTCACAGCGCAGACGGAGGCCATGCGGCCCACCTTCGCTCTGCTGGTTCTACACGTAAGTAAACGTGAAAGTTAAGTTCGTTTCATTCTCTCGCCTTCTCAGCGTAAATCTGCACATCTGAACGTGACCACCGAATTCCCTTTTGTGTCCATTGAATCTTCCTCTTTGTCAGTGTCAGACAGGGACTTACTAACCCTAACCACTCCCTGTACGAAAACGTTCTTCCTTTTGTCACTTTTACTTCTTTTCCTCGTGACTTTAAAATTCTGCCGAATTTTTGAGGTAGAGGTAAACAGCCAAAGATAATCACCGTCACTGCTTCCCTTCCATAGACTCAACTTTGTGAATCAGTATCTTTCACTGACAAATAAAACACCTTTGTCCTCAGGTGCCTGCTTCAGTTCGACCACGACTTCACGCCCCTCACTGTTCTCGTCTCACTTTCAAACACTTGGCTCATATCCTCAAAAACAGCTCTGCGGGTATCTGCTTGTTCCACCCTGACAGGCAGTGGGTTGCAGATTCCCGATCAGTCCCAATGTGATTGAAATATTTCAACACCCCCCCCCCGCCCCGCCCCCCCCCCCCCCCCGCCCCCCCCCCCTACTGATTTGCAACTTTCAAAAAGCCGTGGAGCAATCTACCTTTCTTTTTGACGACATTTCTCAACTGTAGTCGGCAAGGTTCACACCTGCGTGGGGAAACCGCAATCGATCTCAAATCCATCGTATTAACCAGTCGACCCACGAATAAAGAACCACACTGACAGCTTCATTTCCCAGGTCTCTCTGCCTGTGGAGCTGAGAAATAGTGGGTTATTGCTGGGTTTGTTTGAATACAATCACTTCACAGGTTTCGAATGGGTTACATATCTGCACATGGCGAGTCTGGTTGTTTCATTACGAAAGATGAAATAAACTTTCAGTTAAAAGCAAAAACAGAAATTGCAGGAGCAACTCAGCAGGTCAGGCACCATCGGTGGAAAGAGAATCAGAGAGAATATTTCAGAACTCTGTTTTCTCCCACAGGTACTGCCAAACCTGCTGAGTTTCTCCAGCAGCTCCTCTTTGTGTCTCTGATTCTCAGCACCCGCAGTCCTTTACGTTAGAAATTAAATCAATTCAGCTTCATGTGCAGGAATGAGAATCCTTTCAATTTCCCAAAAAAATGGCAGAGATTTCAAGGCATTTGGAAAAAAAAGTAAAAGTGACATTAGGAAGAAGACTTTCTTGTCCCTGTCTGACCGTGACAAGGAGGCAGATTCAAGAACACAAAAGGGAATTCGGTGGTCATGTCCAAAGTAACAATGTGGAGATTTACAGGGCGAAGGCAAGAGAATGATACGAATAGAGACTCTCATTTACTTGCTGTGTCGAACCAGCAGAGCTAATGTAGGCCTCAAATTGCACTGACACGTGTTGTGATTAAGAGTGAACTCACAGTTCAATCAACGGAAGGTGGGGATTTAGAAAAGTTTACATTTATACAATCTCCTCACGTCAACGCAACAACAAAGTGTTTTAATTACCGCCAGTGGAGAGAACCCTGTTCCTGGAGATGGGACAAAGAGCTGGCTCAGGGATATCAATCCACATTGCTCTCTTTGCCACGAGTTCAGAGGGAGAACATTGGAGGGACAAAGGAGAGAATAACGATCTGTGTCGGAGGGTGACGAACTGTTCATGGAGACTATTCCTGGCTAACAATAAGTCGTGTGTAACAGCAGATGATATGATAACACGGCCTCGTGTGGGTGTGGTAGGGATCAAGGGCATGGGGGTGTTCGGGTCCAAATAATATTGAACTCGATCTTGAAGACTGGAGGATTCCAAACGGAAAATGAGGCGCTGGTCTTCCATCTGGAGCGGAGCTTTGTTGGAACACTGCTGCATGTCTGAGACAGAGATGTGGGCCAGGGAACAGGGTGGCGTGTTAAAGTGACAGGCAACCAGAAGCTCATCGCCTCTGGGTGGGCTCGATCCACCAACTTTTCGATTAACAGCCGAACGCGCTGACCAATTGCGCCACAGAGACAGGCGATGACGTGGGCTGCGCCATCGCTTAGGGGAGGCTATTAGTGAATTCATAATTCAGCCTCCCGGCCTCGAATTCCAGTTGTCGTCTATCAGTTTTACTTTTCCATAATAAAGCCTGGGACATTCATTGTGGAGACACCGGGGACAGGCTGGAGACACATCCATGTCAGGAGGAACTAGCTTTCTTACTCCGGGCCGTCACCCTTCGAGCCTTTCCGTGTTTTGCCTGTTCCCGAGTTCTCTCATTGGCTCGGAGGCGAGAAGGGGTTTGAATTCCTGATGTGCAGGAACGACAATTCTTTCAATGTCTCAGATCAGTTCATGTCCCGAGAACATCAGAGTCAATCTCCCGGCCTCTTCAACAAGGGGACGGTGTCTGGACTGTCTCTACTCAGTCGGACAGTTCATCTTTCATTCTCCTCGAAATCCGCTTCCCAAAGAGTTTCTAAAGGTTCACAAAGCTGGAGACTGGGATTTCTGTTTTGCTTCATGAACATTTTTCCATTTCGTAACTGACAATATTTTGCCAAAACATCTTCCCAATTGTACGCCATGATTCATTTCCAGGGATGAGGAATTTCCATTTTGGAGAGACATTCCCAAGGTTGCGAATGTTCGCTTTGGAGCAAAGAAGGTTAACTGGAGATTTCCTGGGGCTGTTGATCATGATGGGAGAAAAAGCGGTGGGAATGGGCAGATTAATGATCAGAAGAATCAATTGCCACTGACCAGAGTCAGTTACCAGAGGACAGGGATTGAAGTTCTTGAATGAAAAGCAGCACTTGTGCCTAATAAACATAGAGAATACTGCAGGAAGCCAACAGGTCGAGCAGCATCTGTGGAAAGGTAAACAGAGCTGACGTTGTGAGGCTGGTACGTTGTTTGTTCACAACCCGACTTTCCTGCATGGCAATCAATTCCCAGACATGAGAAAACTGGATTTTATCGAGACGGGTTTTGTGAAGTTTGAGCGATAATGCAGCCAACAAGAAGTCATTTAAAATCGCCAGTGAAGAAAGCATAGTCAGCAGGTTACCACCCTGAGCGGGGGAGCCCCAAAGGATCTCTACGCCAGCACCTTAAGTGTTCGGCGACAACTACACGCCCAAAGTTGTGGTCTAAAATTTCTCATGGAATGGTTCTAACAGGAAAGGTGAGTATTGGGCTTTTCCTGTCCGCGCCATAGTCCCAACGTATCCTGTTCCCCTGGATTTGATCAGGATAGAGGAGGCTGATGGGAGATCGAACTGAACTACACACATTGATGAGTGATAGAACAGGTGGGAAGGATCCATTCCCATGCATAGAGAGATTAATAATCAGGGCCGAAAATAAGGAGCCACTTCAAGAAATTTGGGGTTCATTCAGCAAAGCTAATGTGGAACTGTTCACAGAAAATTGTGGTGAAAGTCTCTCGAGTTATTTTGATGAGAAGTGTTGATGATGCTAATACAATCGATAGGATGAACGTAGATTGGTAAATGTATTTGGTGACAGTTCTGTTCTAGCCCTGTGAGCGAAACCTGGATCTGAAGGAATAAAAGGGACATTAACAACATCGATCTGAAATTGGATACGTGACAAGAAACAGAGCCATCATTAACAGTTGGCTTTTGAACTGGAAAAGTATTCTCGTGAAATTAGCTTGTGGCTTGAGATATGCATGGTCAAGATAATTTAGGTAAAACACGGAAACGCTATCCTCATCAGCAGACAGTGAAAGGATTACAAGATGCAAATTAAACATTTTCGATAAGTGATACAGGGGACTGGGAAGATAAGTATTATAAACTGTGAACAACAAAGTTCTGGAGCACAACACTTACATTCAAAGACCGAAAACATCCAGGTCCTGATTAATCAGATTGCATTGTGGTGCTTTTCTGCAAAACATCCACTTGCAATGTCCTACAAAAGAGTGACAAAACCCATCCCTGTCATCCCAGGATAGAAAATACGAAGGGATGAACCTTTGCTTATTTTCTGAAGATACACAAAGCTAAGACTGGGTTTTGGTGATTGTTTCCTTTCCACTCCCAGGAGCCGCAGTGATTGAGGCGGTGAGTTGGGGAAAGGAAAGTGTGCCCGTGAGCAGCGTGTGGGGCTATTTCAGCTTCCCCTCATCTGACAGCGCTATGACGTGACTCCGATGTTCTCAGGGACATTTACTGACGCGAGACAGTGAAAAGATTCTCATTCCCGCAGATCGGGAATTCAAACCGTATGCCGGCTTCAGGACAATGAGAAAGATTAATTGGGGTGTGTGAAGAAACTGTGAGCTGCACTTCAAACAGGTCGGTGGAGTCAGATGCGTCATCCATTGCGCCCCGGCCTGTGGGTATCTCACGCCGCCATGCTGCAGAGTTCTGACGTTAACATGGACATGCGCAGCAATGGGAACCATCAAAAGGTGAACAACCAAAGATAATCACCGTCACTGATTCCCTTCCACAGGCCCAACTTTGTGAAGCAGTATCTTTCACTGGCAAAGGAAACACCCTTGTCCTCAGGTGCCTGCTTCATTTCGATCACGATTTCAAGCCCCTCACTGTTCTAAACTCATTACCAAACACTTGGCTCATCGCCTCAAAAGAAGCTCTGCGGGTATCTGCTTGTTCCACCCGAACAGGCAGTGGGTTGCAGATACCCACCAGTCCCAATGTGAGTGAAATACTTTTCCCCCTCCACTGATTTGAATCTTAAAGAAGAAGCCGGGGAGCAAGCTCCCTTTCTTTTCGACGACATTTCTCATTTTGTACTCGGCAGGACTCACACCTGCGTGGGGAAAACGCAATGGATTTCAAGTCCATCGCATGAACCACTCGGCCCACGAATACAGAACCACACTGACAACTTCACTTCCCAGGTCTGTCTGCCTGTGGAGCTGAGAAAGAGTGAATCATCGCAGAGTTTGTTTGAATCCAATCACTTCACAGTGATTCGAAAGGAATAAATATCTGCACATGGCGAGTCTAGGTGTTTCATCCCAAAAGGTGAAATGAACTTTCCGTTAAAAACAACACGAGAAATTGCAGGAGGAACTCAGCAGGTCAGGCAACATCTGTGGGAAGAGAATCAGAGACAACATTTCAAAATTCTGTTTTCTCCTACAGGTACTGTCAAACCTGCTGAGTTTCTCTTTTAATCTCGGCTTCTCAGCATCCGCAGTCCCTTCCATTAGACATTAATTCAATTCAGAAACCCCTTTGTGGAGAGGATTTCCGTTTGGGGAACATTTTCCTGACCCCATTAAAAGCATACAGCTTCGAAGCCAAGGAAGAACAGCGAACACACCGCCCCTGGGTGGGCTCGAACCACCAACCTTTCGGTTAACAGCCGAACGCGCTGACCAATTGCGCCACAGAGACAGACGCTGGCGAGGCTGCACCATCGCTTAGATGAGGCTATTAGTGAATTCATAATTCAGACACCCCGCCTCGAATTACAATTGTTGTCTCCCGCGCAGTCTTGCGAGAGATCCCGGCTTTCTTAACTTGACTTGTGCAAAAATGCCCGATTAAACTTCTCAAAAAGAACCTCCGTGAAACGAGGCTGGGCTCCCTGTAGTACGAATTGGACAGGAAGTGAAATGATTGGAGATAGCATTGAACAGGTTGACGTGTTTACTTCCTTAAATTTCTGATCCCTCTGCCAATTGGCACGTGGCTTGGGCAGTAATGTTATTACACACACTGGACCAGTGGGATTTTAACCTGAGCCTCAGGGCTCTATGGGAGACTACAGCTGCACCACAAAAAACTCTAGTAAATAGGTCCACTTCTGTTGAATGAGAGGAAACAGCTTCCTCCTCAACATGATACACGACCACTGTACCCTCCGTGCCCATTACAATAAATTGAGCCGCCTCCTGTTGAATGAATGATTGGGAACCCCTCTCCGAGCTCCAAGAAGCGGCGGGCCCGGCTGGAGGCTGGATTTGCTCAAGGCTTGTATCTATTAACTTATTTAAATGGTACCTACTGTAAAGGAGTATGGTTTACATGAAAACCAGAGTATCATGTCAGAGTGTTTGTTTATATTTTGCAGTTGTAGTTTATAAAATACACTCCCTGGAGGAGCACCTTCTCTGATGCTGCATTTCCTGCCTTCTGCCCTTCCCCCATTTGTTATCTCTCATCTCGATTTTACATTTTCAGTCAAATTTCATTTCACATTAATCAGCCTTGGTATTCACTGTGTATCATTAATTAATCTGTTGGATTGTTGTAAAACAAAATTAATGGTGTAATTTCATTTATGTTGTCTGAGTTTGACATTGAATATGCAGGTGTGAATGCTAGTAAGTTGTAAAAATAAATCAAGAACTTGTGCTTTTTAAACAAAAAGAGTTCAATGGTATTCCTGGCATTGTCTCCTTGGATGATGATGATTATAGTGTGACCAACAAACCATTTCATGCAGTCACCCAGTTTAATTAAAGTCTTTTGGAAAATAATTCTGGCAGGCAAATATTTATACAACCCAAAATACGGTCGGTAATCATGTGTATTCTTATCTTTTAAGCCGTAACAGATGGCATTGCGTGGCGGGTTGAGAATGAAACTTCGCTGGAAAGAATGTAGATTGATGAGGGAAGTCAAAATGTCAGGGTCTCGGGCCACAATCTATTAGTCTGGCTTGATTGCATGAGTGGTGGTTCTTCAAAAGCACCTTCCAAGTCATGACCTCAACCACCAAGAACAGACAAGTGTGAACACAGGATTCCGACTGCAAGATATATCGCATTGTTTCTTTGTTATTGACCAAAATGCTGGAAATCACTCCTGAACATTGTTGCAGACCACATCATATTTGTGAAGCAATTTAAGAGGCAGTTCGGCACCACCTTTTCAAAGTCAGTTTGGGAAGAGTTGTTGGCACAGCCAATGATATTCACATCTCATGAAATAGTAAGCAAAGAGCCCACAGTGTTGGGAGGCTGTACGTTAGCATGGATAGAGGATTGGCTAACTACCACAGTTGTGGTAAGGGACATGTTCAGGATGACAACTTGTAACTAGTGGTGTACCACAGGAATCAGCACTGGCGCCAACATTATTTACAATATATATACGAATTACTTGGATAAGTAAAGTGAAGGTACTATTGCTAAATTTGCAGAAGACACAGTTGATGTGAAAGCAGGTGGTGAGGATGACATTAGATAGAGGGATTTGGAATCACAACCACGAATCTCTTCATCCACTTTCAGTGAGTAATAGGGAGGCTAATTGGAGGTTGGCCTTTTCAATAGAGTAGAAATGTAGGGAGGTTATAGTGAATCTATGTAAGGCATTAGTCAGGCCACAACTGAATACTGTGAACAGTTTAGGGCCTTTTACCTGAGGAAAGATATATTGGCATTGGAGGCAGTCCAGAGAAGGTTGACCATGATGATACCAGGGATGGAAAGAATGTCTTATGAGGAGAACTGAATAGGTTGGGCCTGTGCTTATTAGAAGTTAGAAGAATTAGAGGTAACCTTACTGTCACGTACAAGATTCTGAGGCGACTTGACAGGCTAGACGTGGAAAAGTGGGTGAGTCTGGGACCAGAGGAAGTAACCTCCAAATAAGAGATTGCATGTTTAGGACAGATAGGAATTTCTCCTGAGGGCAGTAAATCTGTGGAACTTGATACTACAGAGGGCTGTTGAGCCTGGGTTGTTACGTGCATTCAAGGCTGAGATAGATTTTTTTTTAACCAGTAAGGGAATTGAGGATTATGGGGAAATGGCAGCAAAATGGAGTAAATGTTTCCCAGAATTACCGTGATCTGAATAAATGGCAGAGTCAACTCAATGGGCTGAATTGAATAGTAAATAGTGAGGAGGAAAAGCATGCAACTGGCAATTACAGACCAGTCAGTGTTGGGAAGCCTAGAGATTGTAGGGAGTTGGTGGCATTTGGGCATTGTTACTGGATTTAACATCTGGAGTTTCAAATTGATGCTGCTATGGCCCCGATGCAATTTGAAATCAATTTATGTATCTGGAATATAAACTTATCGCTGCTTTGGTGATCTTATCAATTGTCATAAGTACCTATCTTGTTCACTAATAACCTTTTTTTTAAGGAAGGAAATCTTCAGTCCTGTCCCAGTTTGGTGAATGTGTCACCCTTAATCGAAAGTCATGTGGTTGACTCTTAACTGCCCTCTGAAATGGCACTTGGTTATTTTTTGGGAGACCAAGTGTCACGTTCCATGAATGAATAAAGAAAAATATTCAGGACAAGATTGTCAATGTCACTGTCAGTGAAGGGAAGAGTGTGATCTAGTGATACTGGTTAAGTAGCCCAGAGATCTCGGTCTTCTGAGAACAAAAATTAAAATCCCATCATGGATGCTAGTGGACTTTATTTTCAACGAATAAAAAGATCTGGAAGTGAGAGTTTGTCTCTGTACTGGCAACCAGGAAACCATTATTGGCTAAGACAATGAATTGCAGATGTTGGAGATCAGCAACAAAAGGCACAATTGCTGGGGAAATGCAGCAGGTCTGGCAGCATCTGTGGAAAGAAAACAGTTAATGTTTTGAATCCAGCCTAATTTTGAAGGGCCACCGGACTCAAAACAGTAACACTTTCGTCTCCTCATAGATGCTACCAGAACTGTTATTTTTGTCCAATCATTATAGAGTGTTGTGAAAGTGTTCTTTTAGGGAGGGAAATCTACCACTCACAACCCTACACACGCGTGCACACGCTCACATCACGTGACTCCAGACCTACTACAATGTGGTTGACTCTCAACTGCCTTCTAGCATGTAGCCAATTGCTCAGTCCAAAGGCCATGAGGGATGGGGAGCAAATGTTGGACGTGCGAGCAACAATCCCATCCCTCAAAATATTTTCTTATATATTATAAAGCATAGGTTAATGAAGGACAACCAAAACCAACTGCTATGGGAAAGTCATGCCCAACTAACCTGATTTGCTTGTAGTCATAAATATTGTTTTAAAACCCTCTTCAGAGAGGACATTGGTGCCATCATTGTTGCAATACTGCATGCAATTCTGTGCTTTCTGCTGCAGGAAGGGTGTTGTGAAACTTGAAAGGGTCAGAAAACATTTACAAGGATGCTGCCAGGGTTGGAGGGTTTGAGCTACAGGAAGAGGCTGAATAGACTGGAGCTATTTTCTCTGGAGCTTTGGAGGTTGAGGGGTGACATTAAAGACATTTATAAAATCATGAGGGACATGGGTAGGGTAAATCGGCAAGGTCTTCTCCCTTGGGGTTCGGGGAGTCCAAAATTAGAGGGCATAGGTTTAAGGTTAATGGCAAATGGAGTTTAATATAGATAAGTGTGAGGTCTTACATTTTGTATAGTCAAATCAAGGTAGGAATTTCATGGTGAATGGCAGGACCTTAAGGAGTGTAGTGGAACAGAGGGATCTTGGAGTACATGTTCACAGTTCTCTGAAAGTGGAGTCACAGGTAGAAACGTTTGGCACACTGGCCTTCATCAGTCATGGCATTCAGAATAAAATACCGAATTGGAGCCGAGATAAGCACCAAATAATAACACATACCAACAAACACCAAATCTGTTTCATATGCAGTATTTCAAACCAAGAGATGTAAGGGTGCAGGTTCATAGCTCCTAGAAAGTGGAGTCATGGGTAGACAGGGCAGTGAAGAAGACTTTCGGCATGCTTGCTTTCACCAGTCAGAGCACTGAGTACAGGAGTTGGGATGAATTGTTGCAGCCGTCACAGATTCCACACAACAACACAAGACGTGACCCTGCCCTCCCCTGACTGACTGTCACTTTGCATATCAGGGGGAGACACCCTTTTAATTGTGATGATCAGGAAACAGGCCATCCTTCAAAAAAATGGATTTGTTCATAAATATTTTGACAGAGGAAGGAAGTTGCAGTCTGGGTAAAGATCAATCTTCATTCAGAGAGAGAGAGAGAGGAAGAGCAGCAGCAGCAGATTCAGAAGTTCAGGGTCCAACTTCTGAAAAGACCTTGTCTGATTTGCAGTTGTTCCTGGGCTTGTAATATCGTACTGCAGCATATTGTAGATCTTCAGTAAGAGTGTCAATACTGCACTAAAAATATCCGTTCAGCAACTTGAGTCCATGTGAACTCTTCGTGGAGGTATGCAGTCTGCCCCATAACCCTGTCGGTTTACAGTTACATATAGATCGACACAAAGATCTTTGGGATTGAGAGGAAAGAATGTTCCACAGTAGCTAGAATTACGTTCAGATTTTCTATCATGGACTGACTGTGATGACCCTTGCAATCACTTCACTGGAATATTACAAGAGAAGAATTTGGCGGCAGAAATCTCAGACCAAACATCACATCAAAGTCTGACAGTCACTTGATTCACGAGGACGTGGATATTGATGGCCGTGAAAACAAAGGGGAAAAGGCCTGTCTGCTTAGTTAGGTTTTAAACGTAAGTGTGACTGGAAACTCAGAGTCTCGCATACCCTCACACCAGAGTAGGGACTGGAACAAGCTTTACAGACTGAATGAGTGTTCCAATTATCAGAGGGTTCACCAGTAACACCACACACATGCTGTAAGCGCGAGTGAGTTTTCAACTGATTGTTATGGTCTGAGACAGACGAGGGCACCTGCACCATGGAGAAACCGTGGAAATGTGGGGAGTGTGGGAATGGTTTCCCTTCGCCATCTACGCTGGAGATTCATCGGCGTTTGCACACCGGGCAGCGGCTGTTCGCCAGCACTCAGTGCAGGAAAGGCTTCACTCAGTTACACCACCTCCTGGCCCACCAGTGGGTCCACACCAGCAAGAACCCGTTCATCTGCCCCGTGTGTGGGCAGGGCTACACTTAGTCACACCACCTACTGCCGCACCAGCGGATGCACACCGGGGAGAAACCGTTTTCCTGCTCTGTGTACGGGAAGGGCTACACCCAGTCGTATCACCTGCTGCTCAGCTTCCGCTGCCACACTGAGGAGAAGCCGTTCACCTGTCCCGTGTGGAGCAATGACTTCTGTGATTCCTCCACCCTGCGTAAACACCAGCGCATCCACACCAAGGAGCGGCCGTTCACCTGTCCAGTGTATGGAAAGGGCTTCACCCAGTCGTGCAACTTGTGGAGACACCAGCAACTTCATAAGTTAGATGGCGCAGGGATTCGGGTTGGACTCTGCTGTTACCGCTGCTGAGAGTCTCATCTTGAACCCTGTTTAGTGGGTGAAGTGGGAGGGGCAAGGGGTTCCTTTATGCTGAATGGCCGCTCTCTCACCCACTTTACTTCCAGTGGGGGCTGATGCTCTCTGAGCCTGGGATTGCACCTTCCCTACGGAAACAGTCCACAGAAGCGGCTGAAGTGCAGGGAGATCTGAAATAGATACATTTGTCTCTGTCCCATTGAGTCTCCACCACAGTCAATCCAATTGGGCTCTGTCAGTGTTTATGCTCCACCTGAGCCTCCACCCACCCCTTCATCACCATACAGGTATCCCCTGCTTTTGGAAAGTTGATTTTACCCCCTACCCCCTCCCCGCCCAAGCCTGTGCCAATTCTTAATCCTAACTTCGACCTGCTATTTATTTCCGATGCATGGTTTCTGTCCCTGTATTCACCTCCCCTTCATGTGTCTGTCCAGATACACCTTAAGTGTTGCTAAGGTGCCTTTTTCCACTTCGTCCACAGGCAGTGCATTCCAGGCATCCACCATCCAACTGTGTGAAAAATCTTCCCTTTCAATTCTCCCCCTGACTGTCCCCCTCTCGCCTTGAACTTGTGCCCTCTTGTAATTGACTTTTCCACCCTGGGGGTGGGGTGGGGGAAGCCTCTGACTATCTAACAGACTATTTGGATCAACCCCAAACATCCAAAGAATAATCCACACAGACCCATTTCCCTACCCCTATTACTCGACATTTACCCCTGACTAATGTACCGAACATTCACATTCCTGAACACTGTGGGGCAATTTAAGCACGGACAATCCAACTTAACCTGCCAATCCCTGGGCATTGGGGTAATTTAGCATAGCCACTCCACCCGAATCCACACATTTGGATTGTGAGAGGAATCCGGAGGAAACCCATATCGACACAGGGAGAATGTGCAAACTCCACACAGACAGTGACCTGGGACTGAAATCGAACCAGTTTCCCTGGTGCTGTGAGGCATCAGTGCTAATGATTGAGCCACCATGCCACCCCCGTCCAGTCAATCTGTGTGTCTCATCATTTTGTTGAGGTTATCTCTCTGCCCCATCTTCACAGTGAAAATAATCCAGGTTTATCACATTCTCTGCTCATAATGAGACCTCCAGACCAGGCAGTGTCCTAGTGAACCTTCTCTATACCCTCTCGCAGAGCATCCATGTCCTTCTGGGAGTGTAGGGACCAGAACTGCAAGCAATATTCTGAATGTGGCCGGAATAAATAGCTGTAACATAACTCGTCAACTCTTAGACTCAAGGCAAACGTGCTGTGTGCCTTCTTGATCACGTTACCCGCCAGTATTGCCAATTTTGGAGATCTATATGGCCAGATCCCTCTGTATGCGAGTGCTTCTTTGTGGTCTGAAATTTATCGTTCAATTATTGTATTTCCTATGTATCTGTACCCAGCTTCACTTTAATTGTGTTCCCCTCTTTATCTCTTTTCCCCCATTCTCACCCCTCCACACATCAGCATATGATAAGATTATAGGAGCAGAAATTATGCCATTCAGCACATTGAGTCTGCTCCACCATTCAATCATGGCTGATAAGTTTCTCAACCCCATTCTCCCCATAACCTTTGATCCTCTTGATACTCAAGAAACTAGTTATCCCCAGCTTAAATGTATTCAACGATCTGGCCTTCACAGCCTTCTGGGGCAGTGAATTCCATAGATACACCACTGTCTGTCTGAAGAAGTTTTCCTTATCTCCGTTCCAAAAGGTCTTCCCTTTACTTGAAGGCTGAGCCCTCGGGTCCTCGTTTCTCCTACCTATGGAAACATTTTCCCAACATCCACTCTGTCTAAGCTATTCAGTATGCTGTAGGTTTCAATTAGTTCCATTGTCATCTTCTAAACTCCATTGAGTATAGACCAAGAGTCCTCAAATGTTCTTCATATGTTAAGCTTTTCAATCCTGGGACCTTTCTCATCAACCTGTTCTGAACATGTTCCAGGGCCAGTACATCCTTCCTGAGATATGGAGACCAAAACTGTGTACAGTACTCCAATTGTGGCCTGACTGGAACCTGAAAGATCCTCAGAAGTACATCCCTGCTTTTATATTCAAGTCCTGTCAAAATAAATGCCATTGTTGCATTTGCCTTCCTAACTACTGACTCAGCCTGTAAGTTTACCTTGAGAGAATCCTGGGCTAGAAGTCCCAAGTCTCTTTGCTCTTCGGATTTCTGAATTTTCTCCCCATAATCCTTCTTTTCCAGGGTAGCAGCAGAGACTTCCAGACACACTGATTTGTATTCCTGGATATCCAGGGATCTCAAGAACTGCCAGTATCTCAGGAGGAATCGTTATTCTGGGAGGAGGCAGAGAGGAGAGTGGTGTGCACCTGTAAACTCCAGAGCTTCCCAAACTTCACGAGTCAACAATAACTCTTTCTGGACCAAGAAACGAAAGGGCCGACGAGAAACTGTGACACCACAGGAAGTGAAATTAGGCCATTCAGCCCATTGAGTCTGCTCCACCATTCACTCATTCTTGAGTATCAAGGGGGACAAAGGTTACAGGGAGAATGGGATTAAGAAAAATATCAACCATGACTGAATGGAAGAGCAGATTCAATATGATAAATGGCTTAATTTCTGCTAATGAACATCCATGGGAAGAAGGAGGCAACACAATAAGTTGTTTCTTGGGACAGGCAAGATAATGTTGTTTAATAATGGTGTGACAAAAGAACAATTAATTCTGCCTGCAGAAGGAAAGCCCTGATATAGAGGGGGAAATTGCAGGGCAGGCTGTTTCAAACAGACAGCTAACCCTCAAGGATAAGAAGGTAAGCTGCAGACCTGAGGTCTCCAGCAATGTAAGGTGATGTTAGAGTCTGAAAAACAAAAGTCACACCACAGATTGGAAATTGAGGAAACGCCACCAAACTTCAACTCCAGAATGATGCAGCCGCAGCAGTACTCAGAAGAATAATACTGCATCAAACCCCTGGAACTTCCAGAGATGGGCACCGTCGGTGGAAAACCAGTTAACTTCAGACATCAACTGGGTGATAGCCAAGTTTGGGGAGTGAAGCTGAATGAACTTGAGAGGTTTTATTTGTGGTTGCGACGTGCAATAAAGTCCAAATCATTGTTTCAGCAGTTGATTGTCTGTGCGGTTTCTGAGTCAGGAGCCAAATTAAGGTGATTCACCCACAACCACAACAAGAGGCTTGGATTAATATTGACTCCATTGCATTCAAGAGAATGTCATCAATACTGTTACAAAGCGAAGGCTGAATCCCCCCCTCCCCCTCACCAAGATCTCAAACTGAAACGTCCAAAGAGTGGCACGTTGCCCTTTAATCTGTAAAGTCAGTGTGATAAGTGGTGTAACCTGCTGTAGTGTTAAAAGTAAATCCCTGACACTTTACAACCGACAATCAGCAATTTATTTCACCAACTCTCACGGTGAACAAATGAACAAAACTACTAACAAACTGAAGAAATCCTTCCTAACTACTGAGTATTCTGGAATAAATCAAGATTCTTCTGGTATGCTTTTCCAATCAATACATGTCCCACTCAGATGACACAAAATAGAATTTAATCTCTCAGATTACAACCAGGTTATGTGTCTTCCGGAATATTCTGCACCATTTTCTGTCGGGGATGCCTCCTCCGATTCCTCCGTCAGGAATGTCCTTCTCTGTTTTTCTAAATGATGCTTTATCTAATACACAGATGACTGAGAGCGCCAATTCTTTATGATAGGATTGGTCCTGTTGTCAAAACTTTAGGATTTAAATTTAATAAATTTTTGGTAGCCAATGGGGCTGATTTAAATTGATTGGTGAAATTGAAAACCTGTTTTCTTGTCCTGCTAACTGTACAGCCTTTTGTTGCAAATGTTTCAGTTCAAGTGCTTTTTGTTGTGATCATGTTCCTCCTTTAAGAAGATTACGTTGTTGGTTTATTTTCAGGAGGGGTTGTAAAAGGCTTCCCATTCATCTAGGATTAAGGTTTTCACTAATGGTTAACAGATACTGGCTAAGGCAACAATCCGGGAAAAGAGTTTGACATTTTATTTTTCTAAAACGCTTCTACAATGAAAGGGCAGTTGTCCCATTCTTTTCCCCTGGTTTTGGTTTTGGCAAGCAGTCTGTCTGAAGCTGCTGCAGAAAGACATGTTTTCTGATTCAACAGATGTTTCTGGCTGACTCTAAAGCTTCAGGGAAAATAGTACCAGCGTATTCAGCCTCTCCTTGTAGCTCAAACCTTGCAACCCTGGCAACAACCTTCCAAACCTTTTCTGAACCCTTTCAAGTTTCATAATGTCTTAAAAAGACGTCTACTTTGCTCGACTAATGTGGGAGAATTTTCTACATGACGCGTTGTGTCTGAAAGAGCCCTCCCCTGTGCTATGACAGAGCTGCAGTGACTTTCAAAAGCCTGACAAATGCTGTTATCAGTCAAAGATTCATTGGGAGAAGCTTCTCAATCACATCTGTAAATGGAGAAAGTGTTTTTAATAATGAGACATGAATAAAGGCTGCATTAATCTTTTGTTCTGAAGATTTACTCATACATCTCAAAACAGAGCATATGAACCCGGTCAAAAGAAGTCTACGGGAATATAAGACACCACTGCCTATTTGCCGACCAGGACCGACTTTACACAGAAAACATGGACATTTTAAATGAATGGGGTGCCATTCGTTTTAAGATCAGGTGAACTTAAGAGGCACAGCATTGGCTTAGAAAGGAGAGATCCTTGACACACACACAGCCAAAATCATCACTGCCATTATTATCAAATTAGAATTTAGGCTGGATAGGCTGGGATGTTTTTCCACTGGAGCAGAGGAAGTTGAGAGGCAATACTTTCAAACCATGAGGGGTAGAGTTGGCTAAATGGTAGCTGTCTCTTCACTAGAGGAAGGATGTCAAGAGCAAGGACGCGTTTTATGGCGAGAGGAGAAAGATGGAAGAAAAGATGTGGGGCAAAATATTTACAGAGTGTAGTTCGCCTGGGGAAACAGCTGCCAGTGGAAGTGGTTGAAGCAGGTACATTAACAACGTTGAAAAGGCGTTTCAAAAATACATGGGTAGGAAAGCTTTAGAAAGATATGGGCCAAGTGCAGGGAAATGAGGTTAGTGTTGACAAACATTTTGGTCAGCATGGGCCAGTTTGGGCTGAAGGGCCTGTCTCTGTGCTATAGTACTCTATGACTGGAATCTCTTTGTAACTCTGACAGTGTTGAGTATCCACATGAACCAAGATAAAGTGAGGACTGCAAATGCTGGAGCTCAGAGTTGAGAGTGTGGTGCTGGAAAAGCACAGCAGGTCAGGCAGCACCCGAGAAGCAGGAGAATCGATGTTGGAGGCATAAGGACATCCAGATGAATATCTCACTAAATCATGCTGAATAAAGTCTGATCTCATTCGTCGACTCTGATGTGGAGGTGCTGGGGTTGGACAGGTCAGAAGTCACACAACACCAGGTGAGAATCCCAATAGATTTATTTGAACTCATGAGCTTTCGAAGCACTGTTCCTTCATCAGGTGAAGTGATGAAGGAGCAGCACTGATAAAGGAGCAATGCTCCCAAAGCTTGGGATTTCAAATAAACCTGTTGGACTGAAACCTGGTATTGTGTGACTTCTGACTTCAACTTCTTCAACTGCGCATTCATGTTGAACTTGATGGGATACTTTATCCAACTCGGCATAGTAAAATCATATCGCTTGGAGGGGTTCATTTGAAACCTTCCAGGAGGTGAATTCAACAAGATTGAATTATTCAAAGTTACTAAATTCGAAACTTACATCAGGACCGGTAGTCATAGAGAGGTACAGCACGGAAACAGATCCTTCAGTCCAACTCGTCCACGCGGACCAGATATTCTTAATTAATCTAGTCCCATTTGCCAGCACTTGGCCCAAATCCCTCTAACCCTTTCTATTCATGTCCCAACCAAATGTCTTTTAAATTCTGTAATTCTACCAGTCTCCTCCACTTCCTCTGGCAGCTTATTCCATGCACGCACCACACTCTGCATGAAAAGATTTCCCTTTAGGTCCCTTTTAAATCCTTCCCCTCTCACTCTAAACCTATGCCCTCTAGTTCTAACAACATACTGATAAATCATTTCTGATGGAGATGTCAACGTTTTGGGTAGAACCCTTCTTCAGTCCTGAGGGATAATACCTGAAATGCTGACTTCTCCACCTCCTGGTGCTGCCTGCCTTATTGTGCCCAGCCTCCTGTTTGTCTATTTTAGATTCCAGCATCTGCAGTTTTTTATTTTGTCTCTAATAAATGGTGGAGCAGATTCGATGGGTCATAATATCCTAACTTCTGCTCCAATGGTTTTGCGGTCGTAGGTTTGTGCGGGTCTTGGGCTCAATGAGCAGCAGCGCCCACTGGAAGCAAGGTTCATAGAAATATAGAGGCACTACAGTGTGGAAACGGGCCCTTCTGCCCAACAAGTTCAGAGCGACCCTTTGAAGAGTAACTCACCCAGACACATTTTCCTACCCTATCACTCTGCACTTACCCCTAACTAATGCACCACACCTACACATATTTGAACACAATGGGACTATTTAGCTTGGCCAATTCGCCCAAACATGCGCACGTTTGCACTTTGGGAAGACACTGCAACACGCAGAGGAAACCCACGCAGACACAACGGGGAATTACATGCAAACGCCACACAGACAGTCACCCTGAGGATGGAATTAAATCTGGGTCCCTGGCGCTATGAGGCAGCAGTGCTAACCACTGAGCCACCACCCTCCCTCCCCGCCCCCCCCCCCCCACTCCCACAGTAGAAAGCAAAAAAGCCTACCAACTCTCCCACTACCCCCACTGTCAGAAAGGGCAGGAGGATCAGTCCTGGGGGTGACCCTCAGCAGCGTTACCGGCAGAATCTGATTGTTAGGAGCATTGGTGCCTCCGCTGGTGCTTGTTCAAGCTGCAGGACATTGTGAACCTCTGCCCACACTTGGGGCAGGCAAACGGCCTCTCCCCAGTGTGGACCCGCTGGTGCGTCAGTAGAGTGGAGGAGACAGCAAAGCCCTTCCCGCACTCGAGGCAGGCAAACGGCCTCTCCCCAGTGTGGACCCGCTGGTGCGTCAGTAGAGTGGAGGAGACAGCAAAGCCCTTCCCGCAGACAGAGCAGGTGAATGGCCTCTCGCCGGTGTGGACCCGCTGGTGAGCCAGCAGGTCAGAGGAATCGCTGAAGGCCTTCCCACATTTGGGGCAGGGGAAGGGCTTCTCACCAGTGTAGACCCGCCGGTGAATCACGAGGTGGGAGGAGCGAGTGAACACCTTCCTACAATCGGGGCAGCGGAAGGGCCTCTCCCCTGTGTGCACCCGCTGGTGCCTCATCAGGGCGGAGGAATCGCTGAAGGCCTTCCCACACTTGAGGCAGCTGAAGGGCCTCGCCCCTGTGTGAACCCGCAAGTGCCTCAGCCGGGCGGAGGAATCACTGAAGCTCTTCCTGCACTTAGGGCAGCTGAAGGGCCTCTCCCCAGTGTGCTCCCGCCGGTGCCTCAGCAGGGCGGAGGAATCACTGAAGGCCTTCCTGCACTTAGGACAGGAGAATGGCTTCTCCCTGGTGTGACTGCGCCGATGTGTCTCCAGGGCAGACACGACACGGAAGCCTTTCCCGCAGTCGCCACACTTCCATGGTTTCTCCATGGCCGAAGCTACAGTTGCACACAAACGCGTGTATGTCCCCTCCCTGCCTCGAATTCCTCTTTCCAGGCCAGATAACTGTTTCAGGCTCCACACTCAGTGCGTTGCTGCAACAGTAGGGTCTCTCTTCCAGTCCCACTGATGCTGAAAATGTACTGAAACAGGAACCAATTGGATCATAGTTGAAAATTGTTGCAGTCCCGGTGGATTGAGTGACTCACAAATGCTGGAGAATCAGAGTAGAAAACTGCAGGTCAGGCAGCATCTGAGGAGCAGGAGAGTCAATGGTTCAGGCATCAGCCCTTCATGTGTTGATTTTGAAACTTCATCTTCAGATCAAATACTCTGAAAAGAGATCACAAAAGTCAACACTGTCAGTCCAGGGTAGAAATTCAGAACATGCAATTCTACTTTCTGCAGAACATTCTTTTCTTTTATTATTCCACAAAACTGAAAGCACCATCCCTCTCTCTCTCTCTCTCCCCCCCTCTGTTCTCACTCCATTCTAATTCTCCTGAAAGTGCTGATTCAGGATCTGACAGGGACAGAAGAGCAAAACAGTCACAACTGACATCTCTCTGAATTTTGGATATCTGCACCTGAAAATTAATATCTTCCACGACATTGGGATACTGTTGAGAGTGAGCAGGTCTGATTTTTGGAAGCAAACATACAGTGTGTAAATTCAGGATGAACCGGCAATGTAGCTTCTTGGCAACCAATCAGACACAAAATGGTAAACGTGCCCCCACAGGGGAGTTTTAGAATGAGACATCAAGGCTATGACACCAGAGAGAAATTGAACAGACTGGCATGGCAAACCAGAGTCATCTAGATATACAGCACAGAAACAGGTCCTTTGGTCCAATGGTCTATGCTGACCAGATATCCTCACTGAATCTGGTCTCATTTGCCAGCATTTGGCCCATATCCCTCTAAACCCTTCCTATTCATAAACCTATCCAGATGCCTTTTAAATGTGTCATAATTATACCAGCATCTACTACTTCCTCTGGCAGCTCTTTCCTTACACGCGCCATCTTCTGCATGAATTTCCCCTTCGGTTCCTTTTAAATTCCTCGCCCCCTCCCCGGGCCACCTCACCCTCAATCTTTTACTCTATAGTTCTACACTCCCAGAGAAAAGACCTTGTCTATTTACCCTATCCATTCCTCTCTTGATTTTATAAACAATGGAAGCATCAACGTCTCAGGGCGGGGATGGGGAGGGTGGGGGGTGGGGGGGGGGCGGGGGAAGTATGCTGAATGTGCTGGAGCCAACGCGTAAGAAGAGGACACAAAACCTTGAAGCTGCAATGAGGAACACTGCATGTGCTGTACTTGTACCTGTTGATTTTATTTGTGGGAATCAAGTGCATTTTAAAAATAAAAACAAACAAGATATCTATCCCTCCCCTTTCCCAATCTCCTAATGCTGTCCTGGACACAGAGTGAGAGAATTGGGAGCAGGAGTTGGCCATTTGAGCCTGCACCAACATTGAACACATCATAACTGAATATGAATATAACTACAGCCAGGTGGATAGATTGGGTTTTCTTTCACTGGAGCAGAGGAGATTGAGAGGTGACCTTATAGAGGATTATAATATCATGAAGGGTACAGATGAGGTGAAAGGCAGGTGTCCTTTCCCTAGGGTGGGGCGTTCAAGATTAGGGAGCAAATTTTGAAGGGGAGAGGAGAAAGATTTTAAAAAGATATGAAGAGCTCTATTTCTTTCTCCGGTTTGTGTGTGGAATGGGTGTCCAAAGGGAGTAGTGGATGCATGTAGAGTGACAATGTTTAAAAGACATTTGGAAATGTACATGAACAGGAAGGGTTCGGAGGGATATGGGCCAATCACTGGCAGATGGGACTAGTTGGGTTTGAGAACATAGTCAGCATAGACTAGTTGGTCCGAAGGGTCTGTTTGTGTGCTGTATGACCGTGCAGCTGTTCTGTACTGGTCTTAAAACCATTTTCTTGGAAATCCAAGATGGCGGTGGTTTGAGTGGTCAGCTGTGCTGGGCTCTGTGCCATACCCCCGGCAAGGTGGACTTTTGCCCCCTCCCCCCACCTCATTAACCATCCGTAGGAGAAAACAATCGCTAATATAAACTTACTGAACGTCTAGAGCTGCTATAATTGTGGTTTGACAGCTTTAGGACCAGAATGAAAGCAAATGAAGGAAAAGGGCCGACAGGGGTGCAGCAGGTAGGGCACTCCCCTACTGCATCGGGGGCGCCTGGAGCCATTGCTCAAACTCCCAGGGCAGACCCTTTGGGTTTAATGGGGCAGCAGCAGTTACTCTCGGTGTTTGCCAAACTCTGAGATAAGATTGAAGCAGCGGTGGAACCGCTATCTGCCACACTGGAAAAGCATGGAGCAGGAAATTCAAATGTTGGCCCGAAGAGAATAGGCAGCGGAGGAGAGGACCGTGGCATCAAGACCGTGGCGGAGGTCTCAGGAGGAAGGATCTAAACGCTGGAAGACCAGGTTCGGGTCCTTCAGGAGCAAGTGGACGACCTGGAAAACTAAAGTAGAAGAAATATCTTACAGCTCGTGGGTCTTCCGGAATGTGAGGGAGGCGAAGACTTTATTGGATTCCTGGGGCTGGAGTTGGAGTCGGGCCTGTTGAGTGTGAAGCGGGCCCACCGGATCGAAATGCGCAGGTCCGGGTCGGACCCGCAGCCCCGCGTGGTCCGAGTGCGCCTCCTGCATAAAAGAGAAAAACAGTTAGTGATTGTAACAGCAAGAAGACTGGGAAGAGATCCACAGGCTTTCATGCACAAAGGCTCAAGAATAATATATTTTCAGGACTTCTCGGGAGCCTGGATTAAGAAAAGGGCATTTGATGAAGTTAAGAGTTAATTAAGGGATCTGAACAGAAAATATTCTTTGAGGTCCCTGACCGTATTGCGTTTCTCTCATGGAGGGATGGTATATAATTTTTATTCAGCAGAAAAGGCGAAGGACTTTGCAAATTCTCTGAATTAAAGAAATCGAGTCGGGGTGAAGGCGGGAGGGACATCATTACTTTTTTGCCCCTTTTCTTGTGGTTATCGGCTTTATACGTACTGCCTTGACGTAAAACTGGAATTATATAGTATATCAGTCAGTTAGGTATTGTCTGAGGCCATTTCGTTACTGCTGTCCTTTTGTGTTTGGATTGGGGGTGGCTATACCTGTGCTTAAGATGTATGGAGAAGGGGTGTGGGGAGATGGGCAACCATTGTTAACTCTCAGAATGTAAATAACATGTTTTTTTCAATCTGTGAATTGCCTGGAGTTTGGGGCACAGCCTCAGTGGGAAGGAGGCAGGATGGTGGCAATGGTGGGGTTGGGGGGTTGAGGGGGGAGATCTCTACATAATTGGGGTTTATTTGCGCATTTCCTTAAGTTATATGTGGTGGTTAGATTTTTATTTATAGTAGTTTTGAATAGGAGCAGTTTTTAGACTTTATAGAGTTAATGTCTTTGTTGCTCACCACACCTCAGATAAGCTTCCTCCTCTTAGGAAACCACGGGCTGCCCTGGATGACCATGGCTACTGATTCATTCAGGTGGTGCCCCTGGAATGTAAAAGGGAGCCATTCCCCCATTAAAAAGAAAGACGGTGCTGTCAAGCCTCAGGAAGGAAAGGGTGGACACATTTAACTGATAAGGAACATCTGAAACTGCAGCAAGGAGGTTATGATAGGGTATTATTCTCCTCCTTTAGCTCCAAGTGTAGAGGAGTGGCTATACTGGTAAGAAGGAACCTCCCTTTCCAGGTAATTGAGCAAATTAAGGACAAACATGGACTGTCCGTCATTCTTAAAGCTCTAATACATGGTGAAGAGTATGGCGTCCTGAATGTGTATTGTCCCCCCGGTGCACCCTCTTAAATTTCTAATTGATGCAGTTGCTAAATTAATGAGTCTTGGGGTACGCCGCATGGTCACTGGAGGGGATTTTAATCGCCTAATAGATCCCGAGGTAGACAGGGTGCCAAGGGGCCAGGCAAGTACACCCGCGCAACCTAAGCAGTTGATGGACATGTGTGAGGAGTTGGGATTAGTGGATGTGTGGAGGCATCTCCACCCTAATGGAAGAGACTTTACTTTCTCTTCCAACCCACACAAGTACCACATGGGAACTGACACTTTTTAATGCCATTGGATTGCTTGGACAGAACATTGGCTTGTGAAATTGGCAATATTGCTGTCTCGGACCATGTGCCAGTGTAATTAGATGGTAAAATCAAGAGTGGTGGAATGGATGCACAGCACTGGTGCATGGACCCATTCCTGTTAAGGGATAGCAAATCTGTTGAGTACTTCACAAGAGTTCAGAGCCTTCTGGGATATCAACTCGGGTACGGCCAGTAATCCGGAAATACTGTAGGAGGCCACTAAGGCATCTTTATGAGGCCTGATTATTTTTTATTCAATGACGAGAAGGACGCAGAGGAAGGAGTAACAACAGATGTTGGAGACCCGTCTGCAGATAGCTGAGGAAGTATATTACAATAGCCCTTCACTGGTCAAGCTGCAGCTCTCCGGGCTGCTCCCAACTCATTGCATACACTGGGAAAAAAAAGGTCCGCTTTGCTCAACAAAGATAGTTTGATTTTGTAGATACGCTAGGTAGATATCTGGCCAGAAAGAAAAATGTTTCCCAATCTATTATGTCTGTTAGAGAGAAGGCTGGTACAGTTACCCGTGAGTTAAAGAAGATTTAGGGAATACTTTGCAGGGTTATATCGGTCGGAGGGAGATGAACATGGTGCAGCGAGAATACAGGCCTTTTTTGAGATCCTGCATCTCCCTAGTATAAACACGGAACAGGTTTCCTGTTGAATGGGCCTATGACGATACAGGAGGTGCAGGATGCAATAAAACATCTCCAAGGTGGCAAATCACTGGGGTCAGATGGATTCCCAAGTAAATTCTATGAGGAATTCATAAATATGTTGGTGGGGATGTATCGCTATTCATATGCACAGGATTATCTTCCGCCGTCTCTTAGGAAAGCTAATATCTCCCTCATTTTAAAGGAGGGGAAAGAGCCCGAAGAATGTGCTTCATACAGACCCATTTCACTGTTGAATGTAGATTTTAAAATTCTACCCAAGACGCTGACCCTGAGGTTGGAAAAGGTGTTGTTCTGTATTGTGAAAGAAGATCAGATGGGTTTTGTTAAGGGCCGTAGCTCCTCCAACAATATCAGGAGGGTACTGAACATGGTGCAGGTATGCCAGCAAAGGTTGATCCTGGGTTCGGTGACCTCCCTAGATGCAGAAAAGGCATTTGACCAGATAGAATGGCTGTACCTGCTTGGGGTCCTCAAGCGCTTTGGTCTGGGTACAACCTTTGCTAGGTGGGTGGTGGTGTTGTATAATGATCCTAAAGCAGCAGTCATCACAAATGGCACTAAGTCAGATAACTTTAATACTGGGAGAGGTAGTCAACAGGGGTGTCCTCTTTCACCACTGCTATTTACCTTGCCAATTGAGCCATTAGCTGAAGCTACCAGGAGGATTCCTGAAATAGTGGCGCCAGGAGTGGGAATGGGGGAACATAAGATTACCCTATATGCTGATGATGTCCTTTTGTTCTTGGCCAATCTGGAGGAGTCCGTTCCTCGATTGATTCGAACAATTAATTTATTTGGGTGGGTGGGGGGAGAGAATTAGTGGAGGTGCCTGATCTGAAGGATGGAATGCAGTTCCTGTTTAGATGGTCGTCAAAAGAGTTTTTGCATTTGGGAATTTTTATTACTCCTGCCTTCCACCAGCTATGTAAAGCTAACTGTGTACAATTACTGGAGAGGATAAAGCAGGATTTGCAGCGATGGGACGGATTACAATTTTCATGGTTAGGCCGAATAGCTCTGATTAAAATGAATGTTCTTCCTCGCCTATTGTACCCCATGAGAATGCTCCTGTTGTTGCTACCCAGATGAGTATTACTGAGGCTCAATGGTTGGCTCGGTTCTTTTATTTGGTGTCGCAGCCGCCCCCTAATTAAGTTTATCAAATTGCAGCTCTCACAGGATGAGGAGGAGTGGACCTTTTGGACTTGAAGAGATATCAAATCTGCGCTTTCTTAGCATATGTGTGTGACTGGGCACGAGGGGACTCGGGGTCGATTTTGCTTGACGTTGAAGCATTGCAGTTGAGATGTCCCCTACTTAATCTATTATTCATTGAGAAGATGAAATCCGAGACTGAGCAGTGTAAGAGTACAATCATTTTAAATACAGTGAAAGCCTGGAGGATAATGAGGCAAGACAAGGGCAATTGGCTGATGACCTCACTGATTACCCCACTGGTGGCAGCCCAAGAATTTAAACCTGGGGCAATGGACTCCGGCTTTAAGTCATGGGAGAATAAGGGAATCTTCTGTCTGAGAGATTTATTCGAGGGTTAGGTCTTGATGTCATTTAGCCAGCTAAGTCAGAAATATGCATTGTCTAATAGGGACCTTTTCCGGTACTTTCAGCAAAGGGATTATATACAGAGGAATACCACGCTTCTGGCTCAGCATGACAGGTCAAATGTGGAGTAAAGAGTACTCTGTGTACAGGTGCTCTTTCAGTTAGTACGTTGTATCATTTACAGAAGGGACGTACCTTAGGGGATGTGGAGGGACTCTCTAGGATGTGGAATCGGGAGCTAGGATAGGATATTTCATTAGAAGTATGGCAAGATATATGGGAAAATGTAAGGAAAATTTCAATATGTAACACAGCACAGGGCATGCAATTGAAGATTTTACACAGGGCTTATGTGGCGCTAGAGAGGCTAGCTAAGTTCAAGATAGGCACATCACCAGGGTGTCCCAAATGTAAAATTAGTATAGGCACTCACACACTGCTATTGGTCATGTTGTAAGATCCAGAGATACTGGAGTGCTATAGTAAGGGAGCTGAAGGACATCCTGGGGCATTGAAGTTAATGTGAATCCGGTATTTCTTCTTCTGGGGTTGCCAAATTTGCCTTCTCTTGGAGAACACAGGAACAGACTGTGTAACATTCTTAAGCACTGTGCAAGGAAGAACATTTTAATTAATTGGATGTTGGAAAAACCCCCAGGGCTTATGGGGTGGCATATGCTGGTGATGGAGCATCCCCCCCAAGATGACCTCACAAATATGGTGCACCACAAAATAGTAGTTTTACAAGACGTGGCGGCCCTTTCCAAATTATATTGATGCAGACTGATCAGCAGTATTAATTAGAGCTGTGGTATAATTAATACTGCTGATCAAGTGGGAATCAGTCCGGGCGCTCATGGGCCCTGGGAGGGCAAGGCTGGGTGAAAGGAATACGGGTGCAATAACTGGTGCTCCCATGGATGGGAGCCTTAATGGAGGTGTGGTGAGTGAAATAGAATAAAGTAATGTGATAGAATTCAAATGAACTTAAATTATGTTTAATTTTATTTTTATTCAATTTGATTGTAGTTTAGTTTAAGCTAAGTTTGTTCTAGTAGAATAATAGGTAGCTCATTATTAATAGTATCATAATATGACATTGTTGTACTGCTGTTTTTGTGTATTTTGGTATTGTTCTTTTTTGTATATAGAGGTGCTGTGAGAGATTTGAAAAAGTTTCTAATATTTTTTTTTTAATTCTTGCCTTCCCCATAACTATTTTTGACATTCAAAAGTCAGATGAACTCAGCTTTGAATATATTCAATATGTCCCAAACTACAGGAAGGCATCCCCACTTTGAACTAATTTCCTCTTGCTAATATACCACTTGCCTTGCTGATTGCTTGCTGCACCTATGTGACAACTGGCATTGACTGGAATAGAAAGCCTGAGCAGAAGGTATCTGAGGCACGTTTGTACATCCACACATCATTCCTGATGAAGGGCTTTTGCCCAAAACGTTGACTGTTCTGCACCTCGGATGCTGTCTGACCAGCTGTGCTTTTCCAGCGCCACAATTTTCGACTCTGATTTCCGGTATCTGCAGTCCTCACTTACTCCACATCCCAATATATCACCATTTAAACAATTTACCTCCTTTCTGTTTTTATTTCATAGGAAAGGCTATAACTTCACACTGCGTTACTACGTTTACCATGTGTTTGCCAACTGAGACACATACCTGAACCAACTTTGCTGCAAGTCAAGAACTGAACACCAGAGTGAAAAAATAAAATGGAAAAGGGGTGAGAAGAGTGTGTTGTACTCACAGATGTTGGACAGAGGAAAGAAGTTGCAGTCTGGGATGAAGTTAAATCTTCATTCATAGAGAGAGGAGCAGCAACACCTTCACAAGCGCATTGTCCAACTTCCGCATTCAGACAATTGGGGGGAGGCTCTCAATGGCAGGAGGACCACACTCCTTCCGGTCCTTCAGAGCTTCCCATTGGTCGATCAGAAGAATGTTGCGCGCCATTTCCGCTAACAGCAAAGAGCATTCGTCGTATTTTGCTGACACCAGCGTATATGCGCAATGCTTCCTGACACCGAGAAGCATGCGCAGTATGCCCAGTGGAGATGCTGGTCCAACTGCCAATCGGAGAGAAACAAAGGCTGGAGCCACACTTCTTTTGTTTTCCTGGGGCTCAACAGTTTATTCCTTTTGCATTTTGTCTGGCTGCTCAATTTTTGAATGTCTTTTCCCCAGGGTAGAGGAAATTCAAAACTGGAGGGGCATAGGTTTAGGGTGAGAGGGGAAAGGTTTAAATGGGACCGAACTGGTAACATTTTCATGCAGAACGTGGTATATGTATGGAATGAGCTGCCAGAGACAGTGGTCGAGTCTGGAACAATTACAACATTTAAAAGGCATCTGGATGGGTATATGAATAGGAAGGGTTGAGAGAGATATGGGTCAAATGGTGGCAAATGGACCACCAGATTATTTTAGAATATGTGGTTGGCATGCACCGAAAGGTTTGTTTCCCTGCTCTGCAACTCTATGACTCTATTACTACTTAATCTGAACCAACTTCACAAGATGAGGAATTGGCCATTCCATCCTTACAGCCTGTCCTCAACTGTGGCCTAATTGCACAGATTTCAATGCAAGTTTCAGAAAAATGTCTGGAGCTTTTTAAAAAATAATTGAATTTGCTTTCAACCTTTACTGATGTTTTTGAAAATATCATTTTAGCGATTCTCAATGTTAAAGATCAGCCATTTCTCACACCACACCCTCCCATCTCCCAAGTAGAGTCATCACCATCCGCGCTCTCTCGATCCTTAGATGGGCTGATACAAGAAAGGATGAGGGTGGGGGTGCAAGTAGAGAAATTGGACGGGAAACAGAGGCTAGGGGGAAGAGAGAGAGAGAAATGGACACGGGGACAGAGCATTGGAGTTAGAGAAACCCTGGGGGTGCACAGGGTGGGGTGCAAAGCGTTTGTCAGAGAGCGAGAGAATGGGGGTGCAGAGTGTGGGGAGAGAGAATGGACGTGGGTCAGTGGGTGGGGAGAGAATGGAAGGGGGGCAGAGGGTGGGGAGAAAGAGAGCAACAATGAGTGTTAGGAGAGGGTGGGGGGAGAGAGAGGGAATGGATGGAGAGCAGAGGATGGGGGAAGAGAGAGAATGGAGAGGGGCAGAGAGTGGGAGGAGAGAGAGAATGAATGTGGGGAGAGGGACTGAATGGAGGAAAGCAGAGGGTGGACGAGAGACTGGACTGGACAGGGGGCAGAGGGTATGGAGATAGAATGGACGGAGGTGCAGAGGGTGGCGTGTGTGACGGGGGGGAGCTGGGATAGCGAGAGAGAATAGACAGGAGGCGCTGTGGGCATGATTGGATCTTGATTGAATGGGGAGTTGGTGAATGCGTCCCACCCACTCCCAGCATCCCCTTCTTTGCACATGCGCATTGCAGATTTTTGTGAAAGACGCGAGAGAGAGTCTGGAGCGTGAACGCAATTACCCTCAGATCCTGGCATCAGCAAACCACTGCCTTTCTGTTTTAAAAAGTAAATAAAGATGTGGGCAATATACTGGGAACGGCAAGAAGTGACTAAGAAACTGAACCGAGAGTCAGCGCTTTCCGGTGAGGGGAGCTGGGCAAAAACAGGAGGATGGAAGGATGAATTCGAGTTGGAATCCATTGAAAGGTGGAGGAAATGGGAGACAGAGATTTCGGGTAGGAGATAGGGAAGGCTGCTCGGTACAAACTAGAATTCTCTTATCCTATTTCCTGCCCTGCACTGACAGCAATGATCTGTTTTCTCAAGGTATTAGCAGAGGAGGATTTGCTGTTCAGGCGTGCACAAGAAATTTACTCAGGGCCTGAATATCAGCAGCGTTTGAATCCAGGAGGGGAAATTATTTCGAACATCAACGTGACTTGAGAAGCCCCGTGATTATACGCAACCTGCGTGGGAGTGTTCCAGGGTTCTGGCTGTGCAGAGAACTTTAACTCTGCAGCGAAATGTGGACTAGTGTTCTCGCCGTAGACGAGCCCTTCTTTGGATCGTTGAAGCTGCTGAGACGCAATGACCCCTGCACCGTGGAAACTCTATGGAAGCAAATTCAATTCCCCAAACGGGCTGGAGTGTCACCAGGACTGGCATGAAGCCAATCGATTCCTTCAATCCAAGACTGTAGGTGGTGCGGCAGCAGCTGCCTCACAGTGCCGGGGAGTTGAGTTCGAGGCCACCCTCAGGGTGATTGTCTGTGTGGAGTTTGCACTTTCCTACACCCCTCCCCCTACCCCCATCTCTTGGTGCTCTGGTTTCCTCCCAAGATGTGCAGCTTAGAGTGGATTGGGTGTTCTAAATTCAGGGGTTAGCTGCGGAGGTTATTGAGTGGGATGCTCTGAGGGGGGGTCAATGTGCATTGTTGGGCCAGAGGGCCTATTTTCACAGTATAGGGGGTTTGATGATTCCCCCAACGTGTCTGCAGCCTGGCTTCCAGCTGCATCTCTCTGAGGCGAAGGTCCTCCAACATGTGTTTTCCCTAGTTTCCAGCAGCCAGAACCTCCCACCTTCTGCAAATCGAAAGACAAGTCCCACCCTGCCCTCTACAATGTGTGCTATGTAACTGCTTATTCAGTTTTAGTGGCCCATCAGAGGCTGGTAGCCAAGTTCGGAACACATGAGGATGGCATCAACCAGGACCTTGGATTCATGTCACATGACAGGTAACTCCACTTCACTGTCACTCGCTCTCACACCCACACAAAGCACACACTCTCACATTCACACCGATCCCTCTCAGACACACACACATATACACCCTCTCACAGGCTGATACTCTATCACTCGCACACTTTATCAAGCACGCACACACTCACCTATACTCTCATGCATGCGCACTTACATATAAGCCTTTGGTGTGATTTTGTATTTGCAGATACATTGTGCGCTTTTTGAGCCAAATACAATCTACAGGCAGTTAATCCATGTGAGATTTTATAAATTCCTACTTTGGAAATAGAACCAGTCTCACTCAAGATTGGGATACAGACCTTAAGTTGGCTCGAGAATGTGTCTTCAAACAAGTTCTGGGATTTACATATTAATGAACCAAAACCTGCAACCCATTCTAAAAGATGAAAGACTTCACAACAATCTAAGTTGTTCTATATCATTTCTGTTGCATGAAACTGCGATCTATTGCTATAAATTCTCCTATGATCCTTCTCCACAAACACCTGATGAAGGAGCAGTGTTCCGAAAGTTCGTGCTTCCAGATAAACATGTTGGAGTATAACCTGGTGTTGTATGATTTTTAACTTTGTTTCTTGTGAATACATCCCACACTTCCCGGTGCTGCCAGTAAACCTTACAATGTCGATGAAACGATGCAATACCTGCAGAGATGAAAAACTTACAATTTCTAACAATATTAGCTACTCATTCACTGCTCCTTCTGATATACGATATTGGAAACTTAGTGCAAGAGGTTGAAAGAAATGAGCAGTTTTAAAAAAAAAACCTATTGGATCTCATAGCTTTCATTGACAGTCTGAGACTGGGGTTAAGTTCAAGTAACCTTTATTGCCACCCAACTTTGTTACAGCTTCAGATTTCCCCAGCAAAAAAAAAAGTGTATGAAAAGAAGCATTTTTTTAAACAGCTCAAAGCTCACACACTCCTCCCAACTCCACTTCCTTTACTGTTGGTCAGCACTAAGTTGTCCCTTTATAATTGGATTCTTGGTACAGCCTTAAGCTGAAGGAAGTATTGCCTCACTCAGCAATTTCCACCCACACACTGTATCCATTTTAGTTATTCCCACTCATTTGACATGGTGGGGGGGCAGTCAAGAGTCAACTATGCTGCTGTGGGTCTGGAGTCAGGTGTACGCCAGACCGGATAAAGGATGCAGTTGAGATGACTGAGTGAATCCTTTCCCACAATGGCAGTTTCCTTTCCTAAAAGGAACATGAGTGAATTAGATGGCAGTTTCTCACCCCCAAAAATGGTTTCATTATTAGATTCAGAACTCCAAATTTCTGACCGTATTCCAATCCCACCATCGGCCTCGGCTGGATTCAAACCCCGGGAATCCCCGGAACTGAGTTGATCGTCCAGTCGATAATGGCACTCGGCCGTCACCACTTCAATCCCCCTGCAATGGCATGTGAACTCAATAGACAATAGGTGCAGAAGTAGGCCATTCTGCCCTTCGAGCCTGCACCACCATTCATTATGATTATGGCAGATCATCCGCAATCAGTATCCTGTTCCTGCCTTATCTCCATAACCCTTGATACCACTATCCTTGCTAGCTCTATCCAACTCTTTCTTAAACGAATCCAGAGACTGGGCCTCCACTGTCTCCTGGGGCAGAGCATTCAACACACCCACCACTCTCTGGGTGAAGAAGTTTCTCCTCATCTCTGTCCTAAATGGCCTACCCCTTATTTTTAAGCTGTGCCCTCTGGTTCGGCACTCACCCATCAGCAGAAACATATTTCCTGCCTCCAGAGTGTCCAATCCTTTAATAATCTTATACGTCTCAATCAGATCCCCTCTCAATCTTCTAAACTCAAGGGTATACAACCCCTGTCGCTCCAACCTTTCAACATAAGATAGTCCCACCATTCAAGGAATTGATCTCATGAACCTACGCTGCACTCCCTCAATAGCCAGAATGTCTTTCCTCAAATTTGGAGACCAGAACTGCACACAATATTCCAGGCCAGCATGCTATTAGCTTTCTTCACTACCTGCTGTACCTGCATGCTTGCCTTCATTGACTGGTGAACAAGAACACCCAGATCTCTTTGTACTGCCCCTTTACCTAACTTGACTCCATTTAGGTAGTAATCTGCCTTCCTGTTCTTGCCACCAAAGTGGATAACCATACATTTATCCACATTAAACTGCATCTGCCATGCATCTGTCCACTCACCTAACCTGTCCAGGTCACCCTGTAATCTCCTAACATGCTCCTCACGTTTCACGCTGCCACCCAGCTTTGTATCATCAGCAAATTTGCTAATATTACTATTAATACCATCTTCTATATCATTAATATATATTGTAAAAAGCTGCGGTCCCAGCACTGATCCCTGCGGTACCCCACTGGTCACCGCCTGCCATTCTGAAAGCGAGCTGCTTATCACTACTCTTTGTATCCTGTCAGCCAACCAATTTTCAATCCAAGTCAGTACTTTGCCCCCAATACCATGCGCCCTAATTTTGCTCACTAACCTCCTGTGTGGGACTTTATCAAAAGCTTTCTGAAAGTCCAGGTACACTACATCCACTGGATCTCCCTTGTCCATCTTCAGAGTTACATCCTCAAAAAATTCCAGAACTCGCTGGTGGCTCCGCAGGTGGGAGGAGCAGGTGAAGCCCTTTCCACACTGAGAGCAGATTAACGCCCTCTCCATGATATGGACCCTTTGGTAGATTACAGTGTAGATGTCTGAGTGAACCCCCTTCCCGCACACAGAGCATGTGAATGGCCTCTCCCTGGTGTGGATCGGCTGGTGCCACCACAAGTTGCCCACATGACTGAAGCTCTTCTCGCACTTAAGGCAGGTGAATGGCGCCTCTCCGATGTGGACCTGCTGGTGGGTCAGCAGGGTGTAAGAATCGACAAATCCCTTCCTGCACTCAGAGCAGGTGAACGGCCTCTCCCCCAGGTGAACCCGCTGGTGTTTCGGGAGGTGGGATGCATCGA
Organism: Chiloscyllium plagiosum; assembly: GCF_037043375.1. Classification (NCBI taxonomy): domain Eukaryota; kingdom Metazoa; phylum Chordata; class Chondrichthyes; order Orectolobiformes; family Hemiscylliidae; genus Chiloscyllium; species Chiloscyllium plagiosum. Next base: position 36,938,974 of record NW_028270165.1, read on the forward strand.
TGAATCGCTGCCCACACAGAGAGCAGGAGAACGGCCTCTCCCTATTGTGAACCTGCTGGTGTGTCTACAGGTGGGACGACTGAATGAATCCCTTCCCACAATGGCGGCACATGAATAGCCTCTCCCTAGTGTGAACTCGCTGGTGTGTCTGTAGGCTGCACAGCCAACTGAATCCCTTCCCGCATACTGAGCAGGAGAACGGCGTCTCCCACAGTGAGAACGCATCTGTGGGTGTCTAGCCCCAATGGGGAAGGGAACCCATTCCCACAGTCCCCACATTTCCATGGTTTCCCCATGAGGGGAGCATTCTTTGTGTCGCGCTGGATTTGAAATTAAAAACAGAATGGATACATAGTCTCTCCCCACTATGAGGGGTGAGATTTTGATCCCCCAAGCTGAGTAAATTGTTTGACGCATTTTTCACAGACAGTGTACTGAATCTGTCTCACTCGGGTGTCTCAATATTATTCCTGCCACACCAGTGTTCAAAATCTCTCACACAGACAAAAGCAAACATTTCTTCTCGAATTGAATGGCTGCTGATATTCAAGCTCCAATGATTCAATGGCTCTGTCAGAAGATGATGTATCATTTGTTTTCAGATTTCTTTCTGCATGTCTTCCTCCAAAAAGTATCACAAATTGAGTGATCACTGTCAGTACTGTTAAATGAACATAACATCGGTGGCAATTCCTGTAGATTGCTAGATGAGTGCTGACCATATATTATGCAGGACGCAGAAAACCCTCATGCAACATGATAGCCTTAAGTGTGTATGGAGGACAACTTAATTTAGATCGCAATAACCTGGAACAAGCTGTTGACAAAGGTGCTGGAAATGGAGCTGAATCAAGAATATGATAATGAAATGTCAAGGCTGCTTGGGAAAAGAAAGCCAGTGAAGTTATTGAATGACTTCCTGCTGCCCTTGTAAATAAAAAAGAGACAAGAGATATAGAACGTAACTCTATTACTGCATTAGAAGGTGAAAAATCATAGTCACAAAGTTTTTATAACAGCCAATAATATCAGATATACACCATATGAAGCAACAGATGTCGACATTTGAAATCAATGTGCCAATCCCTTAAATACTGCTCAGTTCCATGAGAAACTACCCTTATAATTCTGAACATGAGGAAAGAAGTAAACCTTTTCCAGGGTGCAAACTCTCTCCGTGCCAAACTGAGGGAATACACAAGGAAAGTACCTTTGAGAGGGACAGAGAGCATCTGAGCACCTTTGGAGAGCCTGCTCCCTCCATGGAGTCACTCCAGTTGCTACAAATGAACAGTCTCCACCCCACACCACACCCCGCCACGCCTCTCTCTCCCCCTCCTCCCAGGATGAGGAATGGAAAGGGAGAGACCTTGCTTTGCTCCCAGATATTACCCAGAGGGAGGGAGTTTCACTCTGAAATTGACAGGGCTACCTCCACGTTGTGACGTTCACAATGGAGTGGGGGGGGGGCGCACTGCTCCTGCGCTGCCCTGCAGCTGAGGCACATGGGGAGGGGAGGACACTTTGCAAACTCCTGTCGCTCTTCTCCACGTCAATGCGGTTTGAGTTCAAGCAAAGCACGGGGTTTAATTTTAGCTTTACACTCTCAGAAGACGCCCACCTCTGTGAATCCAACACTTTACCCCCCCTCTCCACTCCATGGAAATATCGATTTGAGAGACTCCAGAGTTGGAGTTGCTACCATACCTATTGTAGGGGGTTTGGTAGAAGCTGTTGATTTTAATGAACCATTTCAATTCAACTTCATCCTTGCCATTCAAATACTAATTTTACAAAGAGGGTGGTTGATGTGTGGAATGAACTTCCTCAGGAAGCGGTGGATGCGGGTACAATAAAAAGACATTTGTTTTAGTACATGAATAGGAAAGGTTTGGAGGGATACAGGCCAACAGCAGGCAGGAGAGACTGATTTAGTTTGGGATTATCGTTGGCATGGACTAGTTGGACCAAAGGTCCATGATCATACTGTATGACTCGATGGTAAGTTCATAGTTCCTTGAAAGGGGAGTCGCACATAGACAGCATAGTGAAGAAGGTGTTTGATATACCTGCCTTTATTGGTCAGTGCACTGAGTGCAGGAGTCGGGAGGTTATGTTGCGACTGTAGAAGACATTGGTTAGGCCACGTTTGGAGTATTGCATGCAATTCTGGTACCAGCGATCCCACCCTGACACACCATAAACCAGAGATAGTGACTGAAATTGACTCTGATACAAAATCAAATCATTCAATCGCTGCAGTGCAGAAAGAGGCCATTTGTCTCATTGAATGGGTACAGGAGTTGGAAGATCATGTTGTAGCTTCATTTACAGAAGAATCCATAGACTGAACAAACAGTTCTTTCTAGCCATTTCGGAAATTAAAGGCAGTAAGTACCAAAAACTTTCAATCACTTACCCCCAAACTCCGGATTCCTCAACCGTTCCAGAAACTTCCATTGGCCTCCGAAATCAGTCCGGCGCCATTACACACGCGGCCGCTACAGCGCCCGCGGCAATAGCCGCAGACGCCGCCGACGATGACGTCACTTCCGCCCCCACCGACCTCGCAACCTTCATGATCGCGGCCTAAAAAACCGCCTCCGGGATCGCCGCACAGACAACCTGCTCTGCGATCGTCATGAAGACAATCACCAACAGATTGGCGACCTCCGCGGCTATGGGGAAGAACTCTGTCTCCGTGGTCGCCGCAGCTACTTCCGCCCCCAGTGACGTCAGCAATCTACGTTTGGACCACATCGCCGCATGTGTCTCCGCCCCCCCGCCGCGTTCCGTCACCACGCCTAACCCCGCCCCCCCGCCGCGTTCCGTCACCACGCCTAACCCCGCCCCCCCGCCGCGTTCCGCCACCACGCCTAACTCCGCCCCCCGGCCGAGTTCCGTCACCGCGCCTAACCCCGCCCCCACGCCGCGTTCCGCCACCACGCCTAACTCCGCCCCCCGGCCGTGTTCCGTCACCGTGCCTAACCCCTCCCCCACGCCGCGTCCGTCACCGCGCCTAACCCCGCCCCCCGGCCGAGATCCGTCACCGCGCCTAACCCCGCCCCCCCGCCGGTCTCCATCACCATGTCCAACTCCGCCCCCAAGCCGACCTCTGTCCCCGCCCCCAGGCCTAACCCCGCCCCCACATCCAGCTCCAGCCCCACACCAGGTCCTAGCTCCCAGCCTTGCCGTGTGTTCTCCATCCCTCCAGACTTGCCCTTCTCTGAGGATGAAAGATCAGTCCTCAGCAGAGGTCTCACCTTCATTCCCACACGTTCTCGGGTCAATGAATTCAATACACGGAGTGACACCGAACAATTCTTCCGCCGCCTTCGCCTCCGTGCCTTCTTCTTCAATCAAAACTCTCGCCCACCCTCTGACGACCCCTTCTCCCACCTCCAACACACCCCGTCCACCTGGACACCCCGTGCTGGCCTCCTACCTGCCCTCGACCTCTTCATAGCAAACTGCCGCCGCGATATTAACCGCTACCTGAACTCCCCCAACCCTCCCACCCACTCCAACCTCTCACCCTCGGAACGCGCAGCCCTCCACTCCCTCCGTTCCAACCCCAACCTCACCATCAAACCAGCTGACAAGGGAGGCGCAGTAGTAGTTTGGCGCACTGACCTTTACACCGCTGAGGCCAAACGCCAGCTCGCAGATAACTCCTCCTACCGTCCCCTTGACCATGACCCCACCCCCCACCACCAAACCATCATCTCCCAGACCGTCCATAACCTCATCACCTCAGGGGACCTGCCATCCACCGCCTCCAACCTCATAGTCCCACAACCCCGCACCGCCCGTTTCTACCTCCTGCCCAAAATCCACAAACCTGACTGCCCCGGACGACCCATCGTCTCAGCCTGCTCCTGCCCAACCGAACTCATCTCGGCATACCTCGACACGGTCCTGTCCCCATTAGTCCAAGAACTCCCCACCTACGTTCGTGACACCACCCACGCCCTCCACTTCCTCCAGGATTTCCGCTTCCCCGGTCCCCAATGCCTCATCTTCACCATGGACATCCAGTCCCTGTACACCTCCATCCCCCATCACGAAGGACTCAAAGCACTCCGCTTCTTCCTTTCCCGCCGTACCACCCAGTACCCTTCCACCGACACCCTCCTTCGACTGACCGAACTGGTCCTCACCCTGAACAACTTTTCTTTCCAATCCTCCCACTTTCTCCAAACAAAAGGAGTAGCCATGGGCACCCGCATGGGCCCCAGCTATGCCTGCCTCTTCGTAGGGTATGTGGAACAATCCATCTTCCGCAACTACACTGGCCCCACCCCCCATCTTTTTCTTTGCTACATTGATGACTGTATCGGCGCTACCTCGTGCTCCCACGAGGAGGTTGAACAGTTCATCCACTACACTAACACCTTCCACCCCGACCTCAAATTCTCCAGGACAGTCTCGGACTCCTCCCTCCCCTTCCTAGACCTTTCTGTTTCTATCTCAGGCGACCGAATCAACACGGACATCTACTACAAACCAACCGACTCCCACAGCTACCTGGGCTACACCTCCTCCCATCCTGCCCCCTGTAAAAACGCCATCCCATTCTCCCAATTCCTTCGTCTCCGCCGCATCTGCTCCCAGGAGGACCAGTTCAAAATACGTACAACACAGATGGTCTCCTTCTTCAAGGACCGCAATTTCCCCCCCGACGTGGTCGACGGTGCCCTCCACCGCATCTCCTCCACTTCCCGCTCCTCCGCCCTTGAGCCCCGCCCCTCCAACCGCCACCAGGACAGAACACCACTGGTCCTCACCTACCACCCCACCAATCTCCATGTACAGCGCATCATCCGCCGTCACTTCCGCCACCTCCAAACAGACCCCAGCACCAAGGATATATTTCCCTCCCCTCCCCTATCAGCTTTCCGTAGAGACCACTCCCTCCGCGACTCCCTTGTCAGATCCACACCCCCCATCGACCCAACCTCCACTCCCGGCACCTTCCCTTGCAACCGCAGGAGGTGCAACACTTGCGCCCACACCTCCCCCCTCACTTCTCCCCAAGGCCCCAAGGGAAACTTCCATATCCGCCACAGATTCACCTGCACCTCCACCCACATCATCTACTGCATCCGCTGCAGCCGGTGTGGCCTCCTCTATATTGGGGAGACAGGCCGCCTACTTGCGGAGCGATTCAGAGAGCACCTCTGGGCCACCCGGACGAATCAACCCAACCAACCTGTGGCACAGCATTTCAACTCCCCCTCCCACTCCACCGAGGATATGCAGGTCATTGGACTCATCCACCGCCAAACCACAACAACCCGACGGTCGGAGGAGGAGCGTCTTATCTTCCGACTGGGAACCCTCCAACCGCAGGGGATGAACTTGGACTTCACCAGTTTCTTCATCCCCCCTCCCCCCACCTTGTCTCAGCCGGATCCCTCCAGCCCGGCACCGCCTTCCTGACCTGCAGTCTTCTTCTTGACCTCTCCGCCTCCATCCTACTCCGACCTATCACCCTCACCTTGACCTCTTTCCACCTATCACATTTCCAACTCCCCTCCTCCAAGTCCCTCCTCCCTACCTTTTATCTTCTCCTGCTGAACACTCTCTGCTCATTCCTGAAGAAGGGCCTGTGCCCGAAACGTCGAATCTCCTGTTCACTGGATGCTGCCTGACCTGCTGTGCTGTTCCAGCAATAAAGTTTCAACTTTGATCTCCAGCATCTGCAGACCTCACTTTCTCCTTGTAGCTGTACAGGACATTGGTTCGGCCACTTTTGGATTATTGCATTCGATTCTGGTCTCCCGACTATAGGATAGGAACGATGTTGTGAAACTTGAAAGTGTGCAGAAAAGATTAAAAAGGATGTCGCCAGGGTTGGAGAGTTTGTGGAAGAAGGAGAGCCTGAATAGGATGGGGCTGCTTCCCTGGAATGTCGGAGGCTGAGGGGTGATCTTATGGACATTTATAAAATCATGAGGGGCAGGAATAGAGTAAATAGGCTGGAGGAAGTGGTGGAGGCTGGTACAACTACAACATTTAAAAGGCATCTGGATGGATGTGTGAATAGGAAAGGTTTGGAGGGATATGGGCAAAATGCTGGCAAATGGGACACTAAATTTATATAGGACATCTTGTCAGCATGGATGTGTTGGATCAAAAAGTGTATTAGCATGCTGTATATCTCTATGTCTATTTGATAACAGATGCTTTATTTCTGTTGATGTAAATATTGTTAGGGAGAGAGAATTCCTCAAGTAGGGGATGATAAGAATCCTGTGACACTCCTAATTCTGGTTTACTATCTAATGAACACACTTTAAGCACCAAATGTGCATTTATGTCTAATTTTGTTTCATTTTTCTTGTTTTATTCCCTGCTCCGATGACTCTCTCAGTCTGGATGGTTGTCAGGCTGAGAATATTGTGGATTGAGCCTTGATCGACTGAATGTTTTATTGCTCTGGAAGGTGTAAAAGGGGCTCAAAGTTTCATCAGAAAGCCAGCTGAGCTGAGAACAGACATCTTACTCTGTGGGAACAGGGAGAAGAGGACAGAGAAATCAGGACCTGAAATCCGAGCTGACACCAGATTTGTTATTAGTGCTTTGATTAGCAGTGCCAACCCTCTACCTTTACCTCGCTTCCTATTCAACTTGAATGCCACGTACCCCCTCAATATTCAGATCCAATCCTTGTCATCCTGAAGGCACGTCCCTGTAAGGAGTCTCAGATCATAATTATTCTCTTCAATGTGTGCAGTGAATTCATTCAGTTGTGTAACATTGCAGTACACATTCAGCCATACAGTCTTCAGTTTCAATTCTTGTGTTCTGTAGAATCCAGTTTTGATTGATTAGATTCGATTCCCTACAGTGTGGAAACAGGCCCTTCGGCCCAACAAGTCCACACCGACACCCTGAAGAGTAACCCACCCAGACCCATTTCTTTCTGATTAATGAACCTAACACTATGGACAATTTAGCATGGTCATTTGACCTGACCTGCACATCTTTGGACTGGGACATTTACTTTCCGTGTCCCTTTCTATCATTCTCTGATGTTCATTTCCACACCACTACATTGCTCACCTGCCTTGATACGGATTGTCCATAAAAAATGCATGCTTATACATTTGCAGTAATAGAAGCAGGAGTAGGTCATTTGGTCCATTGAGCTACTCCACCATTCATAAGGATCATGGCTCATCTATCCATCGTCTCAGCTCCTCGTACCTGCATTATCCTGACTATCCTAAATTCACCTACCATACAAAATCCCATCGAACTATGTCTTGAATATGGCTGCTTCTTCTGCTTCTTTGAGCAGAGAATTCCATAGATTCACCACTCTCTGGGAAAAGCAGTTCCTTCTCCTCTGTCTTAAACCTACTCCCCCTAATCTTGGGACCTAGTCTCACTCACCGGCAGAAACGACTTGATAGGGTGGGTCTGGGTGGCATGCTCATCGGATGGGTCAGTGTGGACTTGATGGGATGAATGGCCTGCTTCCACGCTGTATTGATTCTATGATTTACCGCAGTTGTGTTTGCCATTGACTGCAGCACCAGAACCTCCCACCTTCTGCAAATCGAAAGACAAGTCCCACCCTGCCCTCTTGTACGTGTGTTATCTAACTGCTTAATCATTTCTCGTGAATCCCAGCCCACACCTCCCGCTGCTGCCAGTAACCTTTACAAAGCTGATGAGACAATGCTATACCTGCAGTACTGAAAGTCGTAAGGCTTCTAACGATACCAGTTACTGATTCACCAATCCCACTGATGGACAGCATTGGAAATACAATGTTGGAGGCTGAAAGAAATGAGCAGTTTAAAACAAAAACTCACCTAACCCTTCACTAGGCTCCCTGCTCAGCACACTTTACTTAAATCACTTCAACTCCACATTGCAACAAATTCCCACTTTCCACCAATATCCTGAATGTCCTCACTCACTCAGTTGCTGTCTCACAAATGAAAGATTTCATTGTAGGTTCTGCTCCCAGTATGGACAAAACATCTTTGAAAGCTGCTTTGAAAGTCCAGTCTTCACAATGACACTTCTGCTTTCCTTCAGTCCAAATTGTCCGTGCTGACCAGATATCCCAAATTAACATCGTCTCATTTGTCAGCACATAACCCCTACCCCTCTCAATTCTCCCTATTACCAGATGCCTTTTGAAATGCTTTAATTATACTAGCCTCCACCACTTCCTCTGGCAGCTCATTCTATACACACAACACCTTCTGCGTGAGAAAGGTGCCTGTAAAGTTCCTTTTAAATATTTACCCTCTCACCTCAGACCTATGACCTCTAGTTTTGGACTCCCCTTCTCTGGGGAAAAGATTTTGGCTATTCACCCTATCCATGCGCCTTATGAACTTTTATAAAGTCACCCCTCAGCCCCCAATGATCCAGAGAAAACAGCCCAGCCTATTCAGCCTCTCCATATACATCAAATCCCCCAACTCTGGCAATACCCTTGTAAATCTTTTCCAAATCCTTGCAAAGGTTCGTAACACTTTTCCTGTAGCAGGGAAACCAGAACCGAATGCAGTATTCCAAAAGTGGCCCAATCAATGTCCTGTACAGCCGCAACATGACCTCCCAACATCTGTATTGAAATGCACTGACCTATAAAAGCAAATATATCAACACCTTCTTTGCTATCCTGTCTACCTGCGACTCCACTATGAACCAGCACTCCAAGGTATGTTTATTCAACAACACGCCCCATTAAATGTGTAGATCCTGCCCTGATCTGCCTTTCCAAAATCCATATTTCAAAATGGGGTTGAGAAACGTATAAGCCGTGATTGAATGGTGGAGCAGATCTGATGGACTAAATGGCTTAATTTCTGCACCTATGTTGTATGGTCTCTTGCTGTCCTAGACACAGTGAGAGAATTGGAAGCAGGAATAGGTCATTTGTCTTTCCAGCTGGCACCAGCATTGAACAGTTCATAACTGGATATAAATATACCTGCATCTAGATGGATAGGCTGGGACTTTTTGCACTGGAGCATCAGAGTTTGAGAGGTGACCTTAGAGAGGATTATAAAATCATGAGAGGTATAGATGAGGTGAACGGCAGGTATTATTACCCTAGTGTGGATGTTTCAAGATTAGGGAGCAAATTTTGAAGGTGAGGAAAGAAATATTTTAAAAAGACATGAGGGGCACATTTTCTTTTAAAGATAAAGAGTAGTTCGTGTGAGGAATCAATGTCCAGAGGAGTTGCTGGATGCAGGTACAGTTACAATGTTTAAAAGACATTTGGATCAGTACATGAATAGGAAAGGTTCGGAGGGATGTAGGCCAATCATCGGCAGGTGGGACTAGTTTAGTTTCAGAACGCCGCCAGAATGGACTAGTTCGACTGAGTGGTCTGTTTCTGTGCTGTATGACTCTGTAACTGTTCTGTACTGGTTTTAAAACCATTTTCTTGCATTCTCCCATAACTTCTTTGTTCTTCAAAGTCACATGAACTCAGCCTTGAATACATTCACTAACCGACCTAACTGCAGGAAGACATCCCCACTTCTGAACTCAATTCCTCTTGCTGATATACCACTTGCTTTGCTCATTGTTTGCTGCACTTTCTGACAACTGGCAGTGACTGGTGTGGAATGACACTGAGGGCCCTTTGTCTATCCACACATCACTCCTGATGAAGGGCTCGTGCCCGAAACGTCGACTCTCCTCCTCCTCAGTTGCTGCCTGACCTACTGTGGTTTTACAGCGCCAGAATATTCGACTCTGATCTCCATCATCTCACTTTCGCCACATCTCAACATAACACCATTTAAACAATGCACCTCCTTTCTGCTATTTTTTTACACTGCAAAGCCTATAACTTCACAATGTGGGACTGCATTTTCCATGTGTTTGCAAGTTGACACACAGACCTGGATCAACTTTTCCAGAGTCTGGCCGCTCCCTTGGTTCACTCTTGAACCCCAGAATGAAAACGTGGTGATAAAAACACTGTTGTACTCACAAATGTTAGACAGAGGAAGGAAGTTACAGTCTGGGGTGAAGTTTAACCTTATGCAGAGAGAAAAGAGCAGCAGCAGCAGCTTCAGAGCTCACGGTCCAACCTCCGCATTTCCACAATGGCCGGCTCTGATTGGCAGGAGGACCAGACTCCTTCCGGTTCTCCACTTCTCCATGGAAAGCAGCTCGTGCGCCGTTTCTGCGGACACGCAAGAGTATGCGCAGTGCTTTGCTGACACTGGCGATCATGCGCAGTACTTGCTGACACCGTGGAGCATGCTCAGTGTGCAGGAATTTGTTACAAATTTTAAAGTTAAAAATCACAAAGCACCTGGTGATAGTCCAACAGACTTATTTGGAAGCACTAGCTTTCGGAGCCCTGCTCCTTCATCTGCTGATTGTAGAGTATAACATCGGAAGACACAGAATTTATGATCTTATATTCCACAACCACCTGATGAAGTAACAGCGCTCCGAAAGCTAGTGCTTCCAAACAAGCCGATTGGACTGTAACCTGGTGTTGTGTGATTTTTAACTTCGTACACTTTAGTTCAACACGGGCACGTCCCGATCATGACAAATATTAAGCGTCCAAATCCGAATACGAAAGAAAAATGCCGAAGCTATTTTATTTTGCCGATTTTTTTCCCCTCTGCCTCGACATTTTATTTCTTTTGCATTTTGTCTGGCTGCTCAACGTTTCTGTCTTTTCCCCAGGTTAGAGGTATTCCAAAACTAGAGGGTAAAGGTTTAGGGTGTGTGGGAAAGATTTTGAAAGATCTAAAAGACTAGGAATAGAACATTCACCCCTTACTGGGCGAAAGTGAGGACTGCAGATGCTGGAGATTAGGGTCGAGAGTGTGGAGCTGGAATAGCACAGCAGGTTAGGGAGCATCCGAGGAGCAGGAGACTCGACGTTTCGGGCAAAACCCTTCGTCATGAAATAGCCATGGGGAACTGCAGGGCTGTAGCATAAATGACTGAGTCTAAGCGGGATGCTGTTGGGAAGGTCGGTGTGAATGGCCTGGAGGGATGATATGGTTCCACTGCCTTGGCCACGCGTATTTTGAGAAATGTGGGAGGAGTGGGTTCCAGTTCGTGGGACACTGACACGAGTCCTGGAGAAGGTGGCATTTGTGCTGTCACTCTCTTCACATTCTGCCCCCCTGTCCATTTTCTCCCCATCCATTGCCCCCTGCCTATTCTCTCTCCTCACACTGCACCCTCTATTCTCTCCCCCAAACCCTCTGAACACCAGTCTGTTCCCCTGTCAATTTTCCTCCCTTCTCCACCACCACCAGCGACCCCTTCACCCCCTCCACCCCCACAATCGTCCTTTCTCGTGCCTCAGCCCTCTTTGATCGCTGTATGAAGTCTTTCTCAGGGAAGAGAGAGAATGGATGGTAATGACTTTATCTGGGAAACACGGCATGTGAGAAATTCCTGATTTTTAAAATTGAGAATAACTAAAACCAAATATTCAGAAACTTCGTTACAGTCGGGAAGAATGTTATTTTTTTCAAAAGTAAAGCTGCAGAAATCTTTCTGAAACTTGCATTGATGTATGTGCAGTTAGGCCACAACAAAGGACAGGCTGTAAGGAGTGAATGAGTGAATAAAAGAAAAGTCCAACCTTGCCCTCGAGGAGAAAGTGAAAAATGCAGATGCTGGAGATCAGAGTCGAGAGTGTGGTGGTCCGGGAGCATCCAAGGAGCAGGAGAATCGACGTTTCGTGCATAGGTACTTGGCACTCGACCATCGCTCCTTCAACCCCCCTGTGATGGCGCGTGAACTCACTGGTGCCTCCGCAGGTGGGAGGAGCAGGTGAATCCCTTCCGGCACTTACAGCAGGTGAATGGCCTCTCTCCAGGGTGGAGCCACTGGTGGGTCAGCAGTGCAGCTGACAGAGTGAAACCCCGCCTGCACATGGGGCATGTGAATGGCTTCTCTCCCTTGTGGACTCACTCATGCGTCTGCTGATGGCTGATCCGACTGAAGGCCTTCCCACACACTGAGCAGGTGAATGGCCTCTCCCGGTGTGAATGCGTCTGTGGGTTTCCAGCAGGGATGGGGAAGGGAATCCTTTCACAAAGACCCCACATTTCCAAGGTTTCTCCTTTGGAGGGAGCTTTCCTTGTGTTGCTCTGGGATTGAAATTACAAACAGAACGGGTACATCGCCTTTCCCACCTTGAGGCGTGAAACTTTGATTCCTCCAAGATGAGTAAATGGTTTGAAGCACTTTTCACAGTCAGCGCACTGAATCTCCCTCACTCGGTGTCTCAGTATTCTTCCTGCCACAGGACTGTCCAAAATCTCTCAAATAAACAAAAGCAAACATGCCTTCTTGATTGGAATGGCTGCTGATATTCAAGTCCCAATGAATCAAGTGGCTCTGTCAGAAGTTGATGTATCATTTGTTTTCAGATTTCTTTCTGCACGTCTTCCTGCAAAGAAAAATCACAAAATAAGTGATCACTGTCAGTACAGTTAATGAACATAACATTGGTGTCAATTCCTGCAGATTGCGAGATGTCTGCTGATCACATATTATCCAGGCCACAGAAACCTGAAAACCCTCATGCAGCCAGATCGGCTGAGCTGTGCATAGACGAAAACTTCATTTCAGTGATAATGACATGGAACAAACTGCCTACAAAGATGCTGGAAATGGAGCTGAATCAAGGATATGAAAATGAAATGTTCAGGCTGCTTGAGAAAAGAAAGGCAGTAAAATTGCTGAATGACTTCCTGCTGACCTATTAAATAAAAAATATGACAAAAAAAAGGACGTAACTCCATTACTACATTAGAAGGTGACTAATAATTACAAAGAAACTTTTACAACAGCCAACAATATCAGATATACACCATATAGAAGAAAGAAAGTTTACAGCCCAGGAACAGGCCCTTCAAGCTTGAGCCGTTCCAAATGTACTGTCTAAACCTGTCGGTCAATTCCTAAGCATCTGTATCCCTCTACTCCCCACCCACTCATGCATTTATCCAGACGCATCTTAAATGAATCTACGACGTCTGCTGGCAATGCGTTCCAAACGCCCACCACCCTCTGTGTGAAGTAAAGCACGTATTCTCTTTGAATAAGTGCTGCCCTTGCCGCGTTCATTCGAACGGTATCTCGTTTCATGAAGCGGCTTTTTGAGAGTATTGACTGGCCATTTTTGCACAAGGAAGTGCAAGAAACAAGGGCTCGTCCGGGATTTGAACGCGGGATCTCTCGCATGCCCACGCATGAGAAGACCCCAAGCGAGAATCATACCCCTAGACCAACAAGTCACAGGCCCCATGAGACCTACCTTTTTTTGAGCAATGTGCCAATCCTTTAAATGCTGCTCAGATTCTTGAGAATCTAACCTTTTAGTTGTGAACATGAGGAAAGGAGCAATCCTTTTCTAGGGTGCAAACTGTATACGTGCCAAACTGAGGGAATACACAAGGAAAATAGCTTTAAGAGAGATAAAAATTATTTGAGCACCTTTGGAGTGTCTGCTCCCTCCCTGGATTAACTCCAGTTGCTACAAGTGAACATTGTTTCATCCACCCCTACCTCCCCTTCCCCAACCCCGCCCCCCCCCCCCCCCCCACCTCCCCCCCCGCTGCTGGAGGATGGTATATGGAAAGGGGGAGACATTGCTTTGCTCCCAGATGTTGCCCAGAGGGAGGGAGTTTCACTCTGAAACTGACAGGGCTGCATCCGCATTGTGACGTCAACAATGGAGGGCGGGCCGGACAGCTGTCCTGCAGTTGAGGCACATGTGGAGGGGAGGGCACTTTGCAAATCCCACTCTCCTCCAAGTCAATACAGTTTGAGTTCAAGCAAAGCAAGGGGTTTAAATATACTTTAGAAAACCTCCTTTGTGCCGTGGGAAAACTACTGCCGCGGGAAATGCAGTGTTACAGATTCAAAGTAACAGAAGCAGGAGTAGACCATTTGGTCAAGCCTGCTCCGTCATTCATTAAGATCACAGCTCCAACAACCTGCACAATCCCGACTACCCTTAATTCCCCTACCATGCAAAAACCCATCCAACTGCGTCTTCAATAAACTTCATGAAGCTGTCTCAACTGCTCTCTTGGGCAGAGAATCCCATGGAGTCTCACAGAGTGACACAGATGTACAGCACGGAAACAGACCCTTCGGTCCAACTCATCCATGCAGCCCAGATATCCTAACCTAATCTAGTCCCATTTGCCAGCACTTGGCTCAAATCCCCATAAAACCTTCCTAACCTCCAACCTCCAACCCTGACAATATCCCTGTAAATCATTTCTAAACCTTTTCTAGTTTCACAACATCTTTCCGATAGGAAGCAGACCAAAACTGCATGCAATATTCCAAACGTGGCCTGACCAATGTTCTGTACAGTGGCAACATGAGCTCCCAACATCTATCCTCGATGCTCTGACCAACAAAGGAAAGCACACCAAACGCCTTCTGTACTATCCAATCTGCCTGAGTCTCTACTTTTAAGGAACTATCAACCTGAACTCCAAGGTCTCTTTGTTCAGCAACACTTCCAATGAACTTACCATTAAGTGTAAAAGTCATGCTCTGATTTGATTTTCCAAAATGCAGCACCTCACATTTATCCACATTAACCTCCAACTGCGATTCCTCAGCCCATTGGCCCATCTGATCAAGGTCCCGTTGTGATCTGAGGTAACCTTCTTTACTGTCCACTACACCTCCAATTTTGGTGTCATCTACAAACTTGCTAACTATACCTCCTCCGTTTACATACAAATCATTTATATAAATGACAAAAAGTAGCGGATCCATTGGTCACAGGCCTTCAGTCTGAAAAGCAACCCTCCGCCTGCTAGCCAGTTCTGTATCCAAATGGCGAGTTGTCCCTGCATGCCTTGATTAAACCTTGCTCACCAGTCTCCCATGAGCAACCTTGATGATCGCCTTCCTGAAGTCCACATAGATCACGTCCATCGCTCTGCCCTCATCAATCCACTTTGTTACTTCTTCAAAAAACCCAATCATGTTCATGAGACATGATTTCCCAAGCATGAAGCCATGCTGACTATCCATAATCAATTCTTGCCTTTCCAAATACATGCAAATCCTGTCTCTTAGGATTCTCTCCAAAAACTTGCCCATCACGGATGTCAGGTTCACTGGTCCATAGTTCCCTGGCTTTTCCTTACCACCTTTCTTAAATAGTGGCATCACATTAGCCACCCTCTAGTCTTCCGGCACCTCACCTGTGACTATTGATGATAGAAATATCTCAGTAAGAGGCCCAACAATCACTTCCCCAGATTCCCACAGAGTTCTAGGGTACTCCTGATCAGGTCCTTGGGAATTATCCACTTTTATGCATATCTAGATATCCAGCAATTTCTCATCTGTAATATGGGCATTTTTTCAACATGTCACCATCTACTTTCTCACATTCTAGATCTTCCATGCCCTTCTCTACAGTAAAAACTGATGCACAATATCCGTTCAGTATCTCGCACCACCCCCCCCCCCACCCCCCCGCCCCCCCGCCCCCCATCTACTGCAGCTCCACACAAAGGCCGCCTTGCTGATCTTTGAGTGGCCCTATTCTCTCCCTTGTTATCCTTTTGTCCTTAATGTATTTATAAAAACCATTTGGGTTATCCATGACTCTATTTGCCAAAGCTATCTCATGTCCCCTTTTTTGCCCTCATGATTTCCCTCTTAAGTATGCTCGTACTGCCTTTATACTCTAAGGATTCACTCGATCTCTCTGCCGATACCTGATATATACCATCCTTCTTTATCTTAACCAAAATCTCATTTTCTCTCGTCATCCAGCATTCCCAAACCTACCAGCCTTTCCTTTCCTGCATCAGACAATCAAATGATGAAGGAGCGTCGCTCCGAAAGCTAGTGTGCTTCCAAGTAAACCTGTTGGACTATAACCTGGTGTGGTGTGATGTTATAACTTTGTACACCCCAGTCCAACACCGGCATCTCCGAATCAGGAATATACTGCGTCTGGACTCTTGTTATCTCATATTTTAAGGCTTCCCATTTTCCAGCAGTCCTTTGACCTGCGAACATCTGCCCCCAATCAGCTTTTGAAAGATCTTGCCTAATACCTGAGTCTTCCTCCAATTTAGAACTTCAACATTTAGATCTGATATATTATTTTCAATCACTGTTCTAAAGTTAATAGAATTATGGTTACTGGCCCTTAGGTTTTGCACCCTCGCCAGTATGTACATCCACATTGTGAATTAGAAAATGTCATTGTACACACTTAACAAATTCCTCTATTTGGCAGATAGGTAAATGGGCAGGAGTTATACCTTGGGTCCACTCTTCCTTCATTCCCTCCAAGCCTAACCCCATTCCCACCGCAATAGACCAACGGCACTTTCCCCTGCAACTGCCGAATGTCTGACACCAGCCCATTTATCTGCTCCCTCCTCTCTATCCAAGTGTCCAAACTTACCTTCCAGGTGAAGCAGCACTCGACCTGCACTTCCCACAACCCAGTCAACTGCAGTTGCTGCTCGTAATGTGGTCTCATCGACATTGGGGAAAACGAAGCATAAACTGGGTGACTGCTGCACAGAACATCTACGTTCTACCTGCAAAAAAGACCCTGAGCTTCCAGTTGCCTGCCAATTCCACACCCCACCCTGTTCCCTGGCCAACATCTCTGTCTCAGGTTTGCTGTGTTCCAGCGAAGCTCAGCACCAGCAGAACGAAGAGCACCGAATATTTCACTTGGAGACCTTACATCCCTCTGTTCCCAATATCGAATTCAATAATTCTCGGGCCTGAAATCCATCGTATCCTCGTCCCTTCCACACACACCAAGCCTTGTTATCACATAGTCTGTCATTACACACTACCTATTCTTAGCCACGAACAGTCTCCATTCATCCTCCCACGCAGATCGGTATCAACTCCCTTTCCTGTCCACAGTTCTTCCCTCGCTTTAAGCTCTGTCCTGATCTATCATTAACTGCATCCGCGTTCCTCCCACAATATCTCCAGCATTTTAACCAACATTTTCCCAATCACCATCAGTTCTGTGGAAGGGTCACCGGCAACTCCTGTTTTTTGTTTCTGATATACAGCATCCACAGTTCTTTCACCTTTTTATTGAGGCAGAGTTGGAAATTACTTCGAGAGACAGAAGGAGAGGGGGCAGAGACAGAACACACATGAACTGTTGATCTCCGTTGTTAATCATAACGTAAAGTCATTGCTGTGCGATCACTTCCCTTAAGCATGAGTAGAGGTTGTGGGTCATGCATGAGCTTGTGGCGCAACGGTAGCACGTCTGACTCCCAATCAAAAGGTTGTGTGTTCGAATCACGTCAGGCTCACTGACGTTATCTTCTTATATTTCAAATCAAGAAAGGAGTACGTTCACTCCGGATATCTGTTGAGCCAAATCTTCTTTGCGGAAATTTTCGATCACACGTGAAGCTTTGCTGTCAGTTTGATTTGTGAACACTGTGTCAGGGAGGTGGTGTGCCCATTGTTTGAGTAAATGCTCAGCTCCCCCAGTTCATCACGGGATTTAAACACAGCCGCCTACCTCTGGGCAGCCGCTTCGTTCAGTTGATGACAGCGCGGTGTGAATTAATGTAATGCCGATAATTTTACAACATATGCAGAGACTCCCAGCTTTTTGTTTCAATCTATTAGGAGAGTGATAGCGAGTTCAGATAGAAATGTTTCCCACCAACAGCAAATCCTTTCCTCTCACTGGACACAGTTAAAATTATCTTTACTTAACAGGAGAAGCGGAAACTCTAGTCTGACGGTTTCTCTCCACATTAACGGTGAGCCTGAATTTTATAAACGGTGGCAGTAAAATCCAGTGGCGGACACTGATTTGGTTCAATCGATTTTTTTGCCAAGAGTAATTCACCGAGAGAATGCTGCTGAGTGAAACAGCGTGGGGAATTACTGCAGGGCCTCTTGCGCATGGGACACACCGCAACTGATGTGTTTCACCTTCACCAGTTTATTCCTATCTCGGAGAAGAGAGGTTTGATGTTTCGGGTCATAGCAGCCAGACAGAGGACAGGAGAAGAGCACTCAGATCTTCACAAGCTTGTCACCATAGCTGGGTCATCGTGGTCTGTGTATCAGTATCGGATAGTAATCTGCATCTACTGACTGGAAGCACAGCAAATTGGAGTGCTGGTGGGACTATCACACAGGAGAAAACGGTTTCGACCTATCAACTGGAGTGGCTCCCAATGGTCAACTCCACTCACCTCAACTGAATAACTGTAAACAAATTACTCCGTGATTCAAAGGAATACTCGGTTTTGAATCTGCAGTGTGGCATGTACCTTCGAGAATGACGTCAAAACACCTTCATTGCTGTGATGGAGTATCCTGTTGGTCCAACTCCGATTTCACTCAGAATCATCTTCTCCCTGTAAATCTGCACATTGTTACATTGAACGTGCCCACCGAATTCCCTTTTGTGTCCATTGAATCTGCCTCTTTGTCACTGTCAGACAGCGATTTACTGACCCCACTCCCTGTGCGAAAACGGTCTTCCTAATGTCACTTTTACTTATTTTCCTGATGACTTTAAATCTCTGCCAAATCATTCTCGATCCTTTCAGGCCTGGGAGCATTTACACTGCATTATTTTCTCTGTCTAAAACCATCATGACGTGGAAAACTTCAATCAGACCAGCTTTCAGCCCTCTGTTCTCCAAAGAGAGCTGCCCCAAACTTTCCAATCTCCCTTCATTGCTGACATTCCTCAGGACGGGACCATTCACGTTAACCTGTTCAGCGCCATCTGCAATCACTTCATTTCCCCGCTTCCTGAAGTGTCACCCTCAGAATTGAGCGTAATACAAGTGGAGGATTTATTCAGACTCGGATTGCGCGGGCGAAACATCTGCAATACTTGTTCTCACTTTGAACAAGTGTTTCTCTTCACCGTGTTCACTGCAATGGCAGCTCTGCACCGTCCCTAATTCAGGCAGTGCGATCTTATTTAACGAAGCGGCCTTTTGAGAAAATTGATTGGGCATTTTTGCTCAGGTCAATTTAAGAAATGAGAGTTTGCCTTGGATTGGAACCCAGGAACTCTCACACGTCTGCATTCGCTGGAAGACCCAAAGCTAGAATCATATCCCAGACTAACGAGCCACCAGCCATGGGTGCAGCCACCTCCTGAAGCAGCTGAGACTTGCTCAGTACGAAATACATTGTACATTGCTCCCAGAATTGCAAGCTGGCAAGAGTTTCAAGAACATCTGCTTCTCAATCTGTCTCCCTGCTCCCAGGACGCTGCTGTTTGTCCCGTCCCCAGGGACCGGGCTCTCTCCACTGGTGGATAATTGAACCATTTTGTTTCTACTTGCAAGCTGTGCTGGTGGAAGGCAGAGCCCATTCGCTCTTCTGCTCTCTCGCACTATTACCTGAGGCAAGATAAGTCAGTTACAGTCATGCATAGGAAATGGGCAACTTTGAACTTGTTCCAAAGATCCTGTTAACGGAGAGACAGAAAGATGGAGACTGAGAGAAATGGACACCGGAGACTCTTCCCTCAGGTAAATTGATATGAGTACATTTTTGTGCAGCCTGCTTGGTGTTCAGAATTTGTCTTGACACAGCGATCCTGCAGAAAGTTTTTTGTGACACGGGCGTTGGTTTCTTTACTGCAGGAAATGAACAAAAACAGAAAGTCATGTGTTTCAACTTCACCGGTTCATTGCCATCTGAGAGAAGAGGTTTCACACGAGATCAGGACACACTGACAGAGAATAGGACAAGACAACTCAGAGCTCCACAAGGGTGCCAGAGCAACTGTGTAAATTTGACTTGTGTATCGATGTGACATATTTAACTCAGATACCCGAAGTTTTCGGAAGCAGATCACAAGGCAAGGAAAAGAACAGAGCGCCGTTATACGGGAAAGCTGCTAAAGACGACATTGAGTGAATAGGAGAAAATGGTTTCGCTTCTGGTTTATCATCCCAGCATGCACCCGCTGTGCCATTCCCCTGCATTGCACGGTAGCTTTTCCAGAGAAGTATTCAGCTTTCCATCTGGCGTGTGACTTGCACGTTCGAGAATGAGGTCAAAAGATCTTCACTGCTGTAGTGCCATGTGCTGTTGTGCAGACATGTCGCCGATGTGCAAATATAAACTCAGAGAGCAATGTACACTAGAGACTCTGAGCCAGCTGAAACTTGCTCAGTGTGAAATACGTTCCACATTGCTCCAAGAATTGCAAGCAGCAAAGAATTTCCAGAACATCTGCTTGTCATTCTGTCCCCGGGGCGCTGGTGTTTGTCTCATTCCCAGGAACTGGTCTATCTCCACTGGCGGATAATTAAACCAATTTGTTTCTACTTGTCCGCTTTTCTGGAGGGAGGGAAGAGTCATTCGCTCTTCTGCTCTCTCTCTCTCAATCCCTTGGGGTGAGAGGTATCACTTATACTAATGCGTGGGAAGTGAGTAACTTTGATGATGAATTTCCTCCAAAGTCTGTTATCGGAGAGATAGAAAGATGCTGTGCTGGCGGGGCAGAGAGAAATGGACACCGAGGACTCTTCCCTCAAGTAAATTCATATGAGCACAAAGTGGGCATCGCTTTCATCGCTGCGACCGCGCAGCAGTTAACCTCTGAGCCCCAAGTGTCCAAGATGAAGAGAATCCGAGTGAAACCTTCACTCACTGAGAGTCATCCCCACGGCCCTGAGCTGAGGGACTGCAGGCAGTCCAACACGGAAGGGACTGTTAAATGAACCATTGTCGCTCCCTCAGCCTCTCTGTCCCAGAGACAGGCAGTGGGACGGCATAAACACGTAACATCATTCTCGCCCAGACAGAAGCCGTTCAGCCCATCGAGTCCACGGCGCCTCTCTGCCACTTTTCTCTCTCTGAGGTTATTCACAATCAGTGATATCTGTCCTAATAGTAAGGGGCTGTGTCTGAGTGGTTATACGGTTTGTGACATGCTGATCGTTTTGTCATTCACGTCCGAACCGGCGTGGCGAATTACTGCAGGGAATGGATGAAACCGCAAGGCATGTGTTTCAACTTTATCAGCTCATTGGCACCTCAAAGAAGTGGTTTTGCGAATCAGTTCATATGAAACCGACGAAGCACAGGAGACGACCACTCAGACCTCCAAAAAGCATGTTACTTGAACCGTGTGAGTTTCCTGAGTGTATCGGTGTGATACAGGATATTCAGGAAGTAGGTGCGAAGGCAAGATACAGAATAGAGTACCATTACAAAGGAAAGCTGCTGAAGGAGACATTGAGCAATAGCAGAGGATGGTTTCGATCCATCGACCGCTGGGTTATGGGCCCAGCACGCTCCCGGTTTCCACAGAACACTTCAGGTTTTCGTCTGGCACGCGGCATGCACGTTCGAAAGTGGGCGGCACGGTGGAACAGTGGTTAGCACTGCTGTCTCACAGCGCCAGCGCCAGGTTCAATTCCCACCTCAGGCGACTCTGTGTGGAGTTTGCACATTCTCCCCGTGTCTGCGTGGGTTTCCTCCGGGTGCTCCGGTTTCCTCCCATAATCCAAAAAAAATGTTCAGGTTAGGTGAATTGGCCAGGCTAAATTGCCTGCAGTGTTAGGTAAGGGGTAAATGTAGGAGAATGGGTCTGGGTGGATTACGCTTTGGTGTGGACTTGTTGGGCCGAAGGGCCTGTTTCCACACTGTAAGTAATCTAATCTAATCTCCACTACTGTCGTGTAATATGCTGTTTCACAGACAAATGGAGGCTGTGTAAATATTAACTTGTTTCTAACTTCCCACATTCTGTTGGTCGAATTGTGATTTCATCCTGAGTCACAACATGTGTCACAGCGCACACCTTCACTCTGCTGGTTCAACACAGTAAGTAAACGTGTTTCTCTATTCTCTTGCCTTCTCAGTGTAAATCTGCACATTGTTACTTTAAACATGACCGCCGAATTTCCTTTTGCGTCTGTTGAATTTGCCTCTTTGTCAATGTCAGTTAGGGATTTACTGACCCCAACCATTCCCTGTACGAAAGCGTTGTTCTTCATGTCACCTTTAGTTCTTTTCCTCGTGACTTTAAAACTGCCGAATCATTGCCGATCCTTTCAGGCGTGGGAGCACTTTAACTGCATTACTTTCTCTGCCTGGATCCCGCATGACTTGGAAAGTTTCAATCAGGCCAGATTTCAAACTTCTGTTCTCCGAGGAGAGCTGTCCTAATGTTCCAATCTTGCTTCATTGCTGACATTCCTTAAACACGGCACCACTGAAGTCAACGCAATATTCCATCATTTCACTTCCTTGCTTGCTTTCTGCCCAATTCGTTCTCCAACCTCGTTTAGCGAGGTTGAGAAAGTTAATCGGGCACTTTTGCACAAATCAGGAAACACGGGCTCGCTGGGGATTTGAACCCGGGATGTTTCGCAGGGGAAAACGCAAAGCGAGAACCATACCCCTAGACGAACGAGCGACACAGATCGCAAGCCGCCACTGCCACTCCACGTCTTCAACCAGCTGAGTCTTGCTCAGTGTGAAATACATTTGACATTGCTCTGAGAATTGCAAGCGGCAAAGAGTTTCCAGAACAGCTGCTTCTCATTCTGTCTCCCTGCTGCTGTTTGTCCCGGGCCCGCTCTACTGGCAGAAAGTTGAACAGTTTTATTTCTAAACTTTTCTCTCACACCGGAGTAACCAGTGACAAGCATTGCCCTCCTCAACATAGGGTACAGAGAACAACAGAAGACCACTCAGATCTCCACGAGGGTATCATCTCAACTGTGCACATTGGGCCAGTATATCAATGTGAAATATTTATGTCGAAGTTTTTTGGGAAAGAGATGAGAAGGCGGGGTGCAGAACAGAGCGCCGTTATATGGGAAAGCTGGTAAAGACGACATTGACTGAATAGGAGAAGTAGTTTCCCTTCTGGGTGATGTTCCCATCACGCACCCACAGACATATCGCCGTCGTGCAAATATAAACTCTGTCTAAATTCCCACATTCTATTTTTTCGAACTGTGATTTCGCCAAAAGCACAAAATTTCAACACTCGCAACGTTCAAGCTTTAACAAAGTGCTCATAGATATATTTAGCGAACACCTGGAAGACATTTGAGGACTCTTGAACTTTAAGTCGAAGGAAAGGAAGTTTGCCTCGAGGGCTGTGTAATGTGGAGATTTGTTCCCCATGTGAACTGGTGGTGGTTGACCATCCCAGTGCTTCCCGATGCAGGTTGCCCTGACCCACAGGGAGGTTTCTTTGATAAACTGCCCGAGGGCTTCCAGCCGTGCCGTGACGTTACAGGGCGAGCCGCCGACGATGGCCTGCAGCTGCACAATAATGATGCTGGCCCCGCAACATGAATACAAATTAGTTCATGAGTCACGTGGAACTGAATCATTCTATGGAAAGTTCTTTCAACTTCACGGATTTATATATGAGAGGAAGTAAATGGGCAGGGCTTACACCTCGGGTCCACTCTTCCTTCTGTCGCAACATCCCACACCCACCTCCCATTGTCCCAAGGCACTTTCCCCTGCAACCGCCGAATGCGTAACACCTGCCCATTTACCTGCTCCCTCCTGAATATCCAAGGGCTCGAACATATCTTCCAGGTAAAGCAGCACTTTACCTGCACATTTGCCACAAACTAGTCTACTGCATTCGTTGCTCACAGTGTGGTTTCCCCAACGTAGCATGAAGCATAAACTGGGTGACTACTTCGCAGAACATCTTGGTTCTGCCTGCAGAAGATCCTATGGCTCTCCAGTCTTCAACATCGAGTTCAATATTGTTTGGACTCGAACTCCCCCATGCCCTTGATCCTTACCACACCCACACGAGGCCTTGTTATCACATAGTCTGCTGTTACACACGACTTATTGTTAGCCAGGAACAGTCTCCATTAACAGTTACTCACCCTCCTACACAGATCGTTATTCACGCCTTTGTCCCTCCAATGTTCTCCCACTGAACTGGCAGCAAAGGTAGCAATGTGGACTGGTATCCCTGAGCCAGCTGTTTGTCCCATCTCCAGGAACAGGGCTCCCTCCACTGGTGGATAATTAAACCATTTTGCTGTTGCGCTGACGTGAGGAGATTGTGTAAATATAAACTTTTTCTAAATTCCCACCTTCCGTTGGTCGAACTGTGAGTTCACTCTGAATCACAACACGTGTCACAGCGCAATTTGAGGCCCACCTTAGCTCTGCTGGTTCTACACAGCAAGTAAATGAGAGTCTCTATTCGTATCATTCCCTTGCCTTCTCCCTGTAAATCTCCACATTGTTACTTTGAACATGACCACCGAATTCCCTTTTGTGTTTTTGAATCTGCCTCTTTGTCACGGTCAGACAGGGATTTACGGATCCGAACCACTCCCTGTGCGAAAATGTTCTTCCTAGTGTCACTTTTACTTTTTTTCCAAACGCCTTGAAATCTCTGCCGATTTTTTTGGGAAATTGAAAGGATTCTCATTCCTGCACATTAGGCTGAATTGATTTAATTTCTAACGGAAAGGACTGCGGATGCTGAGAATCCGAGACAGAAAGAGGAACTGCTGGAGAAACTCAGCGGGTTTGGCAGTACCGGTTGGAGAAAACAGAGTTCTGCAATTTCTGTTTTTGTTTTTAACTGGAAGTTCATTTCATTTTTCGGGATGAAACACCCAGACTCTCCATGTGCAGATATTCAATCCTTTCGAAACCTGTGAAGTGATTGGATTCAAACAAACCCAGCAATAATTCACTCTTTCTCAGCTCCACAGGCAGAGTGACCTGGGAAATGAAGCTGTCAGTGTGGTTCTTTATTCGTGGGCCGAGTGGTTAATGCGATGGACTTGAGATCTATTGCGGTTTCCCCACGCAGGTATGAACCTTGCCGACTCGAGTTGAGAAATGTCGTCAAAAAGAAAGGGAGACTGTTTCCCGGTTTCTTCTTTAAAATTCTAATCAGTGGAGGGTGAAAGATATTTCACTCACATTGGGACTGGTAGGAATCTGCAACCCACTGCCTGTCAGGGTGGAACAAGCAGATACCCGCAGAGCTTCGTTTGAGGCAATGAGTCAAGTGTTTGGAAATGAGACTAGAACAGTGAGAGGCTTGAAATCGTGATCAAAATGAAGCAGGCACCTAAGAACAAAGGTGTTTTATTTCCCAATGAAAGATACTGCTTCACAAAGTTGGGACGATGGAAGGAAGCAGTGATGGTGATTATCTTTGGCTGTTCACCTTGTGAATGTTCCCATTGCTGCGCATGTCCGTGTTAACGTCAGAACTCTGCAGCATGGGGGCGCAATGGATGACGCATCTGACTCCAGCTACCTGTTTAAAATGCAGCTCACACCTTCTTCACACACCCCAATTAATCTTTCTCATTGTCCTGAAGCCGCCCTACGGTTTCAATTCCTGATCTGCAGGAACGAGACTCTTTTCACTGTCTCTCGTTAGTAAATGTCCCTGAGAACATCATAAGACCATAAGACCATAAGACATAGGAGTGGAAGTAAGGCCATTCGGCCCATCGAGTCCACTCCGCCATTCAATCATGGCTGATGCGCATTTCAGCTCCACTTACCAGCGTTCTCCCCGTAGCTCTTAATTCCTCTAGACAACAAGAATCTATCAATCTCGGCCTTGAAGACATTTAGCGTCCCGGCTTCCACTGCACTCCGTGGCAATGAATTCCACAGGCCCACCACTCTCTGGCTGAAGAAATGTCTCCGCATTTCTGTTCTGAAATGACCCCCTCTAATTCTAAGGTTGTGTCCACGGGTCCTAGTCTTCTCGTCTAACGGAAACAATTTCTTAGCATCCACCTTTTCCAAGCCATGTATTATTTTGTACGTCTCGATGAAGTCACCCCTTAATCTTCTAAACTCCAACGAATACAATCCCAGTATCCTCAGCCGTTCCTCATATGTTAGACCTGTCATTCCAGGGATCATCCGTGTGAATCTCCGCTGGACACGTTCCAGTGCCTGTATGTCCTTCCTGAGGTGTGGGGACCAAAACTGGACACAGTACTCCAAATGGGGCCTAACCAGAGCTTTATAAAGTCTTAGTAGTACATCTCTGCTTTTATATTCCAACCCTCTTGAGATAAGAGACAACATTGCATTCGCTTTCTTAATCACGGACTCAACCTGCATGTTTACCTTGAGAGAATCCTCGACTAGCACTCCCAGATCCCTTTGTGCTTTGGCTTTATTAATTTTCTCACCATTTAGAAAGTAGTCTATGCTTTTATTCTTTTTGCCAAAGTGCAAGACCTCGCACTTGCTCACGTTAAATTCCATCAGCCATTTCCTGGACCACTCTCCCAACCTGTCTAGATCCTTCTGTAGCCTTCCCACTTCCTCAGTACTACCTACCTGTCCACCTAACTTCGTATCATCGGCAAACTTCGCTAGAATGCCCCCGGTTGCCTCATCCAAATCATTAATATACAATGCGAACAGCTGTGGCCCCAGCACCGAACCCTGCGGGACACCGCTCGTCACCGGCTGCCATTCTGAAAAAGAACCTTTTATCGCAACTCTCTGCCTTCTGTTAGACAGCCAATCCTCAATCCATCCCGGCAGCTCACCTCGAACACCATGGGCCCTCACCTTGCTCAGCAGCCTCCCGTGTGGCACCTTATCAAAGGCCTTTTGAAAGTCTAGATAGACCACATCCACTGGGTTTCCCTGGTCTAACCTACTTGTTACCTCTTCAAAAAATTCCAACAGGTTTGTCAGGCATGACCTCCCTTTACTAAATGCATGTTGACTTATCAGACTCTGCTCTTCCAAGAATTTAGAAACCTCATCCTTAATGATGGATTCTAGAATTTTACCAACAACCGAGGTTAAACTGATTGGCCTATAATTTTCCATCTTTTGCCTTGATCCTTTCTTGAACAAGGGGGTTACAACAGCCATCTTCCAATCATCCGGGACCTTTCCTGACTCCAGTGACTCTTGAAAGATCACAACCAATGCCTCTGCTATTTCCTCAGCCACCTCTCTCAGAACTCTAGGGTGTATCCCATCGGGGCCAGGTGATTTATCAATTTTAAGACTTTTTAACTTTTCTAGCACTATCTCTTTCATAATGGCAACCATACTCAACTCAGTCCCGTGACACCCTTTAATCTTTGGGATATTACTCATGTCTTCCACTGTGAAAACTGACGCAAAGTACTTGTTAAGTTCTCCTGCTGTTTCCTTATCTCCCATCACTAGGCTTTCTGCATCAGTTTGAAGTGGCCCAATGTCTACTTTTGCCTGTCGTTTGTTTCTTATGTACTGAAAGAAACTTTTACTATTATTTTTAATATTACTGGCTAGCCTACCTTCATATTTGATCCGCTCATTTCTTATTACACTCTTTGTTATACTCTGTTTGCTTTTGTATCCTTCCCAATCTTCTGATTTCCCACTGTTCTTAGCCACTTTATAGGATCTCTCTTTTTCTTTAATACATTTCCTGACTTCCTTTGTCAGCCAAGGTTGTCTAATCCCTCCCCGGATAATCTTTCTTTTCTTGGGAATGAACCTCTGTACAGTGTCCTCAATTATACCTACAAACTCCTGCCATTTTTGCTCTACTGTCTTCCCGGTTAGCCTCTGCTTCCAGTCTATTTTAGTCAGTTCCTCTCTCATGCCCTCATAATTACCTTTATTCAACTGTAACACCATTACATCAGATTTTGCCTTCTCCCTTTCAAACTCCAGACTGAACTCTACCATATTATGGTCGCTACTTCCTAAGGGTTCCCGTACTTTAAGATTTTTTATAGAGTCTGGTTCATTGCAAAGCACTCGGTCCAGAATTGCCTGCTCTCTTCTGGGCTCCATGACAAGCTGTTCCAAAAAGCCATCCTGTAAGCATTCCATGAATTCCCTTTCTTTAGATCCACTAGCAACATTATTTACCCAGTCCACCTGCATATTGAAGTCTCCCATGATCACTGTGACCTTGCCTTTCTGACACGCCTTCTCTATTTCCCGGCACATGTTGCGACCCTGGTCCTGACCACTGTTAGGAGGTCTATATACAACTCCAATTATGTTTTTTTTGCCTTTGTGGTTCCTCAATTCCACACACACAGACTCCACATCATCCGACGCTATGTCATTCAATACCATAGATTTAATTTTGTTCACGTCACAGCGCTGTCAGAGGAGGGGAAGCTGAAATAGGCTGACAAGCCCAATACTCACCTTTCCTGTTGGAAACATTCCATGAGAAATATTAGGCCTCCACTTGTGACCGAACATTTACGTTGCTGCCTTAGACACCCTTTGGGGTTCTCCCGCCCAGTGTGGTAACCTGCTGACTATGCTTTCTTCGCTGGCGATTTTAAATGACTTCCTATTGGTTGCATTATCGCTCAAACTTCACAAAACCCGTCTCAATAAAGCCACGTTTTCTCACGTCTGGGAATTTATTGCCATGCAGGAAACTCGTGTTCTGAACAAAAACCGTAGCACACTCAAAACGTCGGCTCTGTTTACCTTTCCACAGATGCTGCTCGACCCGTTGGCTTTCTGTAGTATTCCCTGTGTTTGTTCAACACAAATGCGGCTTTCCATTAAAGAACTTCAATCCCTTTCCTCTAGTAACTGACCCTCGTCAGTGGCAATAGGTTCTTCTGATCATTAACCTGCCCATTCCCACCACTTCTTCTCCCATCATTGCCAACAGCCCCTGGACATCTCCAGTTAACCTTCTTTGCTCCAAAGAGAACATTCCCAAAAGTGGAAATACCTCATGCCTGGACATGATGCAAGTGTTACAATCGGGAAGAGATTTTGGCAAAATATTGTCAGTTAGCAGGTGGAAAAATGTTCATGAAGTAAAACAGAAATCCCAGTCTCCAGCTTTGTGACTCTTTAGAAACTCTTTGGGAAATGGAATTAGAGGAGAATGAAGGAATGAACTGTCCGACTGAGCAGAGACAGTCCAGACACCATCCCCTTGTTTAAGAGGCCGGGAGATTGACTCTATTATTCTCGGGACATGAACTGAACTGAGACATTGAAAAAATTCTCGTTCCTGCACATCAGGAATTCAAACCCCTTCTCGGCTCCGGGTCACTGTGAAAAGTCGGGAACAGGCAAAACACTGAAAGGCTCAAAGGGCGATGCCCCCGGTGTAGGAAAGCTCGTTCCTAGTGACATGGATGTGCCTGCAGATGGTGGGATCAGACTGTCCCCATGTCTTCACAATGAATGGCCCAGGCTTTAGTATATAAAAGTAAAACTGTAGAGGACAGTGTTCATGCTAGGCACGACAGACAGAGTTATGCATTGACGAACCGCCTCCTCTAACAGACTGTGCAAGCTGTGCGTTTACGTATCTCTCTATCGCAATTGGCCAGCCTGTTCGGTTGTTAATCGGAAGGTTGGTGGTTGGAGACCACCCAGGCACGGAGTGTTTGTTGTTCTCGCTCCTACCGCTTTCTTGGCTGCGAAGATGAGCGTTTTTAATGGTGTCAGGAAAATGTTTCCCAAACGGAAATCTTCTCCACTGAGGAAGCACAAAGGGGTTTCTGAATTGATTTAATTTCGAACGTAAAGGACTACGAATGCTGAGAATCCGAAACAGAAAGAGAAACGGCTGGAGAAACTCAGCAGGTTTGGCTGTACCTGGATAAGGAAAAAAAAGATTTCTGAAATGTTGTCTCTGATTCTCTTTCTACAGATGCTGCCTGACCTGCTGAGTTGCTCCTGCAATTTCAGTTTTTGTTTTTAACTGAACGTCCATTTCATCTTTCGGGATGAAACACCCAGACTCGCCATTTGCAGATATTTAACACTTTCGAAACCTGTTAAGTGATTGGATTCAAACAAGTTCTGCAATGATTCACTCTTTCTCAGCTCCACAGACAGAGAGACCTGGGAAATGAAGCTGTCAGTGTGGTTCTGTATTCGTGGGCCGAGTGGTTAATGCGACAGACTTGAAATCCATTGCGGTTTCCCCACGCAGGTGTGAACCCTGCCGACTACAGTTGAGAACTGTCGTCAGAAAGAAAGGGAGATTGCTCCACGGTTTTTTTTTTAGATGCACATCAGTGGAGGGGTTGAAATATTTCAATCACGTTGAGACTGGTCGGGAATCTGCAACCCACTGCCTGTCAGGGTGGAACAAGCAGATACCCACAGAGCTGCTTTTGAGGCAATGAGTCAAGTGTTTGGAAATGAGACTAGAACAGTGAGGGGCATGAAGTCGTGATCGCAATGAAGCAGGTACCTAAGAACAAAGGTGTTTTATTTCCCAATGAAAGATACTGCTTCACAAAGTTGAGACAATGGAAGGGAATCAGTGACGGTGATTATCTTTGGCTGTTCACCGTGTGAATATTCCCATTGCTGCGCATGTCCGTGTTCACGTCAGAGCCTTGCAGCATGGTGGCGTTAGATACGCACAGTGCCAGGGGCGCAATGGATGACGCATCTGACTCCACCTACCTGTTTGAAATGCAACTCACAGCTTCTTCACACACCCCAATTAATCTTTCTCATTGTCCTGAAGCCGGCATACGGTTTGAATTCCTGATCTGCAGGAACGAGAATCTTTTCACTGTCTCGCGTCAGTAAGTGTCCCTGAGAACATCAGAGTCAAGCCACAGCGCTGTCAGAGGAGGGGAAGCTGAAAGAGCCCCACACGCTGCTTACGGGCACATTTCAATTTCCCCAACTCACCGCCCCAACCACTGCGGCTCCTGGGAGTGGAGAGGGAACAAACACCAAAACCCAGTCTCAGTTTTGTAAATCTTCAGGAAATATGAAAGCTGTTCATCCCTTTGGATCTTCCATCCTGGGCTGACAGCGTTGATTTTAAATGGCTGTCCAGTCAGTGCCGATTCTTTTTGGCTGAAAAAAATCTTCCTTATCTCATCCCAGCATTTCTTGCCACAGAGAACTGTGCGGCAGAGTTCATGTATATATTTCTTTGTATGGTATTTTGTAAATAACATTCGTTTGCTGGTTGTTTGTATCGGGTATTTCAGGTTCATTAGCCGCTGTTTAAGTGTGTTGGTAGGTTTGTGGGCTACCATGATGCTGAGAGGGCTGAGTTGTCTGGACATCATTTCCCAGATGTCTTGAATGTAAAGTAATGTGGCTAGGGTTTCTGCACACGTTGCGACTGCTTGTGTCAGTTTGTTGATGTGAAATCGGCACACTGGGTTTACTGGTTAGGCAAAAGTGAGGACTGCAGATGCTGGAAACCAGAGTTTAGATCAGAGTGGTGCTGGAAAAGCACAGCAGGTCAAACAGCTTCCGAGGAGCAGGAAAATCGCTGTTTCGGGCAAAAGCCCTTCATCAGGAATAGAGGCAGGACGCCTCCAGGGTGGAGAGATAAATTGGTGGTGGTGGGGGGGGGGGGAGCTGAGCAGAAGGTAGCAAAGAGTACAATAGGTGAATGGGGGTGGGGGTGGAGGTGGCAGGTCAGAGAGGAGGGTGGAGCGGATAGGTGGTCAGGGAGATTGGCAGGTAGGACAGGTCAGCTTTAAGGTTGGAACTGAGGTAAGGTAGGGGAGGGGAAATGAGGAAACTGGTGAAGTCCACATTGATGTCCTGGGGGTTGAATGTATCCGAGGCGGAAGATGCGGCGTTCTTCCTCCATGCATCGGATGGGGAGGGAGCGGCGATGGAGAAGGCCTAGGACCTGCATGTCCTCGGCAGAGTGGGAGGGAGGTGGGGGGAAATGTTGGGCCACAGGGCGATGGGGTTGATTGGTGCGGGTGCCATGGAGATGTTCCCTCAAGCGCTGTGATTTTACTCTGCGAGGAGTCTCCAGTCTCCCCAATGTAGAGGAGACCGCATCGGGAGCAATGGATACAAGAAATGATATTGGTGGATGCACAGGTGAAAGCCTTCGATCTTCCGCCGCCCGGGTTCGTTTTTCGGGCAGGTAAGTCATTTTCAGTAGATCTGACATCAGGCATTGACATCTCCCTGGTGGTCTAGTGGTTAGGAGTCGGCGCTCTCACCGCCGCAGCCCGGGTTCGATTCCCGGTCAGGGAAGTAATTGTCTGTGGGGTTTGTTGGCCACCCGTTCTTCCTAAATGCGCTGTACAGTTATTGATTGGTCTTCGAAGTTCCGTATGGTGTCCTGATTCAGGTTGGTTTGGATGTGTAGGGATGATTGCATCTGCAGCGAAGTTCTTGGTTCGCGTGCGTTGTTTTCCTGTGGAGGCTGTTTTGAATTTACCATTGACTGTTCGCTCTACTGTGACATCTAGAAATGGCACTTTGTTGTTGTTCTCCTCTTTTGTGAATTTTATGCCCGTAACGATATTGTTGATGGTGTTGTAGGTTTCCTCTAATTTGTTTCATTTTTTGATGACAAAAGTGTCATCTCTGTAGCGGACCCAAAGTTTGGGTTGGATCTTTGGAAGGGCTGTTTGTTCGAGTCTCTGCATTATTGCTTCTGCTAGGAATCCTGACACTGGTGGTTTCATGGGTGTTCCGTTGATTTGTTTGTAGGGCTTGTTACTGAATATGAAGTGGGTGATAAGGCACAGTTCCACGAGCCTGACACTGTTATCTTTGCTGATGAAGTTGGTGCTGTGTTTGTGTCTTTGGTGCTTCGAGTAGTGTCTTCAGTTTTCTTTGACCACGTTGATGTTAATGGATGTGAGCAGGGCTGTTATGCCAAAGGACAACATTATTCCATCCTCTTCTAACTTAGTGTCTTTGGTGTTCAGGAATTCTTGGATGGAGTAAATGGAGTGACGTGAATCTTCGACTTGGTGTTTTAGTCTTCAGTGGAGGCATTTGACTAGTCTGTACATTGGTTTTCCAAATGGTGAGACTGTGGGCCTGAGGGGGGCTCCTGGTTTGAAGAGGAGGAGAACAACAACAAAGTGCCATTCCTAGATGTCACTGTAGAGCGAACAGTCAATGGGGAACTTCAAACTAGCGTCGACAGAAAAACAACACACACAAACCAAACACTTAACCACAGAAGCAATCATACCAGCATCAGGACATTATTTCATTGAGCCACTACACACTGCAGCACAGAGAAACTACGAAGAGCACAAGAGAAATACGTATATAGTGCATTTAAGGAGAACGGGTATCCAATAAACCCAGTCCGCCGATTTCTCAGTGATGCTTCCAAGCTGACTCTCAAAAATTCGGTTTGTCCCTCCATTCTTTCCTGTTTGTTTTTTGTGGGTTTCGAAAGCTTTCCCAATCCTCTGACTGAGTATTGGCGTTTGGAAGTTATGTTGTGGCTGACCGGACATTGGTTAGACCACTTTTGGAATATTGTGTGCAATTCTGGTCTCCCTCCTGTCAGAAGCATATTGTGAAATTTGAAAGGGTTCTGAAGCACCAATGGGTCCACAGAGGGGAAGAGGCCCTTCTACTGCCCTGAGTGTGGGAAGGCCTTCAGTGATCCCTCTGCCCTGCTGACGCACCAGTTGGTCCACACCGGGGAAGGCCGTTCTCCGGCCCCAAGTGCGAGATGGCTTTCAGCAGTTCTTCCCACCTGCTGATACATCAGTGGGTCCACACCGAGGAGAGGCCATTCTTCTGCCCAGATGTCACAGTGCAGGAAGGGCTTTGCTCTTTCCTCCGACCTGCTGGCCCATTGGTGGGTCCACATTGGGGAGAGGTCGTTCAGTTGCCCTAAGTGCAGGAAGGCCTTCAGCAATTCCTCAGCCCTGCTGAGGCACCAGTCCGTCCACACCTGGAGAGGCCCTTCAGCTGGCACGACTGTGGGAAGAGGCTCATATTTTCCTGCAACTTGCGGAAGCACCAGCGGGTCACCAGCGCTCCCAGCAATCAGATCCCACTGGTGACGCTGCCTTCGGTCACACCCCAGGACTGAACCTCTGCCAGTTCTGACAGTGGGTGCAGTTGGAGAGTAGGTGGGCTGTTTTTGTTTTCTGCTGGACTGCAAGTGCCTCCCCTACACCCACAACCACAACCCCATGGTGCCTCAGGGTTAGCACTGCTGCCTCATGGCACCGGAACCCAGGATCAATTCCACCCTAGGGGGTCTGTGTGCAATATACGGAGGGTAAAAAAATGGATCTGAGTAGGTTACTCTTCGGAAGATCAGTGCAGATGTGTTGGGCTGAAGGACCTGGTTCCACATTGTAGGAGTTCTACGATACAATGAGCTTTGCTTTCAATGGACACTGCTGCTCATTGAGCCCGGGACTGCACATTGCCAATGAAATGTTCCAGAGAAACCTAAGACCGCAAGACCATCGGAGCAGAAGTTAGTTCATTCGGCCCGTCAAGTCTTCTCTGCCATTCTTTAGTGACAAAAGTAGTGCAGATGAGATTAGCTACAGTGTGGAAGCAGGCCATTTGTCCCAACAAGTCCACACCGACCCTCCGAAGACTAACCCATCCAGACCCGTTTCCCTTTGACTAATGTACCTAACACTATGGGCAATTAAGCATTGCCAATCCACATGTCCTGCACATCTTTGGTTTATGGAAGAAAACAGGATCATCCAGAGAAAACCCACGCAGACACTGGGAGAATGTGCAAACTCCTCACAGACAACCACCCAAGGCTGGAATCAAACCTGGGTACACGGCACTATGAGGCTGCAGTGGTAACACTGAGCCACTACATGTTGCAACCCGTAGCAGGCAAGCAGGAGGTTGGGAGAATACAGCAAGCCAGGCAGCACCAGGATGTGGAGTAGTCAGCGTTTTGGTATTAACCCTTCTTCAGGACTGAAACGCGAACTTCTCTATGAGAAACGATTTACGGGAATATTGCTGAGGGTTGGAGGGTTTGAGCTTCAGGGAGAGGCTGAATAGGATGGGGCTGTTTTCACTGGAGCATCGGAGGCAGAGGAGTGACCCAATAGAAGTTACAAAATTATGAGGGATATTGACAGGGTAATAGACAAGGTCTTTTCCCTGGGTTGGGGGAGTCCAGAACTAGAGGGCATAGGTTTAGAGTAAAAGGCGAAATATATTAAAGGGACAACGTCTTCATGCAGAGGGTGGTATATATATGAAATAAGCTGCCAGCGTATATGAGTCAGGTGCTGTCAAATGGGACTCGATTAATTTAGGATATCAGCTCAGCATGGACAAGTTGGACAGAAGGGTCTGTTTCCATGCTGTACGTGTCTCTGACTACTGGTCCTGAAGTAAGTTTAAAAGAGAGTCCAAGTAAATTTGAATAGTTCAATCTTGTTGAACTCACCTCCTGAAAAGTTTCAAATGAATCCCTCTGAGAGATACTGTTTAAACATGCTGAGTTGCACGAAGTATCCCATCAAATTCAAAACAAACCCAGAGTTGAAGAAGTCAGAAGTCAGAACACCAAGGGGACCAAAACTGATCACAATATTCCAGGTGCAGCCTCATCAACGTCCTGTATAACTACAACATAACTTGCCAACATCTATACTCAATTCCCTAATTGATGAAGGCCAGTGTGCTGAAACCTTTCTTCACTGCCTTGTGTACCGATGTTATCAGAGATATAGGACCTACTTTAAACTGATCCACAATCCAGCTTCTGGGAGCACAGAAGCAGAGTAGTGCTGCGTGAGTGTGCTGGGCAGATGAACCAGAGATCGATGGGTCAAAACCATGTGACGCTATTGCTCAATGTCTCCGTAAGCTGCTTTCATTTACAAAGGTGGTCTGTTCTGCGTCTTGCCTTTGCATCTGCTTCCCAAAGCTTCTTCAGTGGAGGAGTGGCAGCTGGAGCCCAGGAGTTCAACGACCCCCCGGAGCTGAAGGAAGGTTCAAGCTCCAAGAAGCGGGCGGTAAGGCTGGAGGCTGGGTTTGATCAAGGATTGTATTTTTAACTCATTTAAATGGTATCTACTGTATGGGGTTATGGTTTACATTAAAACCAGAGGTTCATATCAGAGTGTTTATATTTAGCAGTGCTAGTTGGTAAAATACACTCTCTGGAGGAGCACCTTCTATGATGCTGCATTTCTTGCCTTAATGCACTTCTCCCATTTCTTATCTCCCATCTTGATTTTATATTTTTGGTCAAATTTAATTTCATATTAATCAGACTTGGTATTCACTGTGTGCTATTAATTTGTTTCTTCGAATATTGTAAGTCAAAATTAATGCTGTAATTTCATTTCTGGTGTCAGAGTTTGACATTGAATGTGCAGATGTGAATTCCAGTAAGCTGTGAAAATACATCAAGAACTTTTAACAAAAATAGCAGTTCACTGATGTTCATGGCATTGTCTCATTTGGGAGTGATGATTCAAATCTGACCAACAAACCGTTTCATGCAGTCACCCAATTTAATTAAAATATTCTTTAATTTAATTAAAGAAAATAACTCTGGCAGGCTAAGATTTATGCAATCTATTTATAAGATTATTTCCACTGCGCGCAATATGGTCTCATCCACATTGGGGAAACTGAACGCCAACTAACGGAACGTTTCAGGGAACAACTCTGGGACAATAAAACCAAACGACCGACGGCCCTGTGTCTGAACAGTTTAACTCCCCCGCCCATTCCACCAAGGACATGCAAGCCCTGGATCTCTTACACTGCCAAACTCTTGCAAGCCGACGCTTGTAGGAAAAACGCCTCATCATCTGCCTTGGGACCCTCCAACCACATGGGATCAATATCGATTTCATCAGTTTCCTAATTCCCTCTCCCCTACCTTGTCCAAGATCCAACCTTCCAATTCGACACCAACCTCTTGACCTGTCATACCTGTCCACCTTGCTTCTCACCTATTTGCTCCACCCTCATCTCTGACCGATCACCATCAATCCCTACCTCTATCTATCTATTGCACTCCCAGCTGCCTTCCCTCCAGCCCCACTTCCTTCCCAGTTATCTCTCAGCCCCCTTGGGCCACCCTTTATTCCTGATGAAGAGCTTATGCTCTAAACCAAGACTGTGATGAAGCAACATCCTCAACAAATAGGAAATAGCTCCCAAGTCAGATTTCATTCCCTCTTCTGTTTCCCCATTCTTTCAGAAATAAGAATTGTCTTTTTCACCATTACTTCAGCCAGCTTTAAAGAATCATTTCAACCTGTTTTTCTAACAATTGTGGAGGTGACCAAAAGCAAACATTTCACTCCTCCTCAATGTCCCATTTCTCCTCCTATGAGCCATTTTGTCATGTTGTCTCTGTTACAAGCAGCCGAGTGCACTTGGTTTCTGAATTGAAATTTGGCCGTTGAAGTGAACAGGATTAATATTTATCGAAGGCTAGCTGTGTTTGCTCTAACTGTAATTATCCACCAGTACGATGTCTTTTGTTCCACCAAAACTGGAAACAATGATCTGTGTTTATATTAGGATGTAGAAAGTCATCCCAGCGATCTTCACGTTATTATAGTTTACTAGAGGCCATAACAGCGTTCTGTGGCAGTTTGATGTGACTAAAGCTTGGATGGAAAGAATGTAGATTGATGAGAAGTCGAAATGGCAGAGTCTCTGGCCACAATCGATCTGTCTGGCTTGATTATATGAGTGGCGGCTCTTCAAGAGCAACTTCCACTCCATCACTTCAACCAGCAAGAGGAGATAAGTGTGAACACAACATTCCAACTGTGACATATACGCATTGCTTCGATGTTATTGATCAAAATCCTGGAACTCGCTCCTGAACATTTATTATAGACCACATCATATTTGTGAAGCAATTTAAGAGGCAGCTCACCACCACTTTTTCAAGGACAGTTTGGAAAGATTTGCTGGCAGAGCCAATGATATTCGCACGATATCGAGGACAGTCTAATCGTATGGATAGATGATTGGCTAACCAATGATGCAGTAGGGATAAGGGGCATGTTCAGGATCGCAACTTGTAACGAGCAATGTGCCACAGGGATCAGGGCTGGGGCCAAATTTATTTACAATATGGATATGAATTACTTGGAAACATGAAGTGAATGTACTATTGCCAAGACTGCAGTCGAGACAGTTGATTGGAATGCAGGTGGTGAGGATGACATGGAGAGGGATATCGACAGGTTAAGCAAATGAGCAAACCCTTGGCAGATGGAATAGAATGTAGGAAAATGAGGTTGTGCACTTTGCCAGCAGGAAATGTGCTGAATGTTAAATGGAGAAAGTTGCTGAATAGGAGGATTTGGAAGCATCTATGAACTCTTCATCTAAGTTCAGTGAGTAACAGGGAAGGCAAAAGGGAGATTGGCCTTTAAATAGAGTATAAAAGTGGGGAGGTAATAGTGAACCTCCGCCTGGAGGTTTTGATTGAAAGTGCAGTGAAGATTCAACCAGCTGACAGTGGATCTGAATCACATGTAGATCAGACCAGTTTCGGACAGCAGGAAACCAGATAAGTTTTTAAAACAAACCACAACGATTTCATCATTAGACTCTGAATTCCAGATTTATATTGAATTCAGATTCCACCATATGCCGTGGCAGGTTTTGAACCCAAATCCCCAGAACATTAACTGGCTGAATAGTCTGGTGACAATAAAGTCGGCCATCGCCTCCCCTGAGCACATTGGCATATTGTGTTTAGAGGTAACAAAGGAGCGAGAGGTTGCAGCAGCTGCTACGTTGTTGATATTACACAAGGGAACATCAGCACTCTCAGTAATGGCACAAACTGAAGTCAGTGTCCTGTATCAGAGGTAAGGGCTCGGGAACCATAAAAAATAGGAACAGGAATACGCCATTCAGCCCCTTGAGCCTGCTCCTCCATTCAGTAGGATCGTGGCTGATCTGACATTCCCCACATCCACTTCCCTGCCCTTTTCCTGTAACTGTTCATCCCCCGGCTGTTCACGAATCTATCAATCCTTGTTTTAAATGTGACAAGAAGGATGTCAACAGAGTTACTGGGGTTGGAGGGAGTGTCAGGTCGAACTTGGGGACTAAAACAATGGCTTCACCCTTCACAATATTTAACTAAGGGAATGTTTATGGTTGTCCAATGCTGGAAATTGGGCAGGCATTCAGATGAAATTATTGGTAAATTATAAATGACAGAGGAGTCGGGAGAGAAGTGGTGTTCAGGCACAGTTGGATATCATCAGTATAGATGCCAACACCAGCAGCTACGGTTAAATAAATAAGAACGGAAGACGCTAAAAGCAGACCCTCCCAGAGCATACAGCGATATAGGAGAGGGTCAGTACTGTCATTAACTCTGATCGAGGCTGTCTGCAGGTCGACGAGGCAATGTTCATCCCTATCACCGTTACAAAGGATGTCAAATATGACCTTGATAAGAACTGTTTCAGGGGTACAAACCAGACTCGAGGGCTTTAAACACAGAATTCTGGAAAAGCTGGGAATGGCTTATTCAACAATGTTACATCCAAACCAACAC
The DNA here is from genome assembly GCF_037043375.1 of Chiloscyllium plagiosum. Lineage (NCBI taxonomy): Eukaryota > Metazoa > Chordata > Chondrichthyes > Orectolobiformes > Hemiscylliidae > Chiloscyllium > Chiloscyllium plagiosum. The sequence continues at coordinate 36,978,218 of NW_028270165.1, forward strand.
TTCCATTGGTGCGATAATAATAGAAGTGTTTTGGTTTTTATTTAGATGATTCTCAGTAACACTGAGTGAGAAGCAACAAAATTAACACAAGAAATACTGCAATTCCTACAATATGCCTGCTCCCAATAGGAGGCCACCTGGTGTTCACTTAACTGTCGACAAGACGCAATATTGGAAAGGAATGACCCAGTTCATAGCTATAAGAAGGGAGACACAGACTGCTTGATACAAACATACAATGGGCGGGAGTAGGCCACTCGGTCCTTCGAGCCTGCTGCAACATTCAATAAGATCATGGCTGATCTGAATTCAACCTCAACTCTACATTCCTACACATCCCCGACAATCTGTCATCCACTTGGTTATCAAGAACCTATCTACATCTGCCTTAAAGATTTTGAATTCACTGCCTTTTGAGGAAGACACACAACCATCAGAAAGAAAAAAAATCATCCTCATTTTTGTCTTCTACTTTTAAAATATGACCCTCTACTTTCAGATATTAAGATAGGGATACAAACTGCATTCAAATAACTTCTGTGGTACAGTGAACTATCTCAAAGTGCTTCACGTGAACATAATGAGAATTCCTTTAAAAATCACAAGAGTGGAGCACAGATTAGGACAGGTGACCAAAGACTTGGTCAAAGGGGCAGGTTTAGGGCAATCTTTTAAACAGGTTCAATTTCCCAAACATCAGAGGACAAAGACGTAAAGGGCAAACACAAAATAGCAAAGGATGGGAAGCAACACTGTGAACATAATGTCACAGGATGAGTAATCCAGGGAACATGAGTTCAAATCCCACCACAGCAAGAGGTGAGATGTGAATAATTCAAATCATAAATGGGGAACACAAAATTAGTCTCAGTATGGTATCGATGGCACTGACGTCAATTGTCATAAAAACCCATGTTCACCAATGTCCTTTCAGGAGGGAAACTGCCATCCTTACCCGGTCTGGCTTACATGTGACTCCAGACACACAGCAATGTGGTTGACTCTTAAATTGCCCTCTGAATTGGCATAAGCAAGACACCTTGCACTTAGGGATGGATAACAAACATCAACCTTGTGAAAGTGTCAGAACAGAAATTGCTGGAGAAACTCAGCCTGTCTGGCAACACTGGTGGATAGAGAGAGAGAAAGAAACAAAGTCAATAGCCTGGCCTTCGTCCAGAACTGTTGTGAAGAAGGGTCACAGCACTTGAAATGCTAACTCTGCTTCTCTCTCCACTTTTGATTCCAGTCCGATTGAGTTTCTCCAGCAATTGGTGCATTTTTGTGTTTCAGATCTCCAGCATTGCAGTTCTTCATTACACTGACTTAGGGAAGCTCAAATCCTACAAAAGAATAAAGCAGAAGGGCTGGAATTACTCAGCAAGTCTGGCAGCAGCTATGGAGATAAAAATAGTTAGTTCTTCGGGTCATTGAATGAACTGACATCGGGGACAAACTTTTGGGGAAGCTGCAAGAGTAAAAGGCATTAGTGTAACTTCAACATCTGGGAGAACTCTCTCAGCCATGGAGGTCAGACTGACTCAGCATTCTGGTCCTGCTCATTACCTGTTAACTTCTCCATTTGTTGTTCTTGTTATATTTCTACATGGTTGACACATTCCTATGTTTTAAAATGATATTCGAAACTGACAGGAATTTTCCATGTAAGTAATCATACATTAGAGGGTTTGGAACGTGAATGTAACTTTTAAACAAAAAGTATTTATTCATGCATGGGGTGTGGGCATCGCTGGCAATGCTTGCATTTATACCATCCTTAACCACCCTGTAGTTGGTTGGAAAAGTGAATGAAGGTGTCTGAGAGTGTCTTGATCAGCACAGCAATCTCAAAGATGGGTGTGCTCAGGTAGAAGTACCCTCCACTCCCACAGCAAGTCTGCATTCACTTTAATTACAGATGCCATCTCACACTCCCAGGACAAGGACAGCATGGGATTACAATCAGAATAAAGCTTCCTCTACTCTTAAATTGAAAGTGAAGCTACCTCAACACTGTCCCCAACAAACACTGCCAAGACAAAGACAGCATTGGGTTAGATGCAGAGTAAAACTCCCTCTACACTTCCCCATTCATTTAGTCCCAGGACAATGGCAGCAAAGGGTTAAATAAACAGTAGAGCTTCTTCCATTATGACTGACACTTTGTACGTTCTACACCAATCCTCAAGGATAATTCAGAACTGAGACTATTATCTGGTACTGAATTCACACACCCTAACGGGAATGACAGCAACAGTAAATCAGGTAAAACACACACAATGTACAACAAAACTAGACTGTTATTGGGATCTATGATATTTAAATGACAGGAGACATGGTCCCTGCAATGATCCAAATGTGAGCTGAACAACTTTCTCACTTGAACAATATTCTCTGGGAATGCAATGTCCACCTCACTGCCGTCTATTCAGTTCCTCTGCTCTCGTTCAGGGCTGAGTTGCGGCTGACCACATGGTGGCGTAGGCGTCAAGAGATTAGACAATTAAGGTCAACTTGGATTGGGGCATCCTGTGTCATGCCAGTCTGGTCGAGGGTCGCTGATTTACTCAACTTATAATCGGGGACAGGAGGATGTCAGGCTGGGCTTGTATCAGTTTGAGTTTAGAAGTAACAGATGATCTGATGAAGCTGTATAACATCTGGAGAGGACTTAATGTAAATGTAATGTCCACTCATTTCTAGCCAGAGACTAGCCTCTCATTTAATATAGGAGAGTTTTGTTTTTCTCTCAAGTGTTCCCGAGTCTTTGAAATTCATTTCTTTAGAGAGCAGCATGTGGTAGTGGCACGGTGGTTAGCACTGCTGCCTCACATCATCAGTGACCTCGGTTTGATCCCACCCTCGGGCCGACTCTCTGTGTGGAGTTTGCACTTCTCCCCTTGTGTCTGCGTGGGTTTCCTCTGGTGCTCTGGCCTCCTCCCACAATCCAAAGGATGTGCAGGTGAGGGTAGATTGACCATGGGAGATGCAGGGTTACAGAGATAGGGTAACGAACTGGGACTGGGTGGGACGGTCAGTCAATGTTGACTCGATGGGCTGAATGGCCTACTTGCACGCAATTGACCTCTATCAATCAATAGTATACACTTGCTTTATGGTTACCGACATTAAATTACATTCGTGGTTTTGGTTATTTCATCTCTTAGGTCATTATATTCAACCAACTGCAGCATCTCGAAACTTGCTTAATTACAATATCCAATATCAGCAGAGTACTTTTTCTTTTTGTCACGACCATTATCTTGAACTCTGACGTGTGACCTCTTCATTGCTGTCAAAATTCCTTATTTGTCCCTACATTGTCATGGTCTTACTTTGTCGAATGACTTCCTGGCTTTTGCAGTTAAGACCCTATATTCTGCCCTCGTCAACATTTTCCCTTCCAATTCTGTACTAAGGATTTCATGAAAAACCTCAGAGTGTGGTGAGACTGTGGAACTCACTACCATAGTGAAGCGTTGGGGTGAAAGACATTACAACTAATGGTAAGCAACCCAATACAAATGAATGTCACTCTCACCAGATTCACAACACAGTGAAATTAATACATGCAATGTCCCTCAATTTCTCAACTGTTCCGAACCAGACTTGATGAAGAACAGATCTTGCACCATCAACATTATAATTTGAACAAAAACCAACAATTATAAATAAGGCAACTTTTCTCGGCAAAATTAAGTAGATAATCTAATTAATAGCAATGATTTAAACCCTTTGATCAAGTCCCCCATCATCTCAGAGACAGAAGTTTAAGCGGCAAATTAAGAAAGAATTTATTTTTAAAACTTACCAATTCAAACAAACAGTTTCCAACAATGTATTGCCAAGCCTTTGTGCAATACTTGGACTATGAGTTTTTCACAGACACGTAACTGTAAATCTAATTTAAAAGTCACTGCTGAATGTGAATAGACACCCCAAAGTATTCAGCCATTTCTTTCAGGCTGGGACTCATTCTCAGAAAGAGCCAACAATTCTTTAACTGGACAGTAGAATCTAGAGAGAACAGCTCCTGGGCTCAACAAGCAGCAACGCCCAATGGAGGCAAAGTGGGCGGCGGGGCAGGGTGGGGCAAGGGCATAAAACAAAAAAGCCCACTGACTCTCCCACTGCACACACACTGTCAGAATGCACAGGGGCTCAGTCCTGAGAGTGACCCACAGCAGTTTCATCAAGAGGACCACACTTGATGAACAGATCTTGCACACCAGAATTATAATTTAAACAAGAACAAACAATTATGAATACCGCAAATTTACTAGGGCAAAGTTAAACAAGATAATCCAGTTAATAGCGATGATTTAAGCCTTATGATCAAGTCCTCCACCATCCCATAGACACAAAATTAAGGGGTAAATTAAGGAAGAGAATTTTTAAAATTATCAATTCAAGCAAACAGTTCCCAACAATGGATTGCCAAGCCGTTGGGCAATCCTTCGATGATGATTTGTTCACAGGCTGAATGTGAATGGACACCCTGAAGTATTCAGCTATTTCTTACAGACTGGAGCCAGTTCCCAGACAGAGGCAACAATTCTTTAACTGGACAGAAAACACTAGAGAGAAAGCTCCTGGGCTCCTGGGCTCCCCCACTGGAAGCAAAGTTGCGGGGGTGGGGGAGCACGACGGCATAAAACAAAAAAATCCGACCGACTCTCCCACTATAAGCACTGTCAGAATGGGCAGGGGTTCAGTCCTCGCAGTGATCCACAGCAGTTTCACCAGCAGAATCAGATTGTTGGGAGCACTGGTGTGGCCACTGGTACTTCTGCAAGGTGCAGAATGATGAGAACCTCCGCCTGCACTCGGGGCAGGTGAACGGCCTCTCCCCAGTGTGGCCCCGTCTGTGCCTCGGCATGTGGGAGGAATTGCTGAAGACCTTCCTGCACTCTAGGCAGGGGAAGGGCCTCTCCCCCGTATGGATCCGAAGGTGGGATGCCTGGGTAAAGCGCTTCTCACACTTGAGGCAGTAGAACGGGCTCTCCCCGGTGTGGACCCGCTGGTGCCTCAGCAGGGCAGAGGAATTGCTGAAGGTCTTCCCGCACTCAGGGCAGCTGAAGGGCCTCTTCCTAATGTGGACCCGCTGATGGCTCATCAAGTGAAAACATCAAGACAGACACCTCTGAATTATGGATACCTCCACCTGAAAGTTAGTATCTTTCACGACATCTAGGAGTGAGTAAGTCTGATTTTGGGAAGCAAAAAAAGTAACAATTCAGGCGGGTGGAATTGATGAAGCCCTTTCCCCACTCAGAGCAGGAGAACAGTCTCTCCCCGGTGTGATTGCGCCCATGAGTCTCCAGGTCAGATGGGAAATGGAAGCTTTTCCCACAGTCGCCACACTTCCACGGTTTCTCCACGGGATGGGATTCCTTAGGTTTCTCCATGACCGAAGCTTCACCTGCACACAAACGCGTGTACAGCACCTCTCTGCCGTGAATTCCTCCTCCCAGTCTGTATAACGTTTTCTGGCTCCACAATCAGAGTGCTGCAACAGTAGTGTCTCTCTTCCAGTCTCACTGATGTTGAAAACGTACTGAAACAGGAACCAAAAAGCTTGGTTCCTTCTCACAGAATCATGGTCCAAAATTGTTATTGTCCCGATGGATTCAGTGACTGTCAGACATTGACGTGAAATTGAGGACTGCAAATGCTGAAAGGTCAGAGTCAAAGTGCAATGCTGGAAAAGCACAGCAGATTAGGCAGCATCTGAGGAGCAGTCGAGTCAATGTTTCAGGCAAAGCCCTTCAGCTATTGATATTGAAACTTCCGTCTTCAGATCTTCAAATAATCTGTAAAAAGAGATTACAAAAATCATCACTGTCAGTCCAGGTTAGAAATTCCAAACAAGCAATTCTTCTTTCTGCAGAACACTCTTTTCTTTTTCCACAAAATTGAAAGCATCTTCCCACCCCCTCTCACCCCTCTATTCCCACTCCGCTCAAACTAATTCTCCCGATGGTACTGATTCAGGATCTTACAGAGACCGAAAAGTGAAAACATCAAGACAGACACCTCTGAATTTTGGATACCTCCACCTGAAAGTTAGTATCTTTCACGATATGTAGCAGTGAGTAAGTCTGATTTTGGGAAGCAGAAAAAGTATCAATTCAGGATGAACCTTCAATGCAGCTTCTTGAGAAACAACCAGACACGGAATGGTTAACATCTGGGGAGGTGGAGGAAATGAGATATCAAGGCATTGGCACCGACACCAGACAGAAACTGAACGTACAGGCATGGCAAACATCATGGGCAAGCCAGAGTCATAGAGATACACAACACAAAAACTGGTCCTTTGATTCAACTCATCCGTGCCGACCAGATAGCCTAAATTAATCTCGTCTCATTTACCAGCACTTGGCCCATATCGCTCTGAACTCTTCCTATTCATATATCCATCCAGACGCCTTTTAAATGTTATAATTGGACCTACATCCACTACTTCCTCCGGCAGATCATGCCTTACACTTGCCTCTCTCACCCCAAACATACTACCCTCCTGTTCTGGATTTCTCCCATCCCTGGGAAATGACTTTGTCTATTTAACCTATCCATGCCTTGCATGACTCTATAAAGGTCTATAAGGTCACCCCTCAGCCTCTGGTATACCGGGGAAAACAGCTCAAGCAATGCACTGCGTGTACTTTTAGCTTCACACTCGCTGAACCTTCCTCCCGTGTAAAACAATGATTCCCTCCCCAACACTGTCTATGGGAAAAGCCAAGAGCGCTGAGACTCTGGAGTTGGGGGAATGCCACGTAGAATTCCTACAATGTGGAAACACGCCATTCAGCCCAACAAGTCCACACAGACCATCCAAAGTGTAACCCATGCATACAATTTCACCTATCCCATTACACTACATTTACTGCACACTCTGGCCCCATTTAGTATGGTCACTTCTCCCGAAACAGCACATCGTCAGACTTTGGGAGGAAACCAAAGCAGCTGGAGGAAACCCACGCAGACACGGCAGGGAGAATATGCAAACGCTCATGTGCGGGCGACTCCGCACAGACTGTCGCCCCAAGGCTGGAATCGAATGCGGGTCCTTGGTGCTGTGAGGCAGCAGTGCTCACCACTGATTGTGCTACTGACGTGTGCAAAAGGAGGTGGGGACTGTGAACTTTGTTAATTGTACCACACAGTGGATTGTTGAGTAAGGTTAAATCTCACGCGATCCAGGGAGAGCGAAACACTTGGGTACAAAATTTAGAAACGCATTGTTGTAGATGCTGGAATCCTTCCTGAAAACAACAAATGCTGAAGATCACAGTGGGTCAGGCAGCGCTGTGCTACTCTATGACTGGATAGTGTGGATGTGGAGATGATGTTTCCACTCGGAGAAGGGTTGAGGATGCCAAGTCATTGAGGGCATTTAAGACAGAGATCGGTTCTTGATTAGTAAGGGGTCAAGGGTTATGAGGAGAAGGCAGCAGAATGGGATGGAGAAATATATCAGCCATGATCGACTGGTGGAGTAGACTCGATGGCCAAATGGCCTCAACCTGCTCCTGTTTATTATGGTCTTAAAGTGGAGCAGTAGTCTTAAGAGGTTCTCACAAACTATTTCAGAATCCTGAAGAGGAGTTGTTTGACTGGAAACCTTAACTCTTCTTTTTCGCCACATATGCTTCCAGTCCTGCTGAGTTTTTCCAGTGTTCTCAGTTTTTGTTTCAGATTTCCAGTATCCACAGTTCTTTGTCTTATTTATCACAGTCATTTCTTGCGCTTGCCAAGTGTCTGGAACTTCATCTCCCTGATCTACAAACTGTTCACTTAACCTAGAAATAACCACTACCTCCTTATCAGAGTAGACCCCTTTGTTGCAAAATGATTGTTCAATTCTGTGACCAAAATAATTGCATTGGTAATTACTTGCACCAGGGACTCTCAATATCTCAGGCAAGAACATAGCCAGATTTTTTCAGACAGTACATTTATGTGATTTGATACAAATCCTTATTCCCTACTTTGCCAGCGTGCTGCTGGGAATGGAGGGTTTGAGTTAAGAAGAAGCTGGGACATTTTTCCCACGAAGCCTAGCAAGTTGACAGATAACTTTATCGAGATTTTTAAAATCAGGAGGGGTATAGATAAGGTGTCATTTCCTGGAGACTCAGAATATTTTATTGCTCCAGAAGGTGTAAAAGGGGGTCAAAGATTCAGCAGAAATCGAGCAGAGCTGAGAACAGACAACATTTCACTCTGTGGGAACAGGGAGACCAGAGGACAGAGAAATCAGGACCTGTCATCCGAGCTGACACCAAACTACCGTGTTATCAGTGGTTTGACAATGGTAATTCTGGGCGGGGCAGGTTGAATTATGAATTGAACAGTAGCTTCCTCAACGAGACTGTGGAGGGCGATCCGGCCCTGTCTCTATGGCGCAACTGGTCAGCGCGTTCGGCTGCTAATCGGATGTTTGGTGGTTCGAGATCACCCAGGGACGGAGCGTTTGTTGTTCTCGCTCCTACTGCTTTCTTGTCTGCAAAGATGCGCGTTTTTAATGGTGTCAGGAAAATGTTTCCCAAACGGAAATCTTTTCCACTGAGGAAGCACAAAGGGGTTTCTGAATTGATTGCATTTCTAACGTAAAGGACTGCGGATGCTGACAGTCCGAGTCAGAAAGCGAAACTGCTGGAGCAAATCAGTAGGTTTGGCTGTACCTGGATGAGGAAAGAAAAGTTCTCAAGTATTGTCTCTGATTCTTTTTCTGCAGATGCTGCCTGACCTGCTGAGTTGCTCCTGCAATTTCTGGTTTTGTTTTTAACTGAACGTCCATTTCATCTTTCGGGATGAAACACCCAGACTCGCCATTTGCAGATATTTAACCCTTTCGAAACCCGTGAAGTGATTGGATTCAAACAAACTCTGCAATGATTCACGCTTTCTCGGCTCCACAGGCAGAGAGACCTGGGAAATGAAGCTGTCAGTGTGGTTCTGCATTGGTGGGCCGAATGGCGAATGCGATGGACATGAAATCCATTGCAGTTTCCCCACGCAGGTGTGAACCCTGCCGACTACAGTTGAGAACTGTCGTCAAAAAGAAAGGGAGATTGCTCCACTTTTTTCTAAAGATGCAAATCAGTGGAGGGGTTGAAATATTTCAATCGCATTGGGACTTGTCGGGAATCTGCAACCCACTGCCTGTCAGGGTGGAACAAGCAGATATCTCCAGAGCTGCTTTTGAGGATATGAGCCAAGAGTTTGGAAATGAGACTAGAACAGTGAGGGGCGTGAAGTCGTGATCGAAATGAAGCAGGCACCTGAGGACAAAGGTGTTTTATTTCCCAGTGAAAGATACTGCTTCACAAAGTTGGGACTATGGAAGGGAAGCAGTGACGGTGATTATCTTTGGTTGTTCATCTTGTCAATGTTCCCATTGCTGCGCATGTCCGTATTAACGTCAGAACTCTGCATCATGGTGGCTTCAGGTCCGCACAGTGCCAGGGGCGCAATGGATGACGCATTTGACTCCACCTACCTGTTTGAAATGCAGCTCACAGCTTCTTCACACACCCTAATTAATCTTTCACATTGTCCTGAAGCCGGCATAGGGTTTGAATTCCCGATCTGCGGGAATGAGAATCTTTTCACTGTCTCGGGTCAGTAAGTGTCCCTGAGAACATCAGAGTCACGTCACAGCGCTGTCAGAGGAGGGGAAGCTGAAAGAGCCCCACACGCTGCTCACGGGCACATTTCACTTTCCCCAACTCACCGCCCCAACCACTGCGGCTTCTGGGAGTGGAAAGGGAAGAAACGCCAAAACCCAGTCTCAGCTTTGTAAATCTTCAGGAAATAAGGAAACTGATTCCCGGGTTCAATTCCCGCCTCAGGCGACTGACTGTGTGGAGTTTGCACGTTCTCCCCGTGTCTGCGTGGGATTCCTCGGGGTGCTCCGGTTTCCTCCCTCAGTCCAAAGATGTGCAGGCCAGGTGAATTGGCCATGCTAAATTGCCAGTAGTGTTAGGTAAGGGGTAAAGGTAGGGGTATGGGTGGGTTGCGCTTCGGCGGGGCGGTGTGGACTTGTTGGGCCGAAGGGCCTGTATCCACACTGTAAGTAATCTAATCTAATCTAATCTAATCTAATCTGATTATCCCTTTCGGTCTTCCATCCTGGCCTGACAGCGTTGATTTTAAATGGCTGTCCAGTTAGTGCCGATTCGTTTTGGCTGAAAAAATCTTCCTTATCTCATCCCAGCATTTCTTGCCACAGAGAACTGTGCGGCAGAGTTCATGTATATATTTCCTTGTATGGTATTTTGTAAATAACATTCGTTTGTGGGTTGTTTGTATAGGGTATTTAAGGTTCACCAGCCGTTGTTTAATGCTGAGAGGGTTGAGTTGTCTGGAAATCATTTCACAGATGTCTTTAATGTAAAGTAATATGGCTAGGGTTTCTGCAGACGTTGTGTCTGCTAGTGTCAGTTTGTTGATGTGAAATCGTCACACTGGGTTTATTGGGTCGGCAAAAGTGCGGACTGCAGATGCTGGAAACCAGAGTTTAGGTCAGAATGGTGCTGGAAAAGCACAGCAGGTCAGACAGCTTCCGAGGAGCAGGAAAATCGACATTTCGGGCAAAAGTCCTTAATTAGGAATAGAGGCAGGACGCTTCCATGGTTGGCGAGATAAATTGGGGGGTGCTGGGCCGAAGGTAGCAAAGAGTACAATAGGTGAATGGGGGTGGGGATGGAGGTGACAGGTCAGAGAGGATGGTGGAGCGAACAGTTGAGAAGGGAGATTGGCAGGTAGGACAGGTCATGCGGACAGCGCTGAGCTGGAAGGTTGGAACTGAGGTAAGGTGGGGGGAGGGGAAATGAGGGAACTGGTGAAGTCCACATTGATGTCCTGGGGTTGAATTTATCCGAGGCGAAAGATGGGGCGTTCTTCCTTCAGGCATCGGGTGGGGAGTGAGCGGAGATGGAGGAGGCCCAGAACCTGCATGTCCTCGGCAGAGTGGGAGGGGCAGTTGAGAGGGTGATGGGGTTGATTGGTGCGGGTGTCCTGGAGATGTTCCCTCAAGCACTGTGACTTGACTCTGCGAGGAGTCTCCAGTCTCCCCAATGTAGAGGAGACCGCATCAGGAGCAATGGATACAAGCAATGATGTTGGTGGAAGCCTTCTCACGATCGTGGCCCGGGTTCGATTTCCGGGCAGGGAAGCAATTTATAATAGGGCTGTGAGGTGACGATGCTGTCTCCCTGGTAGTCTAGTGGTTAGGATTTGGCGCTTTCCCCGCTGCGGCTCGGGTTCGATTCCCAGTCAGGGAAGTATTTTTAAGTGGATCCTTTGCCTCCCCATTCTCCTTAAATGCGCTGTACAGTTACTTATTGGTCTTCGTCGTTACTGGCTACTGTAGTCTGTAGTGCCACGTTGAAATAGTGTCCTGATTCCGGCTTGTTTGTATGTGTAGGGATCATTGCTTCTGTAGCGAAGTACTTGGTTCGTGTGTGTTGTTTTCCTGTCGACGCTGTTTTGAATTTACCATTGACTGTTCGCTCTACTGTGACATCTAGAATTGGCACTTTGTTGTTGTTCTCCTCTTTTGTGAATTTGATGCCAGTAAGGATATTGTTGATGTGTTGTAGTTTTCCTCTAATTTGCTTCATTTTTTGATGACAAAAGTGTCATCCCTGTGGCGGACACAATGTTTGGGTTGGATCGTTGGAAGGGCTGTTGGCTTGAGACTCTGAATTATTGCTTCTGCTGGGAATCCTGATACTGGTGGTTTCATGGGTGTTTCGTTGACTTGTTTGTAGGGCTTGTTACTGAATATGAAGTGGGTGGTTAAGTCATAGTTCCCGAGCTGGATAGTGCTATCTTGGCTGATGAAGTTGGTGCTGTATTTGTGTCTTTGGTTCTTCGAGTAGTGTCTCCAGTTTTCTTTGACCACGTTGATGTTAATGGATGTGAACAGGGCTGTTATGTCAAAGGATATCATTATTCCATCATCTTCTAACTTAGTGTCTTTGGTGTTCAGGAATTCTTGGATGGAGTAAATGGAGTGGCGTGAATCTTCGACTTGGTGTTTTAGTCTTCAGTGGAGGCCTTTGACTAGTCTGTATATTAGTGTTCCAAGTAGTGAGACTATGGCCTGAGAGGGGGTGGGGGGGGGGGGGGGGGGGGCTCCTGGTTTGAAGAGGAGGAGAACAACAACAAAGTGCCATTCCTAGATGTCACAGGAGAGCGAACAGTCAATGGGGAACTTCAAACTAGCGTCTACAGAAAAGCAACACACGCAAACCAAGTGCTTAACCAAAGAAGCAATCATCCCAACACCCACAAACGACGCTGCATCAGGACATTATTTCAATGAGCCACTACACACTGCATATAGAGGATTATAAAATCATGAGGGATACGGATGAGGTGAACAGCAGGTGTCCTTTCCCTCAGCTGGGCGTTTCAGGATCAGGGAGCAAATATTTTGAGGTGAGTAGAAAAAGATTTTACAAAGACAGGACAAGGATCGTTTTTTAAGAGAGTGGTCTGAGTGCAGAATGAATGTCCAGAAGAAGTCATAGAGTCATAGAGATGTACAGCACAGAAACAGACTGTTTGGTCCAACTTGTCCATGCCGACCAACTATGTCAAACCCAATCTAGTCCCACCTGACAGCACACGGCCCCATATCCCTCCAAACCCTTCCTATTCATATACCTAACCAAATGCCTTTTAAATGTTGCAATCGTACTAGACTTCACCACTTCCTCTGGCAGTTCATTCAATAAACGTACAATCCTCTGCGTGAAAACGTTGCCCCTTAGATCTCTTTTGTATCTTTCCCCTCCAACGATAAACCCATGCCTTCTCGTGCTTGACTCCCCCACCCCAGGGAAAAGACTTTGTCTATTTATCCTATCCATACCCCTCATGATTATATACACGTACAGTTACGGGCGGCACGGTGTGGGCGGCACGGTGGCACAGTGGTTAGCACTGCTGCCTCAAAGCGCCAGAGACCCGGGTTCAATTCCCGCCTCAGGCGACTGACTGTGTGGAGTTTGCACGTTCTCCCCGTGTCTGCGTGGGTTTCCTCCGGGTGCTCCGGTTTCCTCCCACAGTCCAAAGATGTGCAGGGTCAGGTGAATTGGCCATACTAAATTGCCCGTAGTGTTAAGTAAGGGGTAAATGTAGGGGTATGGGTGGGTTTCGCTTCGGCGGGTCGGTGTGGACTTGTTGGGCCGAAGGGCCTGTTTCCACACTGTAATCTAATCTAATCAAAGTTACAACGTTTAAAAGACATTTAGATAAGTACATGAATATGAAAGTTTCTAAGGTTTATGGGCCAAACACTGGTAGGTGGGACGAGTTTAGTTTGAGAACATACTCAGCATGGACTAGTTGGATGAAGGGTCTGTTCAGTGCTGTCAGACTCTGTGACTGACCTGTACTGGTCTTAAAACCATTTTCTTACCTCCCCCCATAACCATCCACTTCTTTGTTGTTCAAAACTCAGATGAATTTAGCCTTGAATATGTTCAAATACCCCACTTCTGAACTGAATTCCTCTTCGTAATATACCACTTGCCTCGCTCTTTGCCTGCTGCATCTGCCCGACAACTGGCATTGACTGGTGTGGAGGGACTCTGAGACCCCTTTGTACATCCATACATCATTCCTGATGAAGGGCTTGTGCCCGAAACGTTCACTGTCCTGCTTCTCAGATGCTGCCTGACCTGTTCTGCTTTTCCAGTGCCACATTTTTCGACTTGCACCTCTCGTCCTCACTTTCTCCACATTCCAATATATCACCATTTAAACAATGCACTGCTTTTTTATTAAACAGCCAAGGCGATAACTTCACATTGCGGCACTGCACATGCCATGTGTTTGCCAATTGAGATACAGACCTGGACCAACTTCGGGAAGAGGCAAAACAATGAGTTCTGAACAAAAACCGGAGCACACTCAAAACGTCGGCTCTGTTTACCTTTCCACAGATGCTGCTCGACCCGTTGGCTTTCTGCAGTATTCGCTGTGTTCGAACTGATAGAAGACAATGGTAATTCTGGGCGGGGCAGGTTGAATTATGAATTGAATAGATGCTTCCTCAACGAGACTGTGCGAGTGATGTTCGGGCCTGTCTCTGTGGCGCAATTGGTCAGCGCGTCCGACTGTTAACCGGAAGGTTGGTGGTGCGAGACCACCCAGGGACGGGGCGTTTGTTGTTCGCGCTCCTACCGCTTTCTTGTCTGCAAAGATGCGCGTTTTTAATGGTGTCAGGAAAATATTTCCCAAACGGAAATCTTTTCCACTGAGGAAGCACAAAGGGGTTTCTGAATTGATTGAATTTCTAACGTAAAGGAGTGCGGATGCTAAGAGTCCGAGACAGAAGGCGAAACTGCTAGAGCAACTCAGTAGGTTTGACTGTACCTGGATGAGGGAAAAAAAAGTCCTGAAATGTTGTCTCTGATTCTCTTTCTACAGATGCTGCCTGACCTGCTGAGTTGCTCCTGCAATTTCTGGTTTTGTTTTTAACTGAACGTCCATTTCATCTTTCGGGATGAAACACCCAGACCCGCCATTTGCAGATATTTAACTCTTTCGAAACCTGTGAAGTGATTGGATTCAAACAAATGATTTACTCTTTCTCAGCTCCACAGGCAGAGAGACCTGGGAAATGAAGCTGTCAGTGTGGTTCTGTCTTGGTGGGCCGAGTGGTGAATGCGATGGATATGAATTCCATTGCGTTTTCCCCACGCAGGTGTGAACCCTGCCGACTACAGTTGAGAACGTTAGAAAGAAAGGGAGATTGCTCCACGGCTTTTTGAAAGATGCAAACCAGTGGCGGGGGGAGGGGCGGGGGGGTTGAAATATTTCAATCACATTGGGGCTGATCGGGAATGTGCAACCCACTGCCTGTCAGGGTGTAACAAGCAGACACCCACAGAGCTGTTTTTGAGGATATGAGCCAAGTGTTTGGAAGTGAGACGAGAACAGTGAGGGGCGTGAAGTCGTGGTCGAAATGAAGCAGGCACCTGAGGACAAAAGTATTTGATTTGTCAGTGAAAGATACTGCTTCACAAAGTTGGATCGATGGAAGGAAAGCAGTGACGGTGATTATCTTTGGCTGTTTACCTCTACCTCAAAAATTCGGCAGAATTTTAAAGTCACAATGAAAAGAAGTAAAAGTGACATTAGGAAGAACGTTTTCGTACAGGGAGTGGTAGGGTCAGTAAGTCCCTGTATGTCATTGACAAAGAGGAAGATTCAATGGGCACAAAAGGGAATTCGGTGGTCACGTTCAGATGTGCAGATTTACGCTGAGAAGGCGAGAGAATGAAACGAACAGAGACACACGTTTACTTAAGTGTAGAACCAGCAGAGTGAAGGTGGGCCGCATGGCCTCCGTCTGCGCTGTGACACATGTTGTGATTCAGTGTGAAATCACAGTTCGACCAACAGAATGTGGGAATTTAGAAATAAGTTTATATTGACACAGCCTCCATACGTCTGCGAAACAGCATATTACACGACAGCAGTGGAGGTCTTTGACATCAGGCTCGAACGTGCCTGCCGCGTGCCAGACGAAAACCTGAAGTATTCTGTGGAAGAGCCGCAGCGTGCGGCAGCGGAGTGGCGCAGCGGGATCGTGCTGGGCCCATAACCGATGGATCGAAACCGTCGTCTGCTTGTTGTTGAATGTCACCTCGAGCTGCTTTCCTTAAGATCGGTGCTCTCTTCTGCAAGCTGCCTGCCTTTGCGTCTACTTACCGAGTGTCCAAATGTAGCATATCGAAGCACTCGCCAAATCCACTCAACTCATGTGGCAAGCTTTTAGAGGTCTCAGTGGTAGTCTGTACTTCGTCTGTTTCCTCTGAACTGAATCGCAAACCCAGTTCTCTGCGATGCCAATCAGCTGGTAAAGTTGAAACACATGCCTTGCCGTTTCGTCCATTCCTTGCAGTAATTCGCCACCCTGGTCCAGACGAGAATGACAAGCATGTCAGAAACCGCATCACGACTCAGACATCGTCCCCTACTATTAGGACGGATACCACCGATTGTGAATAACCTCAGAGAGAGAGAGAGACAAGTGACAGACAGTCGCCGTGGACTCGATGGGCTGAACGGCTTCTGTCTGCACGAGAATGATGCTACGTGTTTATGCCGTCCCACTGCCTGTCTCTGGGACAGAGAGGCTGAGGGAGCAAAACTGGTTCATTTTTAACCGTCCCTTCAGTGTTGGACTGCCTGCAGTCCCTCAGCTCAGAGCCGTGGGGAGGACTCTCAGTGAGTGAAGGTTTCACTCGGATTCTCTTCATCTGGGACACTTTGGGGCTCAGATGTTAACTGCTGCGCGGTCGCAGCAAAGAAAGCGATGCCCACTTTGCAATAGACTTTCCGTAAGATCGCTGCGTGAAGACGATTTCTGAACACCAAGAAGGCTGCACAGCAATGTGAATTTACCTGAGCATAGAGTCCTCGGTGTCCATTTCTTTCTGTCCTGCCAGCACAGCATCTTTCTATCTCTCCGATAACAGACCCTTGGAGAAAGTTCACAATCAAAGTTGTTCATGTTCCCCGCATTAATGTAACTGACACCTCTCACCCCAAGGGTTTCAGAGAGAGAGAGAGTGAGAGAGCAGAAGAGCGAATGCACTCTCCCCGCCCCCCACCGTACACCCCGTCCCACCCCCCACAACAACGTGCAAGTAGAAATAAAATGGTTTCATTATCCACCAGTGGAGATAGTCCAGTTCCTGGGGATCAGACAAAGTGGGCATTCTGCCCCGGGGGCAGAATGACAAGCAGATGTTCTGGAAACGCTTTGCTGATTGCAATTCTTGCAGCAATGTGGAATGTACTTCACACTGAGCAAGTTTCAGCTGGTTCAGAGTCTCCGATGTACATTGCTGTGTTTGCCGCCAGCTCAGAGAGAGAACAATAGGTTCCACTCTTCCTTCACTCGCAACACCCCACACCCACCTCCCATAGTGCCAAGGCACTTTCCCCTGCAACCGCCGAATGTGTAACACCTGCCCATTTACCTGCTCCCTCCTGAATATCCAAGGGCTCAAACATACCTGCCAGGTGAAGCAGCACTTTTGCCACAACCTAGTCCACTGCATCGCTGCTCACAGTGTCGTTTCCCCAATGTAGCATGAAGCATAAACTGGGTGACTGCTTCGCAGAACATCCCGGTTCTGCCCGCAGAAATAAAGGCCCTGACCTTGCGGTTGCCTGCCACTTTAACACATCACCCTGTTCCCTGGCCAACATCTCTGTCTCAGGCTTGCAGCAGTGTTCTAGTTCCAGATGAAAGAACACCTCATTTTCCACTTGGAGACCTTACAGCCCTCCGGTCTTCAACATCGAGTTCCATAACTTTAGGGCCTGAACTCCCCCATGTCCTTGACCCCTACCACACAAACGACTCCTTGTTATCACCTCGTCTGCTATGACACACTACGTATTGTTAGCCGCTAACAGTCTCCATTAACAGTTATTCGCCCTCTCACGCGGATCGTTATTCACTCCTACGTCCTTCCTATTGTTCTCTCTCTGAGCTGGCGGCAAACACAGCAATGTACATCGGAGACTCTGAACCAGCTGAAACTTGCTCAGTGTGAAGTACACTCCACATTGCTGCAAGAATTGCAAGCAGCAAAGCGTTTCCAGAACATCTGCTTGTCATTCTGTCCCCGGGGCGCTGATATATGTCTCATCCCCAGGAACTGGACTACCTCCACTGGTGGATAATTAAACCATTTTATTTCTACTTGCACGTTGTTCTAGGGGTGGGACGAGGTGTAGGGTGGGGGGCGGGTAGAGTCCATTCGCTCTTCTGCTCTCTCTCTCTCTCTCTCTCTGAAACCCTTGGGGTGAGAGGTGTCAGTAACATTAATGCGGGGAACATGAACAACTTTGATTGTGAACTTTCTCCAAGGGTCTGTTATCGGAGAGATAGAAAGATGCTGTGCTGGCAGGACAGAAAGAAATGGACACCGAGGACTCTTTGCTCAGGTAAATTCACATTGTTGTGCAGCCTTCTTGGTGTTCAGAAATCGTCTTCACGCAGCAATCTTACGGAAAGTCTATTGCAAAGTGGGCATCGCTTTCTTTGCTGCGACCGCGCAGCAGTTAACATCTGAGCCCCAAGTGTCCCAGATGAAGAGAATCCGAGTGAAACCTTCACTCACTGAGAGTCATCCCCACGGCCCTGAGCTGAGGGTCTGCAGGCAGTCCAACACGGAAGGAACGGTTAAAAATGAACCAGTTTTGCTCCCTCAGCCTCTCTGTCCCAGAGACAGGCAGTGGGACGGCATAAACACGTAGCATCATTCTCGCGCAGACAGAAGCCGTTCAGCCCATCGAGTCCACGGCGACTGTCTGTCACTTCTCTCTCTCTCTCTCTCTGAGGTTATTCACAATCGGTGGCATCCGTCCTAATAGTAGGGGACTATGTCTGAGTCGTGATGCGGTTTCTGACATGCTTGTCATTCTCGTCTGAACCAGGGTGGCGAATTACTGCAAGGAATGGACGAAACCGCAAGGCATGTGTTTCAACTTTACCAGCTGATTGGCATCGCAGAGAACTGGGTTTGCGATTCGGTTCAGAGGAAATCGATGAAGTACAGAATACTACTGAGACCTCTAAAATCAGGCCACTTGAATTGAGTGGATTTGGCGAGTGCATCGATATGCGACATTTGGACACTCGGTAAGTAGATGCAAAGGCAGCTTGCAGAAAAGAGCAGCGATCCCAAGGAAAGCAGCTCGAGGTGACACTGAACAATAGCAGAGGATGGTTTCGATTCCTCGACCTCTGGGCCCAGCACGCTCCCGCTGCGCAACAAGTTGTGAGACGTGAAAGGGTTCTGAAAAGACTTACGAAGATACTGCCAGGGTTGGAAGCTTTGAGCTGCTGCAAGAGAAAACAGACTGGGGCTATTTTCCCTGGAGGGTCAGAGGCTGAGGTGTGACCTTACGGACAGTTTTGCGGTAGAAGCGTTTTAGGAAAAAAAAATCTCAAACCTTTGTTGCCTTTGCCAATACCTGTTGGCCATTAGTGATGTCCCTTAGCCCAAACGAATCAGACCCTCTGCCTTTTACAACCCCTGTTGGGGAAAAAAATCAAGAACACCATAATCTTCTTAAAGGAGTAACATCATCACAACAGAGAGCACACCAGCTGAAACATTTCTATCAAAAGGTCGTACAGTTAGCAGGCCGAGATAATGACTTTTCAATTTAGCCAATTAATTTAATTAGGACTCTCCATGTATTTGACCAAATGTATTTTAAATGTTGTTAATGTACCTACCTCAACCACTTCCACTGGCAGCTCAGTCCATACGCAAACCACACTCTGAAAAACTATGTGGGGCAAAAATTTTACAATCTCTCCCCTCTCACCATACAAATATGTCCCCAGTCTTGAAAGGCTTAGAAGGATAGTGGCCAAGTGCAAGGAAATGGGGTTACTGTTGATGGACATTTTGGTCGGCATGGACCAGTTTGGGCCGATGGGCCTGTTTCCATGCTGTAGCACTGACTCGTGTCTCTTTGTTGCGACCAACACCTATTAAATTTAAATCTGACAACAGACGACTAATCCTATTGTAAAAACTCAATATAGCATCAAGGGTATAAAAGAAGGGGACAGTTGAACAGAGCCCCAGTGCTAACACCCCATTGCTAGAGCTAAGAGTCCTCAGCACTAGAGAGAGAAATCAGCCCCGACAGTCATCTGTGAATGAGAGAGCATCATTTACAAAAAAACCAGAAGAGCAGGAATTGGAGGAGACATTCCTGACAAAAAATTCAATAGAAGAATGCATAAAATATTCTGGAAGACATGTAACCTGGCTGTAATCAGAGAGACTAAATTCTATTTCTTGTTATATTAGTGGGTCTTGTATTTATTGGAACAGCATATGACAAGAATCCTGTTTTATGCCAGAATTGTCAGTAGTTCGAAGGGATTTATTCGGTTTGTTAATAAATTAGTTCAGTTGTTCACCATTCAAGTTGGATACGTAAATTGCTTTTTGTTGATTTTTCAAGTGTCAGGGATTTATTTTTGTTTTTAAGACTAGAGCAGATGATACCACTTTTCACACTAATTTTATAGATTATAGGGCAATGCGCTCCTGTTTTGGTGTTTCGGTTTGAGATCTCAGAGAGGGGAGGGGATTCAGCATTCGCTTTATAACAGTATTGACGTGCCGTCCTGCTGAATGCAAAGGAGTCATTATTAATCCCAACCTCTCACTCTGATTGTGGGTGAATCGCTTTAATTTGAATACTGACGCAGAAACTGCACAGACAACCAACTGTTGAAACAATGATTTACACTTTATTGTAGGTAGCAACCAAAAAATAAAACCCCTCAAGTAAGCAAGTTCAGCCTCCCTTCCCCCCCCCCCCCCCCCCCCCCCCCCCCCCCCCCCCCCCGCCGCCCCAATCTTGGCTATCGCCCAAGTGATGGTGGAATTTAACATTGTTTCCACCAACAGTGCCCATCTCTGGAAGTTGACAGGGGTTTGATGCAGTGTTGTTCTTCCAAGTACTGCTGCTAAATCATTCCGGAGTTGAATTCTGGTGGAGTTCCCTCACTTTCAAATTTGTGGTGTAACGTTTCTTTAGTTTCTGACACCACCTCCCTAAACTTCTGGAGACCTCAGGTCTGTAGCTTACCTTCTTATCCTTGAGGCTTTTTCACCTGTTTGAAACAGCCTGTCCTGCAATTAACCCCTTTACGTCAAGGCCTTCCTTCTACAGGCAGAATTAATTGTCCTTTTGTCACACAGTTATTAAACACCATTATCTCATCTGTCCAAAGAAACAGCTCATTGTGCTGCCTCCTCCTTCCCAGCGATGGTTAATGTATGTTATTTGTTAACTCCCTTGTAGCAGTTTCTCATTGGCCCTTTCGTTTCTTGGTCCAGAAAGAGTTATTGCTGACTCATGAAGTTATCAAAGTTCTGGAGTTGACAGGACCACACCACATTCCTCTCTGCCTCCCGCAGGAATTACGATCGCTCCTGAGATACTCGCAGTTCCTGACATTCCTTGGTATCCCTAAATACAATCCATATGTCAGGGAATCACGAGTGCTGCCCTGACACCAGACAGTCACTGTTGGAACAGAAGGATTATGGGGAGAAAATGCAGAAATCCGAAGTGCAAAGAGACTTGGGAGTTCAAGTCCAGGATTTTCTCAAAGTAAACTTGCAGGTTGAGTCAGTAGTTAGGAAGGCAAATGCAATTATGGTATTTATTTTGACAGAACATGAATACAAAAGCAGGGATGTACTTTTGAGACTCTATAAGGCTCTGTCAGGCCACATTTGAAGAATTGTGCGCAGTTTTGGGCCTCCTATTTAGCAAGGATGTGTTGGCCCAGGAGGTTGTTCAGAGGAGGTTCACGAGAATGGTCCCAGGGATGAAAAGTTAAACATATGAGGGACTTTTGAGGGCTCTGGCACTATATGGACTTTAGAGGGATATGGGGCGGTTGCAATTGAAACCTCCAGGATACTGAACGGCCTGGAGAGAGTGCATGTTGGGAAGATGTTTCCATTGTTAGGACAAACTAGGAGGGTACAGCCTTAGAGGAAAAGGAAGACCTTTTAGTTGGGAGTTAAGGAGAAACTTCTTCAGCCAGAGAGTGGTGTATCTATGGAATTCACAGCCAGAAAAGGCTGTGGAGGCCAGGTCATTGAGCATATTTAAGATGGAGACAGAAATGTTTTTGAGTATTAAGAGGATCAAGGTTCCAGGACAAATGGGCTTGAGAAAGTTAACAGCCACGATTGAATGGTGGAGTGGACTCAATGGGGTGAATGGCCTAATTTCAGTTCCAATGGTCTTATGATGTGCTGATGTGTGGAGGGATGATGAGTGGGCAAAGAGATGAAGAGGGGAGTAGCGTTAAGGGGAAGCTGGATACAGACACAAGGGAGAAAGAAATACAAGAACTGTACAATAAATTTCAGAACTCTTAGGAGCACTGGCATGCAAAGGGATCTGGGCATATAGATCCCTGAAAGTGGAAACAGGAGTGGGTATGGTGGTCAAGAAGGCCAATTCCCTGAGTGTAAGAATTGGCAAGTTATGTTACAGCTATTTATTTCAACCATATTCGGAATATTGTATGCAATATGTAATGAGCCAGACTTTATTAAAAATCTTAAAGCAAATGAACACTTAGGAGGCAGCGATTGAAATATGGTAGAGATCAATGTGCGGTTTGAAAGAGAGAAGGCAAAATTAGATGTAATGGTGTTACAGTTAAATAAAGGGCAATAAGAGAGGAACTGTCAAAAATTGACTGGAAGCAGAGCCGAGTGGGGAAGACAGTAAAGCAACAATGGCAGGAATTTCTGGGTGTAATTGAGGACACAGTGCAACGGTTCATCCCCCAAAAAAGAAAGATTATCGGGCAGGGTGGGGGGGAAGAAGACTGCCATGGCTGACAAAGGAAGTCAGGAAATGTATCAACAAAAAAGAAAGCCTATAAAGTGGCCAAGACCACTGGGAAATCAGAAGCTTGGGAAGACTACAAAAACAAACAGAAGATAACAAAGAGAGAAATAAGGAAGGAGAGGATCAAATATGAAGGTAAGCGGACCAGTAATGTTAGAAATGATAGTAAAAGTTTTTTGCAATACATAAGAAACAAACAAGAGGCAAAAGTAGAAATTGGGCTGCTCCAAATTGATGCAGGAAGGTTAGTGATGGGAGATAAGAAAATAGCTGAAGAACTTAATAAATACTTTGTGTCAGTTTTCACAGTGGAAGACATGAGTAATATCCTAACAAGGAGAGTTAAGGGGCGGAGTTGAGTATGGTAGCCATTACAAAAAAGAAAGTGCAAGAAAACCTAATAGGTCTAAAAATTGAGAAATCTCCTGGCCCTGATGGTTACAGCCTAGCGTTCTGAGGGAGGTGGTTGAAGAATTAGCGGAGACGTTGGTTGTAATCTTTCAAAAATCACTGGAGTCAGGGAAAGTCCCAGATGATTGGAAAATCACTGTAAGTCCTTTGTTCAAGAAAGGATCAAGACAAAAGCTGGAAAATTATACACCGATTAGCCTAATCTCAATTGTAGATAAAATTCTAAAATCTATCGTTAAGGATGAGATTTCTAAATTCTTGGAAGTGCATGGTTGGATTAAAATAAGTCAACATGGATTTCGTCATGGGAGGTCGTGCCTGACAAACTTGAAGAGTTAACAAGTAGGTTAGACTTGGGAAACCCAGAGGATGTTATCTACCTAGATTTCCAAAAGGCCTTTGATAAGGTGCCTCATAGGAGGCTGCTGAGTAAAGTGAGGGTCCATGGTATTGGAGTTGAGCTACTGGCATGGATTGAGGATAGGCTGCCTGAGAGAAGGCAGAGAGTTGGGATAAAAGTTCCTTTTCGGAATGGCAGCTATTGACAAGTGGTGTCCCGCAGGACTCAGTGTTGGGGCTGCAGCTGTTCACTTTATATATTAATGATCTGGATAAAGGGACTGGAGGCATTCCCACGAAGTTCGCTGATGATATAAAGTTAGGCCGACAGGCAGGTAGTTCTGAGGAGGTGGGGAGTCTGCAGAAAGATTTGGACAGTTTAGGAGTGTGGTCCAGGAAATGGCTGATGAAATTTAATGTAAGCAAATGTGAGATCTTGCACTTCAGAAAAATGAATACAGTATGGACTACTTTCTAAACAGCGAGAAAATTCATAAAGCCAAAGTACAAAGGGATCTGGGACTGTTAGTCCAGGATTCTCTAAAGGTTGACTTGCGGGTTGAGTCCGTGCTTAAGAAAGCAAATATAATGTTGTCATTTATCTCAAGAGAGTTGGAATGTAAAAGCAGCGATGTGCTACTGAGACTTTATAAAGCTCTGGTTAGGCTCCATTGAGAATACTGTGTCCAATTTTGGGCCCTACACCTCAGTAAGGACATAGTGGCACTGGAGCGTGTCCAGCAGAGATTCACACGATGATCGCTGGTATCATAGGCCTAACAGACGATGAATAGCTGAGGATCCTTGAATTATATTCATTAGTGTTTAGAAAGTTGAGGGGAGATATAATAGAAACTTACAAGATAGTGCATGGCTTAAAAAGCGTGGATGCTGGTAAGTTTTCTTTCCATTAGGCAGGGAGACTAGGACCCATGGCCACAGCCTGATACCTAGAGGGGGTCAATTTAGAATGGAAATGAGGAGGCATTTCTTCAGCCAGAGAGTGGTGGGCCTGTGGAATTCATTGCCATGGAGTGCAGTGGAGACCGGGACATTAAATGTCTTCAAGGCAGAGATTGATAAATTCCTTATCTCAAGGAATCTTGGTATCTCAATGGGGAGAGTATGGTAAGTGGAGTTGAAATGCCCGTCAGCCATGATTAAATGGCGAAGTGGACTTATGACCTTACTTCCACTCCTGTGTCTTATGGTCTTAAGGAAGAGCTCTTTGCTATTCACTTTACCTCCATTCCTAATGATTTTATAAATCTTAGTAAGGTCACCCCTCAACCCCTTACACTCCAATGAAGACAGTCCCAACCTTTCCTTATAACTCAATCCCTCCTGTTCTGGCAACATCCTGGTAAATTTTTACGGAACCCTCTCTAATAGTATTCTTCCTATCACAGAGCCACCAAAACTGTACTCAGTACCCAGAAAGTGGCCTCACCAACATCCTGTACAACCTCAACGTGATGTCCCAACTTCTGTACTCAATGGGGTGGACAGTGAAGGGAATGGTGCGAAATGCCTTCTTTACCACCTGTTTACCAGTGATGCAACTTTCAAAGAACTATATACCTGAACCCCCTAAATCCCACCCCCCCCCCACCCACGCCGCCACCGCCAAAGTGTCTCTGTTCTACAACATGACCCAGGGACCTACCATTATCTGTACATAGCAATGCTGAAAATTCGTGCATTTTTCGCCTGAAGCCCACTGAAGACGTTACCCAGTAGATAACGAAACGTCTGGAAATGAACCTTGCAGCTCAGCAAGCAAACCTACATCCAAAACCTCAACCTGAGCTACAAATCTTCTCAAAACTCACTATGTCTAGCCCTTCCTTGTTTAGCAAAATGCAACCTCTCACTTTTATTCATACCTCTCTCATAGACACACACATACACCTCACAACGCACTCACAAGCTTAAACTCCATCACACTCACACTTCACTCTTACGCATGCACTCAAACACAAACTCACATACACACACACACACACACACAAAACTCGATGGAGTGAATTTGTATTGGCAGAATTATATTTGCAGATACTTTCAATTTTGCTCAAAAAGCATACAATCTGCAGGCAGTCAATCCATGCAATATTTTATAAATTCCTACTTTGGAAATAGAACCAGTCTGATTCAAGATTGGAATACTGACAGACTCGAACCTCACATCTTTAATGTATTTTCTGAGCTGAGATGTCACTTTTTTTTTAACAAAACATTAAGTCATCTCAAGAACGTGACTTTAAAGATGTTCTGGGATTTACATATTAATGAACCCAAACCTGCAACCCATTCTAAAAGATGAAGGACATAACAACAATCTAGGTTTGTTCAATATATCCTATCAGTCGCATGACACTGTGATCTTTTGCTTTCCAATCGGTGTGTTATTCCCCGGCTAACAGCTACCCAATGAAGGAACAGCACTCTGAAAGCTAGTGCTTCCAAACAAATCTGTTGGATTATAACCTGGTGTTGTGTGATTTTTAACTTTATCTACCCCAGTCCAACCCCGGCACCTCCACACCGTTTCCAGTGAACTCAGCCCACATCTCCCGCTGCTGCCAGTAAACTATACAATGCTGATGAAATGGGGCAGTACCTGCACTTCTGAAAAATTTACAATTTCTAACGATACTAGCTACTCATTCACTGCTTCATCTGATACATGGCATTGGAAACTTAGTTCAGGAGGCTGAAATGAAATGAGCAGCTTTAAAACAAAAACCTCTTGGAGCTCAAAGTCTTCAATGAGAGTCTGAGCCCGGCAATATGTTCAGGTAACCTATATTGTGTCCCAATGTTGTTACAGCTTCAGATCCCTCCCAGCATAAAGGTGTAGAAAAAGTAGCTGTTTTTTAAATAGCACAAGGACAAAGCGTGCACCCCCACCCCACACCACCTCACCTTCTTTACTATGGTCACCACCGACTTGTCAGTTTGTAATTGGATCCTTGGTATAGCCTTAACTGTAGGAAGTATTGCCTCACTCAGCAATTTCAACCCATACCCTGTAAACAAGTAAGTCTTTCCCCACTCAATGACCGGTGGCAGTGGTGGGCAATGAAGAGTCAACCATGCTGTTGTGGGTCTGGAGTTACGTGTAGGCCAGACCGGGTAAAGGATGCAGCTGGGACAACAGCAGTTTCCTTCCCTAAAAAGGGATGTGAGTGAATCAGATGGGTGATGTCCCCCAAACAATCATTTCTTCATTAGGTTCTGAACTCCAGATTTCTGACCGAAATCCAATTCCACCATCTGCCACTGCGGGATTCAAACCTGGCAGTCCCCGGAACTGTGTTGAGAGTCCAGTCAATCAGGCAGTTGGCTATCCCTCCTTTAATTCCCCTGCGATGGCACATGAACTCGCTGGTGCCTCTGCAGATGGGAAGCGCGGGTAAAGGCCTTCTCACACTGAGAGCAGGTGAACTACCTCTCCCCAGTGTGCACCTGCCGGTGGGCCAGCAGGATGGAGGAATTGCTGAAGGCCTTCCCACACTCATTGCAGAAGAACGGCCTCTCTTCGGTGTGCCCCTGCCTGTGGGCCAGCAGGGTGGAGGCCTGGGTAAAACCCTTCCCACACTTGGGGCAGCTGAAGGGCCTCTCCCTGTGTGGACTCGCTGGTGCCTCACCAGGTCGGAGGCATAGCTGAAGCCCTTTCCGCACTCGGGGCAGGTGAATGGCCTCTCCCCAGTATGACTGCGCTGATGAGTCTCCAGGACAGAAGGGACATGGAAGCCTTTTCCGCAGTCGCCCCACTTCCACGGTTTCTGCACGGGGCAGGATCCATTGGGTTTCTCCATGGCCAAAGCTTCAGCTGCAGACAAATGCATGTACAGCCCCTCCCTGCCGTGAATTCCTCTTTCCAGGCCGTATAACTGCTTCAGGTTCCACAATCAATGCGCTACAACAGTAGGGTCTCTCATCCAGTCCCATTGATGCTGAAGACGTGCTCCAACAGGAACCAAAAGGCTTTGCTCCTTCTCACAGAATCACAGTCAAAAATTGTTGCAGTCCTGATGGATTGAGTGACAGTCGGACATTGAAGTCGAAGTGAGGACAGCAGAAGCTGGAGAGTCAGAGTTGAACAGTGCGGCGCTGGAAAAGTACAACAGGTCCGGCAGCATCCGAGGAGAAGGAAAGTTGATGTTTCGGGCATCAGCCCTTCATCTGTTGATTTTGAAACTTCCGTCTTCAGATCATCAAATGCTTTGTAAAAAGAGATTACAAAAGTCATGACTGTCAGTGCAAGGAAGAAATTCAGAACAAGCAATTCTACTTTCTGCAGAACATTCTTTTCTTTTGTTATTCCACACTGAAAATTGAAAGCACCATCCCACTCTCCCTTCCCCTCTGTTCTCACACCGCTCTAACTAATTCTCCTCAAGGTGTTGATTCAATATCTTACAGGGGCAGAACAGCAAAACCTTCAAGACTGACATCTTTCTGAATTTTGGATAACTCCACTGCTGAGAGTGAGCAGGTCTGATTTTGGGAAGCTCAAAAAGTAGTGTCAGTTCAGGGTGAACCTGCAATGCAAGTTCTTGAGGAACAACCAGACATGAAGTGGTTAACATCCCTGGAAAGGAGAGAGCAAAATGAGACATCAAAGGCATTAACACCGACACCAGGAAGAAACTGAACATACAGATGTGGCAAGCCAGAGTCAGAGATATACAGCATGGAAACAGTCCAACTCGTCGATGCCAACCAGATATTCTAAATTAATCTAGACCCTTTTGCCAGCATTTGGCCCACATCCCTCTCAACCCTTCCATTTTATATTTCCATCCAGATGCCTTTCAAATGTCAAAATTGTACAAGCATCCACCATTTCCTCTGGCAGCTCATTCCTTACACGCACCACTCTCTTAATGACAGTGAATTGAGCACAGTGAATCCATCTTACCCATAGTGCCCAGGGGTGTGTAGGTTAAGTTAGCGCAGCCAATCCACTCTAACCTGCGCATCCCTCGACGATATGGGGAACAGAACATTGCCAATCCACCTGAACCCGTCCAAAACAGAACACTATGGGTCATTTAACATGGCGAATCCACCCCAACATGGACAAAGTTACATATAACACAATACCAGGTTATAGTCCATCAAGTTATTTCGAGGCACCGGCTTTCGGAGTGCTGCATCTTATTCAGTTGGTTGTGGAGTACAAGATCATAAGACACAGAATTTATGGAAAAACATTACAGTGTTCTGCCACTGAAATTATATACTGAACAAACCTGGATTGTTAAGTCTTTCATCTTTTAGAAAGGGTT
The DNA here is from genome assembly GCF_037043375.1 of Chiloscyllium plagiosum. Lineage (NCBI taxonomy): Eukaryota > Metazoa > Chordata > Chondrichthyes > Orectolobiformes > Hemiscylliidae > Chiloscyllium > Chiloscyllium plagiosum. The sequence continues at coordinate 37,006,729 of NW_028270165.1, forward strand.
GCAGGTACCAATAATATGCAAGTCCCAGAACTTCCTGTCAGACTCCTTCTCGAGATAACTTCAGGTTTTATAAGAAAAGGTGACATCTCAGCTCAGATAATGCATGAAAGGAGTGAGGTCAGAGTCTGTCTGTATCTCAATCTTGAGTCAGCCCGCTTCGATTTGCAAAGTGGAATTTACAAAATATTACATGTATTGGCTGCCTGCATTGTCTGCCAGCACATTGTGCATTTAGAGTTATACAGTCATAGATGGACAGCATGGAAACAGACCCTTCAGTCCAACTCATCCATGACGTCCAGATATCCCAACCCAATCAAGTCCCACCTGCCAGCAGCTTGCCCATATCCCTCCAAACTCTTCCTATTCATATGCCCATCCAGACTAGCCTCCACCACTTCCTCTGGCGGCTCATTCCATACACATACCACCCCCTGAGTGAAGAAGTTGCCTCTTTAGGTCCCTTTCACCCTAAACCAATGCCCTCTAGTTCTGGACTCCCCCACCCCAGGGGGAGTCCATTTGTCCATTTATCCTATCCAAGCCCCTCATGATTTCATAAATCTCTGTAAGATCACCCCTTAGCCTCTGACGCTCCAGGGAAAACAGCCCTAGCCTATTCAACCTCTCCCTATAGCTCAAATCTTCCAATCCAAGCAACATCCTTGTAAATATTTTCTGAACCCTTTCAGGTTTCACAACATCTTTCCGATAGGAAGGAGACCAGAATTGCACGTAATATTCCAACATTGGCCTAACCAATGTCCTGTGCAGCCGCAACATGACCTCCCAATTCCTGTACTCAATACTCTGACTATCAAAGGAAAGCAGACCAAATGCCTTCTTCACTATCCAATCACTATCCTTTTCTTCACTACCTGCGACTCCACTTTCAAGTAGCTATGAAACTGCACTCCAAGACCTCTTTGTTCAGCAAAACTCTCTAGGACCTTACCATTAAGTGTACAAGCACTGCTAAGATTTGCTTTCCCAAAATGCAGCACCTCACATTTATTTGAATTAAACTCCATCTGCCACTTATCAGCCCATTGGCCCATCTGATCAAGATCTCGTTGTAAGCTGAGGTAACCTTCTTCGCTGTCCACTACACCTCCAATTTTAGTGTCATCAGCAAACTTATAGCTGTACCTCTTATGCTCACATCCAAATCATTTATATAAATGATGAAAAGTAGTGGACTCAGCACAGATCCTTGTGGCACTCCACTGGTCACAGGCCTCCTGTCAGAAAAACAACCCTCCACCACCACCTTCTATCTTTGAGCCAGTTCTGTATCCAAATGGCAAGTTCTCCCTGTATTCCATGAGATCTAACCTTGCTCACCAGTCTCCCATGGGGAACCTTGTCGAACACCTTACTGAAGTCCATATAGATCACATGTATTCTCTGCCCTCATCAGTTCCCTTCATTGGTTCTTCAAAAAACCTCATTCAAGTTTGTTAGACATGATTTTCCACAAGTAAAGCCATGTTGACTATCCCTAATCAGTCCTTGCCTTTCCAATACATGTTGTCCCTCAGTTGGATTCCCTCCAACGACACCGACGTCTGGCTATAGTTCCATGGCTTGTCTTTACCACCTTTCTTTAACAGTGGCACAACGTTAATCAACCTCCAGTCTTCCGACACCTCACCTGTGACTATCAATGATACAAATATCTCAGCAAGAGGCCCAGCAATCACTTCTCTAGATTCCCACAGTGTTCTAGGGTACACTTTTTCAGGTCCTGGGGATTTATCCACTTTTATTCATTACAAGGCAGCCAGCACTTGCTCCTCTGTAATATGGACATTTTTCAAGACGTCACTATCTATTTCTCTGCATTCTATATCTTCCATGTCCTTTTCTACAGTAAACTCTGATGCAAAATACCCGTTTAGTATCTCCCCCATCTCCAGCGGTTCCACACAAAGGCCACCTTGCTGATCTTTGAGCGGCCCTATTCTCTCCCTACTTATTCTTTTGTCCTTAATGTATTTGTAAAAACCCTTTGGATTCTCCTTAACTCTAGTTGCCAATGCTATCTCATGTCCCCTGTTTTCCCCTCCTGATTTCTCTCTTAAGTATACTCCTACTGCCTTTATACTGTAAGGCTTCACTCGATCTATCCTGTCTATACCTGACATATGCTTCCTTCATTTTCTGAACCATAGCCTCAATTTCTCCAGTCATCCAGCATCCCCAGTACCTACCAGCATTTCCTTTCACCCTAACAATAATGTACTTTCTCTGGATTCTAGTTATCACAGTTCTGAAGGCTTCCCATTTTCCAGCCGTCCCTTTACCTGCAAACATTGGTGCACAATCAGGTTTTGAAAGTTCTTGCCTAATACCGTCAAATGTGTCCTTCCTCCAATTTAGAATTTTTGAGCAAAATAGAATGTATCTGCAAATGTAATGCTGCAAATACAAATTCATCCCCATGGAAAGTGTGGTTGTGTGTGTGTAATAGAGAAACCCTGTTTCCATGCTGTATATCTATATGTCTATTTGATTACAGATGCTTTATTTCTGTTGGTGCAAGTATGGTTGTAAATCATAGCTGGATATTAATAGTTAGATGTAAGGGAGAGAGAATTCCTCAGGTAGAGCACTATCAGAATCCTGGGAGACCCATACTTCAGATTTACTTGGACTGGTTGACAGTCTGGGAGATTATGGATTGGGTCTCGATTGACTAAATATTTTATTTTTCCCGAACGTGTAAAAGGGGGCGTTAAAGCTTCAGCAGAAATCCAGCAGAGCTGAGAACAGACCAACATCTTACTCTGTGAGAACAGGGAAATCAACAGAGGACAGAGAAATCCGGACCTGAAATCCAAGCTGACACCAGACTACCGTGTGATCAGTGCTTTGATGAGCAGCACCAACCCTCTCCCTTTACTGAGCTTCCCATTTGACTACCCCCTCAATATTCAGGATCCAGTCCTTGCAATCCAGAAGCCATGTCCCTGTAAGGAGTCTCAGATCATAATTATTCTCTTCAATGTGTTCAGTCTATTCATTCACTTCTGTTACAATGCAGCTCACATTCAGTTTTTAGTTTCAGTTTTTGTGATCTTCTGAATCCAGTTTTGATTGCTGGTATATTAACTCTCCTTGTCCCTTTCTATCATTCTCTGATGTTCATTTCCACATCACGACATTGCTCACCAGCCTTGATTTGGATTTGCCAGGCTAAATTGACCATTGTGTCCAGGGATGTGCAGGTTAGTTGGGTTAGCCTTGGGAAATGCAGGGTTATAGGTTCATAGTAATAGAAGCAGGAGTCAGCCATTTGGCCCGTCCTGCCTGCTCTGCCATTCATTAAGATTATGGCTGATCTATCCATCATCTCAACTCCTCCTCCCTGCAGTGTCCCAACTATCCTTAATTCCCCAATTATGCAGAAACCCATCTAATTGTGTCTTGAATATACTTAACGAAGTTGCCTTCTCTGCTTCATTGGGCAGAGACTTCCATAGTTTCACTACTCTCCAGGAAAAGCAGTTCCTCATCATCTCTGTCCTAAATCTACTTCCCTTAATCTTGGGGCCTTGTCTCATCTACCAGCAGAAATGACTGGAATAGGGTAGGGTTTCATCCCCACAGTGCAATGAATTCCCACTTTCCACCAAATCCCAGATGTACTCACTCACTCACTCAGTTGCTGTCTCACAAATGAAAGATTTCATTGTAACTTCTTCAGCTCTGAGTAAGGGCAAAACATTTTTGAGAGCTGCTCTGAAAGTCCAGTCTTCACAACAACATTTCTGCTTTCACTGAAGATGATTAAAGTCATACAGCACAGAAACAGACCGTTTGGCCCAACTCATCCGTGCCAACTATATATCACAAACTAATCTAGTCCCATTTGCCAACATTTGGCTCATCCCTCTAAATCCTTCCTATTCAAGTACCCACCCAGTGGCTTTTAAATGTTGTCATTGTACCAGCCTTCCCACTTCCTCTGGCAGTTCGTTCCATACACGTTCCACCCTCTGTCTGAAAATATGTTGCCCCTCAGGTCCCTTTCCCCACTCACCTTAAGCTTCTGCCTCTTTAGTTCTGGACTCCCTGACCATGGAGAAAAGACCTTGGGTATTCACCCTATCCATGCCCCTTATAAACTTATTTAAAGGTTACCACTCAGCCTCTGATGCTCCAAAGAAAATATCTCCCTGGCCTATTCAGCCTCTTCCTGCAGCTCAAACCCTCCAAATCTGGCAACAGCCTTCTAAATATTTTCTGACCCCTCTGAAAGTTTCATAACATCTTTCCTACATCAGAGAGACCAGAATTGAATGCAGTATTCCAAAAGTGGCCTTACCAATGTCCTGTACAGCAGCAAAATGATCTCCCAGTTCCTATACTGAATGCTCTGGCCAATAAAGGAAAGCATACCAAACGCCTTGTTCACTATACTGTCTATGTAAGACTCCACCTTCAAGGAACTATGAACCTGGACTCCACGGTCTCTTTGTTCTGTGGCACTCCCCTTAACTGTGTCAGTCCTGCCTGGATTGCTGGACCAAAATGCAACATCTCACATTTCTCTGAATTAAACCCCATCTGCCACTCCTTGGCCCATCCGATCAATTCTAATTTATGCTAAACTCTCTTTCCTCTCTTATTCCCTCGAAGCTGAAAATCTCTGTCCCACATACTCTCCCTCCATTTTCTCATTGCTGAACCTAATCCCTGCTGTACCTCATCCTGAAGGGTCTGTTTCATGCTGATTAATAGGCCCACACTCAGGGGGATCTAATGGAAACATACAGAATACTGTATGGCCTGGACAGAGTAGACTTTCAGAGGATGTTTCAATTGGTAGGAGAGACTAGGACCGGACGGCACAACCTTCGAGAAAAGGGAGGGCGTTTTAGAACGCAGGTAAGGAGATACTTCTTCAGTGAAAGAGTGGTGAATCTATGGAATTCATTTCTATAGAAGGTTGTAGAGGCTCGGTCACTGAGGATATTTAAGACTGAGGTCGATAGGTTCCTGAGTATCATGGGGATGGAGAGTTCCAGGGAGAGCGCAGGAGAATGGGGTTGAGAAACCTATTGGCCACGATTGAATGGTATGAACAGACCTGATGGGCTGAATGGCCTAATTTCTGCTCCTATGTCTTATGGTCTCTTGCTGTCCTGGCCACAGTGAGAGAATTGGGAGCAGGAGTTGGCCATTTGGTCTTTCGAGCCTGCACAAGCATTGCACTGATCATTTTTATTTAATAGGTTAGCAGGAAGTCATTCAGCAATTTTACTGCCTTCCTTTTCTCAAGCAGCCTGAACATTTCATTTTCATATCCTTGATTCAGCTCCATTTCCAGCATCTTTGTAGGCAGTTTGTTCCATGTTATTGTCACTGAAATCAACTTTTCCTCCATGCACAGCCCAGGCTATCTGGCTGCATGAATGTTTTCAGGTTTCTGTCGCCTGGATAATATGTGATCAGCAGACATCTCGCAATCTACAGGAATTGCCACCTTTGTTATGTTCATTAACTGTACTGACAGTGATCACTTATTTTGTGATTTTTCTTTGTAGGAAGACGTGCAGAAAGAAATCTTATCGCAAATGACACATCAACTTCTGACAGAGCCACTTGATTCATTGGGACTTGAATATCAGCAATCATTCCAATCAAGAAGGCATGTTTGCTTTTGTTTGTTTGAGAGATTTTGGACAGTCCTGTGGCAGGAAGAATACTGAGACACCGAGTGAGGGAGATTCAGTGCGCTGACTGTGAAAAGTGCTTCAAACCATTTACTCATCTTGGAGGAATCAAAGTCTCACCCCGAAGGTGGGAAAGGCTATGTACCCGTTCTGTTTGTAATTTCAATCCCAGAGCAACACAAGGAAAGCTCCCTCCAAAGGGGAAACCTTGGAAATGTGGGGTCTGTGGGAATGGATTCCCTTCCCCATCCCTGCTGGAAACCCACAGACGCATTCACACCGGGAGAGGCCATTCACCTGCTCGGTGTGCAGGAAGGGTTTCAGTCGGATCAGCCATCTGCAGACGCACGAATGAGTCCCCAAGGGAGAAGCCATTCACGTGCCCCATGTGCGGGAGGGGTCTCACTCAGTCAGCTGCACTGCTGACCCACCAGTGGGTCCACCCTGGAGAGAGGCCATTCACCTGCTGTAAGTGCCGGAAGGGATTCACCTGCTCCTCCCAACTGCTGAGGCACCACCGAGTTCACGCGCCATGGCAGGGGGATTGAAGGAGCGATGGCCGAGTGCCAAGTGCTTATGCACGAAACGTCGATTCTCCTGCTCCTTGGATGCTGCCGGACCTGCTCTGCTTTTCCAACACCACAATCTCGACTCTGATCGCCAGCATCTGCATTTTTCACTTTCTCCTTGAGGGCAATGTTGGACTTGTCTTTTATTCACTCATTCACTCCTTACAGCCTGTCCTTTGTTGTGGCCTAACTGAACATACATCAATGGAAGTTTCAGAAAGATTTCTGCAGCTTTTCTTTTGAAAAAAATAACATTCTCCTGACTTGAACGAAGTTTCTGAATTTATGGTTTTAGTTATTCTCAATTTTAAGAATCAGCTATTTCTCACATGCCGTGTTTCCCAGGTAAAGTCATCACCATCCATTCTCTCTCTTCCCTGAGAAAGACTTCATACAGCGATCAAAGAGGGCTGAGGCACGAGAAAGCACGATTGTGGGGGTGGGGGGTGAGGGGGTCGCTGGTGGTGGTGGAGAAGGGAGGGAAATGGATAGGGGAACAGACTGGTGTTCAGAGGGTTGGGGGAGAGAATAGAGGGTGCAGTGTGTGGAGAGACAATGGGCAGGGGGCAGTGAATGGGGAGAAAATGGACAGGGGGCAGAATGTGAAGAGAGAGACAGCACAATTGCCACCTTCTCCAGGACTGGTGGCAGTGTCCCACGAACTGGAACCCACTCCTCCCACATTTCTCAAAATACGCGTGGCTAAGGCAGTGGAACCATATCATCCCAACAGGCCATTCACACCGACCTTTCCAACAGCATCCCACTTAGACTCACTCGATTACGCTACAGCCCTGCAGTTCCCCATGGCTATTTCCTGACGAAGGGTTTTGCCCGAAACGTCGAGTCTCCTGCTCCTCGGATGCTGCCTGACCTGCTGTGCTTTTCCAGCTTCACACTCTCGACCCTAATCTCCAGCATCTGCAGTCCTCACTTTCGCCCAGTAAGTGGTGAATGTTCTATTCCGAGTCTTTTAGATCTTTTAAAATCTTTCCCCCACACCCTAAACCTTTACCCTCTAGTTTTGGAATACCTCTACCCTGGGGAAAAGATAGAAACGTTGAGCAGCCAGACAAAATGCAAAAGAAATAAAATGTGGAGGCACAGGGAAAAGAAATCGGCAAAATAAAATAGCTTCGGCATTTTTCTCTCGTATTCGCATTTGGACGCTTAATATTTGTCATGATCGGGAGGTGCCCGTGTTGCACTAAGGTGTACGAAGTTAAAAATCACACAACACCAGGTTACAGTCCAATAGGCTTGTTTGGAAGCACTAGCTTTCGGAGCGCTGCTACTTCACCAGGTGGTTGTGGAATATAAGATCGTAAGATCATAAATTTTGTGTCTTACAAATTCCTTCATACTGAGCATGCTCCACGGTGTCAGCAAGTACTGCGCGTGACCGCCAGTGTCAGCAAAGCACTGCGCATACTCTTGGGAGCGCGCGAGCTCCTTTCACGGAGCAATGTAGAACCTTGGAGGACCGGAAGGAGTCTGGTCCTCCTGCCAATCAGAGGCGGCCATTGTCGAAATGCGGAGGTTGGATCATGAGCTCTGAAGATGCTGCTGCTCTTTTCTCTCTGAATAAGGTTAAACTTCACCCCGGATTGTAACTTCCTTCTTCTGTCTAACATTTGTGAGTACAACAGTGTTTTTCTCACCACTTTTTCATTCTGGGGTTCAAGAGTGAACCGAAGGAGGGACCAGACTCTGGAAAAGTTGATCCAGGTCCGTGTGTCAACTTGCAAACACATGGCAAATGCAGTACCACAATGTGAAGTTATAGCCTTTGCAGTGTAAAAAAAAATAGCAGAAAGGAGGTGCATTGTTTAAATGGTGATATGTTGAGATATGGAGAAAGTGAGATGCTGGAGATCAGAGTTGAATATTGTGGCGCTGGAAAACCACAGTTGGTCAGGCAGCAACTGAGGAGGAGGAGAGTCGACGTTTCGGGCACGAGCACTTCATCAGGAGTGATGTGTGGATAGACAAAGGGCCCTCAGTGTCCTTCCACACCAGTCACTGCCAGTTGTCAGAAAGTGCAGCAAGCAATGAGCAAAGCAAGTGGTATATCAGCAAGAGGCATTGAGTTCAGAAGTGGGGATGTCTTCCTGCAGTTAGGTCGGTTATCGAATGTATTCAAGGCTGAGTTCATGTGACTTTGAAGAACAAAGAAGTTATGGGAGAAGGCAAGAAAATGGTTTTAAAACCAGTACAGAACATTTACAGAGTCATACAGCACAGAAACAGACCATTCAGTCGAGCTCGTCCATTCTGGCGGTGTTCTGAAACTAAACTGGTCCCACCTGCCAATGACTAGCCTATATCCCTCCGAACCTTTCCTATTCATGTACTTATCCAAATGTCTTTTAAACATTGTAACTGTACCTGCATCCAGCAACTCCTCTGGACATTGATTCCTCACACGAACTACTCTTTATCTTTAAAAAAAGGTGCCCCTCATGTCTTTTTAAAATATTTATTTCTTCACCTTCAAAATTTGCTCCCTCATCTTGAACCACACTAGGGAAAGAATACCTGTCGTTCACGTCATCAATACCTCTTATGATTTTATAATCCTCTCTAAGGTCACCTCTCAACCTCTGATGCTCCAGTGAAAAAGGTCCTGGCCTATCCATCTAGATGCAGGTATATTTATATCCAGTTATGAACTGTTCAATACTGGTGCCAGCTGGAAAGACAAATGACCTATTCCTGTTTCCAATTCTCTCACTGTGTCCAGGACAGCAAGAGACCATACGACATAGGTGCAGAAATTAAGCCATTTAGCCCATCAGATCTGCTCCACCATTCAATCACGGCTTATACGTTTCTTGACCCCATTTTGAAATATGGATTTTGGAAAGGCAGATCAGGGCAGGATCTACACATTTAATGGGGAGTGTTGTTGAATAAACATACCATGGAGTGCTGATTCATAGTAGAGTCGCAGGTAGACAGGATAGCAAAGAAGGTGTTTGGGAGATTTGCTTTTATAGGTCAGTGCATTTCAATACAGATGTTGGGAGGTCATGTTGCGGCTGTACAGGACATTGATTAGGCCACTTTTGGAATACTTTATTCAGTTCTGGTTTCCCTGCTACAGGAAAAGTGTTACGAACGTTTGGAAAGGATTTGGAAAAGTTTTACAAGGCTATTGCCAGAGTTGGAGGGTTTGATCTATTTGGAGAGGCTGAATAGGCTGGGGCTGTTTTCTCTGGATCATTGGGGGCTGAGGGGTGACTTTATAGAAGTTCATAAGGAACATGGATAGGGTGAATAGCCAAAATCTTTTTCCCCAGAGTAGGGGAGTCCAAAACTAGAGATCACAGGTCTGAGGTGAAGGGGAAACATTTAAAAGGAACTTTACAGGCACCTTTCTCACGCAGAGGGTGTTGTGTGTATAGAATGAGCTGCCAGAGGAAGTGGTGGAGGCTGGTATATTGAAAGCATTTCAAAAGGCATCTGGTAATAGGGAGAATTGAGAGGGGTATGGGTTATGTGCTGACAAATGAGACGATGTTATTTTGGGATATCTGGTCAGCACGGACAATTTGGACTGAAGGAAAGCAGAAGTGTCATTGTGAAGACTGGACTTTCAGAGCAGCTTTCAAAGATGTTTTGTCCTTACTGGGAGCAGAAGCTACAGTGAAATCTTTCATTTGTGAGACAGCAATTGAGTGAGTGAGGACATTCAGGATATTGGTGGAAAGTGGGAATTTGTTGCAATGTGGAGTTGAAGTGACTTAAGTAAAGTGTGCTGAGCAGGAAACCTGTTGAAGGGTTAGATGAGTTTTTGTTTTAAACTGCTCATTTCTTTCAGCCTCCAATGCTGTCCATCAGTGGGAGTGGTGAATCCGTAACTGGTATCGTTAGAAGCCTTATGATTTTCAGTACTGCAGGTATAGCATTGTCTCATCAGCTTTGTAAACGTTGCTGGCAGCAGCGGGAGGCGTGGGCTGGATTCACTGGAAATTATTAAGCAGTTTGATAACCTACGTACAAGAGGGCAGGGTGGGACTTGTCTTTCGATTTGCAGAAGGTGGGAGGTCTGGTGCTGCGGTCCATGGCAAACACAACTGCGGCAAATCATAGAATCACTACAGCGTGGAAGCAGGCCATCCATCCCATCAAGTCCACACTGACCCATCCGACGAGCTTGCCAGCCAGACCCACCCTATCTAGTCGTTTCTGCCGGTGAGTGAGACAAGGTCACAAGATTAGGGGGAGTAGGTTTCAGACAGAGGAGAAGGAACTGCTTTTCCCGGAGAGTGGTGAATCTATGGAACTCTCTGCCCAAGGAAGCAGTAGAAGCAGTCATATTCAAGACATCGTTCGATGGGATTTTGTATGGTAGGTGAATTTAGGATCGTCAGGATAATGCAGGTAAGAGGAGCTGAGACGATGGATAGATGAGCCATGATCTTTATGAATGGTGGAGTAGCTCGATGGACCAAATGACCTACTCCTGCTTCTATTACTGGGAATGTATGAACATGCATTTTTTATGGCCAATCCGAACCAAGGCAGGTGAGCAATGTAGTGGTGTGGAAATGAACATCAGAGAATGATAGAAAGGGACACGGAAAGTAAATGTCCCAGTCCAAAGATGTGCAGGTCAGATCAAATGACCATGCTAAATTGTCCATAGTGTTAGGTTCATTAATCAGAAAGAAATGCGTCTGGGAGGGTTACTCTTCAGGCTGTCGGTGTGGACTTGTTGGGCACATTGTAGGGAATCGAATCTAATCAATCAAATCTGAATTCTACAGAACACAAGAATTGAAACTGAAGACTGTGTGGCTGAATGTATGCTGCAATGTAACACAACTGAATGAATTGACTGCACACATTGAAGAGAACAATTATGATCTGAGACTCTTTACAGGGACGTGGCTTCAGGATGACAAGGATTGGATCTGAATATTGAGGGGGCACGTGGTATTCAAGTTGAATAGGAAGCGAGGTAAAGGTAGAGGGTTGGCACTGCTAATCAAAGCACTAATAACATGGTACTCTGGTGTCAGCTCGGATTTCAGGTCCCGATTTCTCTGTCCTCTTCTCCCTGTTCCCACAGAGTAAGATGTTGTCTGTTCTCAGCTGAGCTGGCTTTTTGCTGAAACTTTAAGCCCCTTTTACACCTTCCAGAGCAATAAAACATTCAGTCAATCAAGGCCCAATCCACAATATTCTCAGCCAGACAAGCATCCAGACTGAGAGAGTCATCGGAGCAGGGAATGAAACAAGACAAATGAAACAAAAGTAGACATAAATGCACATTTGGTGCTTAAAGTGTGTTCATTAGATAGTAAACCAGAATTAGGAGTGTCACAGGATTCTTATCATCCCCTACTTGAGGAATTCTCTCTCCCTAACAATATTTATATCAACAGAAATAAAGCATCTGTTATCAAATAGACATAGAGACATAAAGCACGGAAATAGACTTTTTGATCCAACACATCCATGTTGACAAGATGTCCTATATAAATCTAGTGTCCCATTTGCCAGCATTTGGCCCATATCCCTCCAAACCTTTCCTATTCACACATCCATCCAGATGCCTTTTAAATGTTGTAATTGTACCAGCCTCCACCACTTCCTCTAGCCTATTTACCCTATCCATGCCCCTCATGATTTTATAAATGTCTATAAGATCACCCCTCAGCCCCCGACCCTCCAGGGAAGCAGCCCCATCCGATTCAGGCTATCCTTATACCACAAACTCTCCAACCCTGGCGACATCCTTATCAATTTTTTCTGCACACTTTCAAGTTTCACAACATCGTTCCTATCCTACAGTAGGGAGACCAGAATCGAATGCAATAATCCAAAAGTGGGCGAACCAATGACCTGCACAGCTACAACATGACCTCCCAACTCCTATTACCAATGCATTCAATGTGCCAAATGGCCTCTTTCTGCACTGCAGCGATTTAATGATTTGATTTTGTATCAGAGTCAATTTCAGGCACTATCTCTGGTTTATGGTGTGTCAGGGTGGGATCACTGGTACCAGAATTGCATGCAATACTCCAAACGTGGGCTAACCAATGTCTTCTACAGTCGCAACATGACCTCCCGACTCCTGCACTCAGTGCACTGACCAATAAAGGCAGGTATATCAAACACCTTCTTCACTATGCTGTCTATGTGCGATTCCCCTTTCAAGGAACTATGAACTTACCATCGAGTCATACAGCATGATCATGGACCTTTGGTCCAACCAGTCCATGCCAACCATAATCCCAAACTAAATCAGTCTCTCCTGCCTGCTGTTGGCCTGTAATCCTCCAAACCTTTCCTATTCATGTACTAAAACAAATGTATTTTTAGTGTACACGCATCCACCCCTTCCTGAGGAGGTTCATTCCACACATCAACCACCCTCTGTGTAAAATTAGTATTTGAATGGCAAGGATGAAGTTAAATTGAGATGGTTCATTAAAATAAATAGCTTCTACCAAACCCCTACAGCAGGTATTGTAGAAACTCCAACTCTCGAGTCTCACAAATCGGTATTTCCATGGAGTGGAGGGGGGAGTAAAGTGTTGGATTCACAGAGGTGGGGGTCTTCTGAGAGTGTAAAGCTAAAATTAAACCCGTGCTTTGCTTGAACTCAAACCGCATTGATGTGGAGGAGATCGAAAGGAGTTTGCAAAGTGTCCTCCCCTCCCCATGTGCCTCAGCTGCAGGGCAGCGCAGGGGCAGTGCGTCCCCACCCCATTGTGGACGTCTCAACGTGGAGGTAGCCCTGTCCATTTCAGAGTGAAAGTCCCTCCCTCTGGGCAACATTTGGGAGCAAAGCAATGTCTCCCCCTTTCCATTCCTCAAACTGGGAGGGGGAGAGAGAGAGGTGTGGGGGTGTGTGGGGTGGGGTGGAGACTGTTCACTTGTAGCAACTGGACTGACTCCATGGATTGAGCAGGCTCTCCAAAGGTGCTCAGATGCTCTCTGTCCCTCTCAAAGGTATTTTCCTTGTGTATTCCCTCGGTTTGGCACGTATAGAATTTGCACACTGGAAAAGGTTTACTTCTTTCATCATGTTCAGAATTATAAGGGTAGTTTCTCATGGAACTGAGCAGTATTTAAGGGATTGGCACATTGATTTCAAAGGTAGACATCTATTGCTTCATATGGTGTATATCTGATATTGTTGGCTGTTATAAAAACTTTGTGGCTATGATTTTTCATCTTCTAATGCAGTAATAGAGTTACGTTCTATATCTCTTGTCTCTTTTTTATTTACTAGGACAGCAGGAAGTCATTAAGTAACTTCACTGGCTTTCTTTTCCCAAGCAGCCTTGACATTTCATTATCATATTCTTGATTCAGCTCCATTTCCAGCACCTTTGTCAACAGCTTGTTCCAGGTTATTGCGATCTAAATTAAGTTGTCCTCCATACACACTTAAGGCTATCATGTTGCATGAGGGTTTTCTGCGTCCTGCATAATATATGGTCAGCACTCATCTAGCAATCTACAGGAATTACCATCGATGTTATGTTCATTTAACAGTACTGACAGTGATCACTCAGTTTGTGATTTTTTTTTGCAGAAAGAAATCTGAAAACAAATAATGCGTCATCTTCTGACAGAGCCACTTGAATCAATAGGGCTTGAATATCAGCAGCCATTCAATTCGAGAAGAAATGTTTGCTTTTGTCTGTGTGAGAGATTTTGAACACTGGTATGGCTGGAATAATACTGAATACTGAGACACCCGAGTGATGCAGATTCAGTACGCTGTCTGTGAAAAATGCGTCAAACAATTTACTCAGCTTGGGGGATCAAAATCTCACCCCTCACAGTGGGGAGAGACTATGTATCTATTCTGTTTTTAATTTCAAACCCAGTGCGACACAAAGGATGCTCCCCTCATGGGGAAACCATGGAAACGTGGGGACTGTGGGAAAGGGTTCCCTTCCCCATTGGGGCTAGACACCCACAGATGCGTTCTCACTGGGGAGACGCCATTCTCCTGCTCAGTATGCGGGAAGGGATTCAGTTGGCTGTGCAGCCTGCAGACACACCAGCGAGTTCACACCAGAGAGAGACCTGCCGCCATTGTGGGAAATGATTCATTCAGTCGTCCCACCTGCAAACACACCAGCAGGTTCACATCAGGGAGAGGCCGTTCTGCTCTCTGTGTGGGCAGCGATTCATCAATGCATCCCACCTCCCGAAACGCCAGCGAGTTCACCTGGGGAAGAGGCCGTTCACCTGCTCTGAATGTAGGAAGGGACTTGTCGATTCTTACACCCTGCTGTCCCACCAGTAGGTCCATATCGGAGAGGCGCCGTTCACCTGCCCTAAGTGCGAGAAGAGCTTCAGTCATGTGGGCAACTTGTGGAGGCACCAGCCGATCCACACCAGGGAGAGGCCGTTCACATGCTCTGTGTGCGGGAAGGGGTTCACTCTAAGACATTTACACTGTAATCTACATAAGGGTCCATATCATGGAGAGAGCATTCATCTGTTCTCAGTGTGGAAAGGGCTTCACCCACTCCTCCCACCTGCGGAGCCACCAGCGAGTTCTGGAATTTTTTGAGGACGTAACTCTGAAGATGGACAAGGGAGATCCAGTAGATGTAGTGTACCTGGACTTTCAGAAAGCCTTTGATAAAGTCCCACATAGGAGGTTAGTGAGCGAAATTAGGGCGCATGGTATTGGGGGCAAAGTACTGACTTGGATTGAAAATTGATTGGCTGACAGGAAACAAAGAGTAGTGACAAACGATCCCTTTAGGAATGGCAGGCGGTAACCAGTGGGGTACAGCAGGGATCAATGCTAGGACTGCAGCTTTTTACAATATATATTAATGATATAGAAGATGGTATTAATAGTAATATTAGCAAATTTGCTGATGATACAAAACTGGGTGGCAGGGTGAAATGTGAGGAGGATGTCAGGAGATTACAGGGTGACCTGGACAGGTTAGGTGAGTGGACAGATACATGGCAGAAGCAGTTTAATGTGGATAAATGTATGGTTATCCACTTTGGTGGCAAGAACAGGAAGGCAGATTACTACCTAAATGGAGTCAAGTTAGGTAAAGGGGTAGTACAAAGAGATCTGGGTGTTCTTGAACACAGTCAATGCAGGCAAGCATGCAGGTACAGCAGGTAGTGAAGAAAGCTAATAGCATCCACTTTGGTGGCAAGAACAGGAAGGCAGATTACTACCTAAATGGAGTCAAGTTAGGTAAAGGGCTAGTACAAAGAGATCTGGGTGTTCTTGAACACAGTCAATGAAGGCAAGCATGCAGGTACAGCAGGTAGTGAAGAAACCCCTTGCACTAAGTTTCCAATATCGTATATCAGAAGGAGCAGTGAATGAGTAGCTAATATCGTTAGAAATTGTAAATTTTTCATCTCTGCAGGTATTGCATCGTTTCATCGACATTGTAAGGTTTACTGGCAGCACCGGGAAGTGTGGGATGTATTCACAAGAAACAAAGTTAAAAATCATACAACACCAGGTTATAGTCCAACATGTTTATTTGGAAGCACTAACTTTCGGAACACTGCTTCTTCATCAGGTGTTTGTGGCGCAGGATCATAGGAGAATTTATAGCAAAAGATCGCAGTTTCATGCAACAGAAATAATATATTGAACAAACTTAGATTGTTGTGAATTCTTTCATCTTTTAGAATGGGTTGCAGGTTTTGGTTCATTAATATGTAAATCCCAGAACTTGTTTGAAGACACATTCTCGAGACAACTTAAGGTCTGTATCCCAATCTTGAGTGAGACTGGTTCTATTTCCAAAATAGGAATTTATAAAATCTCACATGGATTGACTGCCTGTAGATTGTATTTGGCTCAAAAAGCGCACAATGTATCTGCAAATACAAAATCACACCTAAGCCTTATATGTAAGTGAGCATGCATGAGAGTATGTGTGAGTGATAGAGTATCAGCCTGTGAGAGGGTGTATATGTGTGTGTGTCTGAGAGAGGGATCTGTGTGAATGTGAGTGTATGTGCTTTGTGTGGGTGTGAGAGCGCGTGACAGTGAAGTGGGGTTACCTGTCATGTGACATGAACCCAAGGTCCTGGTTGATGCCATCCTCTTCTGTTCCGAAATTGGTACCAGCCTCTTCTGGGCCACTAAAACTGAATAAGCAGTTACATAGCACACATTGGAGGGGGCAGGGTGGGACTTGTCTTTCGATATGCAGAAGGTGGGAGGTTTTGGGTGCTGGAAACTCGGGAAAACACATGCTGGAGAAACTTCGGCTCAGAGAGATGCAGCTGGAAGCCAGGGTGCAGACACGTTGGGGGAAATCATCAAACCCCCGACACTGTGGAAACAGGCCCTTGGGCCCATCAATCCATACTGACCACCACTCCCCCACCCTTAGACCATCCCAAACAATAACCTCCACAGCAAATCCCTGAATTTAGAACACCCAATCCACTCTAAGCTGCACACCTTGGGAAGAAATCAGAGCACCCAGAGATGGGGGGGTGGGGGGGGGGGGGTGAGTGCAAACTCCACACAGACAATCACCCTCAGGGTGGGATCGAACTCAGGTCCCTGGCACTGTGAGGCAGCGGTGCTAACCACTGAGCTGCTGCCGCACCACCTACAGTCTTGGATTGAAGGAATCGATTGACTTCATTCCAGGATTGAAGGAATCGATTGGCTTCATGCCAGTCCTGGTGACACTCCAGCCCGTTTGGGGAATTGAATTTGCTTCCACAGAGTTTCCACGGTACAGGGGTCATTGCGTCTCAGCAGCTTCAACGATCCAAAGAAGGGCTCTCTACAGCGAGAACACTAATCCACATTTCGCTACAGAGTTAAAGTTCTCTGCACAGCCAGAACCCTGGAACACTCCCACGCAGGCTGCGTGTAATCACGGGGCTTCTCAAGTCACGTTGATGTTTGAAATAACTTCCCCTCCTGGATTCAAACGCTGCTGATATTCAGACCCTGAGTAAATTTCTTGTGCACGCCTGAACAGCAAATCCTCCTCTGCTAATACCTTGAGAAAACAGATCAGTGCTGTCAGTGCAGGGCAGGAAATAGGATAGGAGAATTCTAGTTTGTACCGAAACGTTTGTACCGAACAGCCTTCCCTATCTCCTACTCGAAATCTCTGTCTCCCATTTCCTCCACCTTTCAATGGATTCCAACTCGAATTCATCCTTCCATCCTACTGATTTTGCCCAGCTCCCCTCACCGGAAAGCGCTGACTCTCGGTTCAGTTTCTTAGTCACTTCTTGCCATTCCCAGTATATTGCCCACATCTTTATTTAGTTTTTAAAACAGAAAGGCAGTGGTTTGCTGATGCCAGGATCTGAGGGTAATTGCGCTCACGCTCCAGATTCTCGTGTCATTCACAAAAATCTGCACTGCACATTTGCAAAGAAGGGGATGCTGGGAGTGGGTGGGACGCATTCACCAACTCCCCATTCAATCAAGACCCAATCATGCCCACAGGGCCCCCTGTCTATTCTCTCTCGCTATCCCTAGCTTCCCCCCTCTCACACACATGCCATCCTCTCCGTCCATTCAATCTCCATACCCTCTTCCCCCTGTCTAGTCCAGTCTCTCGTCCACCCTCTGCCTTCCTCCATCCAGTCCCTCTCCCCACACTCATTCTCTCTCTCCTCCCACTCTCTGCCCCCCTCCATTCTCTCTCTTCCCCCACCCTCTGCTCTCCATCCATTCCCTCTCTTTACCCCACCCTCTCCTAACATTCATTGTTGCTCTCTTTCTCCCTCACCCTCTTCCATTCTCTCCCTCCACACTCTGCACCCCCATTCTCTCTCTCTGACAAACGCTCTGCCCGCCCATCCTGTGCACCCCCAGGGTTTCTTTAACTCCAATGCTCAGTCCCCGTGTCCATTTCTCTCTCTCCATTCCCCCTAGCCTCTGTTTCCCGTCCAATTTCTCTACCCGCACCCCCACTCTCATCCTTTCTTGTGCCTCGAGCCCTCTTTGATCACTGTATTAGCCCTTCTAAGGATAGAGAGAGAGCGGATAGTGATGACTCTACCTGGGAGATGGGAGGGGGTGGTGTGAGAAATGGCTGATCTTTAACATTGAGAATCGCTAAAAAGATATTTTCAAAAACATCAGTAAAGGTTGAAAGCAAAGTCAGTTATTTTTAAAAAAAGCTCCAGACATTTTTCTGAAACTTGCATTGAAATCTGTGCAATTAGGCCACAGTTGAGGACAGGCTGTGAGGATGGAATGGCCAATTCCTCGTCTTGTGAAGTTGGTTCAGATTAATTAGAAATAGAGTCATAGAGTTGCAGAGCAGGGAAACAAACCTTTCGGTGCATGCCAACCACATATTCTAAATTAATCTGGTGATCCATTTGCCACCATTTGGCCCATATCTCTCTCAACCCTTCCTATTCATATACCCATCCAGATGCCTTTTAAATGTTGTAATTGTTCCAGCCTCGACCACTGTCTCTGGCAGCTCATTCCATACATATACCACGCTCTGCATGAAAATGTTACCATGTCGGTCCCATTTAAACCTTTCCCCTCTCACCCTAAACCTATGCCCCTCCAGTATTGGATTTCCTCGACTCTAGGGAAAAGACATTCAAAAATTGAGCAGCCAGACAAAATGCAAAAGGGATAAACTGTTGAGCCCCAGGAAAACAAAAGTGTGGCTCCAGCCTTTTTTTCTCTCCGATTGGCAGTTGGACCAGCATCTCCACTGGGCATACTGCGCATGCTTCTCGATGTCAGGAAGCATTGCGCATGTATGCTGGTGTCAGCAAAATACTGCACATGCTCTTTACTGTCAACGGAAACGGCTCGCAACATTCTTCTGATCGACCAATGGGAAGCTCTGAAGGACGGGAAGGAGTGTGGTCCTCCTGCCATTGAGAGCCTCCCCCCCCTATTGTCGGAATGCGGAAGTTGGACCATGCGCTTGTGAAGGTATTGCTGCTCCTCTCTCTATGAATGAAGATTTAACTTCATCCCAGACTGCAACTTCTTTCCTCTGTCCAACATCTGTGAGTACAACACACTCTTCTCACCCCCTTTTCCATTTTATTTTTTCAATCTGGTGTTCAGTTCTTAACTTGCAGCAAAGTTGGTTCAGGTCTGTGTCTTAATTGGCAACCACATGGTAAATGTAGTAACGCAGTGTGAAGTTATAGCCTTTCCTATGAAATAAAAACAGAAAGGAGGTACATTGTTTAAATGGTGATATATTGGGATGTGGAGTCAGTGAGGACTACAAATACTGAAAATCAGAGTCGAAAATTGTGGCGCTGGAAAAGCACAGCTGGTCAGACAGCATCCGAGGTGCAGAACAGTCAACGTTTTGGGCAAAAGCCCTTCATCAGGAATGATGTGTGGATGTACAAACGTGCCTCAGCTACCTTCTGCTCAGGCTTTCTACTCCAGTCAATGCCAGTTGTCACATAGGTGCAGCAAGCAATCAGCAAGGCAAGTGGTATATTAGCAAGAGGAATTGAGTTCAAAGTGGGGGTGCCTTCCTGCAGTTAGGGAGATATTGAATATATTCAAAGCTGAGTTCATCTGACTTTTGAATGTCAAAAATAGTTTTGGGGGAAGGCAAGAAATTTTGAAAAAAAAATTTATTAGAAACTTTTTCAAATCTCTCACAACACCACTATATACAAAAAAGAACAATAACAAAATACAGAAAAATAGCAGTACAACAATGTCATATTATAATACTATTAATAATGAGCTACCTATTATTCTACTAGAACAAACTTAGCTTAAACTAAACTACAATCAAATTGAATAAAAATAAAATTAAACATAATTTAAGTTAATTTGAATTCTATCACATTACTTTATTCTATTTCACTCACCACACCTCCATTAAGGCTCCTATCCATGGGAGCACCAGTTATTGCACCTGTATTCCTTTCACCCAGCCTTGCCCTCCCAGGGCCCCATGAGCGCCCAGACTGATTCCCACAGTAATACCACGGCTCTAATTAATATTGCTGATCAGTCTGCATCAATATAATTTAGAAAGGGCTGCCACGTCTTGTAAAACTACTGTTTGGTGGTGCACCATATTTGTGAGGTCATCTTGGGGGATGCTCCATCACCAGCATATGCCACCACATAAGCCCTGGGGTTTTTTTCCAACGTCCAATTAATTAAAATGTTCTTCCTTGCACAGTGCATAAGAATGTTACAGTCTGTTCCTGTGTTCTCCGAGAGAAGGCAAATTTGGCAACCCCAGAAGAAGAAATACCGGATTCACTTTAACTTCAATCCCCCAGGATGTCCTTCAGCTCCCTTACTATCGCACTCCAGCATCCCTGGATCTTACAACATGACCAATAGCAGTGTGTGAGTGCCTATACTAATTTTACATTTGGAACACCCTGGTGATACGCCTCTCTTGAACTTAGCTCGCCTCTCTGGCACCACATAAGCCCTGTGTAAACTCTTCAACTGCATGTCCTGTGCTTTGTTACATATTGAAGTTTTCCTTATATTTTCGCATATATCTTGCCATACTTACAATGAAATATCTTATCCTAGCTCCCGATTCCACATCCTAGAGAGTCCCTCCACATCCCCTAAGGTACATCCCTTCTGTAAATGATACAACGTACTAATTGAAAGAGCGCCTGTACAGCAGAGTACTCTTTATTCCACATTTGACCTGTAATGCTGAGCCAGGAGGGTGGTCTTCCTCTGTATATAATCCCTTAGCTGAAAGTACCGGAAAAGGTCCCTATTAGACAATGCATATTTCTGACTTAGCTGGCTAAATGACATCAAGACGTAACCCTCGAATAAATCTTCCCTACAGGAGATTCCCTTCTTCTCCCATGACTTAAAGCCGGAGTCCATTGCCCCAGGTTTAAATCCTTGGGGTGCCACCAGTGGGGTAATCAGTGAGGTCTTCAGCCAATTGCCCTTGTCTTGCCTCATTATCCTCCAGGCTTTCACTGGATTTAAAATGATTGTACTCTTACACTGCTCAGTCTCGGATTTCATCTTATCAATGAATAATAGATTAACTAGGGGACATCTCGACTGCAATGCTTCAACATCAAGCAAAATCGACCCGAGTCCCCTCGTTCCCAGTCACACACATATGCTAAGAAAGTGCTTATTTGATATCTCCAAGTCCAAAAGGTCCACTCCTCCTCACCCTGTCAGAGCTGCAATTTGCTAAACTTAATTAGGGGGAGGCTGCGACACCAAATAAAAGAACCTAGCCAACCATTGAACCTCACTAATACTCATCTGGGTAGCAACAACAGGAGCATTCTCATGGGGTACAACACAAGAGGAAGAACATTCATTTTAATCAGAGCTATTCGCCCTAACCATGATAATGGTAATCCGTCCCACCGCTGCAAATCCTGCTTTATCCTCTCCAGTAATTGTACATAGTTAGCTTTATACAGCTGGTGGAAGGCAGGGGTAATAAAAATTCCCAAATACAAAAACCCTTTGGACGACCATCTAAATAGGAACTGCATTCCATCCTTCAGATCAGGCACCTCCACTAATTCTCCCCCCACATCGGCATGGCTTCTGATTTTGTAAAGTTGATCCTGCAGCCCACAAAAACAGTCAAATAAATTAATTGTTTGAATCAGTCGAGGAACGGACTCCTCCAGATTGGCCAACAGCAAAAGGACATCATCAGCATATAGGGTAATCTTATGTTCCCCCATTCCCACTCCTGGCGCCACTATTTCAGGAATCCTCCTGGTAGCTTCAGCTAATGGCTCAATTGGCAAGGTAAATAGCAGTGGTGAAAGAGGACACCCCTGTTGACTACCTCTCCCAGTATTAAAGTTATCTGACTTAGTGCCATTTGTGATGACTGCTGCTTTAGGATCATTATACAACACCACCACCCACCTAGCAAAGGTTGTACCCAGACCAAAGCGCTTGAGGACCCCAAGCAGGTACAGCCATTCTATCTGGTCAAATGCCTTTTCTGCATCTAGGGAGGTCACCGAACCCAGGATCAACCTTTGCTGGCATACCTGCACCATGTTCAGTACCCTCCTGATATTGTTGGAGGAGCTACGGCCCTTAACAAAACCCATCTGATCTTCTTTCACAATACAGAACAACACCTTTTCCAACCTCAGGGTCAGCGTCTTGGGTAGAATTTTAAAATCTACATTCAACAGTGAAATGGGTCTGTATGAAGCACATTCTTCGGGCTCTTTCCCCTCCTTTAAAATGAGGGAGATATTAGCTTTCCTAAGAGAGGGCGGAAGATAATCCTGTGCATATGAATAGCGATACATCCCCACCAACACATTTATGAATTCCGTATAGAATTCACTTGGGAATCCATCTGACCCCAGTGCTTTGCCACCTTGGAGATGTTTTATTGCATCCTGCACCTCCTGTATCGTCATAGGCCCATTCAACAGGAAACCTGTTCCGCGTTTATACTGGGGAGATGCAGGATCTCAAAAAAGGCCTGTATTCTCGCTGCACCATGTTCATCTCCCTCCGACCGATATAACCCTGCAAAGTATTCCCTAAATCTTCTTTAACTCACGGGTAACTGTACCAGCCTTCTCTCTAACAGACATAATAGATTGGGAAACATTTTTCTTTCTGGCCAGATATCTACTTGGCGTATCTACAAAATCAAACAATCTTTGTTGAGCAAAGCAGACCTTTTTTTTCCCCAGTGTATGCAATGAGTTGGGAGCAGCCCGGAGAGCTGCAGCCTATTGTAATATACTTCCTCAGCTATCTGCAGACGGGTCTCCAACATCTGTTGTTACTCCTTCCTCTGCGTCCTTCTCGTCATTGAATAAAAAATAATCAGGCCTCATAAAGATGCCTTAGTGGCCTCCTACAGTATTTCCGGATTACTGGCCGTACCCGAGTTGATATCCCAGAAGGCTCTGAACTCTTGTGATGTACTCAACAGATTTGCTATCCCTTAACAGGAATGGGTCCATGCACCAGTGCTGTGCATCCATTCCACCACTCTTGATTTTACCATCTAATTACACTGGCACATGGTCCGAGACAGCAATATTGCCAATTTCACAAGCCAATGTTCTGTCCAAGCAATCCAATGGCATTAAAACGTGTCAGTTCCCATGTGGTACTTGTGTGGGTTGGAAGAGAAAGTAAAGTCTCTTCCATTAGGGTGGAGATGCCTCCACACATCCACTAATCCCAACTCCTCACACATGTCCACCAACTGCTTAGGTTGCGCGGGTGTACCTGCCTGGCCCCTTGGCACCCTGTCTACCTCGGGATCTATTAGGCGATTAAAATCCCCTCCAGTGACCATGCGGCGTACCCCAAGACTCATTAATTTAGCAACTGCATCAATTAGAAATTTAAGAGGGTGCACCGGGGGGACAATACACATTCAGGACGCCATACTCTTCACCATGTATGAGAGCTTTAAGAATGACGGACAGTCCATGTTTGTACTTAATTTGCTCAATTACCTGGAAAGGGAGGTTCCTTCTTACCAGTATAGCCACTCCTCTACACTTGGAGCTAAAGGAGGAGAATAATACCCTATCATAACCTCCTTGCTGCAGTTTCAGATGTTCCTTATCAGTTAAATGTGTCCACCCTTTCCTTCCTGAGGCTTGACAGCACCGTCTTTCTTTTTAATGGGGGAATGGCTCCCTTTTACATTCCAGGAGCACCACCTGAATGAATCAGTAGCCATGGTCATCCAGGGCAGCCCGTGGTTTCCTAAGAGGAGGAAGCTTATCTGAGGTGTGGTGAGCAACAAAGACATTAACTCTATAAAGTCTAAAAACTGCTCCTATTCAAAACTACTATAAATAAAAATCTAACCACCACATATAACTTAAGCAAATGCGCAAATAACCCCCAATTATGTAGAGATCTCCCCCCTCAACCCCCCAACCCCACCATTGCCACCATCCTGCCTCCTTCCCACTGAGGCTGTGCCCCAAACTCCAGGCAATTCACAGATTGAAAAAAACATGTTATTTACATTCTGAGAGTTAACAATGGTTGCCCATCTCCCCACACCACTTCTCCATACATCTTAAGCACAGGTATAGCCACCCCCAATCCAAACACAAAAGGACAGCAGTAAAGAAATGGCCTCAGACAATACCTAACTGACTGATATACTATATAATTCCAGTTTTACTTCAAGGCAGTACGTATAAAGCCGATAACCACAAGAAAAGGGGCAAAAAAGTAATGATGTCCCTCCCGCCTTCACCCCGACTCGATTTCTTTAATTCAGAGAATTTGCAAAGTCCTTCGCCTTTTCTGCTGAATCAAAATTATATACCATCCCTCCATGAGAGAAACGCAATACGGTCAGGGACCTCAAAGAATATTTTCTGTTCAGATCCCTTAATTAACTCTTAAATTCATCAAATGCCCTTTTCTTAATCCAGGCTCCCGAGAAGTCCTGAAAATATATTATTCTTGAGCCTTTGTGCATTAAAGCCTGTGGATCTCTTCCCAGTCTTCTTGCTGTTACAATCACTAACTGTTTTTCTCTTTTATGCAGGAGGCCCACTCGGACCACGCGGGGCTGCGGGTCCGACCCGGACGTGCGCATTTCGATCTGGTTGGCCCGCTTCACACTCAACAGGCCCGACTCCAACTCCAGCCCCAGGAATCCAATAAAGTCTTCGCCTCCCTCACATTCCGGAAGACCCACGAGTTGTAAGATATTTCTTCTACTTTAGTTTTCCAGGTCGTCCACTTGCTCCTGAAGGACCCGAACCTGGTCTTCCAGCGTTTAGATCCTTCCTCCTGAGACCTCCGCCACGGTCTTGATGCCACGGTCCTCTTCTCCGCTGCCTATTCTCTTCGGGCCAACATTTGAATTTCCTGCTCCATGCTTTTCCAGTGTGGCAGATAGCGGTTCCACCGCTGCTTCAATCTTATCTCAGAGTTTGGCAAACACCGAGAGTAACTGCTGCTGCCCCATTAAACCCAAAGGGTCTGCCCTGGGAGTTTGAGCAATGGCTCCAGGCGCCCCCGATGCAGTAGGGGAGTGCCCTACCTGCTGCACCCCTGTCGGCCCTTTTCCTTCATTTGCTTTCATTCTGGTCCTAAAGCTGTCAAACCACAATTATAGCAGATCTAGACGTTCAGTAAGTTTATATTAGCGATTGTTTTCTCCTACGGATGGTTAATGAGGTGGGGGGAGGGGGTAAAAGTCCACCTTGCCGGGGGTATGGCACAGAGCCCAGCACAGCAGACCACTCAAACCACCGCCATCTTGGATTTCCAAGAAAACGGTTTTAAGACTAGTACAGAACAGCTGCACGGTCATACAGCACACAAACAGACCCTTCGGACCAACTAGTCTATGCTGACTATGTTCTCAAACCCAACTAGTCCCATCTGCCAGTGATTGGCCCATATCCCTCCGAACCTTTCCTATTCATGTGCATTTCCAAATGTCTTTTAAACATTGTCACTCTACATGCATCCACTACTCCCTTTGGACACCCATTCCACACACAAACCGGAGAAAGAAATGGAGCTCTTCATATCTTTTTAAAATCTTTCTCCTCTCCCCTTCAAAATTTGCTCCCTAATCTTGAACGCCCCACCCTAGGGAAAGGACACCTGCCTTTCACCTCATCTGTACCCTTCATGATATTATAATCCTCTATAAGGTCACCTCTCAGTCTCCTCTGCTCCAGTGAAAGAAAACCCAATCTATCCACCTGGCTGTAGTTATATTCATATTCAGTTATGATGTGTTCAATGTTGGTGCAGGCTCAAATGGCCAACTCCTGCTCCCATTTCTCTCACTCTGTGTCCAGGACAGCATTAGGAGATTGGGAAAGGGGAGGGATAGATATCTCGTTTGTTTTTATTTTTAAAATGCACTTGATTCCCACAAATAAAATCAACAGGTACAAGTACAGCACATGCAGTGTTCCTCATTGCAGCTTCAAGGTTTTGTGTCCTCTTCTTACGCGTTGGCTCCAGCACATTCAGCATACTTCCCCCGCCCACCCACCCCCCCCACCCCTCCCCATCCCCGCCCTGAGCCGTTGATGCTTCCATTGTTTATAAAATCAAGAGAGGAATGGATAGGGTAAATAGACAAGGTCTTTTCTCTGGGAGTGTAGAACTATAGAGTAAAAGATTGAGGGTGAGTTGGCCCGGGGAGGGGGCGAGGAATTTAAAAGGAACCGAAGGGGCAATTCATGCAGAAGATGGCGCGTGTAAGGAAAGAGCTGCCAGAGGAAGTAGTAGATGCTGGTATAATTATGACACATTTAAAAGGCATCTGGATAGGTTTATGAATAGGAAGGGTTTAGAGGGATATGGGCCAAATGCTGGCAAATGAGACCAGATTCAGTGAGGATATCTGGTCAGCATAGACCATTGGACCAAAGGACCTGTTTCTGTGCTGTATATCTAGATGACTCTGGTTTGCCATGCCAGTCTGTTCAATTTCTCTCTGGTGTCATAGCCTTGATGTCTCATTCTAAAACTCCCCTGTGGGGGCACGTTTACCATTTTGTGTCTGATTGGTTGCCAAGAAGCTACATTGCCGGTTCATCCTGAATTTACACACTATATTTTTGCTTCCAAAAATCAGACCTGCTCACTCTCAACAGTATCCCAATGTCGTGGAAGATATTAATTTTCAGGTGGAGATATCCAAAATTCAGAGAGATGTCAGTTGTGACTGTTTTGCTCTTCTGTCCCTGTCAGATCCTGAATCAGCACTTTCAGGAGAATTAGAATGGAGTGAGAACAGAGGGGGAGAGAGAGAGAGAGAGGGATGGTGCTTTCAGTTTTGTGGAATAATAAAAGAAAAGAATGTTCTGCAGAAAGTAGAATTGCATGTTCTGAATTTCTACCCTGGACTGACAGTGTTGACTTTTGTAATCTCTTTTCAGAGTATTTGATCTGAAGATGATGTTTCAAAATCAACACATGAAGGGCTGATGCCTGAACCATTGACTCTCCTGCTCCTCAGATGCTGCCTGACCTGCAGTTTTCTACTCTGATTCTCCAGCATTTGTGAGTCACTCAATCCACCGGGACTGCAACAATTTTCAACTATGATCCAATTGGTTCCTGTTTCAGTACATTTTCAGCATCAGTGGGACTGGAAGAGAGACCCTACTGTTGCAGCAACGCACTGAGTGTGGAGCCTGAAACAGTTATCTGGCCTGGAAAGAGGAATTCGAGGCAGGGAGGGGACATACACGCGTTTGTGTGCAACTGTAGCTTCGGCCATGGAGAAACCATGGAAGTGTGGCGACTGCGGGAAAGGCTTCCGTGTCCCGTCTGCCCTGGGGACACATCGGCGCAGTCACACCAGGGAGAAGCCATTCTCCTGTCCTAAGTGCAGGAAGGCCTTCAGTGATTCCTCCGCCCTGCTGAGGCACCGGCGGGAGCACACTGGGGAGAGGCCCTTCAGCTTCCCTAAGTGCAGGAAGAGCTTCAGTGATTCCTCCGCCCGGCTGAG
This sequence comes from Chiloscyllium plagiosum, assembly GCF_037043375.1. Taxonomy (NCBI): domain Eukaryota; kingdom Metazoa; phylum Chordata; class Chondrichthyes; order Orectolobiformes; family Hemiscylliidae; genus Chiloscyllium; species Chiloscyllium plagiosum. The sequence continues at coordinate 37,034,407 of NW_028270165.1, forward strand.
GCACTTGCGGGTTCACACGGGGGCGAGGCCCTTCAGCTGCCTCAAGTGTGGGAAGGCCTTCAGCGATTCCTCCGCCCTGATGAGGCACCAGCGGGTGCACACAGGGGAGAGGCCCTTCCGCTGCCCCGATTGTAGGAAGGTGTTCACTCGCTCCTCCCACCTCGTGATTCACCGGCGGGTCTACACCGGTGAGAAGCCCTTCCCCTGCCCCAAATGTGGGAAGGCCTTCAGCGATTCCTCTGACCTGCTGGCTCACCAGCGGGTCCACACCGGCGAGAGGCCATTCACCTGCTCTGTCTGCGGGAAGTGCTTTACACGCTCTTCCGACCTGCTGAAGCACCAGCGGGTCCACACTGGGGAAAGGCCCTTCAGCTGCTCTGTGTGCGGGAAGGGCTTTGCTGTCTCCTCCACTCTACTGACGCACCAGCGGGTCCACACTGGGGAGAGGCCGTTTGCCTGCCTCGAGTGCGGGAATGGCTTTGCTGTCTCCTCCACTCTACTGACGCACCAGCGGGTCCACACTGGGGAGAGGCCGTTTGCCTGCCCCAAGTGTGGGCAGAGGTTCACAATGTCCTGCAGCTTGAACAAGCACCAGCGGAGGCACCAATGCTCCTAACAATCAGATTCTGCCGGTAACGCTGCTGAGGGTCACCCCCAGGACTGATCCTCCTGCCCTTTCTAACAGTGGGGGTAGTGGGAGAGTTGGTAGGCTTTTTTGCTTTCTACTGGGGGAGTTGGGGGGGGGGGAGGGAGGGTGGTGGCTCAGTGGTTAGCACTGCTGCCTCATAGCGCCAGGGACCCAGATTTAATTCCATCCTCAGGGTGACTGTCTGTGTGGCGTTTGCATGTAATTCCCCGTTGTGTCTGCGTGGGTTTCCTCTGCGTGTTGCAGTGTCTTCCCAAAGTGCAAACGTGCGCATGTTTGGGCGAATTGGCCAAGCTAAATAGTCCCATAGTGTTCAAATATGTGTAGGTGTGGTGCATTAGTTAGGGGTAAGTGCAGAGTGATAGGGTAGGAAAATGTGTCTGGGTGAGTTACTCTTCAAAGGGTCGCTCTGAACTTGTTGGGCAGAAGGGCCCGTTTCCACACTGTAGTGCCTCTATATTTCTATGAACCTTGCTTCCAGTGGGCGCTGCTGCTCATTGAGCCCAAGACCCGCACAAACCTACGACCGCAAAACCATTGGAGCAGAAGTTAGGATATTTTGACCCATCGAATCTGCTCCACCATTTATTAGAGACAAAATAAAAAACTGCAGATGCTGGAATCTAAAATAGACAAACAGGAGGCTGGGCACAATAAGGCAGGCAGCACCAGGAGGTGGAGAAGTCAGCATTTCAGGTATTATCCCTCAGGACTGAAGAAGGGTTCTACCCGAAACGTTGACATCTCCATCAGAAATGATTTATCAGTATGTTGTTAGAACTAGAGGGCATAGGTTTAGAGTGAGAGGGGAAGGATTTAAAAGGGACCTAAAGGGAAAACTTTTCACGCAGAGTGTGGTGCGTGCATGGAATAAGCTGCCAGAGGAAGTGGAGGAGACTGGTAGAATTACAGAATTTAAAAGACATTTGGTTGGGGACATGAATAGAAAGGGTTAGAGGGATTTGGGCCAAGTGCTGGCAAATGGGACTAGATTAATTAAGAATATCTGGTCCGCGTGGACGAGTTGGACTGAAGGATCTGTTTCTGTGCTGTACCTCTCTATGACTACCGGTCCTGATGTAAGTTTCGAATTTAGTAACTTTGAATAATTCAATCTTGTTGAATTCACCTCCTGGAAGGTTTCAAATGAACCCCTCCAAGCGATATGATTTAACTACGCCGAGTTGGATAAAGTATCCCATCAAGTACAACATGAATGCGCAGTTGAAGAAGTTGAAGTCAGAAGTCACACAATACCAGGTTTCAGTCCAACAGGTTAATTTGAAATCCCAAGCTTTGGGAGCATTGCTCCTTTATCAGTGCTGCTCCTTCATCACTTCACCTGATGAAGGAACAGTGCTTCGAAAGCTCATGAGTTCAAATCAATCTATTGGGATTCTCACCTGGTGTTGTGTGACTTCTGACCTGTCCACCCCCAGCACCTCCACATCAGAGTCGACGAATGAGATCAGACTTTATTCAGCATGATTTAGTGAGATATTCATCTGGATGTCCTTATGCCTCCAACATCGATTCTCCTGCTTCTCGGGTGCTGCCTGACCTGCTGTGCTTTTCCAGCACCACACTCTCAACTCTGAGCTCCAGCATTTGCAGTCCTCACTTTATCTTGGTTCATGTGGATACTCAACACTGTCAGAGTTACAAAGAGATTCCAGTCATAGAGTACTATAGCACAGAGACAGGCCCTTCAGCCCAAACTGGCCCATGCTGACCAAAATGTTTGTCAACACTAACCTCATTTCCCTGCACTTGGCCCATATCTTTCTAAAGCTTTCCTACCCATGTATTTTTGAAACGCCTTTTCAACGTTGTTAATGTACCTGCTTCAACCACTTCCACTGGCAGCTGTTTCCCCAGGCGAACTACACTCTGTAAATATTTTGCCCCACATCTTTTCTTCCATCTTTCTCCTCTCACCATAAAACGCGTCCTTGCTCTTGAAATCCTTCCTCTAGTGAAGAGACAGCTACCATTTAGCCAACTCTACCCCTCATGGTTTGAAAATATTGCCTCTCAACTTCCTCTACTCCAGTGGAAAAACATCCCAGCCTATCCAGCCTAAATTCTAATTTGATAATAATGGCAGTGATGATTTTGGCTGTGTGTGTGTCAAGGATCTCTCCTTTCTAAGCCAATGCTGTGCCTCTTAAGTTCATCTGATCTTAAAACGAATGGCACCCCATTCATTTAAAATGTCCATGTTTTCTGTGTAAAGTCGGTCCTGGTCGGCAAATAGGCAGTGGTGTCTTATATTCCCGTAGACTTCTTTTGACCGGGTTCATATGCTCTGTTTTGAGATGTATGAGTAAATCTTCAGAACAAAAGATTAATGCAGCCTTTATTCATGTCTCATTATTAAAAACACTTTCTCCATTTACAGATGTGATTGAGAAGCTTCTCCCAATGAATCTTTGACTGATAACAGCATTTGTCAGGCTTTTGAAAGTCACTGCAGCTCTGTCATAGCACAGGGGAGGGCTCTTTCAGACACAACGCGTCATGTAGAAAATTCTCCCACATTAGTCGAGCAAAGTAGACGTCTTTTTAAGACATTATGAAACTTGAAAGGGTTCAGAAAAGGTTTGGAAGGTGTTGCCAGGGTTGCAAGGTTTGAGCTACAGGGAGAGGCTGAATACGCTGGTACTATTTTCCCTGAAGCTTTAGAGTCAGCCAGAAACATCTGTTGAATCAGAAAACATGTCTTTCTGCAGCAGCTTCAGACAGACTGCTTGCCAAAACCAAAACCAGGGGAAAAGAATGGGACAACTGCCCTTTCATTGTAGAAGCGTTTTAGAAAAATAAAATGTCAAACCCTTTTCCCGGATTGTTGCCTTAGCCAGTATCTGTTAACCATTAGTGAAAACCTTAATCCTAGATGAATGGGAAGCCTTTTACAACCCCTCCTGAAAATAAACCAACAACGTAATCTTCTTAAAGGAGGAACATGATCACAACAAAAAGCACTTGAACTGAAACATTTGTAACAAAAGGCTGTACAGTTAGCAGGACAAGAAAACGGTTTTCAATTTCACCAATCAATTTAAATCAGCCCCATTGGCTACCAAAACTTTATTAAATTTAAATCCTAAAGTTTTGACAACAGGACCAATCCTATCATAAAGAATTGGCGCTCTCAGTCATCTGTGTATTAGATAAAGCATCATTTAGAAAAACAGAGAAGGGAATTCCTGACAGAGGAATCGGAGGAGGCATCCCCGACAGAAAATGGCGCAGAATATTCCGGAAGACACATAACCTGGTTGTAATCTGAGAGATTAAATTCTATTTTGTGTCATCTGAGTGGGACATGTATTGATTGGAAAAGCATACCAGAAGAATCTTGATTTATTCCAGAATACTCAGTAGTTAAGAAGGATTTATTCAGTTTGTTAGTAGTTTTGTTCATTTGTTCACCGTGAGAGTTGGTGAAATAAATTGCTGATTGTCGGTTGTAAAGTGTCAGGGATTTACTTTTAACACTACAGCAGGTTACACCACTTATCACACTGACTTTACAGATTAAAGGGCAACGTGCCACTCTTTGGACGTTTCAGTTTGAGATCTTGGTGAGGGGGAGGGGGGGATTCAGCCTTCGCTTTGTAACAGTATTGATGACATTCTCTTGAATGCAATGGAGTCAATATTAATCCAAGCCTCTTGTTGTGGTTGTGGGTGAATCACCTTAATTTGGCTCCTGACTCAGAAACCGCACAGACAATCAACTGCTGAAACAATGATTTGCACTTTATTGCACGTCGCAACCACAAATAAAACCTCTCAAGTTCATTCAGCTTCACTCCCCAAACTTGGCTATCACCCAGTTGATGTCTGAAGTTAACTGGTTTTCCACCGACGGTGCCCATCTCTGGAAGTTCCAGGGGTTTGATGCAGTATTATTCTTCTGAGTACTGCTGCGGCTGCATCATTCTGGAGTTGAAGTTTGGTGGCGTTTCCTCAATTTCCAATCTGTGGTGTGACTTTTGTTTTTAAGACTCTAACATCACCTCACATTGCTGGAGACCTCAGGTCTGCAGCTTACCTTCTTATCCTTGAGGGTTAGCTGTCTGTTTGAAACAGCCTGCCCTGCAATTAACCCCTCTATATCAGGGCTTTCCTTCTGCAGGCAGAATTAATTGTTCTTTTGTCACACCATTATTAAACAACATTATCTTGCCTGTCCCAAGAAACAACATATTGTGTTGCCTCCTTCTTCCCATGGATGTTCATTAGCAGAAATTAAGCCATTTATCGTATTGAATCTGCTCTTCCATTCAGTCATGGTTGATATTTTTCTTAATCCCATTCTCCCTGTAACCTTTGTCCCCCTTGATACTCAAGAATGAGTGAATGGTGGAGCAGACTCAATGGGCTGAATGGCCTAATTTCACTTCCTGTGGTGTCACAGTTTCTCGTCGGCCCTTTCGTTTCTTGGTCCAGAAAGAGTTATTGTTGACTCGTGAAGTTTGGGAAGCTCTGGAGTTTACAGGTGCACACCACTCTCCTCTCTGCCTCCTCCCAGAATAACGATTCCTCCTGAGATACTGGCAGTTCTTGAGATCCCTGGATATCCAGGAATACAAATCAGTGTGTCTGGAAGTCTCTGCTGCTACCCTGGAACAGAAGGATTATGGGGAGAAAATTCAGAAATCCGAAGAGCAAAGAGACTTGGGACTTCTAGCCCAGGATTCTCTCAAGGTAAACTTACAGGCTGAGTCAGTAGTTAGGAAGGCAAATGCAACAATGGCATTTATTTTGACAGGACTTGAATATAAAAGCAGGGATGTACTTCTGAGGATCTTTCAGGTTCCAGTCAGGCCACAATTGGAGTACTGTACACAGTTTTGGTCTCCATATCTCAGGAAGGATGTACTGGCCCTGGAACATGTTCAGAACAGGTTGATGAGAAAGGTCCCAGGATTGAAAAGCTTAACATATGAAGAACATTTGAGGACTCTTGGTCTATACTCAATGGAGTTTAGAAGATGACAAGGGAACTAATTGAAACCTACAGCATACTGAATAGCTTAGACAGAGTGGATGTTGGGAAAATGTTTCCATAGGTAGGAGAAACGAGGACCCGAGGGCTCAGCCTTCAAGTAAAGGGAAGACCTTTTGGAACGGAGATAAGGAAAACTTCTTCAGACAGACAGTGGTGTATCTATGGAATTCACTGCCCCAGAAGGCTGTGAAGGCCAGATCGTTGAATACATTTAAGCTGGGGATAACTAGTTTCTTGAGTATCAAGAGGATCAAAGGTTATGGGGAGAATGGGGTTGAGAAACTTATCAGCCATGATTGAATGGTGGAGCAGACTCAATGTGCTGAATGGCATAATTTCTGCTCCTATAATCTTATCATATGCTGATGTGTGGAGGGGTGAGAATGGGGGAAAAGAGATAAAGAGGGGAACACAATTAAAGTGAAGCTGGGTACAGATACATAGGAAATACAATAATTGAACGATAAATTTCAGACCACATAGAAGCACTCGCATACAGAGGGATCTGGCCATATAGATCTCCAAAATTGGCAATACAGGCGGTTAACGTGATCAAGAAGGCACACAGCACGTTTGCCTTGAGTCTAAGAGTTGACGAGTTATGTTACAGCTATTTATTCCGGCCACATTCAGAATATTGCTTGCAGTTCTGGTCCCTACACTCCCAGAAGGACATGGATGCTCTGCGAGAGGGTATAGAGAAGGTTCACTAGGACACTGCCTGGTCTGGAGGTCTCATTATGAGCAGAGAATGTGATAAACCTGGATTATTTTCACTGTGAAGATGGGGCAGAGAGATAACCTCAACAAAATGATGAGACACACAGATTGACTGGACGGGGGTGGCATGGTGGCTCAATCATTAGCACTGATGCCTCACAGCACCAGGGAAACTGGTTCGATTTCAGTCCCAGGTCACTGTCTGTGTGGAGTTTGCACATTCTCCCTGTGTCGATATGGGTTTCCTCCGGATTCCTCTCACAATCCAAATGTGTGGATTCGGGTGGAGTGGCTATGCTAAATTACCCCAATGCCCAGGGATTGGCAGGTTAAGTTGGATTGTCCGTGCTTAAATTGCCCCACAGTGTTCAGGAATGTGAATGTTCGGTACATTAGTCAGGGGTAAATGTCGAGTAATAGGGGTAGGGAAATGGGTCTGTGTGGATTATTCTTTGGATGTTTGGGGTTGGTCCAGATAGTCTGTTAGATAGTCAGAGGCTTCCCCCACCCCACCCCCAGGGTGGAAAAGTCAATTACAAGAGGGCACAAGTTCAAGGCGAGAGGGGGACAGTCAGGGGGAGAATTGAAAGGGAAGATTTTTCACACAGTTGGATGGTGGATGCCTGGAATGCACTGCCAGTGGACGAAGTGGAAAAAGGCACCTTAGCAACACTTAAGGTGTATCTGGACAGACACATGAAGGGGAGGTGAATACAGGGACAGAAACCATGCATCGGCAATAAATAGCAGGTCGAAGTTAGGATTAAGAATTGGCACAGGCTTGGGCGGGGAGGGGGTAGGGGGTAAAGTCAACTTTCCAAAAGCAGGGGATACCTGTATGGTGATGAAGGGGTGGGTGGAGGCTCAGGTGGAGCATAAACACTGACAGAGCCCAATTGGATTGACTGTGGTGGAGACTCAATGGGACAGAGACAAATGTATCTATTTCAGATCTCCCTGCACTTCAGCCGCTTCTGTGGACTGTTTCCGTAGGGAAGGTGCAATCCCAGGCTCAGAGAGCATCAGCCCTCACTGGAAGTAAAGTGGGTGAGAGAGCGGCCATTCAGCATAAAGGAACCCCTTGCCCCTCCCACTTCACCCACTAAACAGGGTTTAAGATGAGACTCTCAGCAGCGGTAACAGCAGAGTCCAACCCGAATCCCTGCGCCATCTAACTTATGAAGTTGCTGGTGTCTCCACAAGTTGCACGACTGGGTGAAGCCCTTTCCATACACTGGACAGGTGAACGGCCGCTCCTTGGTGTGGATGCGCTGGTGTTTACGCAGGGTGGAAGAATCACAGAAGTCATTGCTCCACACGGGACAGGTGAACGGCTTCTCCTCAGTGTGGCAGCGGAAGCTGAGCAGCAGGTGATACGACTGGGTGTAGCCCTTCCCGTGCACAGAGCAGGAAAACGGTTTCTCCCCGGTGTGCATCCGCTGGTGCGGCAGTAGGTGGTGTGACTAAGTGTAGCCCTGCCCACACACGGGGCAGATGAACGGGTTCTTGCTGGTGTGGACCCACTGGTGTGCCAGGAGGTGGTGTAACTGAGTGAAGCCTTTCCTGCACTGAGTGCTGGCGAACAGCCGCTGCCCGGTGTGCAAACGCCGATGAATCTCCAGTGTAGATGGCGAAGGGAAACCATTCCCACACTCCCCACATTTCCACGGTTTCTCCATGGTGCAGGTGCCCTCGTCTGTCTCAGACCATAACAATCAGTTGAAAACTCACTCGCGCTTACAGCATGTGTGTGGTGTTACTGGTGAACACTCTGATAATTGGAACACTCATTCAGTCTGTAAAGCTTGTTCCAGTCCCTACTCTGGTGTGAGGGTATGCGAGACTCTGAGTTTCCAGTCACACTTACGTTTAAAACCTAACTAAGCAGACAGGCCTTTTCCCCTTTGTTTTCACGGCCATCAATATCCACGTCCTCGTGAATCAAGTGACTGTCAGACTTTGATGTGATGTTTGGTCTGAGATTTCTGCCGCCAAATTCTTCTCTTGTAATATTCCAGTGAAGTGCTTGCAAGGGTCATCACAGTCAGTCCATGATAGAAAATCTGAACGTAATTCTAGCTACTGTGAAACATTCTTTCCTCTCAATCCCAAAGATCTTTGTGTCGATCTATATGTAACTGTAAACCGACAGGGTTATGGGGCAGACTGCATACCTCCACGAAGAGTTCACATGGACTCAAGTTGCTGAACGGATATCTTTAGTGCAGTATTGACACTCTTACTGAAGATCTACAATATGCTGCAGTACGATATTACAAGCCCAGGAACAACTGCAAATCAGACAAGGTCTTTTCAGAAGTTGGACCCTGAACTTCTGAATCTGCTGCTGCTCTTCCTCTCTCTCTCTCTCTGAATGAAGATTGATCTTCACCCAGACTGCAACTTCCTTCCTCTGTCAAAATATTTGTGAACAAATCCATTTTTTTGAAGGATGGCCTGTTTCCTGATCATCACAATTAAAAGGGTGTCTCCCCCTGATATGCAAAGGGACAGTCAGTCAGGGGAGGGCAGGGTCACGTCTTGTGTTGTTGTGTGGAATCTGTGACAGCTGCAACAATTCATCCCAACTCCTGTACTCAGTGCTCTGACTGGTGAAAGCAAGCATGCCGAAAGTCTTCTTCACTGCCCTGTCTACCCATGACTCCACTTTCTAGGAGCTATGAACCTGCACCCTTACATCTCTTGGTTTGAAATACTGCATATGAAACAGATTTGGTGTTTGTTGGTATGTGTTATTATTTGGTGCTTATCTCGGCTCCAATTCGGTATTTTATACTGAATGCCATGACTGATGAAGGCCAGTGTGCCAAACGTTTCTACCTGTGACTCCACTTTCAGAGAACTGTGAACATGTACTCCAAGATCCCTCTGTTCCACTACACTCCTTAAGGTCCTGCCATTCACCATGAAATTCCTACCTTGATTTGACTATACAAAATGTAAGACCTCACACTTATCTATATTAAACTCCATTTGCCATTAACCTTCAACCTATGCCCTCTAATTTTGGACTCCCCGAACCCCAAGGGAGAAGACCTTTCCGATTTACCCTACCCATGTCCCTCATGATTTTATAAATGTCTTTAATGTCACCCCTCAACCTCCAAAGCTCCAGAGAAAATAGCTCCAGTCTATTCAACCTCTTCCTGTAGCTCAAACCCTACAACCCTGGCAGCATCCTTGTAAATGTTTTCTGACCCTTTCAAGTTTCACAACACCCTTCCTGCAGCAGAAAGCACAGAATTGCATGCAGTATTGCAACAATGATGGCACCAATGTCCTCTCTGAAGAGGGTTTTAAAACAATATTTATGACTACAAGCAAATCAGGTTAGTTGGGCATGACTTTCCCATAGCAGTTGGTTTTGGTTGTCCTTCATTAACCTATGCTTTATAATATATAAGAAAATATTTTGAGGGATGGGATTGTTGCTCGCACGTCCAACATTTGCTCCCCATCCCTCATGGCCTTTGGACTGAGCAATTGGCTACATGCTAGAAGGCAGTTGAGAGTCAACCACATTGTAGTAGGTCTGGAGTCACGTGATGTGAGCGTGTGCACGCGTGTGTAGGGTTGTGAGTGGTAGATTTCCCTCCCTAAAAGAACACTTTCACAACACTCTATAATGATTGGACAAAAATAACAGTTCTGGTAGCATCTATGAGGAGACGACAGTGTTACTGTTTTGAGTCCGGTGGCCCTTCAAAATTAGGCTGGATTCAAAACATTAACTGTTTTCTTTCCACAGATGCTGCCAGACCTGCTGCATTTCACCAGCAATTGTGCCTTTTGTTGCTGATCTCCAACATCTGCAATTCATTGTCTTAGCCAATAATGGTTTCCTGGTTGCCAGTACAGAGACAAACTCTCACTTCCAGATCTTTTTATTCGTTGAAAATAAAGTCCACTAGCATCCATGATGGGATTTTAATTTTTGTTCTCAGAAGACCGAGATCTCTGGGCTACTTAACCAGTATCACTAGATCACACTCTTCCCTTCACTGACAGTGACATTGACAATCTTGTCCTGAATATTTTTCTTTATTCATTCATGGAACGTGACACTTGGTCTACCAAAAAATAACCAAGTGCCAATTCAGAGGGCAGTTAAGAGTCAACCACATGACTTTCGATTAAGGGTGACACATTCACCAAACTGGGACAGGACTGAAAATTTCCTTCCTTAAAAAAAAGGTTATTAGTGAACAAGATAGGTACTTATGACAATTGATAAGATCACCAAAGCAGCGATAAGTTTATATTCCAGATACATAAATTGATTTCAAATTGCATCGGGGCCATAGCAGCATCAATTTGAAACTCCAGATGTTAAATCCAGTAACAATTCCCAAATGCCACCAACTCACTACAATCTCTAGGCTTCCCAACACTGACTGGTCTGTAATTGCCAGTTGCATCCTTTTCCTCCTTACTATTTACTATTCAATTCAGCCCATTGAGTTGACTCTGCCATTTATTCAGATCACGATAATTCTGGGAAACATTTACTCCATTTTGCTGCCATTTCCCCATAATCCTCAATTCCCTTACTGGTTAAAAAAAATCTATCTCAGCCTTGAATGCACGTAACAACCCAGGCTCAACAGCCCTCTGTAGTATCAAGTTCCACAGATTTACTGCCCTCAGGAGAAATTCCTATCTGTCCTAAACATGCAATCTCTTATTTGGAGGTTACTTCCTCTGGTCCCAGACTCACCCACTTTTCCACGTCTAGCCTGTCAAGTCGCCTCAGAATCTTGTACGTGACAGTAAGGTTACCTCTAATTCTTCTAACTTCTAATAAGCACAGGCCCAACCTATTCAGTTCTCCTCATAAGACATTCTTTCCATCCCTGGTATCATCATGGTCAACCTTCTCTGGACTGCCTCCAATGCCAATATATCTTTCCTCAGGTAAAAGGCCCTAAACTGTTCACAGTATTCAGTTGTGGCCTGACTAATGCCTTACATAGATTCACTATAACCTCCCTACATTTCTACTCTATTGAAAAGGCCAACCTCCAATTAGCCTCCCTATTACTCACTGAAAGTGGATGAAGAGATTCGTGGTTGTGATTCCAAATCCCTCTATCTAATGTCATCCTCACCACCTGCTTTCACATCAACTGTGTCTTCTGCAAATTTAGCAATAGTACCTTCACTTTACTTATCCAAGTAATTCGTATATATATTGTAAATAATGTTGGCGCCAGTGCTGATTCCTGTGGTACACCACTAGTTACAAGTTGTCATCCTGAACATGTCCCTTACCACAACTGTGGTAGTTAGCCAATCCTCTATCCATGCTAACATACAGCCTCCCAACACTGTGGGAGATGTGAATATCATTGGCTGTGCCAACAACTCTTCCCAAACTGACTTTGAAAAGGTGGTGCCGAACTGCCTCTTAAATTGCTTCACAAATATGATGTGGTCTGCAACAATGTTCAGGAGTGATTTCCAGCATTTTGGTCAATAACAAAGAAACAATGCGACATATCTTGCAGTCGGAATCCTGTGTTCACACTTGTCTGTTCTTGGTGGTTGAGGTCATGACTTGGAAGGTGCTTTTGAAGAACCACCACTCATGCAATCAAGCCAAACTAATAGATTGTGGCCCGAGACCCTGCCATTTTGACTTCCCTCATCAATCTACGTTCTTTCCAGCGAAGTTTCAGTCTCAACCCGCCACGCAATGCCATCTGTTACGGCTTAAAAGATAAGAATACACATGATTACCAACCGTATTTTGGGTTGTATAAATATTTGCCTGCCAGAATTATTTTCCAAAAGACTTTAATTAAACTGGGTGACTGCATGAAATGGTTTGTTGGTCAGACTATAATCATCATCATCCAAGGAGACAATGCCAGGAATACGATTGAACCCTTTTTGTTTAAAAAGCACAAGTTCTTGATTTATTTTTACAACTTACTAGCATTCACACCTGCATATTCAATGTCAAACTCAGACAACATAAATGAAATTACACCATTAATTTTGTTTTACAACAATCCAACAGATTAATTAATGATACACAGTGAATACCAAGGCTGATTAATGCGAAATGAAATTTGACTGAAAATGTAAAATCGAAATGAGAGATAACAAATGGAGGAAGGGCAGAAGGCAGGAAATGCAGCATCAGAGAAGGTGCTCCTCCAGGGAGTGTATTTTATAAACTACAACTGCAAAATATAAACAAACACTCTGACATGATCCTCTGGTTTTCATGTAAACCATACTCCCTTACAGTAGGTACTATTTAAATAAGTTAATAGATACAAGCCTTGAGCAAATCCAGCCTCCAGCCGGGCCCGCAGCTTCTTGGAGCTCAGAGAGGGGTTCCCACTCATTCATTCAACAGGAGGCGGCTCAATTTATTGTAATGGGCAAGGAGGGTACAGTGGTCGTGTATCATGTTGAGGAGGAAGCTGTTTCCTCTCATTCAACAGAAGTGGACCTATTTACTAGAGTTTTTTTGTGGTGCAGCTGTAGTCTCCCATAGAGCCCTGAGGCTCAGGTTCAAATCCCACTGGTCCAGTGTGTGTAATAACATTACTGCCCAAGCCACGTGCCAATTGGCAGAGGGATCAGAAATTTAAGGAAGTAAACACGTCAACCTGTTCAATGCTATCTCCAATCATTTCACTTCCTCTCCAATTCGTACTACAGGGAGCCCAGCCTCGTTTGACGGAGGTTCTTTTTGAAAAGTTTAATCGGGCATTTTTGCACAAGTCAAGTTAAGAAAGCCGGGATCTCTCGCAAGACTGCGCGGGAGACAACAATTGTAATTCGAGGCGGGGTGTCTGAATTATGAATTCACTAATAGCCTCATCTAAGCGATGGTGCAGCCCTCGCCAGTGTCTGTCTCTGTGGCGCAATTGGTCAGCGCGTTCGGCTGTTAACCGAAAGGTTGGTGGTTCGAGCCCACCCAGGGGCGGTGTGTTCGCTGTTCTTCACTGGCTTCGAAGCTGAACGCTTTTAATGGGGTCAGGAAAATGTTCCCCAAACGAAAATCCTCTCCACAAAGGGGTTTCTGAATTGAATTAATGTCTAACGGAAGGGACTGCGGATGCTGAGAAGCCGAGACAAAAAGAGAAACTCGGCAGGTTTGACAGTACCTGTCGGAGAAAACAGAATTTTGAAATGTTGTCTCTGATTCTTCCCACAGATGTTGCCTGACCTGCTGAGTTCCTCCTGCAATTTCTCGTGTTGTTTTTAACGGAAAGTTCATTTCACCTTTTGGGATGAAACACCTAGACTCGCCATGTGCAGATATTTATTCCTTTCGAATCACTGTGAAGTGATTGGATTCAAACAAACTCTGCGATGATTCACTCTTTCTCAGCTCCACAGGCAGACAGACCTGGGAAGTGAAGTTGTCAGTGTGGTTCTGTATTCGTGGGCCGAATGGTTCATGCGATGGACTTTAAATCCATTGCGGTTTCCCCACGCAGGTGTGAGTCCTGCCGAGTACAAAATGAGAAATGTCGTCGAAAAGAAAGGGAGCTTGCTCCCCGGCTTCTTCTTTAAGATTCAAATCAGTGGAGGGGGGAAAGTATTTCACTCACATTGGGACTGGTGGGTAACTGCAACCCACTGCCTGTTCGGGTGGAACAAGCAGATACCCGCAGACCTTCTTTTGAGGCGATGAGCCAAGTGTTTGGAAATGAGATTAGAACAGTGAGGGGCTTGAAATCGTGATCGAAATGAAGCAGGCACCTGCGGACAAGGGTATTTCCTTTGCCAGTGAAAGATACTGCTTCACAAAGTTGGGCCTGTGGAAGGGAATCAGTGACGGTGATTATCTTTGGTTGTTCACCTTGTGTAGGTTCCCATTGCTGCGCATGTCCGTGTTAACGTCAGAACTCTGCAGCATGGCGGCGTGAGATACGCACAGGGCCGCGGCGCAATGGATGACGCATCTGACTCCACCGACCTGTTTGAAGTGCAGCTCACAGTTTCTTCACACACCCCAATTAATCTTTCTCATTGTCCTGAAGCCGGCATACGGTTTGAATTCCCGATCTGCGGGAATGAGAATCTTTTCACTGTCTCGCGTCAGTAAATGTCCCTGAGAACATCGGAGTCACGTCACAGCGCTTTCAGATGAGGGGAAGCTGAAATAGCCCCACACGCTGCTCACGGACACACTTTCCTTTCCCCAACTCACCGCCTCAATCACTGCGGCTCCTGGGAGTGGAAAGGAAACAATCACCAAAACCCAGTCTTAGCTTTGTGTATCTTCAGAAAATAAGCAAAGGTTCATCCCTTCGGATTTTCTATCCTGGGATGACAGGGATGGGTTTTGTCACTCTTTTGTAGGACATTGCAAGTGGATGTTTTGCAGAAAAGCACCACAATGCAATCTGATTAATCAGGACTTGGATGTTTTCGGTCTTTGAATGTAAGTGTTGTGCTCCAGAACTTTGTTGTTCACAGTTTATAATACTTATCTTCCCAGTCCCCTGTATCACTTATCGAAAATGTTTAATTTGCATCTTGTAATCCTTTCACTGTCTGCTAATGAGGATAGCGTTTCCGTGTTTTACCTAAATTATCTTGACCTTGCATACCTCAAGCCACAAGCTAATTTCACGAGAATACTTTTCCAGTTCAAAAGCCAACTGTTAATGATGGCTCTGTTTCTTGTCACGTATCCAATTTCAGATCGATGTTGTTAATGTCCCTTTTATTCCTTCAGATCCAGGTTTCGCTCACAGGGCTAGAACAGAACTGTCACCAAATACATTTACCAATCTACGTTCATCCTATCGATTGTATTAGCATCATCAACACTTCTCATCAAAATAACTCGAGAGACTTTCACCACAATTTTCTGTGAACAGTTCCACATTAGCTTTGCTGAATGAACCCCAAATTTCTTGAAGTGGCTCCTTATTTTCGGCCCTGATTATTAATCTCTCTATGCATGGGAATGGATCCTTCCCACCTGTTCTATCACTCATCAATGTGTGTAGTTCAGTTTGATCTCCCATCAGCCTCCTCTGTCCTGATCAAATCCAGGGGAACAGGATACGTTGGGACTATGGCGCGGACAGGAAAAGCCCAATACTCACCTTTCCTGTTAGAACCATTCCATGAGAAATTTTAGACCACAACTTTGGGCGTGTAGTTGTCGCCGAACACTTAAGGTGCTGGCGTAGAGATCCTTTGGGGCTCCCCCGCTCAGGGTGGTAACCTGCTGACTATGCTTTCTTCACTGGCGATTTTAAATGACTTCCTGTTGGCTGCATTATCGCTCAAACTTCACAAAACCCGTCTCGATAAAATCCAGTTTTCTCATGTCTGGGAATTGATTGCCATGCAGGAAAGTCGGGTTGTGAACAAACAACGTACCAGCCTCACAACGTCAGCTCTGTTTACCTTTCCACAGATGCTGCTCGACCTGTTGGCTTTCTGCAGTATTCTCTATGTTTATTAGGCACAAGTGCTGCTTTTCATTCAAGAACTTCAATCCCTGTCCTCTGGTAACTGACTCTGGTCAGTGGCAATTAATTCTTCTGATCATTAATCTGCCCATTCCCACCGCTTCTTCTCCCATCATGATCAACAGCCCCAGGAAATCTCCAGTTAACCTTCTTTGCTCCAAAGCGAACATTCGCAACCTTGGGAATGTCTCTCCAAAATGGAAATTCCTCATCCCTGGAAATGAATCATGGCGTACAATTGGGAAGATGTTTTGGCAAAATATTGTCAGTTACGAAATGGAAAAATGTTCATGAAGCAAAACAGAAATCCCAGTCTCCAGCTTTGTGAACCTTTAGAAACTCTTTGGGAAGCGGATTTCGAGGAGAATGAAAGATGAACTGTCCGACTGAGTAGAGACAGTCCAGACACCGTCCCCTTGTTGAAGAGGCCGGGAGATTGACTCTGATGTTCTCGGGACATGAAATGATCTGAGACATTGAAAGAATTGTCGTTCCTGCACATCAGGAATTCAAACCCCTTCTCGCCTCCGAGCCAATGAGAGAACTCGGGAACAGGCAAAACACGGAAAGGCTCGAAGGGTGACGGCCCGGAGTAAGAAAGCTAGTTCCTCCTGACATGGATGTGTCTCCAGCCTGTCCCCGGTGTCTCCACAATGAATGTCCCAGGCTTTATTATGGAAAAGTAAAACTGATAGACGACAACTGGAATTCGAGGCCAGGAGGCTGAATTATGAATTCACTAATAGCCTCCCCTAAGCGATGGCGCAGCCCACGTCATCGCCTGTCTCTGTGGCGCAATTGGTCAGCGCGTTCGGCTGTTAATCGAAAGGTTGGTGGATCGAGCCCACCCAGAGGCGATGAGCTTCTGGTTGCCTGTCACTTTAACACACCGCCCTGTTTCCTGGCCCACATCTCTGTCTCAGACATGCAGCAGTGTTCTAACAAAGCTCCGCTCCAGATGGAAGACCAGCGCCTCATTTTCCGTTGGGAATCCTCCAGTCTTCAAGATCGAGTTCAATGTTATTTGGACCCGAACTCCCGCATGCCCTTGATCCCTACCACACCCACACGAGGCCGTGTTATCACATCGTCTGCTGTTACACACGACTTATTGTTAGCCAGGAATAGTCTCCATGAACAGTTCGTCACCCTCCGACACAGATCGTTATTCTCTCCTTTGTCCCTCCAATGTTCTCCCTCTGAACTCGTGGCAAAGAGAGCAATGTGGATTGATATCCCTGAGCCAGCTCTTTGTCCCATTTCCAGGAACAGGGTTCTCTCCACTGGCGGTAATTAAACCACTTTGTTGTTGCGTTGACGTGAGGAGATTGTATAAATGTAAACTTTTCTAAATCCCCACCTTCCGTTGATTGAACTGTGAGTTCACTCTTAATCACAATACGTGTCAGCGCAATTTGAGGCCCACATTAGCTCTGCTGGTTCGACACAGCAAGTAAATGAGAGTCTCTATTCGTATCATTCTCTTGCCTTCGCCCTGTAAATCTCCACATTGTTACTTTGGACATGACCACCGAATTCCCTTTGTGTTCTTGAATCTGCCTCCTTGTCACGGTCAGACAGGGACAAGAAAGTCTTCTTCCTAATGTCACTTTTACTTTTTTTTCCAAATGCCTTGAAATCTCTGCCATTTTTTTGGGAAATTGAAAGGATTCTCATTCCTGCACATGAAGCTGAATTGATTTAATATCTAACGTAAATGACTGCGGGTGCTGAGAATCAGAGACACAAAGAGGAGCTGCTGGAGAAACTCAGCAGGTTTGGCAGTACCTGTGGGAGAAAACAGAGTTCTGAAATATTCTCTCTGATTCTCTTTCCACCGATGGTGCCTGACCTGCTGAGTTGCTCCTGCAATTTCTGTTTTTGCTTTTAACTGAAAGTTTATTTCATCTTTCGTAATGAAACAACCAGACTCGCCATGTGCAGATATGTAACCCATTCGAAACCTGTGAAGTGATTGTATTCAAACAAACCCAGCAATAACCCACTATTTCTCAGCTCCACAGGCAGAGAGACCTGGGAAATGAAGCTGTCAGTGTGGTTCTTTATTCGTGGGTCGACTGGTTAATACGATGGATTTGAGATCGATTGCGGTTCCCCACGCAGGTGTGAACCTTGCCGACTACAGTTGAGAAATGTCGTCAAAAAGAAAGGAAGACTGTTCCCCGGTTTCTTATTTAAGATTCAAATCAGTGGAGGGGTTGGAAATCTGCAACCCACTGCCTGTCAGGGTGGAACAAGCAGATACCCACAGAGCTGCTTTTGAGGATATGAGCCAAGTGTTTGGAAATGCGACGAGAACAGTGAGGGGTGTGAAGTCGTGCTCGAAATGAAGCAGGCACCTGAGGACAAAGGTGTTTTATTTGCCATTGAAAGATACTGCTTCACCAAATTGGGACAATGGAAGGGAAGCCATGATGGTGATTATCTTTGGCTGTTCCTCTTGTGAATGTTCCCATTGCTGCGCATGTCCGTGTTAACGTCAGAACTCTGCATCATGGCGGCGTCAGGTACGCACAGTGCCAGGGCGCAATGGATGACGCATCTGACTCCACCTACCTCTTTGAAATGCAGCTCACAGCTTCTTCACACTCCCCAATTAATCTTTCTCATTGTCCTGAAGCCGGCATACAGTTTGAATTCCTGATCTGCAGGAACGAGACTCTTTTCACTGTCTCGCGTCAGTAAGTGTCCCTGAGAACATCAGAGACACGTCACAGCGCTGTCGGAGGAGGGGAAGCTGAAATAGCCCCACACGCTGCTCACGGGCACATTTCACTTTCCCCAACTCAGCAGCACAACCTCTGCGGCTCCTGGGAGTGGAAAGGGAACAAATACCAAAACCTAGTCTCAGGTTTGTAAATCTTCAGGAAATAAGAAATCTGTTCATCCTGTTGGATCTTCCATCCTGGCCTGACAGCGTTGATTGTAAATAGCTGTCCAGTCAGTGCCGATTCGTTTTGGCTGAAAAAAATCTTCCTTATCTCATCCCAGCATTTCTTGCCACAGAGAACTGTGCGGCAGAGTTCATGTATATATTTCCTTGTATGGTATTTTGTAAATAACATTCGTTTGCGGGTTGTTTGTACAGGCTATTCCAGGTTCATTAGCCGCTGTTTAAGTGTATTGGTAGGTTTGTGGGCTACCATGATGCTGAGAGCGTTGAGTTGTCTGGACATAATTTCCCAGATGTCTTTTATGTAAAGTAATGTGGCTAGGGTTTCTGCACACGTTGTGTCTGCTTGTGTCAGTTTGTTGATGTAAAATCGACACACTGGGTTTATTGGGTAGGCAAAAGTGCGGATTGCAGATGCTGGAAACCAGAGTTTAGATCACAGTGGTGCTGGAAAAGCACAGCAGATGAGACAGCTTCCGAGGAGCAGGAAAATCGACTTTTCGGGCAAAAGCCCTTCATCAGGAATGGAAGCAGGACGCCTCCAGGGCGGAGAGATAAATTGGGGGGTGGGGGTGGGGGTGTGCTGGGCCGAAGGTAGCAACGAGTACAATAGGTGAATGGGGGTGGGGATGGAGGTGAAAGGTCAGAGAGGAGGGTGGAGCAGATAGGTGGGAAGGGAGATTGGCAGGTAGGACAGGTCATGAGGATAGCACTGTGCTGGAAGTTTGGAACTGAAGTAAGGTGTAGGGAGGGGAAATGAGGAAACTGGTGAAGTCTACATTAATGTTCTGGGTTTGAATTTATCCGAGGCGGAAGATGGGGCGTTCTTCCTCCAGGCATCGGGTGTGGAGGGAGCGGCGATGGAGGAGGCCCAGGACCTGCATGTCCTCGGCAGAGTGGGAGGGGGGTGTTGAAATGTTGAGCCAAAGGGTGATGGGGTTGATTGTTGCGGGTGTCCTGGAGGTATCCCCTCAAGCGCCGTGACTGGACTCTGGAGGAGTCTCCAGCCTCCCCAATGTAGAGGAGACCGCATCGGGAGCAATGGATACAAGAAATGACATTGGTGGATGCACAGGTGAAAGCCTTCGATCTCCCGCGGCCCGGGTTCGTTTTTCGGGCAGGTAAGTCATTTTCAGTAGATCTGACATCATGCATTTACATCTCCCTGGTGGTCTAGTGGTTAGGATACGGCGCTCTCACCGCCGCGGCTCGGGTTCGATTCCCGGTCAGGGAAACCTTTTTCAGGGGTGCAGGCTACCCATTCTTCTTAAATGCTCTGTGTAATTATTAATAGTCGTTCCTGGGTGCTGCAGTGTGTCGTGGCTCGTTGAAATAGTGTCCTGATTCAGATTTGTTTGTATGTGGAGGGATGATTGCTTCTGGAGTAAAGTACTTGGTTCGTGTGCGTTGTTTTCCTGTAGAGGCTGTTTTGAATTTACCATTGACTGTTTGCTCTACTGTGACATCTAGAAATGACACTTTGTTGTTGTTCTCCTCTTTTGTGAATTGTATGTCAGCGAGGATATTGTTGATGGTGTTGTAGGTTTCCTCTAATTTGTTTCATTTTTTGATGACAAAAGTGTCATCACTGTAGTGGACCCAAAGTTTGGGTGGATCGTTGGAAGGGCTGTTTGTTCGAGTCTCTGCATTATTGCTTCTGCGACGAATCCTGATACTGGTGGTTTCATGGGTATTTCGTTGATTTGTTTGGAGGGCTTGTTACTGAATATGAAGTGGGTGGTAAGACACAGTTCCACGAGCTGGATAGTGCTATCTTTGCTGATGAAGTTGGTGCTGTGTTTGTGTCTCTGGTTCTTCGAGTAGTGTCTTCAGTTTTCTTTGGCCAAGTTGATGTTAATGGATGTGAACAGGGCTGTTATGTCAAAGGACATCATTATTCCATTCTCTTCCATCTTAGTGTATTTGGTGTTCAGGAATTCTTGGATGGAGTAAATGGAGTGGCGTGAATCTTCGACTTGGTGTTTTCAGTGGAGGCCTTTGACTAGTCTGTATATTGGTGTTCCAAATTGTGAAGCTTTGGGCCTGAGGAGGGCTCCTGGTTTGAAGAGGAGAACAACAACAGCGTACCATTCTTAGATGTCACAGTAGAGCGAACAGTCAATGGGGGAACTTCAAACTAGCGTCTACAGAAAAACAACACACACAAACCAAATACTTAACCACAGAAACAATCATCCCAACACCCACAAACGTTGCTGCATCAGGACATTATTTCAACGAGCCACTACACACTGCAGCACAGAGAAACTACGAAGAGCAGAAGAGGAATAGGTATATAGTGTATTCAAGGAGAACGGGTCCCCAATAAACCCAGTCCGCCGATTTCTCATTGATGCTTCCAAGCTGACTTTCAAAAATTCGTTTGGGCCTCCATTCTTTCCTGTTTGTTTTTTGCGGGTTTTGAAAGCTTTCGCAATCCTCTGACTGAGTATTGGAGTTGGGAAGTTATGTTGTGGCTGTACAGGACATTGGTTAGACCACTTTTGGAATATTGTGTGCAATTCTGGTCTCCTATCAGAAGGATACTGTGAAATTTGAAAGGGCTCTGAAGCACCAGTGGGTCCACAGAGGGGAAGAGGCCCTTCTGCTGCCCTGAGTGTGGGAAGGCCTTCAGTGATTCCTCTGCCTGCTGCCGCACCAGTTGGTCCACACCGGGGAAGGCTGTTCTCCGGCCCCAAGTGCGAGATGGCCTTCAGCAGTTCTTCCCACCTGCTGAGACACCAATGGGTCCACACTGAGGAGAGGCCGTTCTTCTGCCCCGAGTGCAGGAAGGGCTTTGCTCTTTCCTCCGAACTGCTGGCCCATTGGTGAGTCCACATGGGGGAGCGGTCGTTCAGTTGCCCTACGTGCAGGAAGTCCTTCAGCAATTCCTCAGCCCTGCTGAGGCACCAGTCCGTCCACACCGGGGAGAAGCCGTTCTCCTGCCCCGAGTGTGGGAAGGGCTTTATCCGCTCCTCCACACTGCGGAAGCACCAGCTGGTCCACACGGGGGCGGGATGGGGGGTTGGGGGAGAGGCCATTCTGCTGACCTGACTGCGGGAAGTCCTTCAGCAATTCCTCCACCCTGCTGAAACACATGTGTGTCCTTCAGCAATGGGAGGCCCTTCAGCTGGCCCGAGTGTGGGAAGAGGTTCATGTTTGCTTGCAACTTGCGGAAGCACCATCGGGGGCACTGCTGCTCATTGAGCCAGGGACTGCACATTGCCAATGAAATGATCCAAATAAACCTCAGACCGCAAGACCATCGGAGCAGAAGTTAGGCCATTGGGCCCGTCGAGTCTACTCTGCCATTCGTTAGAGACAAAATTAGTGCAGATGAGATTAGCTACAGGAAATAGGCCATTTGTCCCAACAAGTCCACACAAACCCTCCGAAGAGTAACCCATCCACACCCATTTCCCTCTAACTAATGTACCTAACTCTATGGGCAATGAAGCATGGCCAATCAACATGACCTGCACATCTTTGGTTTATGTAAGAAGACAGGATCGCCCAGAGAAAACCCATGCAGACACTGGGAGATTGTGCAAACTCCTCACAGACAGCGATCCAAGGCTGGAATCAAACCTGGGTCCCGTGCGCTGTGAGGCTGCAGTGGTAACCACTGAGCCACTACATATTGCAACCCGAAGTTGCAAGCAGGAGGTTGGGAGAATACAGCCTCAGAATGTGGAGTAGTCAGCGTTTTGGGTATTAACCCTTCTTCAGGATTGAAACGTTAACTTCTCCATGAGAAACGATTTATGGGAATGATGCTGGGGGTTGTAGGGTTTGAGCTCCAGGGAGAGGCTGAATAGGCTGGAGCTGTTTTACCTGGAGCATCGGAGGCAGAGGAGTGACCTAATAGAGGTTACAAAATCATGAGGGGCATGGACAGGGTAATAGACAAGGTCTTTTCTCAGGGGTGGGGGAGTCCAGAACTAGAGGGCATAGGTTTAGGGTGAGAGGCGAAATATATTAAAGAGACAACGTCTTCATGCAGGTGGTGGTACATATATGAAATGAGCTGCCAGAATATATGGGTCAGGTGCTGTCAAATGGGACTAGATTAATTTAGGATATCAGGTCAGCATGGACAAGTTGGACTGAAGCGTCTGTTTCCATGTTGTACGTGTCTCTGACTACTGGTCCTCATGTAATTTTAAAATAGGGTCCAAGTAACTTTGAATAGTTCAATCTTATTGAGCTCACTTCCTGAAAAGTTTCAAATGAATCATCTGAGCGATACTGTTTAAACATGCTAAGTTGGACAAAGTATCCCATCAAGTTCAACACAAACCCAGAGTTGAAGAAGTCAGAAGTCAGAACACCAAGGGGACCAAACTGATCACAATATTCCAGGTGCAACCTTATCAACGTCCTGTATAACTAAAACATAAC
Source organism: Chiloscyllium plagiosum (assembly GCF_037043375.1). Taxonomy (NCBI): domain Eukaryota; kingdom Metazoa; phylum Chordata; class Chondrichthyes; order Orectolobiformes; family Hemiscylliidae; genus Chiloscyllium; species Chiloscyllium plagiosum. The sequence goes on from NW_028270165.1 coordinate 37,057,584, forward strand.
TTGCCAATATCTATACTCAATTCCCTAATTGATGAAGGCCAGTGTGCTGAAACCTTTCTTCACTGCCTTGTGTACCAATGTAATCAGAGATATAGGACCTACTTTAAACTGATCCACAATCCAGCTACTGGGAGCCCAGAAGCAGAGTAGTGCTGCGTGAGTGTGCTGGGCACATAACCCAGAGGTCGATGGGTAAAAACCATGTGATCCTATTGCCCAATGTCTCCGTAAGCTGCTTTCATTTACAATGTTGCTCTGTTCTGTATGTTGCCTTTGCATCTGCTTCCCACAGCTTCTTCAGTGGAGGAGTGGCAGCTGGAGCCCAGGAGTTCAACGACCCGCAGGAGCTTGAGGAAGGTCCAAGCTCCAAGAAGCGGGGGGTAAGGCTGGAGGCAGGATTTGCTCAAGGCTTGTATTTTTAACTCATTTAAATGGTACCTACTGTATGGGGCTATGGTTTACATAAAAACCGGAGGATCATATCAGAGTGTTTATATTTAGCAGCGGTAGTTGGTAAAATACACTCCCTGGAGGAGCACCTTCTATGATGCTGAATTTCTTGCTTTATGCCCTTCCCCCATTTCTTATCTCCCAGCTTGGTTTTATGTTTTTTTGGTTAAATTTAATTTCATATTAATCAGACTGGGTATTGACTGTGTGCTATTAATTTGCTTCTTCGAATATTGAAAGTCAAAATTCATGGTGTAATTTCATTTCTGATGTCAGAGTTTTACACTGAATGTGCAGATGTGAAGACCAGTAAGTTGTGAAAATACATCAAGAACTTGTGGTTTTTAACAAAAAGAGCAGTTCACTGATATTCATGGCATTGTCTTATTTGGGAGTGATGATTCAAATCTGACCAACAAACCGTTTCATGCAGTCACCCAATTTAGTTAAAATTTTCATTAATTTAATTAAAGAAAAGAACTCTGGCAGGCTAAGATTTATGCAATCTATTTATAAGACTATGTCCATTGCTTGCAATATGGTCTCATCCACATTGGGGAAACTAGACGCCAACTCGCGGAACGTTTCAGGGAACAGCTCTGGGACAGTAAAACTAAACGACCGATGCCCTGTGGCTGAACGCTTTAACTCGTTCTCCCATTCCGCCAAGGACATGCAAGTCCTGGGCCGCCTCCACTGCCAAACTCTTGCTACCCGACGCTTGTAAGAAAAACACCTCACCTTCTGACTTGGGACCCTCCAACCACATGGTATCAATGTAGATTTCGTCAGTTTCCTCATTTCCTCTCCCCCACCTTGTCCCAGATCCAACCTTCCAATTCGACACCAACCTCTTGACCTGTCATACCTGTCCACCTTGCTTCTCACCTATTTGCTCCACCCTCATCTCTGACCTATTACCATCAATCCCTACCTCCATCTACCTATTGCATTCCCAGCTGCCATTCATCCAGCCCCACTTCCTTCCCATTTACCTCTCAGCCCCCTTGGGCCACCCTTTATTCCTGATGAAGAGCTTATGCTCTAAACCAAGACTGTTATGAAACAACATTCTCAACAAATAGGAAATAGCTCCCAAGTCAGATTTCATTCCCTCTTCTGTTTCCCAGTTCTTTCAGAAACAAGAAATATCTTTTTCTTCCACTAGAAAGTGATCTTCCACTTTGCGCTGTCTGAAGTGTTATGCCACATTATTACTTCAGCCACCTTTTAAGAATCGTTTCAACCTGTTTTTCTCACAATTGTGGAGGTGACCAAAAGCAAACATTTCACTCCTCCTCAATGCCCCATTTCTCCTCCTATGAGCCACTTTGTCATGTTGTCTATGTTACAAGCAGCCGAGTGCACTTGGTTTCTGAATTGAAATTTGGCCATTGAAGTGATCAGAATTAATATATATCGATGGATAGCTGTGTTTGCACTAACTGTAATTATCCACCAATATGATGTCGGTTGTTCCACCAAAACTGGAAACAATGATCTATGTTTATATTGCAGTCGGATGTAGAAAATCATCCCAGCGATCTTCACGTTATTATAGTTTACTGTGGCCATACAGCATTGCGAGGCAGTTTGATGTGACTAAAATTTGGATGGAAAGAATGTAGATTGATGAGAAGGCAAAATGGCAGTGTCTCTGGCCACAATCGATCTGTCTGGCTTGATTATATGAGTGGCGGCTGTTCAAGAGCAACTTCCACTCCATCACTTCAACCAGCAAGAGGAGACAAGTGTGAACACCACATTCCAACTATGACATATACGCATTGCTTCGATGTTATTGATCAAAATCCTGGAATTCGCTCCTGAACCTTTATTATAGACCACATAATATTTGTGAAGTAATTTAAGAGGTAGCTCACCACCACTTTTTCAAGGACGGTTTGGGAAGACTTGCTGGCAGAGCCAATGATATGCACATGATCTTGGAAACAGTCGAATCGTATGGATAGATGATTGGCTAACCAATGATACAGGAGGGATAAGGGGCATGCTGAGGATCGCAACTTACAACTAGCAACGTTCCACAGGGATCAGTGCTGGGGCACAAAATTATTTACTATATTTATATGAATTACTTGGATAGGTAAAGTGAATGTACTATTGCCAAGACTGCAGTAGATACAGTTGATTAGAATGCAGGTGGTAAGGATGACATGAACTCTTCATCCAAGTTCAGTGAGTAATCGAGAAGGCAAAAGGGAGATTGGCCTTTAAATGGAGTACAAAAGTACGGAGGTTATAGTGAACCTCCGCCTGGAGGTTTTGATTGAAAGTGCAGTGAAGATTCAACCAGCTGACAGTGGATCTGAATCACATGTAGATCAGACCAGGTTTGGACAGCAGGAAACCAGATAAGTTTTTACAACAAACCACAACGATTTCATCATTTGACTCTTAATTCCAGATTTATATTGAATTCAGATTCCACCATCTGCCGTGGCAGGTTTTGAACCCAAGTCCCGTGAACATTACCTGGGTGAATGGTCTGGTGACAATAAAGTGGCCATCGCCTCCCCTGAACACATTGGCATATTGTGTTCAGAGGTAACAAAGGAGCAAGAGGTTTCAGCAGCTGCTAAGTTGTTGATATTACACAAGGGAACATCAGCACTCTCAGTAATGGCACATACTGAAGCCAGGGCCCTGTATCAAAGGTAAGGGCTCGGGATCCACAAGAAATAGGAACAGCAATACGCCATTCAGCCTCTTGAGCCTGCTCCTCCATTCAGTAGGATCGTGGCTGATCTGGCATTCCCCACATCCACTTTCCTGCCCTTTTCCTGTAACTGTTCATCCCCCGACTGATCACGAATCTATCGATCCTAGTTTTAAATGTGACAAGAAGGATGTCAACAGAGTTACTGAGGTTGGGGGAGGGGCGGGGGGTGCTCAGGTCGAACTTGGGGACTAAAACAATGGCTTCACACTTCACAATATTGAACTAAGGGAATGTTTATGGTTATCCAATGCTGGAAATTGGGCAGGCATTCAGATGAAATTATTGGTAAATTATGAATGACAGAGGAGTCGGGAGAGAAGTGGTGTTCAGGCACAGTTGGATATCATCAGTATAGATGCCAACACCAGCAGCTACGGTTAAATAAATAAGAACGGAAGACACTAAAAGCAGACCCTCCCAGAGCATACAGCGATATTGGAGAGGGTCAGTACTGTCATTAACTCTGATCCAGGCTGTCCGCAGGTCGACGAGGGAATGTTCATCGCTGTCACCGTTACAAAGGATGTCAAATATGACCTTGATAAGAACTGTTTCAGGGGTAGAAACCAGACTCGAGGGCTTTAAACACAGAATTCTGGAAAAGCTGGGAATGGCTTATTCAACAATGTAACATCCAAACCAACACTTCCATTGGTGCGATAATTATAGAAGTGTTTTGGTTTTTATTTAGATGATTCTCAGCAATACTGAGTAAGAAGCAACAAAATTAACACAAGAAATATTGCAATTGCTACAATATGCCTGCTCCCAATAGGAGACCACCTGGTGTTCACTTCACTGTCTGCAAGGCGCAATATTGGAAAGGAATTATCCAGTTCATAGCTATAAGAGGGGAGACACAGACTGCTTGATACAAAGGGCGGGAGTAGGCCACTCGGCCCTACGAGCCTGCTGCAACATTCAATAAGATCATGGCTGATCTGAATACAACCTCAGCTCTACATTCCTCCACATCCCCGACAATCTGTTACCCACTTGGTTAGCAAGAACCTGTCTACCTCTGCCTTAAAGATTTTGAATTCACTGCCTTTTGAGGAAGACACACAACTATCAGAAAGAAAAAAAATCATCCTAATTTTTGTCTTCTACTTTTAAAATATGACCCTCTATTTTCAGATATTAAGATAGGGATACAAGCTGCATTGAAATAATACCTGTGGTACAGTTAACTATCTCAAAGTGCTTCACGTGAACATAATGAGAATTCCTTTAAAAATCACAAGAGTGGAGCACAGATTAGGACAGGTGGCCAAAGACTTGGTCAAAGGGGCAGGTTTACGGCAATCTTTTAAACAGGTTCAATTTCCCAAACATCTGAGGACTAAGACATAAAGAGCAAACACAAAATAGCAAAGGATGGGAAACAACAGTGTGGACATAATGTCACAGGATGAGTAATCCAGGGAACATGAGTTCAAATCCCACCACAGCAAGAGGTGAGATGTGAATAATTCGAATCATAAATGGGGAACACAAAATTAGTCTCAGTATGGTATCGATGGCACTGACGTCAATTGTCATAAAATCCCATGTTCACCAATGTCCTTTCAGGAGGGAAACTGCCATGCTGACCTGGTCTGGCTTACATGTGACTCCAGACACACAGCAATGTGGTTGACTCTTAAATTGCCCTCTGAATTGGCATAAGCAAGACACCTTGCACTTAAGGATGGATAACAAACATCAACCTTGTTAAAGTGTCAGAACAGAAATTGCTGGAGAAACTCAGCCAGTCTGGCAACAACGGTGGAGAGAGAGAGAGAAAGAAACAGAGTCAATATCCTGGCATGCGTCCAGAACAGTTGTGAAGAAGGGTCACAGCACTTGAAATGCTAACTCTGCTTCTCTCTCCACTTGTGCTTCCAGTCCTTTTGAGTTTCTCCAGCAATTGGTGCATTTTTGTGTTTCAGATCTCCAGCATTGCAGTTCTTCATTACACTGACTTAGGGAAGCTCAAATCCGATAAAAGAATAAAGCAGAAGGGCTGGAATTACTCAGCAAGTCTGGCAGCAGCTATTGAGATAAAAACAGTTAGTTCTTCGGGTTATTGAATGATCTTACATCGGGGACAAACTTTTGGCAAGCTGCAAGAGTAAAAGGCACTGGTGTAACTTCAACATCTGGGAGAACTCTCTCAGCCATGGAGGTCAGACTGACTCAGCATTCTGGTCCTGCTCATTACCTGTTAACTTCTCCATTTGTTGTTCTTGTTATATTTCTACATGGTTGACACATTCCTATGTTTTAAAATGATATTCCAAACTGACAGGAATTTTCCATGTAAGTAATCATACATTAGAGGGTTTGGAACGTGAATGTAAGTTTTAAACAAAAAGTATTTATTCATGCATAGTGTGTGGGCATCGCTGGCAATGCTTGCATTTATACCATCCTTAACCACCCTGTGGTTGGTTGGAAAAGTGAATGAAGGTGTCTGAGATTGTCTTGATTAGCACAGCAATCTCAAAGATGGGTGTGCTCAGGTAGAAGTACCCTCCACTCCCACAGCAAGTCTGCATTCACTTCAATTACAGATGCCATCTCACACTCCCAGGACAAGGACAGCATGGGATTACAATCAGAATAAAGCTTCCTCTACTCTTAAATTGAAAGTGAAGCTACCTCAACACTGTCCCCAACAAACACTGTCAAGACAGAGAGAGCATTGGGTTAGATACAGAGTAAAACTCCGTCTACAGTTCCCCATTCATTCAGTCCATGGACAATGACAGCAAAGGGTTAAATAAACAGTAGAGCTTCTTCCATTATGACTGACACTTAGTACGTTCTACACCAATCCTCAAGGATAATTCAGAACTGAGACTATTATCTGGTACTGAATTCACACACCCTAATGGGAATGACAGCAACAGAAAATCAGGTCAAACACACACAATGTACAACAAAACTATACCGTTATTGGGATCTAAGATATTTAAATGAGAGGAGATATGATCCCTGCAATGATCTGAATGTGAGCTGAACAACTTTCTCACTTGAACAATATTCTCTGGGAATGCAATGTCCATCTCACTGCTGTCTATTCAATTCCTCTGCTCTCGTTCAGGGCTGAGTTGCGGCTGACCACATGGTGGCGTGGGCGTCAAGAGGTGAGACAATTAAGGTCAACTTGGATTGAGGGCATCCTGTGTCATGCCAGTGAGGTCGAGGGTCGCTGATTTACTCAACTTATAATCGGGGACAAGGGGATGTCAGGCTGGGCTTGTATCAATTTGCGTTTAGAAGAAACAGATGATCTGATGAAGCAGTATAACATCTGGAGAGGACTTAATGTAAATGTAATGTCCACTCATTTCTAGCCAGAGACTAGCCTCTCATTTAAGATAGGAGAGTTTTGTTTTTCTCTCAAGTGTTCCCAAGTCTTTGAAATTCAGTTCTTTAGAGAGCAGCATGTGGTGGTGGCACGGTGGTTCGCACTGCTGCCTCACGGCATCAGTGATCTGAGTTTGAACCCACCCTCGGGCCGACTCTTTGTGAGGAGTTTGCACATTCTCCCCTTGTGTCTGCGTTGGTTTCCTCTGGTGCTCTGGCCTCCTCCCACAGTTCAAAGGATGTGCAGGTGAGTGTAGATTGACCATGGGAGATGCAGGGTTACAGAGATAGAGTAACGAACTTGTTTTGGGTGGGACGGTCAGTCAATGTTGACTCGATGGGCTGAATGGCCTACTTGCACGCAATTGACCTATATCAATCAACAGTATAATCTTGCTTTATGGTTACCGACATCAAATTACATTCGTGGTTTGGGTTATTTCATCTCTTATGTCATCATATTCAACCAACTGCAGCATCTCGAAACTTGCTTAATTACAATATCCAATATCAGCAGAGTACTTTTTCTTTTTGTCACGACCATTTTCTTGAAATCTGACGTGTGACATCTTCATTGCTGTCAAAGTTCCTTATTTGTCCCGACATTGTCATGGTTTTACTTTGTCGAATGACTTCCTGGCTTTTGCATTTAAGACCCTATATTCTGTCCTCGTCAACACTTTCCCTTCCAATTCTGTACTAAAGATTTCATGAAAGACCTCAGAGTGTGGTGAGACTGTGGAACTCACTCCCACAGTGAATAGTTGGGGTGAAAGACATTACAACTAAGGGTAAGCAACCAAATACAAATGAATGTCACTCTCACCAGATTCACAACACAGTGAAATTAAAACATGCAATGTCCCTCAATTTCTCAACTGTTCCTAACCAGACTTGATGAAGAACGGATCTTGCACATCAACATTATAATTTAAACAAAAACCAACAATTATAAATACGGCAACTTTTCTAGGCCAAAGTTAAGTAGATAATCTAATTAATAGCAATGAATTAAACCCTTTGATCAAGTCCCCCATCATCTCAGAAATAGAAATTTCAGCGGCAAATTAAGAAAGAATTTTTTTTTAAAACTTACCAATTCAAACAAACAGTTTCCAACAATGTATTGCCAAGCCTTTGTGCAATACTTGGACTATGAGTTTTTCACAGACACGTCACTGTAACTCCAATCTAAAAGTCACTGCTGAATGTGACGAGACACCCCAAAGTATTCAGTCATTTCTTACAGGCTGGGACTCATTCCCAGAAAGAGCCAACAATTCTTTAACTGGACAGTAGAATCTCGAGAGAACAGCTCCTGGGCTCAACAAGCAGCAACGCCCAATGGAAGCAAAGTTGGCGGCGGGGCAGGGCGGGGCAAGGGCATAAAACAAAAAAGCCCACTGACTCTCCCACTGCACAAACACACTGTCAGAATGCACAGGGGCTCAGTCCTGGGAGTGACCCACAGCAGTTTCATCAAGAGGGCCACACTTGATGAACAGATCTTGCACACCAGAATTATAATTTAAACAAGAACAAACAATTATGAATACCGCAAATTTACTAGGGCAAAGTTAAACAAGATAATCCAGTTAATAGCGATGTTTTAAGCCTTATGATCAAGTCCTCCACCATCCCATAGACACAAAATTAAGGGGTAAATTAAGGAAGAGAATTTTTAAAATTATCAATTGAAGCAATCAATTCCCAACAATGGATTGCCAAGCCGTTGGGCAATTCTTCGATGATGAGTTGTTCACAGGCACATAACCGTAAATTTAATTTCAAAGTCACTGCTGAATGTGAATGGACACCCTGAAGTATTCAGCTATTTCTTCCAGACTGGGGCTCGTTCCCAGACAGAGCCAATACTTCTTTAACTGGACAGAAAACACTAGAGAGAACAGCTCCTGGTCTCAACGAGCAGCAGTGCCCACTGTAAGCAAAGTTGCTGGGGTGGGGAGCACGACGGCATAAAACAAAAAAATCCGACCCACTCTCCCGCTTTCAGCACTGTCAGAATGGGCAGGGCTTCAGTCCTGGCAGTGACCCACAGCAGTTTCACCAGCAGAATCAGATTGTTGGGAGCACTGGTGTGCCCACTGGTGCTTCTGCAAGGTGCAAAATGATGAGAACCTCCGCCTGCACTCGGGGCAGGTGAACGGCCTCTCCCCGGTATGGTCCCCGCCTGTGCCTCAGCAGGTGGGAGGAATTGCCGAAGGCCTGCCCGCACTCTGGGCAGGGGAAGGGCCTCTCCCCGGTATGGACCCGAAGGTGGGATGCCTGGTTAAAGCCCTTCCCGAACTTGAGGCAGGAGAACGGGCTCTCCCCGGTGTTGACCCGCTGATGCCTCAGCAGGGCAGAGGTATCGTTGAAGGCCTTCCCGCACTTGGAGCAGCTGAAGGGCTTCTTCAATATGTGGACCCGGCAGTGGGTCAGCAGGACGGAGGAATAGCTGAAGGCCTTCCCGCATTCGGGGCAGGAGAATGGTCTCTCGCTTGTGTGAACCGCTGGTACCTCTGCAGGACAGAGGAAATGCTGAAGGTCTTCCCGCCCTCAGGGCAGCTGAAGGGTCTCTCCCTAATGTGGACCCGCTGATGGCTCTACTGGCGGGTGGAATTGCTGAAGCCCTTTCAGCACTCAGAGTAGGAGAACAGTCTCTCCCCGGTGTGACTGCGCCCATGAGTCTCCAGGTCAGATGGGAAACGGAAGCCTTTCCCACAGTCGCCACACTTCCACGGTTTCTCCACGGGACGGGATTCCTTACGTTTCTCCATGACCGAAGCTTCACCTGCACACAAAGGCGTGTACAGTACCTCTCTGCCGTGAATTCCTCTTCCCAGTCTGTATAACATTTACTGGCTCCACAACCAAAGTGCTGCAACAGTAGGGTCTCTCTTCCAGTCTCACTGATGCTGAAAAGTACTGAAACAGGAACTAAAACGCTTGGTTCCTTCTCACAGAATCATGGTCGAAAATTGTTATAGTCCTGATGGATTCAGTGACTGTCAGACATTGACGTGAAATTGAGGACAGCAAATGCTGGAGAGTCAGAGTCAAAGTGCAATGCTGGAAAATCACAGCAGATCAGGCAGCATCCGAGGAGCAGTCGAGTCAATGTTTCAGGCAAAGCCCTTCAGCTATTGATATTGAAACTTCCGTCTTCAGATCTTCAAATAATCTGTAAAAAGAGATTACAAAAATCATCACTGTCAGTCCAGGTTAGAAATTCCAAACAAGCAATTCTACTTTACGCAGAACATTCTTTTCTTTTTCCACAAAATTGAAAGCACCATCCCATCCCCTCTCACCCCTCTATTCTCACTCCGCTCAAACTAATTCTCCCCATGGTACTGATTCAGGATCTTACAGAGACCGAAAAGTGAAAACATCCAGACAGACACCTCTGAATTTTGATACCTCCACCTGAAAGTTAGTATCTTTCACGATATGTAGGAGTGAGTAAGTCTGATTTTGGGAAGCAAAAAAAGTACCAATTCAGGATGAACCTTCAATGCAGCTTCTTGAGAAACAACCAGACACGGAATGGTTAACATCTGGTGAGGTGGAGGAAATGAGATATCAAGGCATTGGCACCGACACCAGACAGAAACTGAACATATAGGCATGGCAAACATTACGGGTAAGCCAGAGTCATTGAGATACACAGCACAAAAACAGGTCCTTCAGTCCAACTCATCCGTGCCGACCAGATAGCCTAAATTAATCTCGTCTCATTTACCAGCACTTGGCCCATATCCCTCTGAACTCTTCCTATTCATATATCCATCCAGACGCCTTTTAAATGCTATAATTGGACCTACATCCACTACTTCCTCCGGTAGATCATGCCTTACACTTGCCTCTCTCACGCCAAACATACTACCCTCCTGTTCTGGACTTCTCCCATCCCTGGGAAATGGCTTTGTCTATTTTACCTATCCATGCTCGCATGACTCTATAAACGTCTGTAAGGTCACCCCTCAGCCTCTGGTATACCGGGGAAAACAGCTCAAGTAATGCACTGCGTGTACTTTTAGCTTCACTGGTGCGGCCACATCTGGAGTATTGTGTGCAGTTTTGGTCGCCATACTATAGGAAGGATGTGGAGGCACTGGAACGGGTGCAGAGGAGGTTTACCAGGATGTTGCCTGGTATGGTAGAAAAATCGAATGAGGAAAGGCTGAGGCACTTGGGGTTGTTTTCATTGGAGAAAAGAAGGTTTAGGGGTGACTTGATAGAGGTGTATAAGATGATTAGGGGTTTAGATAGGGTCGACAGTGAGAATCTTTTTCCTCGTATGGAGTCAGCTATTACAAGGGGGCATAGCTTTAAATTAAGGGGTGGGGTGGGGGTAGGTATAGGACAGATGTTAGGGGTAGGTTCTTTACTCAGCGAGTCGTGAGTTCATGGAATGCCCTGCCAGTAGCAGTGGTGGACTCTCCCTCATTATGGGCATTTAAGCGGACATTGGACAGGCATATGGAGGATAGTGGGCTAGTGTAGGTTAGGTGGGCTTGGATCGGCGCAACATCGAGGGCCGAAGGGCCTGTACTGCGCTGTATTCTTCTATGTTCTATGTTCTATGTTCTATGTTCTATGTTCACACTCGTTGAACCTCCCTCCCGTGTAAAACATTGTTTCCCTCCCCAACACTGTCAATGGGAAAAGCCAAGAGTGCTGAGACTCTGGAGTTGGGGGAATGCCACGTAGAATTCCTACAATGTGGAAACACGCCATTCAGCCAAACAAGTCCACACAGACCATCCAAAGTGTAACCCATGCATACAATTTCCCCTATCCCATTACACTACACTACACTACACTTACTGCACACTCTGGGCCCATTTAGTATGGTCACTTCTCCCGAAACCGCACATCGTTAGACTTTGGGAGGAAACCAGAGCAGCCGGAGGAAACCCACGCAGACACGGCAGGGAGAATGTGCAAACTCCACACAGACAGTCGCCCCAAGGCTGGAATCGAACGCTGGTGCTTGGTGCGGTAAGGCAGCAGTGCTCTCCACTGATCCATCATGCTACTTAAGTATGCAAAAGGAGGTGGGGCCGGGGAACTTTGTTAATTGTACCACACAGTGGATTGTTGAGTAAGGTTAAATCTCACGGGATCCAGGGACAGCTAACCAACTGGGTACAAAATTTAGAAGCGCGTTGTTGTAGATGCTGGAATCCTTCCTGAAAACAACAAATGCTGAAGATCACAGTGGGTCAGGCAGCGCTGTGCCACTCTATGACCGGATAGTGTGGATGTGGAGATGATGTTTCCACGAGAAGAAGGGTTGAGGATGCCAAGTCATTGAGGGCATTTATGACAGAGATAGGTTCTTGATTAGTAAGGGGTCAAGAGGTATGAGGAGAGGGCAGCAGAATGGGATGGAGAAATATATCAGCCATGATCGACTGGTGGAGTAGACTCGATGGGCCAAATGGCCTCATCCTGCTCCTGTGTATTATGGTCTTAAAGCGGAGCAGTAGTCTTAAGAGGTTCTCACAAACTATTTCAGAATCCTGAAGAGGAGTTGTTGGACTGGAAACCTTAACTGTGCTTTTTCTCCACATATGCTTCCAGTCCTGCTGAGTTTTTCCAGTGTTCTCAGTTTTTGTTTCTGTTTTCCAGCATCCACAGTTCTTTGTCTTATTTATCACAGTCATTTCTTGCCTTTCCCAAGTATCTGGAACTTCATCTCCCTGATCTACAAACTGTTCAGTTACCCTAGAAATGACCACTACCTCCTTATCAGAGTAGACCCCTTTGTTGCAAAATGATTGTTCAATTCTGTGACCAAAATAATTGCATTCGTAATTACTTACAACAGGGACTCTCAATATCTCAGGCAAGAACACAGCCAGATTTTTTCAGACAGTACATTTATGTGATTTGATACAAATCCCTATTCCCTACTTTACCAGCGTGCTGCTGGGAATGGAGGGTTTGAGTTAAGAAGAAGCTGGGACATTTTTCCAACGAAGCCTAGCAAGTTGACAGATAACTTTATAGAGATTTTTAAAATCAGGAGGGGGAAAAATAAGGTGTCATTTCCTGGAGGCTCAGAATATTTTATTGCTCCAGAAGGTGGAAAAGGGGGTCAAAGATTCAGCAGAAATCGAGTAGACCTGAGAACAGACAACATTTTACTCTGTGGGAACAGGGGGACCAGAGGACAGAGAAATCAGGACCTGAAATCGAGCTGACACCAGACTACCATGTTATCAGTGCTTTGACAATGGTACTTCTGTGCGGGGCAGGTTGAATTATGAATTGAATAGTAACTTCCTCAAGGAGTCTGTGCAGGACGGTACGGGCCTGTCTCTGTGCCGCAACTGGTCAGCGCGTTCGGCTGTTAACCGAGAGGTTGTTGGTTCGAAGCCACCCAGAGACGGTGCGTTTGTTGTTCTCGCTCCAACCGCTTTCTTGGCTGCAAAGATGCGCGTTTTTAATGGTGTCAGGAAAATGTTTCCCAAACGGAAATCTTTTCCACTGAGGAAGCACAAAGGGGTTTCTGAATTGATTGAATTTCTAACGTAAAGGACTGCGGATGCTTACAGTCCAAGACAGAAAGCGAAACTGCTGGAGCAACTGAATGAGGAAAAAAAAGTTCTGAAATGTTGTCTCTGATTCTCTTTCTACAGATGCTGCCTGACCTGCTGAGTTGCTCCTGCAATTTCTGGTTTTGTTTTTAACTGAACGTCCATTTCATCTTTCGGGATGAAACACCCAGACCCGCCATTTGCAGATATTTAACCCTTTCGAAACCTGTGAAGTGATTGGATTCAAACAAACTCTGCAATGATTCACTCTTTCTCAGCTCCACAGGCAGAGAGACCTGGGAAATGAAGCTGTCAGTGTGGTTCTGTATTGGTGGGCCGAGTGGTGAATGCGATGGACATGAAATCCATCGCGGTTTCCCCACGCAGGTGTGAACCCTGCCGACTACAGTTGAGAACTGTCGTCAAAAAGAAAGGGAGATTGCTCGACGTTTTTTTTAAAGATGCAAATCAGTGGAGGGGTTGAAATATTTCAATCACATTGGGACTGGTCGGGAATCTGCAACCCACTGCCTGTCAGGGTGGAACAAGCAGATACCCGCAGAGCTGCTTTTGAGGATATGAGCCAAGTGTTTGGAAATGAGACGAGAACAGTGAGGGGCGTGAAGTCGTGGTCGAAATGAGGCAGGCACCTGAGGACAAAGGTGTTTTATTTGCCAGTGAAAGATACTGCTTCACAAAGTTGGGTCGATGGAAGGGAAGCAGTGACGGTGATTATCTTTGGCTGTTCACCTTGTCAATGTTCCCATTGCTGCGCATGTCCGTATAACGTCAGAACTCTGCAGCATGGCGGCGTCAGGTACGCACAGGGTCCGGGCGCAATGGATGACGCATCTGACTCCACCTTACCTGTTTGAAATGCAGCTCACAGCTTCTTCACACACCCCAATTAATCTTTCTCATTGTCCTGACGCTGGCATACGGTTTGAATTCCCGATCTGCAGGAACGAGACTCTTTTCACTGTCTCGCGTCAGTCAGTGTCCCTGAGAACGTCAGAGTCACGTCACAGCGCTGTCAGAGGAGGGGAAGCTGAAAGAGCCCCACACGCTGCTCATGCGCACATTTCACTTTCCCCAACTCACCGCCCCAACCACTGCGGCTCCTGGGAGTGGAAAGGGAACAAACACCAAAACCCAGTCTCAGCTTTGTAAATCTTCAGGAAATAAGAAAACTGATTATCCCTTCCAATCTTCCATCCTGGCCTGACAGCGTTGATTTTAAATGGCTGTCCAGTTAGTGCCGATTCGTTTTGGCTGAAAAACATCTTCCTTATCTCATCCCAGCATTTCTTGCAACAGAGAACTGTGCGGCAGAGTTCATGTATATATTTCCTTGTATGGCATTTTGTAAATAACATTCGTTCGCGGGTTGTTTGTATTTAAGGTTCACTAGCTGTTGTTTAATGCTGAGAGGGTTGAGTTGTCTGGACATCAGTTCACAGATGTCTTTAATGTAAAGTAATGTGGCTAGGGTTTCTGCAGACCTTGTGTCTGCTAGTGTCAGTTTGTTGATGTGAAATCGTTACACTGGGTTTATTGGGTAGGCAAAAGTGAAGACTGCAGATGCTGGAAACCAAAGTTTTGATCAGAGTGGTGCTGGAAAAGCACAGCGGGTCAGAGAGCTTCCGAGGAGCAGGAAAACCGACGTTTCGGGCAAAAGCCCTTCATCAGGAATGGAGGCAGGACCCTTCCAGGGATGACGAGATAAATTGGGGGGGGGGGGGGCGGGGGGGGGTGCTGGGCCGAAGGTAGCAAAGAGTACAATAGGTGAATGGGGGTGGGGATGGAGGTAACAGGTCAGAGAGGAGGGTGGAGCGAACAGTTGAGAAGGGAGATTGGCAGGGAGGACAGGTCATGAGGACAGCGCTGAGCTGGAAGGTTGGAACTGAGGTAAGGTGGGGGGAGGGGAAATGAGGAAACTGGTGAAGTCCACATTGATGTCCTGGGGTTGAATTTATCCGAGGCGAAAGGTGGGGCGTTCTTCCTTCAGGCATCGGGTGGGGAGTGAGCGGCGATGGAGGAGGCCCAGGACCTGCATGTTCTCGGCAGAGTGGGAGGGGAGTTGAAATGTTGGGCCAGAGGGTGATGGGGTTGATTGCTGCGGGTGTCGTGGAGATGTTCCCTCAAGCGCTGTGACTTGACTCTGCGAGGAGTCTCCAGTCTCCCCAATGTAGAGGAGACCGCATCGGGAGCAATGGATACAAGCAATGACATTGGTGGAAGCCTTCTCACGATCGTGGCCCAGGTTCGATTTCCGGGCAGGGAAGCAATTTACATTAGAGCTGTGAAAGGGCACTGCTGTCTCCCTGGTGGTCTAGTGGTTAGGCTTCGGCGCTTTCACCGCTGCGGCCTGGGTTCGATTCCCGGTCAGGGAAGTATTCCTCATTGGGTCTTTTGCCTACCCATTCTCCTTAAATGCGCTGTACAGTTCCTTATTGGTCTTCGTCGTTACTGGCTCCTGCAGTGTGTATTGCCTCGTTGAAATCGTGCCCTCATTCAGGCTTGTTTGTATGTGTAGGGATCATTGCTTCTGTAGCTAAGTACTTGGTTCGTGTGTGTTGTTTTCCTGTAGACGCTGTTTTGAATTTACCATTGACTGTTCGCTCTACTGTGACATCTAGAAATGGCACTTTGTTGTTGTTCTCCTCTTTTGTGAATTTTATGCCAGTAAGGATATTGTTGATGGTGTTGTAGGTTTCCTCTAATTTACTTCATTTTTTGATGACAAAAGTGTCATCACTGTGGCGGACACAAAGTTTGGTTTGGATCGTTGGAAGGGCTGTTGGTTTGAGACTCTGCATTATTGCTTCTGCTAGGAATCCTGATACTGGTGGTTTCATGGGTGTTTCGTTGATTTGTTTGAGGCTTGTTACTGAATATGAAGTGGGCGGTTAAGGCACAGTTCCACGAGCTGGATGGTGCTATCTTTGCTGATGAAGTTGGTGCTGTATTTGTGTCTTTGGTTCTTCGAGTAGTGTCTCCAGTTTTCTTTGGCCACGTTGATGTTAATGGTTGTGAACTGGGCTGTTATGTCAAAGGACATCATTATTCCATCTTTTTCTAACATAGTTCTTTGGTGTTCAGGAATTCTTGGATGGAATAAATGGAATGGCGTGAATCTTCGACTTGGTGTTTTAGACTTCAGTGGAGGCCTTTGATGAGTCTGTATATTGGTGTTCCAAGTAGTGAGACTAAGGCCAGAGGGGGGCTCCTGGTTTGAAGAGGAGGAGAACAACAACAAAGTGCCATTCTTAGATGTCACAGTAGAGCGAACAGTCAACAGTGAACTTCAAACTAGCGTCTACAGGAAAACAACACACGCAAACCAAGTGCTTAACCACAGAAGCAAACATCCCAACACCCACAGACGAAGCTGCATCAGGACATTATTTCAATGAGCCCCTAAACACTGCATGTAGAGGATTATAAAATCATGAGGGGTACGGATGAGGTGAACAGCAGGTGTCCTTTCCCTCAGCTGGGGTTTTCAGGATCAGGGAGCAAATATTTTGAGGTGAGTAGAGAAAGATTTTATAAAGACAGGACAAGGATCGTTTTTTAAGAGAGTGGTCTGAGTGCAGAATGAATGTCCAGAAGAAGTCATAGAGTCATAGAGATGTACAGCACAGAAACAGACTGTTTGGTCCAATTTGTCCATGCCGACCAGCTATCCCAAAACAATCTAGTCCCACCTGACAGCGCACGGCCCCATATCCCTCCAAACCCTTCCTATTCATACACCTAACCAAATGCCTTTTAAATGTTGCAATCGTACTAGACTTCACTACTTCCTCTGGCAGTTCATTCAATAAACGTACAATCCTCTGCGTGAAAACGTTGCCCCTTAGATCTCTTTTGTATCTTTCCCCTCTAACGCTAAACCCATGCCCTCTCGTTCTGGACTCCCCCACCCCAGGGAAAAAGACTTTGTCTATTTATCCTATCCATACCCCTCATGATTTTATACACGCACAGTTACAACGTTTGGATAAGTACGTGAATATGAAAGGTTCGAAGGTTTATGGGCAAACACTGGTCGGTGGGACGAGTTTAGTTTGAGAACAGACTCAGCATGGACGAGTTGGATGAAGGGTCTGTTCAGTGCTGTCATACTCTGTGACTGACCTGTACTGGTCTTAAAACCATTTTCTTACCTCCCCCCATAACCATCCACTTCTTTGTTGTTCAAAACTCAGATGAATTTAGCCTTGAATATGTTCAATGACCCCACTTCTGAACTGAATTTCTCTTCGTAATATACCACTTGCCTCGCTCATTGCCTGCTGCATCTGCCCGACAACTGGCATTGACTGGTGTGGAGGGACTCTGAGACCCCTTTGTACATCCATACATCATTCCTGATGAAGGGCTTGTGCCCGAAACGTTCACTGTCCTGCTCCTCAGATGCTGCCTGACCTGTTCTGCTTTTCCAGTGCCACATTTTTCGACTTTCACCTCTAGTCCTCACTTACTCCACATTCCAATATATCACCATTTAAACAATGCACTGCTTTTTTTTAAACAGCCAAGGCTATAACTTCACATTGCGGCACTGCACTTGCCATGTGTTTGCCAATTGAGACACAGACCTGGACCAACTTCGGGAAGAGGCAAAACACTGAGTTCTGAACAAAAACCGTAGCACACTCAAAACGTCGGCTCTGTTTACCTTTCCACGGATGCCGCTCGACCCGTTGGCTTTCTGCAGTATTCGCTGTGTTTGAACTGAGAGAAGACAATGGTAATTCTGGGCGGGGCAGGTTGAATTATGAATTGAATAGTAGCTTCCTCAACGAGACTGTGCGGGCGATGGGCGGACCTGTCTCTGTGGCGCAATTGGTCAGCGCATTCGGCTGTTAACCAGCAGGTTTGTTGTTCGAGACCACCCAGAGACGGAGTGTTTATTGTTCACACTCCAACCGCTTTCTGGGCTGCAAAGCTGCGCGTTTTTAATGGTGTCAGGAAAATGTTTCCCAAACGGAAATCTTTTCCACTGAGGAAGCACAAAGGGGTTTCTGAATTGATTGAATTTCTAACGTAAAGGAATGCGGATGCTGACAGTCCGAGACAGAAAGCGAAACTGCTGGAGCAACTCAGTAGTTTTGGATGTTCCTGGATGAGGAAAAAAAAAGTTCTGAAATGTTGTCTCTGATTCTCTTTCTACAGATGCTGCCTGACCTGCTGAGTTGCTCCTGAAATTTCTGGTTTTGTTTTTAACTGAACGTCCATTTCATCTTTCGGGATGAAACACCCAGAATCGCCATTTGCAGATATTTAACCCTTTCGAAAACTGTGAAGTGATTGGATTCAAACAAACTCTGCAATGATTTACTCTTTCTCAGCTCCACAGGCAGAGAGACCTGGGAAATGAAGCTGTCAGTGTGGTTCTGTATTGGTGGGCCGAGTGGTGAATGCGATGGACATGAAATCCATTGCGGGTTCCCCACGCAGGTGTGAACCCTGCCGACTACAGTTGAGAACTACCGTCAGAAAGAAAGGGAGATTGTTCCATGGTTTTTTTAAAGATGCAAATCAGTGGGGGGGTTGAAATATTTCAATCACATTGGGACTGATCGGGAATCTGCAACCCACTGCCTGTCAGGGTGGAACAAGCAGATATCCCCAGAGCTGCTTTTGAGGATATGAGCCAAGTGTTTGGAAATGAGACTAGAACAGTGAGGGGCGTGAAGTCGTGGTCAAAATGAAGCAGGCACCTGAGGACAAAGGTGTTTTATTTGCCAGTGAAAGATACTGTTTCACAAAGTCGAGTCGATGGAAGGGAAGCAGTGACGGTGATTATCTTTGGCTGTTTACCTCTACCTCAAAAATTCGGCAGAATTTTTAAGTCACAATGAAAAGAAGTAAAAGTGACATTAGGAAGAACGTTTTCGTACAGGGAGTGGTTAGGGTCAGTAAGTCCCTGTCTGACACTGACAAAGAGGAAGATTCAATGGGCACAAAAGGGAATTCGGTGGTCACGTTCAGATCTGCAGATTTACGCTGAGAAGGCGAGAGAATGAAACGAACAGAGACACACGTTTACTTAAGTGGAGAACCAGCAGAGCGAAGGTGGGCCGCATGGCCTCCGTCTGCGCTGTGACACATGTTGTGATTCAGTGTGAAATCACAGTTCGACCAACAGAATGTGGGAATTTAGAAATAAGTTTATATTTACACAGCCTCCATACGTCTGCGAAACAGCATATTACACGACAGCAGTGGAGGTCTTTGACATCAGGCTCGAACGTGCCTGCCGCGTGCCAGACGAAAACCTGAAGTGTTCTGTGGAAGGGGCGCCGCGTGCAGTAGCAGAGTGGCGCAGCGGGAGCGTGCTGGGCCCATAACCCAGAGGTCGATGGATCGAAACCATCCTCTGCTATTGTTCAATGTCACCTCGAGCTGCTTTCCTTTGGATCAGTGCTCTCTTCTGCAAACTGTCTTTGCGTCCACTTTCCGAGTGTCCAAATGTAGCATACCGATGCACTCACTCAATTCAAGTGGCATGATTTTAGAGGTCTCAGTGGTATTCTGTACTTCGTCTGTTTCCTCTGAACTGAATCGCAAACCCAGTTCTCTGCGATGCCAATCAGCTGGTAAAGTTGAAACACAAGCCTTGCGGTTTCGTCCATTCCTTGCAGTAATTCGCCACCCTGGTTCAGACGAGATGACAAGCACGTCAGAAACCGCATCACGACTCAGACATAGTCCCCTACAAGTAGGACGGATACCACCGATTGTGAATAACCTCAGAGAGAGAGAGAGAGAGAGACAAGTGACAGATAGTCGCCGTGGACTCGATGGGCTGAACGGCTTCTGTCTGCGCGAGAATGATGCTACGTGTTTATGCCATCCCACTGCCTGTCTCTGGGACAGAGAGGCTGAGGGAGCAAAACTGGTTCATTTTTAACCGTCCCTTCCGTGTTGGACTGCCTGCAGTCCCTCAGCTCAGAACCGTGGGGATGACTCTCAGTTAGTGAAGGTTTCACTCGGATTCTCTTCATCTGGGACACTTGGGGCTCAGATGTTAACTGCTGCGCGATTGCAGCAAAGAAAGCAATGCCCACTTTGCAATAGACTTTCCGTAAGATTGCTGCGTGAAGACGATTTCTGAACACCAAGAAGGCTGCACAACAATGTGAATTTACCTGGGCGAAGAGTCCTCGGTGTCCATTTCTTTCTGTCCTGCCAAAACAGCATCTTTCTATCTCTCCGATAACAGACCTTTGGAGAAAGTTCACAATCAAAGTTGTTCATGTTCCCCGCATTAACGTAACTGAGACCTCTCACCCCAAGGGTTTCAGAGAGAGAGAGGGAGCAGAAGAGCGAATGGACTCTACCCGCCCCCCGCCCTACACCCCGTCCCATCCCCCAGAACAACGTGCAAGTAGAAATAAAATGGTTTAATTATCCACCAGTGGAGGTAGTCCAGTTCCTGGGGATGAGACAAAGTGGGCATTCTGCCCCGGGGACAGAATGACAAGCAGATGTTCTGGAAACGCTTTGCTGCTTGCAATTCTTGCAACAATGTGGAATGTACTTCACACTGAGCAAGTTTCAGCTGGCTCAGATTCTCCGATGTACATTGCTGTGTTTGCCGCCAGCTCAGAGAGAGAACAATAGGAAGGACGTAGGAGTGAATAACGATCCGCGTGAGAGGGCGAATAACTGTTAATGGAGACTGTTAGCGGCTAACAATACGTAGTGTGTCATAGCAGACGATGTGGGAACAAGGAGTCGTTTGTGTGATAAGGGTCAAGGATATGGGGGAGTTCAGACCCTAAAGTTCTGGAACTCGATATTGAAGACCGGAGGGCTGTAAGGTCTCCAAGTGGAAAATGAGGTGTTGTTCTTTCATCTGGAGCTAGAACACTGCTGCAAGCCTGAGACAGAGATGTTGGCCAGGGAACAGGGTGATGTGTTAAAGTGGCAGGCAACCGCAAGATCAGGGCCGTTTTCCTGCGGGCAGAACCGGTATGTTCTGCGAAGCAGTCACCCAGTTTATGCTTCATGCTACATTGGGGAAACGACACTGTGAGCAGCGAATGCAGTGGACTAGGTTGTGGCAAAAGTGCTGCTTCACCTGGCAGGTATGTTTGAGCCCTTGGATATTCAGGAGGGAGCAGGTAAATGGGCAGGTGTTACACATTCGGCGGTTGCAGGGGAAAGTGCCTTGGCACTATGGGAGGTGGGTGTGGGGTGTTGCGAGTGAAGGAAGAGTGGAACCGAGGTGGAACCCCTGGCACAACGGGTGCGTGTTGGGACCATAACCCAGCTGAGAAAGCATTCTCTCCTATTCACTCAATGTCGTCTTTAGCAGCTTTCCGGTATAACAGCGCTCTGTTTTGCACCTCGCCTTCTCATCTGCTGCCGAAAATAGCTTGGACATAAATATTTCCCAGTGATATACTGGCCCAATGTGCACAGTCGAGTTGATACACTCGTGGAGGTTTGCGTGGTCTTCTCCTGTTCTCTGTACCCTATGTTGAGGAGGGCAATGCTTGTCACTGGCCACTCGGGTGTCAGAGAAAGGTTTCGAAGCAAAATGGTTGAATTATCTGCCAGTGGAGAGAGCCCGGTTCCCGGGGACGGGACAAACAGCAGCAGGGAGACTGAATGAGAAGCAGCTGTTCGGGAAACTCTTTGCCGCTTGCAATTCTCAGAGCAATCTCAAATGTATTTCATACTGAGCAAGTCTCAGGTCGCGCAAGCGATGTGGGGCGTTCGATGTGTGTGCTGGCTCTCTGGCCCGTTGATCTAGGCGTATGATTCTTGCTTCGGGTCCTTTTTCGTGCCGAGTTGCGAGAGGTCCCGGGTTCAAATCCCGGACGAGCCCGCGTTTTTTAACTTGACTTGTGCAAAACTGCCTGATAAAGTTTCTCAAAAAACATCCATCATGAAACGAGGTTGGGCTGTCTGGAGTACGAATGAGGCGGAAAACAGGGAAGTGAAATAGTTGGAGATAGTGTTCAACAGGTTGACGTGAGTGGTGCGGTGTTTGAGGAATGTCAACAATCAAGGGAGATTGGAAAATTGGGACAGCTCTCCTCGGAGAACCGAACTTTTCCAAGTCATGAGGGATCTAGAAACAGGAAATAATGTTGTGAAAATGCTCCCACACCTGAAAGGATCCACAACGATTCGGCAGAATTTTAAAGTCACGAGGAAAAGAAGTAAAAGTGACATTAGGAAGAACGTTTTCGTACAGGGAGTGGTTAGGGTCAGTAAGTCCTTGTCTGTCATTGACAAAGAGGAAGATTCAATGGACACAAAAGGGAATTCGGTGGTCACGTTCAGATCTGCAGATTTACGCTGAGAAGGCGAGAGAATGAAACGAATAGAGACACACGTTTACTTAAGTGTAGTCCCAGCAGAGCGAAGGTGGGCCGCATGGCCTCCGTCTGCGCTGTGACACATGTTGTGATTCAGTGTGAAATCACAGTTCGACCAACAGAATGTGGGAATTTAGAAATAAGTTTATATTTACACAGCCTCCATACGGCTGCGAAACAGCATATGACACGGCAGCAGTGGAGGTCTTTGACATCAGGCTCGAACGTGCCTGCCGCGTGCCAGACGGAAACCTGAAGTGTTCTGTGGAAGGGGCGCCGCGTGCGGCAGCAGAGTGGCGCAGCGGGAGCGTGCTGGGCCCATGACCCAGAGGTCGATGGATAGAAACCATCCTCTGCTATTGTTCAATGTCACCTCGAGCTGCATCCCTTTGGATCGGTGTCCTCTTCTGCAAGTTGTGGAGGAGGATCATAAGACACAAAATATGTAAGAAAAGATTATAGTGTCATGTAACATCATGTTGTATTGAAGAAACCTAGATTGCTATTGAGTCTTTCATATTTTAAAACGGGTTGTAGATTTCGGTTCATTAATCTGTAAATCCCAGAACTTTTTAAAAGTCACATTCTCCAGGTAACTTTAGATTCTATAAAAGGAGGTGACACCTCAGGTAAGACAATGCATGAAAGCTGTGAGGGTAGGGTCTATCTGTATCCTAATCTTGAGTGAGACTGGTTCTATTTCCAAATATATAATCCTGCAAACGCAGATTCACCCCAAAGACTTCGATATGTGAGCGCATGCATGAGAGAGAGCGTGTGTGTGCGTGTGCGTGTGCATGCTGGGTACTGTGTGTGTGTGATGGAGTACAAGCATGTGAGATGGTGGGTGCGTAGGTTTGAGTGTGGGGATGTTTTACTGTGTGTCTGAGAGAGAGCATGTCTATCAGAGAAGGTCTGCACGAGCGTGTGAGTATGTAAGAGAGTGTGCTTGTGTGTGAGAGAGTGTATTGTGTAGCTGGGTCTCCTGTAGTGTGCCTTGAACCCAGGGTCTCGGCTGAGGCCATCCTCATGTGTTCTAAACTTGGCTATCAACCTCTGCTCGGCCACGAGATCAAAGACGGCTGAGGCACGAGAAAGGACGGGCGGGGACACTGGTGGTGGTGGAGATGGGAGAGAAATGGAGAGGGGACAGAGGTTGGGGAGTAGAGAATGACTGGGGTTCAGAGGGTTGGGGAGAGAATCGGGGTGCAGTGTGAAGAGGGGAGAAAGGGCGGGGGCAGTGGGTGGGGAGAAAATGGACAAGGGGCAGAATGGGAAGCGAGAGACAGCACAAATCCCACCTTCCCCAGGACTGGTGTCAGTGTCCCACGAACTGGAACCCACTCGTCCCACAGCAGATTTGGGGCAACCATTTCTCAATATACGCATGGCTAAGGCATATCATCCCTGCAGGCCATTCACACCGACCTTCCCAACAGCATCCCACCCAGACCCACTCGATTACGCTACAGCACTGCAGTTCCCCATGGCTATTTCCTGATGAAGGGTTTTGCCCAAAACGTCGATTCTCCTGCTCCTCAGATGCTGCCTGACCTGCTGTGCTTTTCCAGCACCACACTCTCGACCCTAATTTCCAGCATCTGCAGTCCTCACTTTCGCCCTGTAAGGGGTGAATGTTATATTCCGAGTCTTTTAAATCTTTTAAAATCTTTTCCCCTCACTCTACACCTATACCCTCTAGTTTTGGAATACCTCTACCCTGGGCAAAAGACAAAATGCCAAAGGAATAACATGTCGAGGCACAGGGAAAAAAAAACATTTCGACAAAAAATTGCTTTGGTATTTTTCTCTCGTATTCGCATTTGGACACTTAAAATTTGTGGAGGTGCCCGTGTTGGACTGGGGTGTACGAAGTTAAAAATCATACAACACCAGGTTACAGTCCAATCGGCTTGTTTGGAAGCACTAGCTTTCGGAGCGCCGCTCCTTCATCAGGCGGTTGTGGAGTATAAGATCATATATTCTGTGTCTTACGATCTTATACTCCACAACCACCTGATGGAGGAGCAGCGCTGTGAAAGCTAGTGCTTCTAAATAAGTCTGTTGGACTATAACCAGGTGTTTTCTGATTTTTGACTTTAAAATTTGTAATAAATTCCTGCACACTGAGCATGCTCCGCGGTGTCAGCAAGCACTGCGCATGACCGCCAGTGTCAGCAAAGCACTGCGCATATTCCTTGGTGCCCGCAGAAACTGCGCGTCAGCTCCTTTCCATGGACCAATGGATAACCTTGGAGGACCGGAAGGAGACTGGTCCTCCAGCCAATCAGAGCCGGCCATTGTCGAAATATGGCGGTTGGACCGTGAGCTCTGAAGCTGCTGCTGCACCTTTCCCTGTGAACTTCACCCCAGACTGTAACTTCCTTTCTCTGTCTAACTTTTGTGAGTACAACAGTCTGTTTCTCAGGACTTTTTCCATTTTTTGTTTCATTCCGGGGTTCAATTATTAACTTGCAGCAACTGAAAGGAAAGAGTGAATCGAGGGAGGGGACAGACTCTGAAAAAGTTGATCCAGGTCTGTCTCAATTTACAAACACATGGCAAATGCAGTGACACAATCTATAGCCTTTGATGTTAAAAAAAAGCGCAGAGTGGAAGCGCATTGTTTAAATGGTGATATGTTGAGATGTGATGAAAGTGAGATGATGGAGATCAGAGTTGAAAAGTGTGGCACTGGAAAACCACAGCAGGTTAGGCAGCAACTGAGGAGGAGGAGAGTCAATGTTTTGGGCACGAACCCTTCATCGGGAATGATGTGTGGATGGACAAAGGGCCCTCAGCGTCCTTCTGCACCAGTCACTGCCAGTTGTCAGACAGGAGCAGCAAGCAATCAGCAAGGCAAGTGGTATATTAGCAAGAGGAATTGAGTTCAGAAGTGGGGATGTCTTCCTGCAGTTAGGTCAGTCATTGAATGTATTCAAGGCTGAGTTCATTTGACTTTGAAGAACAAAGAATTGATGGGTATTGGGGGGAGGTAAGAAAATGGTTTTAAGACCAGGATAGAACAGTTACAGAGTCATACCACACAGAAACAAACCATTAAATCCAACTAGTCCATGCTTACTGTGTTCTGAAACTAAACTAGTCCCACCTGCCAGTGTTTGGCCCAGACTCTCTGAACCTTTCCTATTACAATTGCAACATTTAAGAGGCATTTGGATGGTTATATGAATAGGAAGGGTTTGGAGGGATATGGGCCGGGTGCTGGCAGGTGGGATTAGATTGGGTTGGGATATCTAGTCGGCATGGATGGGTTGGACCGAATGGTCTGTTTCCATGCTGTACATCTCTATGAATCTATGTACTTATCCAATGTCTTTTAAACACTGTAACTGTACCTGCATCCACCACCTGCTCTGGACATTGATACCACATGAGAACCATTCTCTGTCTTAAAATAAAAAGGTGTCCCTCATGTCTTTTTAAAAGATTTCTCCTCTCATCTTCAAAGTTTGCTCCCTAACCTTGAAACACCCATCCCAGGGAAAGAATACCTGCTGTTCCCATCTTTGATACCCCTGAAGATTTTATAATCCTCTCTAAGGTCATCTCTCAACCTCCGATGTTGCAGTGAAAAAAATCCCACCCTGACCACCTAGATGCCGGTATATTTATATCCAGTTATGAACTGTTCAATGCTGGTGCCGACTGGAAAGACGAAATGACCTATTCCTGCTCCCAATTCTCATACTCTGTGTCCAGGACAGCAAGCGACCATATGACATAGGTGCAGAAATTCGGTCATTCAGCCCATCAGATCTACTCCACCATTCAATCACAACTGATACGTTTCTCAACCCCATTTTGAAATTTTGATTTTGGAAAGGCAGATCAGGGAAGGATCTGCAAAGTTAATGGGGAGTGTTGTTGACCAAAGATACCTTGGAGTGCTGGTTCATAGTTTCTTGAAAGTGGAGTCGCAGGTAGACAGGATAGCAAAGGAGGTGTTTGGTATGCTTTCCTTTATAGGTCAGTGCATTTCAGTCCAGATGTTGGGAGGTCATGTTGCCCTCGTACTGGTCATTGATTAGGCCACTTTTGGAATACTGCGTTCAGTTCTGGTTACCCTCCTACAGGAAAAGTGTTGTGAACCTTTGAAAGGGTTTGGCAAAGATTTACAAGGCTATTGCCAGAGTTGGAGGGTTTGAGTTATAGGGAGAGGCTGAATAGGCCGGGGCTGTTTTCCCTGGAGCATTGGAGGCTGAGGGGTGACTTTACAGAAGTTCATATGGAACATGGATAGGGTGAATAGCCAAAAACATTTCCACATGGTAGGGAAGTCCAAAACTAGAGGGCATAGATTTGAGGTGAGAGGGGAAAGATTTAAAAGGAACCTTGTGGACAACTTTCTCACACAGAGAGTGATGCAAGCATGGACTGAGCTGCCAGAGGAAGTGGTGGAGGCTGGTATAATTACAGCATTTTAAATGGCATCTGGTAACAGGGTGAATTGAGAGGGATATAGGCTAAGTGCTGACAAATGTGACTATGTTAATTTGGGATATCTGGTCAGCACAGACAATTTGGACTGAAGGAAAGCAGAAGTATTGTTGTGAAGACTGGAATTTCAGAGCAGCTTTCAAAGATATTTTGTCCTTACTGGGAGCAGAAGCTACAATGAAATCTTTCATTTGAGAGACAGCAACTGAGTAAGTGAGGACATCCAGGATTTTGATGGAATGTGGAACTTGTTGCAATGTGGGGTTGAAGTGTTTTAAGTAAAGTATCCTGAACAGGAATCCTAGTGAAGGGTTAGGTGGGTTTTTGTTTTAAACTGCTCATTTCTTTCAGCCCCCAACAATGTACGTCCAATGCTGTGCATCAGAAGGAGCGGTGAATCAGTAACTGGTATCATCAGAAGCCTTACGGTTTTCAGTACTGCAGGTATTGCATTGTTGCATCAGCATTGTAAAGGTTACTGGCAGCAGTGCGAGGTGTGGGCTGTATTCACTGGAAGCGATGAAGCAGTTAGATAACACACATATGAGAGGGCAGGGTGGGACTTGTCTTTCAATTTGCAGAAGTTGGGAGGTTCTAGGAGCTGTAGTTCTGGGCAAACACAACTGCAGTAAATCATAGAAGCCCGACAGTGTGGAAGGAGGCCATTCAACCCATCAAGTCCACATTGACCCATCGAACAACTTGCCACCCAGACCCACCCTACCTCGTCGTTTCTGCTGGTGGGTTAGACTAGGTAACAAGACTATAGGGATAGATTTAAGGCAGAGGCGTAGGGACTACGTCTCCTGGAGAGTGGTGAATCTAAGGAATTCTTTGCCCAAGGAAGCAATAGAAGCAGGCATATTCAAGACACAGTTCGATGGGATTTTGGATGGTAGATGAATTTAGGGTAGTCACGATAATGCAGGTAAGTGGAGCTGAGATGATGGATAGATCAGCCATGATCTTAAAGAATGGCGGAGCAGGCTCGATGGGCCAAATGGCCTCTTTCTGCACTGCAGGGATTTTATGATTGCTTCATATGGTGTATATCTGATATTCACTGTTGTACAAGCTGCATGGCTATGATTTTTCACCTTCTAATATAGTAATGGAATTACATCCCGTATTTCTTGTATTCATTTTTATTTAACAGGTCAGCAGGACGTCTTTCAGCAACTTTACTGGCTTTCTTTCCTGAAGCAGCCTTGACATTTCATTTTCATATCCTTGATTCAGCTCCATTTCCAGCACTTTTGTAGGAAGGTTGTTCCAGGTCATTGTCACCTAAATGAAGTTTTCCTCTTTATATACTTAATGCTATCTGGCTGAATGAGGGTTTTCAGTTTTCTGTGTCATGAATAATATATGATCAGCAGGTATCTGGCAATCTAAGGAATTGTCAGCGATGTTATCTTCATTTGACTGTACTGACCGTGACTTATTTCATGGTTTTATTTGCAGGAAGACATGGGGAAAGAAATCTGAAACCAAAAGATACATCAGCTTCTGACAGTCATTTGATTCATTGGGACTTGAATATCAGCAGCTATTCCAGTCGAGATGAAATGTTTGCTTTTGTCTGCTTGGACACTGGTGTGGCAGGAAGAATACTGATACACCAGAATGAGGGAGATTCGGTGCGGTGACCGTGAAAAGTACAGGACTTCACACCATTTACTCAGCTTGGAGGATCAAAGAGACCGTTCACTTGCTCTCTGTGCGGGAAGGGCTTCATCTGCTCCTCCCACCTGCAGAGACATCAGTGAGTTCACCTCCCATCGCAGGGGGATTGAAGGAGCTTCGGCTGAGTGCCACTCTCGACTGCATTAATAACCCAGTTCTGGGGACTTCCGGGTTTGAATCTCACCATAGCAGATGGCGGATTTGGAGTTCAGTCAGAAATCTGGAGTTCAGAATCTCATTATGAAACCATTTTCGGGGAACAAACACCACAATCTGATTCACTCATGTTTTAGGGGAGGAACCTGCCGTTGTGGGAAAGGATTCACTCAGTCGTCCCAGCTGCATCCTTTCCCTGGTCTGGCCTATATGTGACTCTAGGCCACAACAGTGTGGTTGATTCTTGACAGCCCATCTGCAAATGCGCGGGGGGAATCTTATTTACATACAGGCTATGGGTTGCAATTGCTGAGTGAAGCAATACTTCCTCCAGGCTAAGGCTGCACCAAGGATCGAATTACAAAGGGACAACTCAGCTGACCAATAGAGAAGAAAGTGGGATGCAGGGGAGTGTGTGTGTGTGTGTGTGTGTGTGTGTGTGTGTGTGTGTGTGTGTGTGTGTGTGTGTGTGTGTGTGTGTGTGTGTGTGTGTGTGTGTGTGTGTGTGTGTGTGTGTGTGTGTGTGTGTGTGTGTGTGTGTGTGTGTGTGTGTGTGTGTGTGTGTGTGTTTAAAAAAAAAACGCTACTTTTTGTGCACCTTTTTGCTGGGACGATCTGAAGCTGCAACAAAGTTGGGTCCCAACAAAAGTTACCTGAACTTACCGTCGGACTCAGACATTGAAGGCTATGAGATCCAACAGGTTTTTCTGTTAAAGCTCCTATTTTTTTTCAATCTCCGGCGCGAGGTTTCCAATGTCTTATATCAGAAGGAGCAGTCAATGTGTAGCTCGTATTATTAGAATTGTCCATTTTTCAGGACTGATGGTTCATTGTTTCCTCAGCATTGTAAAGTTTACTGGCAGCAGTGGGAGGGGTGGGCTGTTTTCACTAGAAACATAGTTAAAAATCCAGTTATAGTCCAACAGGTTTATTTGGAAGTACTAGCTTTCGGAGTGTTGCTCCTTCGTCAGGTAGCTGTACAGCAGGATCATAAGACACAGAATTTGTAGCAAATTGATACATTGAACAAATCTCGACTGCTTTTAAGTGTTTCATCTTTAGAATGGGTTGCAGGTTTCATTTCATCAGTATGTAAATCCCAAAACTTCTTTTAAGTCACAGTCTCGAGATAACTTCAGGTTTTAAAAAGAGGTGCCATCTCAGCTCAGACAATGCATGAAAGATGTGAGGTTCGAGTCTGTCTTGAGTCAAAGTAGGAATTTATAAAATATTACATGGATTGACTGTCTGCAGATTGTGCACTTTTTGAGCAAAATAGAATGTATCTACAAATATAATTCTGCAAATGCAAATTCACCCCATAGTCTTATCTATGTGTGCATGCATGAGAGTGAGTGAGTGTGTGCATTTCCGTGAGTCTGGTGAGAGAGTGTGTGTTTGCGTGTGTGCATGCTTGGTAAAGTGAGAGTGTGCAGGAGTATAAGTCTGTGAGAGGATGTGTGTGTGGGTGAGAGTGTGGGTGGGTACATGTGTTGTGCATCTGAGAGAGCGCGTATATCTGAGAGAGTGGCTGCGTGAGTATTTGAGAATGTATGGCTGTGTGTGAGAGACAGAGAGACAGAATGTGTACAGTGTAGTGAGGTCACCTGTAGTGGAACATGAACCCAAGATCCTGGTGAAGGCCATCCTCATGGGTTCCAAACTTGGCTATCAGTCTCTGTCCGGCCACGAGAAATGATTAAGCAGTTACACAATAGACACTGGAGAGGGCAGGGTGAGACTTGTCTTTCAATTTGCAAAAGGTGGAAGGTTCTGGATGATGTGATCCATGGGAAACACAACTTGGAGACCTTCGGCTCAGAGGTGGAGCTGGAAGCCAAGCTGCTGACACGCTGGGAAGGCAAGGCGGAAAGTTAATCAGATGTTTTTTATTCCGGGAGATGGTCTTTCCCTCCGTAGAGAGCCTTCCGATAAGGGACAGAATAGTGATGCGGATTGCCTCCGTTCTCTGCAGTTGGCAGCAGAAGCACAGATGGCATCAGAATCTGGTGCCAGGATTCAGGAACCGCTGTGCTCTGGGCTGGAGAAGTGGGAAAGGGAGGTGCAATGGGTGTGGTCCAACGATGTCAGCAGGAGACAGCCTCTGCTGAGGGCGCATGAGAAGTTAAAAGCTGCAAAGACAAAGCAGAACCTCAAAGCACTGGGTGGAGTGGTGGCTCAGTGGTTAGCAATGCTGCTTAATAACGCCAGGAGCCTGGGTTTGATTCCACCCTTGGGTGACTGTGTGAAGTTGGCATGTTCTCTCCCCCTTGTGTCTGTGTTGGTTACCTCTGGGTGTTCTGGCTTCCTCCCACAGTCCAAAGATCTGCAACCAGTTCTTCATCCAGACACCCCCTCTGGACAAGCCCTTCGCATACATAGGATCTGTTCAGGTGAGGAGGCACACTACGCAATGTTCTTCACAGCCTGCAGCACATTATTGATGAGGATGAGCACCTCACCAAGACCTTCCCCACGCCTCCACTTACCCCCTTCAAACAACCGCCAAACTTTAAACAGATAATTGTTCGCAGTAAACTGCCTGGCCTTCAGGACAACATGATACAACTCTGTCACGGCAGATAATGAAAGACGTATCAGAATGTTGACACGATTACCACTATTACATGTGGGGAAACCACCCACCATGAGTGCAGCAGGTACTCATGTGACTCAGCCAACATTGTTTATCTCATATGCTGCAGGCAATGATGCCCTGAGTCTTAGTATATTGGTGAGACCGAGCAGAGGCTATAGCAACAGATGAATGGACACTGCACAACAATCACTAGCCAGGAGTGTTTCCTCCCAGTCAGGGAACAGTACAGCGGTCTGGGACATTCAGCCTTGGACCTTCGGGTGACTATCCTTCAAAGTAGACTTCAGGATGGGCAACAACGGTAAGTGGCTGGGCAGAGGCTGATAGCCAATTTCAATACCCTTTGATACGGCCTCAACCGGGACCTTGGGTTCATGTCACACTACACGATACATTCTCTCTCTCTCTCATACACACGCGCGCGCATGCATTCACACACACCCTCTCGCAGACTTATACTCCATTATACACTCTCTCACACACACACACACACCCACACCCTCTCAGACTTATTCCCCATTACACTCTCTCACACATACATGATCACTTGGTTTCTCCTGCACACACACACACACACACATACATAAAAGTTTGTGGGTTGAATTTGTACTTGCAGAATCGCATTTTATTTTGCTCAAAAACTCATACACGTAAGATTCTGTAATACAACGATAGAAATAGAATCCGTCTGACCTAACATTGGGACACAGACAGACTTTAACTTAACACCTTCAATGCATCATCTGATTGAGATGACACGTATTGTTAAAAGCTAGCTTGACAACGTAACTTTTGAAAAGTTTTAGGATTTACATGTGAAGGAATCGAAACTAACATAGTCATTCTAAAAAATGGTCGAGGTAAGCTAAAGTTGTTTAATATTCCATCCCATGTCACTGCAATCCTGGTGCGATAAAGTATGTGTGTTATGATTCTGCTCCACAACCAACGGTGAAGGAGCAGCGCTTAGAAAACTAGTGATTCCAAATAGACCTGTCGGGCTATAACCTGGCATTGTGTGATTTTTAACTTTGAAAATCTGCAGTAATGCCAACATCTCCATACTGCGCATGCTACTTGGTGTCAGCAACGCACTGCGCATGTTCCACGGTGTCAGCAAACTATTACGCATGCTCACGCAACAAGCGGAAACACTCCGTGACCTTGTTTTGATGGACCAATGAGAAGCTCTGGAGGACCGGATGTAGACTGGTCCTCCTGCGAATCACAGCAAACCCATCGTCTGGATGCGGAAGTAGGACCATGTGCTTCTGAGGTGGTTGTTGCTGCTCCTCTCTCTCTGAATGAAGATTGAGCTTCACCCCAGACTGCAACTTCCTTCCTCTCTCCAACATCTGTGAGTTCAACACACTCTTTTCTCACCCCTTTTCCATTCCGGGGTTGAGCTGTTGACTTGCAGGAACTGAAGGGAAACGGAGTGAATCCAGGGAGGGGACAGAATCTGGCAAAGTTAGTCCAGGTCTTTTTTTCAATGGTAAATACAGGAGAATTGACATTTCAGGCTCGAGCCTTTCATCAGCAATGATGTGTGGATGAACAAAGGGGCCTCTGCGTCCTTCTAATCCAGTCAATGCAAGTTGTCAGACAGGTGCAGCAAGTAGTGAGCAAAGCAAGTGGTATATTAGCAAGAGGAATTGAGATCAGAAGTGGGGACGCCTTCCTGCAGTTTGGGCGTAATTGAATATATCCAAGGCTGAGTTCATCTGATTTTTGAACAACAAAGAAGTGATGATTATGGGGGAGGCAAGACCAGTGCAGATCACTTACTATGCTGACTATGTTCTCAAACTAAACTGGACCCACCTGCCTGTGTTTAACCTATATCCCTCTGAACTTTTTATATTGGAGTCATAGAAATGTACAGCACAGAAACAGACCCTTTGGTCCAATTTGTCCATTCCTATCAGTTATCCTAATCTAGTCTGTTTGCAGCCCTGGGCCATAAACCTCGAACCCCTTCTATTATAGACCAATCCAAATGCCTCTTAAATTCTGTAATTATACCAGTCTCCACCACTTCCTCTGGCTGGTCATTTCATATATGCACTACAGTGTGAAAAGGCTCCCCTTTGAGCTCTTTTATGTCTTTCCCCGTTCGCCCAAAACCTTTAGTTCTCCACCCCAGGGAGAAGACTTTGTCTATTTACCCTATCCATGCCTCTCATGACTTTATAAACCTCTAAGGTCATCCCTCAGCCTCCGACGCTCCAGGGAAACAGCCGCAGCCTATTCAGCCTCTCCCGAGAGCTATTTTTTTTCAAATCTGGCAACATGCTGGTAAATCTTTTCTGAACCCTTTCAAGTTTCACACCGTCCTTCTGATGGGCAGGAGACCAGAGTTGCATGCAATATTCCAAGCACGCAATATTCCAAATGTGGTCTCACCAATGTCCTGTAGAGCTGCAACATCACCTACCTCCCAACTCCTTTACTCAGTGCTGTAACCAATAAAGGAAAGCATACCAAATGCTGCCTTCACTATCCTACCTACCTGGGACTCGACCTTCAAGGAACTATGAACCTGCACTCCAAGGTCTCTTTATTCAGCAACACTCCCCAGGACCTTATACACTTTATGCTAAGTCCTACTTTGATTTGCTTTACCAAAATCCAGCACTTCACATTTATTTAAATTAAACTTCATCATTCATATACGAATCCAAATGTCTTTTAAATGTTCTAACTGTATCTGCATCCACCCCTTTGTCTGGAAATTCATTCCACACACAAACCACTCTCTGGGGGGAAAGAAATGGCGACCCTCATGTCCTTTTAAAATCTTTCTCCTCTCTCTCTTTCAAAATTTGCTCCGTAATCTTGACCCCCAGCCTAGAGAGAGGATTTTGGCCGTTCACCTGATCTATACCCCTCACGATGTTATAATCCTCCTCTGCTCCAGTGGAAAAATTTCCAGCTTATTAACCTGAATGTAGGTATATTCATGGCAGGTCAGGCAGCATCCGAGGAGCTACCTGATCTGCTGTGCTTTTCCAGCACCACTCTAATCTAGACTCTGGTTTCCAGCATCTGCAGTCCTTGTTTTAGCCTTTTACGTCGGTATACTCAGATCTACTTATGATCTGTTCAATGCTGGTGCAAGCTCGACAGGCTAAATGCCCTATTCCTGCTCCCAATTTGCACACTCCTAGTCCAGAACAGCAAGAGACCATAAAACACAGGAGCAGAAATTAGGCCGCTGAGCCCATCAGGGGTGCTGCACTATTAAGTTCTGGCTGATAAGTTTCTCAATCCCATTCTCCCACTTTCTCCCTGTAACCCTCCATCCCCTTGATACTCAAGAACCTATCTATCTCCATCTTAAATCTACTCAGTGACCTGGCCTCCACAGCCTTCTGTAGCAATGAATTCCACATATTCACCACTCACCGGCTGAAAATGTTTCACCTTATCTTTGTTCTAAAAGATATTCCTTTTACTCTGATGCTGGTCCGAGACTCTCCTACCAATAGGAACATCTTCCCCATGTGCACTTTGTCCAGGCCATTCAGAATTCTGTCTGTTTCAATTAGATCTCCACTTCCCCCGAGTGTGGGTCTGTTAATCAGCATGAACCACACCCTTCAGGATGAGTTACAGCAGGAATTAGGTTCAGCAAAGTCAGAACGGGGGGAGTGTGTGTGGGATGGAGATTCTCAGCTTTTAGGGGATGAGAGAGGAAATAAAGTTCAATATAAATTAGAATTGATCGGATGGGCTGATGGGCCGAGGAATGGCAACATGAATTTAATTTAGATAAATGTGAGATGTTACATTTTGAAAGGCAAATCAGGGCACGACTTACATAGTTAATGGGGAGTGTTGCTAAACAGTGTCCTTGCAGGTTCATAATTCCTTGAAAGTGGAATTGCAGGGAGACAGGATTGTGAAGAAGGCATTTGGTACGCTTTCCTTTATTGGTCAGAGCATTGAGTACAGGGGTTGGGAGGTCATGTTAGGCCACTTTTGGAAAACTGTGTGCAATTCCAGTTGCCCTCCTCTAGAAGAACGTTGTGAAACTTAAAATGGTTCAGAAAAGATTTACAAAGATGTAGACAGAGTTGGAGGGTTTGAGCGATAGGAAGATGCTGAATACGCCAGGGATAATTTCCCTGTAGCATTAGAGGCTGATGGGTGACCTTACAGAAGTTTATAAGGGGTATGGATAGGTTGGATAGACAAATTCCTTTCCCCATGGTAGGCAACTTCAAACCTAGAGGGCATAGGATTCGCGTGAAAAGGGAAAGATTTAAAACGGACCTGAGGGGCAACTTTTTCACACAGAGGGTAGTGCATGTTTGGAATGAGCTGCCAGAGGAAATGGTGGAGGCTGCTACAATTACAACATTTAAAAGGCATCTGGATGGGTATGTGAATAAGAAGGATTTAGAGGGATACAGGCCAAATGCTGGCAAATGGAATTAGATGAGTTTAGGATATCTGGTCGGCATGGATGAGTTGGACCGAAGGCTCTGTTTCTGTGCTGTATGACTTTAATCATCTTGTGTGAAAGCAGAAGTGTTGTTGGGAAGATTGGACTTTCAGAGCAGCTTTCAAAGGTGTTTTGCCTTTACTGGAAGCAGAAGAAGTGACAATGAAATATTTCATTGGTGAGACAGCAACTGAGTACGTCTAGGATTTTGGTGGAAATTGGGAATCATTGCACTGTGGGGGTGAAGTGCTTTAAGGCTTACCAGCAGTAAGGACAGTGTGCTGATTGGGGTGCCCAGTGAAGGGTTAGGTGGAATTTTGAGTTAAACTGCTCATTTCTGCCAGCCTCCAACATTGTATTTCCAATGTTGTCCATCAGGAGGACGGTGAATCAGTAACTGGTATTGTTAGAAGCCTTACGATTTTCAGTACTGCAGGAATGGCATTGTTTCATCAGCATTGTAAACGTTACTGGCAGCAGAGGGAGGTGTGGGCTGTATTTACTAGAAACAATTAAGCATTTAGATAACGTACATACGAGAGGGCAGGGTGGGATTTGTCTTTCGATTTGCAGAAGGTGGGAGATTCTGGGAGCTGTGATCTGAGGCAAGCACAACTGCGGTAAATCATAGAAGCCCTACAGTGTGGAAGCTGGCTATTCAGCCCATCAAGTCCATTCTGACCCCTCCGAAGACCATCCTGCTCATACACCCCTCGCGCCCCCACCCCTTAGGGAATCAAGAGTTTGAGATAACACAAGTAAGAAGAGATGAGATGATGGATAGATCAGCCACGATCTTAATAAATGGTGAAGCAGGCTCAACAGGCCAAACGGCCTACTTCTACTTCTATTACTATGAAACAATAACCCTGCATTTCCCATTGGCTAACCCACCTAACCTGTAATCCCTGAGCACGATGGGCAATTTAGCATGGCCAATCCAAATCAAGGTTGGTAAGCAATGTAGTGATGTGGAAAATGGACGTCAGAGAAAAATAGAAAGGAACAAGGAGAATAAAAGTACCAGCAATTAATACTGGATTCAAAAGATTACAAACAATAAAACTAAAAGCTCAGTATCTGAATTTGTGCTTGTTATGAAGGGTTAGAGGTACTGTACCTTGAAGGGGTAGAGGTACTGTACCTTGAAGGGAGTTAAAAAGCTGAGCAGAACAAAGTGTTCTCAACAAGATGAGAATGTAATATTTGGTCAACACAAATAGAGCAACTGGGTTGCCATGAGGCACAAACAAATTCAAATTTGGCCAATCAGTTTAAATTTTGCCCCAAAGTCCAATCAAGTTTGAATTAAGTATTTTGATAATATTGATACCAATAAAATGATCCGATGATTTGGACTATAAAACCCGGCATTTTTGTGAGTTTTAATACTCTGTGTTGGGCATAAAGAGTAAAGTTGTTAATTCTTACTTTAAATATTTACCTCTGGGATAGTACTTTGCCTCTCAAACTTTAACATATTACTGCGTGGGGTGAATCATTTCTGTGTTTCTGGTTTAATTTAGCAGAGGGGGTTACTCTGTGTCGTAATAGCGCTGCAACATAACAAAAGTGAATGAATTGACTGCACACATTGAAGAGAATAATTATGATCTGGGACTCCTTACAGAGACATAGCTTCAGGATGACAAGGATTGGATCATAAATATTGAGGGGAGATGTGGCATGCAAGTCGAATGAGAAGCTAGGTAAAGGTAGCGGGTTGACGCTGCTAATCAAAGCACTGATCACAGGGTAGTCTGGTGTCAGCTCGGATTTCAGGTCCTGGTTTCTTTGTCCTCTATTGATCTCCCTGTTCCCACACAGTTGTTGTCCGTTCTCAGCTCTGCTTCATTTCTGCTGAAGCTTTAACCTCCTTTGACACCTTCTGGAACAATAAAAGTCAATCAAAGTCCAACCCACAATCTCCCAGCCTGTCAACCATCCAGACACACAGTATCATACCAGAAAATATAACAAAAAAGGCGAAAAGTTAGAATTAAACAGGTGCATGTGTCTGTTCATTGGCAAGTAAACTAGAAATAAGGGTCTGCCAGGATTCTTATAGTGCCCTGATTGAAGAATTCTCTCTCCCTTACATCTAAGTATTAGTACCCAGCTATGATTTATAATAATATTTACATCAACAGAAATAAAGCATCTGTTATGCAATAGACATAGAGATATACAGTATGGAACTAGACTTTTACTCTCTCTCGTGTGTGCGCGCGCGTGCACACACACACCGAGGTCTATGGGGTGAATTTGTATTTGCAGATACCATCTATTTTGCTCAAAAAATGCACAATCTGCAGGCAGATAATACATGGAATATTTTATAAATTCCACTTTGGAAATAGAACCAGTCTGACTCAAAAAATGGGATACAGACAGACTCTGGCCTCACACCTTTAATGCATTGTCTGAGCTAAGTTGTCCTCTTTTCTTATAAAACCTTAAGTTATCTCGAGTAGGTGTCTTATAAGAAGTTCTGGGGTTTACATATTAATGACACCAGCAATTCATTCTAAAGATGAAAGACTTCACAATCCAGGTTTCTTCAATGTATCATTTCAGTGGCATGACTCTGTAATGTTTTGCTGTAAACTCAGTGTCTTATGATCTTATACTCCACAACTACCTGATGAAGGAGCAGTGCTCCGAAAGCTAGTGCTTCCAAATAAACCTGTTGGACGGGCGTCATGTGATTTTTAGCTTTGCCAAGGTTCGGGTGGATTGGCCCTGCTAAATTACCCATGGTGCTCAGGGTTTTGCAGGTGTGGGAGAATTGTTAGAAGCGATTTGATTCCACCTTCTCATGACTGTCTGTGTGAACTTTGGTATGTTCTCCCCCTTCTGTCTGCGCGGGTTACCTCTGGGTGCTCTGGTTTCCTTCCACAGTCCAAGGATCTGCAGTTTCGGATGGATCGGCTGTGCTAAAGTGTCCAGGGATGTGCAGGTTAGAGTCGGTTAGCCATGGGGAACTGCAGGGCTGTAGAGTAAGTTGATGAGTCTGGGTGGGATGCTGTGTGGAAGGTCGGTGTGAATTTGATAGGTGAAATGGCCTGCAGGGATTATATAATTCTTCTCCTTTAGCCATATGTGGATTGAGAAATGACCTGCTGTGGGAGGAGTAGGCTCCAGTTCATGGGACACTGCCCCAGTCCTGGGGAAGGTGGAATTGTGCTGTCTCTCTCCCCACCCACCGCCCCCATCCATTCTCTCTCACCCCGCAACTCTCTGCCCCCCATTTTCTCTCTCTCCCCGTCATTCTCTTCCTCCACCCTTTAACCCCCGAGTCTTTCCTTTCAGCCCCCACCACCCTCTGTTCCCCCCAGTTTCGCAATGGCCCACACACTCTGTCACCCTGTCCATTCTGTATCTCTTCCAACTCCCACTGAACTTTCTCATGCCTCAAGCTCTCTTTGATCGCTGTATCAAGCTCTTAGAAGAGAGAGAGAGAATGGTTGGTGATGAAACTGCCTGGGAGATGGGGGTGCACGAGAAATGGCTGATCTTTCAAATTGAGAATAGCTAACATAATATATTCAGAAACAGCATTAAAGTTTGAATGCATGTTCAATTTTATATGAAGACAAAGCTGCAGCCATCTTTCTCAAACTTGCTTTGAACTATGTGCAGTTGAGGACAGGCTGTTCGGGGTGAATGAGGCTTTTGCTCGAAATGTCAATTTTCCTGCTCCTCGGATGTTGCCTGACCTGCTGTGCTTTTCCAGCACCACATTCTTGACTCTAATCTCCAGCATCTGCAGTACTCACTTTCTCCTGTTAGGGGTGAATGGCCGAACCCTAGTCTTGAAAAATTGGTTCTGTTAGAAGATGTAGAGGTGTATTCTACCTTCAAGAGAGTTGAAAAGCGAGCAGAACCACCTGACGTAGCACCAAGCATTCTGAACAAGGTAACAGTTTAACATTTGGTCGAACAGCTCAGTAGCTGGGTTGCCTGGAGACAAAAACATACTCAATTTTGGCCAATCGATTTAAAATCTTGCCCCAAAATACTGAATTCCAATCAAGTTTGAATTTAGTATTTTGAGAATATTGGTTAGCACTGCTGCCTCACACCACCAGGGTCGATTCCAGCCTTGGGTGACTGACTGTGTGGAGTTTGCACATTCTCCCCGTGTCTGCGTGGGTTTGGTCTGGGTGCTCCAGTTTCCTCCCACAGTCCAAAGATGTGCAGGTCAAGTGAAGTGACTATGCTATATTGCCCGTAGTGTTAGGTGCATTCGTCAGAGGGAAATGTGTCTGGGTGGGTTACTCTTTGGAGTGTCAGTGTGGACTGGTTGGGCCGAAGGGCCTGGTTCCGCACTGTAGGGAATTTAATCCAATCTAATATTAACACCAATGAAACGATTTGATGCTTTGGAGTACAAAATCAAAACAAAAAGTTGAACAGTTACAGGAGAACTGCCAAAAGACCAATAAATGTAGGCTGCTAGTGAGAACTCCTGAGAGGTACCTGTCCAGAGAAGGAGTCTGCACAGAGAAAAAACATCGACACTGACCTGGAGAGCAAATCTACAGAGGAAGGTACAAAGAGAAGATTTAACAGCTGGCTGGGTTTAAAGTTTGAATCTTTCGGTAAATCTTAATCAGGGTTTTTATTGGACTGGTATCATACAGGGGAAGGTAGAAGATAGGTTAGAGACAGGAGTTGTAAATAGTTGTTAATTAATTATTCTCCGTTAGACGTTAATAAATAAAGTTGTTGATTTTTACTTTAAATACTGACCTTTGGGAATAGTTTCTTGGTTCTTGAATTTTCTCCGATTACCACATGGGTTAAACCTTCTCTATGTTGCTGGTTTAAATTAGGTAGGGGAGGTTGCACCCAGTGTTGTAAAATTTGGGGGCTTTCGTCCGAGATTTGAACTGGTTTAGACAGATTTGAATAGATTTGGCGGTACGAAAAATCCCAGCAGATTTAAACACTTGCAAGTTAGTGTCCTAGATCATTAAATAAAACTTTAAATAGTGACTTTTAGAAACAGTTCCTTACCTCTTGAATTTTCACATTACCACATGGGGTAAATCTTTTTTGGGTTTAAATTAGTTGGGGGGCGGGTGGTGCAGTCCGTGTCATAACAGTTCTGACTATATAGAAACAGTAGTGGAGCGTGGAAACAAACTGTTTGTTCTGTGCCAGTCGGATATCCTAAATTAGTCTAGGCCCATTTGCCAGCTCTTGGCCCATATCCCTCCAAACCTTCCTGTTCATAAACCCATCCAGATGCCTTTTGATTATTGTAATTGTACCAGCCTCCACCACTTCCTCTGGGAGCTCATTCAATCCACACACCACCTGCTGCGTAAATTAGTTGCCCTTTAGGTCCCTTTTAGTCCTTTCCCCTGTCACCCTAATATAAATCAATTGCTGCTTTTTCTGAACAGGCTCAGTGGCTGGCACTGCTGACTTATAGCGCTAGGGACCCGGGTTTGATCCCAGTCTCGGGCAACTGTCTGAGTGGAGTTTGCACCTTCTCCCCATGTCTGCGTGGGATTCCTTTGGTGCTCCGGTTTCTTCCCACAATCCAAAGATGTGCAGGTTTGGAGAGGGCACTTGTGGGGAATTAACTTTCACACTTTTTTTCTACTCCTTAGGTCCCTTTTAAATCTTTCCCCTCTCACCTTCAACCTATGCCCTCCAGTTTGGGAATCCCCTACCCTGAGGAAAAGATGAGTAGTCAAATAAAATGCAAAAGGAATAAAATGGTGGCGGGGGGGGGGGAGCAGAAAGGAGATGCATTGTTTAAATGGTGATATATTGGGATGTGGAGAAAGTGAGGACCGCAAATGTTGGAGATCAGAATCAAAAAGTGTGGTGCTCGAAAAGCACAGCAGATGAGGCAGCATCCAAGGAGCAGGAGAGTCAGCGTTACAGGCACGAGCCCTTCATCAGGAATGTGTATAAAGGGGCCTCAGCGTCCTTCCATACCAGTTAATGCCTGTTGTGAGGTAGGTGCAGCAAGCAATGAGCAAAGCAGGTGTTATCTTAGCAAGAGGAATTGAGTTCAGAAGTGGGGATGTCTTCCTGCAGTTATGGGATCATTGAATATATTCAAGGCTGAGTTCATCTGATTTTGGAACAACAACGAAGTGGATGTTTATGGGGGAAGGCAAGGAAATGGTTTTCAGACCATTGCAGAACAATTACCGAGTCAAACAGCACAGAAACAGTCATTCAGTCCAACTACTCCATGCTATGTTCTCAA
The DNA here is from genome assembly GCF_037043375.1 of Chiloscyllium plagiosum. Taxonomy (NCBI): domain Eukaryota; kingdom Metazoa; phylum Chordata; class Chondrichthyes; order Orectolobiformes; family Hemiscylliidae; genus Chiloscyllium; species Chiloscyllium plagiosum. Next base: position 37,099,616 of record NW_028270165.1, read on the forward strand.
ACTAATCTAATCCCATCTGCCAGTGTTTGGCCTATATCCCTCAGTCACAAAGCTGGTCCTTTTTACTAAAAGCTGGTCCTTTTACTAAAAGCTGGTCCTTCTTCTCAAGGATGCTGTGTCCTTGGTTTTTTTTCAGAGGGGTGGTAAAAAAAAACCCGGGCTCCGAAGTGACTGGTTTAGTACAGAGATGAAAAACAGTATTGGGAGGCATTTTTGGTTATATGTGAACAGATGAGACTTGAGGCCAAAGCTTTTATGTTTTAGAAGTGACCTGTACAATGAAAGGGGAGTGGTCAGTCCTGAAAGCTGAAGTCTCGTTTGGGTGAGTTAAGCAGTGGACTATGTGGAGAAAGGCTGCTAACACTGTCTCCTTCTGCCCTTCTAACTTCAACTGTAAGCCTCTGTTCAGTTTTACTTTGTTTAAGGGATTTGTTTTTTTTTTCGTACTGTTGTGAACCAGCATTGTGAAGAGTGTTAAGAGTTTCTCCGCAGCTTGTACTGTACTTAATAAAGTTTGGTTGTTCACAGAAGTTGGCGTATTGCAGTGTAAGAAGCTCAAGCAAAAGAACTCAACAAAGGAACCTAAGGGATAAGTCTTTCATGCAGAAAGTGGCGTGTTTAAGGAAAGAGCTGTCAGAGTAAGTGGTGGGTGCTGGTACAATTATGACATTAAAAGGCTTCTGGATGGGTATACGATTAGGAAGGGTTTAGACGATATGGGCCCAAATGCTGGCAAATTGGCCGAGATTAGGTTAGGTTATCTAGTTGGCACGCATGAATTAGACCGAAGGGTCTGTTTCTGTGCTACATATCTCTATCACTCTGGCTTGCCACTAACATTTGCCACATCTATATGTACAGTTTCTCTCTGGTGTCAGTGTCAATGCCTTGATATCTCATTCTTAACTGGACTGGCAGTACTTGAAATATAATGCAGCAAAATGAGGGCAATTCACATAAAACATCCCCCTATGCCCCGATAGTGGGAGCATGGGGATTCCAACCGGGGTTTACAGATGCCACTTTTAAACTCTGGAGATCCAGGGGTATTTCATGTTTAGGGGATCTATTTAAAGATGGGGTCCTGATGTCTTTTGAACAGCTGCGTCAGAAATTCGGATTACCTAATGGAGACCTCTTTCGATACTTCCAAATTCGAGATTATATACAGAAGAAGACCACGTTATTAGATAGTCTTTATAAATCAGATAGAGAATGTAGTGTCCTACGACCAGTGGGGGTATCTTCCGTCAGTACTATTTATCATTTACTACATGATGAAGTATCGGGAGATATGGATAATCTGCTTAAAACATGGGATCAGGATTTGGGACTAGAAATCTCTATAGAAACGTGGAATTATATTTGGGAAAATGCTAGAAGAATTACTAGCTGTAACAGAACCCAGGCTATCCAGCTGAAGATACTTCATAGGGCCCATATAGCACCGTTTCGATTGGCAAAATTTAAGGCAGGAGCATCTCCAATGTGTCCTCAATGCAAAATAGAGGTGGGCACTCTTATACATTGCCTATGGACCTGTCATAAGATCCGTAGATATTGGACTAAAGTAGCAAGTACCCTGACAGAAATTTTAGGAACGGAAATTAAAGTGGACCCTGTATCTCTCCTCTTGGGCTTTTCGAACCTTCCCTCCCTGGACACCGACAGGAAGAGACTATTTTCTATTCTTTCTTTCGTGCAAGGAAAAATATTTTGGTGAACTGGGCGGCTGAGGGCCACCCTGGACTTTCAAATTGGCACAGATTAATTATGGAATGTATTCCCCTTGACTTCCTTACAAATATGGTGCACCGAAAGACCGAATTATTTTATAAAATATGGCAGCCCTTTTTGAATTACACAAATACAGATATTTCGGCTATCCTAACAAGGGCTTTTATTTAATTGAGATTACAAACCTGGCTGGTCCGGGGCCCCTCGGGGGAGGAATCCCGCACGAATACGGGTTTTATTACATCTGATGTGAACACATTCCGAGCGTGTAAGAGACTTAAATATACACTCTGGTTAGTTGTAGGTTAGATTAGTAGATAGTTGAGTTTTGTTTGTTTTTTCTTCTTCTTTTTCGTTTTTTTTCTGTTTTTTGTTAAATTTTGACTATTGTATATTTGAGTTAATTGTATATCAATGTTTATATCTGAGAGTTTTGTTTATTTTTGTAAACTTGTTAAAATGTTAAATTTCTAATAAAAATATCTATAAAAAAAACTGGACTGGCAGTGATGACTTTTGTAATCTTTTCTTACAGACTATCTGAAGACAGAAGTTTCAAGTCAACAGATAAAGGGCTTATGTCCAAAATGTTGATTCTCCTGCTTCTCTGATTCTGCTTGCCGTGCTGCCCTTTTCCAGCGATGCAGTTTTTGACTCTGACTCTCCAGCGTCTCCAATCCTCACTTTCACATCAATGTCTGATAGTTACTCAATCCATCAGGACCGCAACAATTTTTAACTATGATTCTGTGAGAAGGAGCAAAGCTTTCTTTTTGGTCCCTGTTTGAGTACGGAGGCACTGGTTGAAAGACCCTACTATTGCAGCGCACTGAGTGTGGAGTTTGAAACAACTCTACTGCCTGGAAAGAAGAATTCATGGCAGGGTTGTACTCGTGTGTGTGCAGCTGAAGCTTCGGCCATGGAGAAACCCGAGGAAACACGCCCTGTTGAGAAACCATGGAGTTGTGGCGACTGCGGGAAGGGCTTCCATGTCCCACCTGTCCTGGCGGCTCATCAGTGCAATCACACTGGGAAGAGGCCATTCTCCTGCCCCGAGCGGGCAAAGGGCTTTACTTGCTCCTGTGTCCTGCTGGCCCACCAGCATATAAACACTAGTGAGAGGAAATTTTACTGCTCCATGTGTGGGAAAGGATTCACTTGGGTGGACAACCTCCAGACCCACCAGCGATTCCACGCAGGGGAGAAGCTCTTTAGTTGCCATGAGTGCGGGAAAGCCTTCAGCAATTCCTCCAACCTGCTGACGCACCAGCGGGTCCACACGGGGGAGAGGCCATTCAGCTGCCCTGAATGCGGGAAGGCCTTCAGCGATTCCTCCAACCTGCTGAGGCACCGGCGGGTCCACACGGGGGAGAGGCCCTTCAGCTGCCCATAGTGTGGGAAGGCCTTCAGCAATTCCTCCTCCCTGCTGGTCCATCAGCGGGTCCACACGGGGGAGCGGCCCTTTAGCTGCCCAGAGTGCGGGAAGGCCTTCAGCAATTCCTCCTCTCTGCTGACCCACCGGCGAATCCACACGGGGGAGAGGCCCTTCAGCTGCCCAGAATGTGGGAAGGCCTTCAGCAGATCCTCCAACCTGCTGAGGCACCAGAGGCCCTTCAGCTGCCTAGAGTGTGGGAAGGCCTTCAGCAATTCCTCCAACCTGCTGGCCCATCAGCGGGTCCACACGGGGGAGAGGCCCTTCAGCTGCCCAGAGTGCGGGAAGGCCTTCAGTAAGTCCTCCAACCTGCTGGCCCATCAGCAGGTCCACACAGGGGAGAGGCCCTTCAGCTGCCCAGAGTGTGGGAAGGGCTTCAGTAAATCCTCGGACCTGCTGAGACACCGGCGAATCCACACGGAAGAGAGGCCCTTCACCTGCTCTGAGTGTGGTAAGGCCTTCAACAATTCCTCTGACCTGTTGTCCCACCAGCGGGTCCACGCCAGGGAAAGGCCATTCAGCTGCCCCGAGTGCGGGAAGGGGCTCACCCACTCCTCCAAACTGCTGGCCCATCAATGGGTCCACACCGGGGGGAGGCCGTTTGCCTGCCCCGACTGCGGGCGGACGTTCTCATTGTCCTGCAACCTGCGGAGGCACCAGTGCATCCAACAATCAGATTCCACCAGTGACACTGCAGTGGGTCACCCCCAGGGCTGAACCTCCCGCCCATTCTGACAGTGGGTGCAGTGAGCTTTTGCGTTTTGTGCTGGACTCACCCCCACCAAGCCCACCTACGTGGCTCAGGGGTGGCATGGTGACTCTGTGGTTAGTACCACTGCCTCACGATGCTGACCTGGGTTCAATTCCACCCTTGGGGAGACAGTCTGTGTGTAGCTTTCACATTGCACGCCCCACGTCTGTATGGGTTACCTCTGAGTGCTCTGGTTTCCTTCCCCTGGTCTAAAGGTGTGCAGGTTAGGATGAATTGGCCCATCTAAATTGTCCCATAGTGTTCAGGGATGTGTAGGTGTGGTGCATTAGTTGGGGTAAATGTAGAGGAATAGAGATAGGGGAATGGCTGGTTTACTCTGCGGCGGGCCAGTGTGGACTTGTCTGGCGAAAGGACCTGTTTCCATACTGTAGGGAATCTAATCTTTAAAAAAAAGAATTCCTCCAAGCAATCTTGATAAAATATGCCGAGTTGGACAAAGTATCCCATCAAGTTTGAGTTGAAGAAGTCAGAAGTGACACGACACCATGTTACAGTGCAACAAGTTTATTTGAAATCACAAGCTTTAGGAGCATTGCTCTTTCATGAGTGCTGCTCCTTCACCACTTCATCAGGTGCCATGTGACTTCTGACCTTGTCCACCCCAATTCAACACCAGCACCTCCGCATCAGAGTTGACGAATGAGATTGGATTTTATTCGGCCTGATTGTGAGATGTTCCATTTGGAAACTCAAAACTGTCTGACCAACAAAGAGATGCAAATCATAGAGTCCTACAGCAGGAGACAGGCCCTTCGGCCCAACATGGTCCACACCGACCAAACTGTCCATCAACACTAAGCCTATTTCCCTGCAGTTGGCCCATTTCCTTCCATTCCTTTCCTATCCACGCATTTGCCCAAATGCCTTTTAAATGTTGTTAATGTACCCACCTCAACCACTTCCGCTGGCATCTCATTCCATATGTGTACCACCGTCTGCGTGAAAAGAAACGTTGCCCCTCACATTCCCTTTTATTCTTTTTCCTCTAACCTTAAACTGATGCCCTCTAGCCCTCACTTCCCCAACCCCGTGCATTCACCCTCTCACGATCACTTCACTTCTCTCAGGGCCTCTCTCAGACTCTTAATGCTCTAAATAAAAATATCTTAGCTTGTCCAACCTCTCCCTTTTACACAGACCCTTGAATCCTGGTAACATCCTTGTATATGTCTTCAGCACGCTTCCAAGTTGAATAACATATTTGTTATAGACACTGCCCTGTCTACCTATTTTGTTGGAAATATAGGACCTAATCCAAACTGGATAATTTGGCTGATGGGGCAGGAAACCACTTCCTTTCTTGAGAGACAAGTCTCCTGGAGAGAACTGGCTGGCTGACTGATCTACTGACCCTCAGTGTCCCACTGCCCTCAGTTATCTGGAGGGAGTCCACACATTTGCCTAAGGTGGTGCTTGAAACCTTTATCATCTTTGGGATGGATCCCCATTCATTCCGTGCTATGGAGTCATGCAGCCTGGAAACAGACCCTTCAGACCAACCAGTCCATGATCCCCAACTAAACTAGTGCCACCCATCTGGTCCTGGCCTGTATCCAGTATGTTAATACTTTTGTTCATTTGTTCACCGTGAGAGTTGGATAAATAAATTGCTGATTGTTGATTTTAAAGTGTTGGGGATTTATTCTTATCACTAGAGCAGGTTACATCACTTTTCATGCTAATTTTACAGATTATTGGGTGACACGCTCCTCTGGGTGTTTCTGTTTGAGAGAGGTGTGGCTGTCAGCCTTTGCTTTATAAAAGTATTGACGTAATGTACTGCTGAATGCAATGGAGTCAACATGAATCCCAGCCTCTCACTGTGGTTGTGGGTGAATCGTCTTAATTTGGCTCTTAACTCAGAAACTGCACACAATTAACTGCTGAAACAATGATTAACACTTTATTGTATGTAGCAACCAAAAATAAAACTCCTCAAGTTTTCATTGGAGAAAAGAAGGTTTAGGGGTGACTTGATAGAGGTGTACAAGATGATTAGAGGTTTAGATAGGGTTGACCATGAGAACCTTTTTCCACATATGGAGTCAGCTATTACAAGGGGGCATAGCTTTAAATTAAGGTGTGGTCGGTATAGGACAGATGTTAGGGGTAGATTCTTTGCTCAGTGAGTAGTGAGTTCATGAAATGCCCTGCCAGTAGCAGTGGTGGACTCTCTCTCTTTATGGGCATTTAAGCGGGCATTGGATAGGCATATGGAGGATAGTGGGTTAGTGTAGGTTAGGTGGGCTTGGATCGGCGCAACATCGAGGGCCAAAGGGCCTGTACTGCGCTGTATTCTTCTATGTAACCAAGTTCAACCTCACTCACAACTTGGCTATCACCCAATTGATGGCAGACTTTAACTGAGTTTCCCCCAACAGTATCTGTCTCTGGAAGTGTCCAGGGATTCAGTGCATCATTCTTCTTCCAAGTACTGCTGCTACATCATTCTGGTTGAATTCTGGTGGAGATTCCTCGCTTTCAAATCTGTGATGTGATGCTTCTTTAGATTCTAACACCACATCCCCACACTTCTGGAGATCTCCGGTCTGTAACTTACCTTCTTATCCTCGAGGTTTAGTGGTTTGTTTGATACAGCCTTTCCTGCAAAAAACCCCTTTACGTCAGGGCCTTCCTTCCACAGACAAACTTAATTGTCCTTTTATCATGAGCTTATTAAACACTTCGCTCATCTGTCCCAGGAAACATCTTGTTGTTTTGCGTCCTTCTTCCCAGGGATGGTTAACTACCAGAAATTAGGCCATTCAGCCTATTGAGTCTGCTCCACTATTGAATCGTGGCTGATACGTTTCTCAACCCAATTCTCCTTGTAACCCTTGATATTTAAGAATGATTGAGTCTGCTCCACCATTCAATAGGCTGAATGGCCTAATTTCTGCCTCCTGATGTAGCAGTTTCTCAGTGGCCCTTTTGTTTCTTGGTCCAGAAAGAGTTCCTGCTGATTCAGGGAGTTGCAAAGTTCTGCAGTTTACAGGACCACACCACATTCCCCTCTGCCTCCTCCTGAGATACTGGCAATTCCCAAGATCCCTTGGTATCCCTGAATACAATCGAGGTGTCTGGAAATCTCTGCTGCTACTCTGGAACAGAAGGATTATGGGGAGAAAATTCAGAAATCTGATATGCAAAGGGACTATGGAGTTCTACTCCAGGATTCTCTCAAGGTAAACTTACAGGTTGAGTCAGTAGATGGGGAGGCAAATGCAATGATGGCATTTATTTTGATCAGACTTGAATATAAATGCAGGGATGTACTTCTGAGGCTCTGTAAGGCTCCAGTCAGCCCGCAATTAGAGTACTGTATGTAGATTTGGGCCCCATATCTCAGGAAGGATGTACTGGCCCGAGAACATGTTCAGAGGAGGTTCACAAGAATCGTCCAGGATTGAAAAATTTAACATATGAAGAACATTAGAGGACTCTAGGTTTATACTTAATTGAGTTCAGAAGGATGAGAGGGGATCTAATTGAAACCTACAAAATAATGAACAGTGTGGATGTTGGGAAGGTGTTTCCATTGGTAGGACAGACTAGAACCTGAGGGCTCAGTCTTCGCGTCAAGGGAAGACCCTTTAGAACAGAGGGAAGAGAGGCTCCTTCAGCCAGAGTGTGGTGAGTCTATGGAATTCACTGCCACAAGGCTGTGGAGGCCAGGTTACTGAATATATTTAAGACGGAGATAGATAGGTTCGTGAGAATCAAGGGGATCAAGGGTTAAGGGAGAGAATGGGGTTGAGAAACTTATCAGCCATAATTGAATGGCGAAGCAGGCTCAATGGGCTGAATGGCCTAATTTCTGCTGCTATGGTCTTATGATATGCTGATGTGTGGAGGGATGAGAAAGGGGGATAAAGAGATAAAGAGAGAAAGACAGTTAAGGTGAAGCTCGATAGAGATGAAGGAAATATAAGAATTGTATGATTAATGGCAGAACACATAGGAGCACTGGCATACAGAGAGATCTGGGCATATAGATCCGTGGAAGTGGTAATGCAGGTGGGCACGGTGGTCAAAAAAGCACACAGCACACTTCCTTGAGTGTAAGAGTTACGTTACAGCTGTTTATTATGGCCACATTCAGAATATAGTGTGTAGTTCTGGTCACGGTGCTACTGGAAGGATGTGGGTGCTCTGGCAGAGGGTACAGACAAGGTTCACCAGGACATTGCCTGGTCTGGAGGGCTCTCGTTATGAGTAGAGGAGGCATAAACCTAGATTGTTTTCTTTGGAAAAACAGAGGCTGAGAGGAGACCTCGACAAAATGCTGAAATACACAGATTGGTTGGACAGGGGTGGCAGGGTAGCTCAGTGGTTCGCACTGACGCCTCACAGTGCCAGGGACCTGCGTTCGATTTTAGTCTCAGGCAACTATCTGTGTGGAGTTGGCACATTGTCCCTGCACCCCACCTCCTATATCTGTGTGGGTTTGCTCCAGGTGCTCCGGTTTCCTCCTACAATCCAAACGTGTATAGGTTAGGGTGGATTACTGAAGCTAAATTACCCATAGTGTCCAAGGAGAGGCAGGTTAAATTGGATTGTCTGTATGTAAATTGCCCCAATGTTCAGGGATGTGTAAGTTCGGTGCATTAGTCAAGAGTAAATGTAGATCACAGGGGTAAGGGAACGGGTCTCTATGTGTTAATCTTTGGAGGGCCGGTGTTCACTTGTTGGGCTGAATGGTCTGTTTCCACGCTGGAGGGATTCTATGATAGTCAGAGGCGTTTTTTCCCTCCAAAGTGGAAAGGTCAACTAAAAGAGGGCACAGGTTCAAGGTGAGAGGGGGATGTTTGGGGGACAAGTGGTGAGGGTGGGGATTTTGTACAGAGTGGTGGTGGGTTTCTGGAACGCACTGCCAGTGGAGGTAGTGGAAGCAGGCACCTTAACAATGTTTAAGGTGTATCTTGATAGACACATGAAGGGGAGGTGAACAGAGGAACAGAAACCACACATGGGCAATAAATTGCAGGTCGAAGTAAGGATTAAGAATTAGTACAGGCTTGAGGGGGTGTGTGTGCCTAAACCAAGTGAGAAGGGCCTGTGACTGTGCTGTATTGTATTGATACAGCTTTCCCCCACTATTTGAAAGTAGAGTGTTCCTTTCATAAGCTGAAATGGCCTCAAGCGAAGAAGCAATTACCATGAATTAATTTATATTATGCCTTTCTTTGTAAAAGCGACAATCCTCTTCGGATTTCTTTCGGTTTGTGAGAACAGGTATTAATGTAGGTCTTTTGTAAAAGTGAAGTAGTGTAAAGTGAACTTTCGAAATGTGGGGGATGCCTTTATGTTGATGGAGGGGAGATGGGGGAGCAATGAAGAGGGGTAGATGGAGGCTCAGATGGAGAATAAACACTGAGACACCAATTGAGCAGCCCAGACTGGCCCTGTTGTGGAGACTCAATGGGACAGAGACAAATGTATCTATTTCAGGTATAACTGCAGTATGCTCCATCCAGGATAAAAAAAAATGTCCTTCATCTGCTTCATAATATAGGGCAGATGAGCAGTTTCTCCCCAATGTGGACCAGGAGGTGATGCGACTGAGTGAAGCCTTTCCTGTGCTGAATGTAGTGAATGGCCGCTGCCCTGTGTATAAATGCTGATGAATATCGGGCAGGTGGGGAAGGAAAGCCGTTCCTACACTCCCTGCATTTTCATGATTTCTCCATGGTGCAGGTGTCCTCTTATTTCTCCAGGTTCAACAATCAGTTGATACTCGCTCACACTTACAGCATAGGTGTGGTGTTACTGGTGAACTGGTAATTGGAGGACTCTCATTCAGTCTGTAAAGCATGTTCCAGTCACTACTCTGATGTGTGGGTATGTGAGACTCTGAGTTTCCAGTCACACTGACGTTTAAAACCTAACAAAGCAGACAGACCTTCTCCCCTTTGTTTTCAAGACCATCAATATCCAAGTCCTGGTGAATCAAGCGACTGTCAGACTTCGATGTGATGTTTGGTCTGAGATTTCTGCCTCCAAATTCTTCTCTTGTAATATTCCTGTGGAAAGAGATTGCAAAGGTCATTGCTGTCAGTGCACAATAGAAAATCAGAACACACAATTCTAGTTTGTGTAGATCATTCTTTCCTCTCTTAATACCCAAGATCTTTGTGCTGATCTATATGTAAATATATACAGCAGGGTAATGTGGTGGATTGCATACTCCATGAAGAGTCCACTCAAGTTGCTGAATGGACATCTATCATGCGGTATTGACGTTCTGACTGAAGATATACAATATGCTGCAGTGCAATATTATGAGCCCAGAAACACTGAAAATCAGGCTTTTAGAGCCATAAACATTCCATCAAATATGTACCATATACCCCAGACTTAGCTATCTTATATTAACGCACGGTTGTCTTAGATTCCCAGAAGACTCGGATTTACGTGAGAGTTTCTGTAAAAGAAGCCGTCGTTTTGGACTCCTTCCATGCCATACTGACTATTACTGGAAATACAGCCATACTACACCAGGATTCATTGATCAATGTTGTGAGGTTTATCTTTACCCTCTTATAATTTTCTGTTGCATAAATGTTTCGACGAATGTCAATGCTTTTCACCAGTCATCCAGTCAGAGACATAAAGCACAGAAACAGATCCTTCACTCTAACTTGTCCATGCCGACCGGATATCCAAAATTAGTCTAGTTCCATTTGCCATCACTTGGTCCATATCCATCTAAACCCTTCCTTTTCATATACCCATCCAGATGCCTCCACCACTTCCTCTGGCAGCTCATTCTATACACGCATCACCCTCTGCAAAAAAAGGTTGACTGCAAGGTCCTTTCAAATTCTTCCCCCCTCGCCCTAAACCTATGCCCTCTAGTTCTGCACTCCCCATATCCCAGGGAAAAGACCTTGTCTATTCACCCCATCCACACTCCTCAATTTTCATAAGCCTCTTTAAAAAACACACACTCAGCCTGCGATGCTCTCGGGAAAACAGCCCCAGCTTATTCAGCCTCTCCTTGTGGTTAAAACCCTCGACCCTGGCAACAGCCTTGTGACTCTTCCCTGAATCATTTCAAGTTTCACAACATCCTGCCTATAGGAGGGAGACCAGAATTGCACACGATATTCCAGAAGAAGCCGACTGAAACTGACTTTTGCAGAGTCTGATCCCTGCTTGGATTCATATTCTCTGCCTCCCGTTGCTGCAAGTGAACAGTGCGTCCCCCCTTCTCTTTCCCTCCCAGGATAAGGAATGGAAAGGGGGAGACATTGCTTCATTCCCAGAAGAGCCCCCCTATTGTCTGAATGCGCAAGTTGGACCATGAGCTTTTGAAGCTACTGCTGCTCCTCTCTTTCTCTGAATGAAGATTGAGCTTCACCCCAGACTGCAACTCCCTTCCTCTGTCCAAACATCTGTGAGCACAGCACATTTTTGTTGAAATAAGGCATCTTTCCTGAATGTTTGAACGGGTGTCTTCCCCCTGATAATCAAAGGGATGGTAAGTCAGAGAAGGACCACGCCTTGTGTTGTGTGGCATGTGTGACAGTTGCAACAGGATGTCCCAACTCCTATGCTCAATTCAAAGTTTGTGAGAAGATTTGTAGCTCGGGTGCTCGTTGTTGTGGTTCTGTTCGCCAAGCTGGGAATTTTTGTTGCAGACGTTTCATTCCCTGTCTCGGTGACATCCTCTTGTGAAGCGCTTCTGTGATGTTTCCTCCAGCATTTATCGTGGTTTGTCTCTGCCACTTCCGGTTGTCAGTTCCAACTGTCTGCTGCAGTGGCCGGTATATTGGGTCCAGGTCAATGTGTTTGTTGATAGAATCTGTGGATGAGTGCCATGCCAGAGAACAGCCATGGAATTCCTAGAGGCATGGCATCTAGGCATTTTTCCAGCGCCACATTTTTCAACTCTGGATCTGGGACAAGGTGTGTGGTATGGTGGGGGGGGGGGGGGGGGGGGGGGCGGGGATAAAGAAACTGGTGAAATTTACATTGATCCTATGTAGTTAGTGGGTCCCAAGGCAGAAGACGAGGTGTTCTTCCTACAAGTGTCAGGTAGCTAGAGATTGAAGGGGGAGGCAGCAGAGTACTTGCGTGTCTTTGACAGATTGGGAGGGGAAGTTAAAGCGTTCAGCCACAAGGCTGTGGGGTCGTTTAGTTTAGGTGTCCCAGAGCTGTTCCCTGAAATGTTCTGCAAGTTGGTGTCCAGTCTCCCAATATGGCAGAGACCACATCGAGAACAACGGACGTATAAATAAATCTTATAAACAAATTGTACAAATCTTAGCCTGCCAGGGTTATTTTCTTCAATTAAGTCAAAGAAAATTTTAATTAAATTGGGTGACTACATGAAATGGTTTGTTGGTCAGACTCAAATGAGACAATGCCATGAATATCAGTGAACTGCTTTTTTTGTCAGAACCACAAATTCTTGATTTATTTTCACAACTTACTGATATTCACATCTGCACATTCAATGTCAAACTCTGACATCAGAAATGACATGACACCATTGATTTTTTTCTTACAATAATCCAACAAACAAATTAATAACACACAGTGAATACCAAGTCTCATTAATATGAAATTAACTTTGACCAAATAAAATGTAAAATCAAATGGGAGATAACAAATGGGGGAAGAGCAGAAGGCAAGAAATGCAGCATCATAGAAGGTGCTCCTCCAGGGAGTGTATTTTACCAACTACAACTGCTCAATATAAACAAACACTCTGACATGATCCTCCAGTTTTAATGTAAACCATAGCCCCATACAGTAGGTACCATTTAAATAAGTTAATAGATACAAGCCTTGAGCAAATCCAGCCTCCAGCCGGACCCCCCGCTTCTCGGAGCTCGGACCTTCCTCCAGCTCCGGGGGGTTGTTGAGCTCCTGGGCTCCGGCCGCCGCCGAAGAAACCGCGGGCGCCGGCTCTCTCTCCTCCACCGCCGACATTTTTAATTTGTTTTCTCGTTCACCCGGTAACCGTCACCTCCCCCTTCCCGGGCCCCGGGAATTATACACAAATAAACAATAGACCCCACCGGGGACTGTCTCCTTTTCTTCACAACTTTTGTTTGAAAAGGTCCGACTTTAATTTGAAATGTATTTTAAAGGTATTTTCTGAGGTAAACGATGCCTGTCTGCGCCCTCCCTCCGTCAGAAACCGCCCGCTGAGTCGAAGAGAAAACCGCAGCCTCGCGCCGCCATCTTTGTTTTTCTTCTTCTTTCCGTCTCCTCCTTCAGTGACGCGCGTCATCCGCGTCCCCTCCAATCAGAGCGCACCTTACTCCACCTGACCAATGGCAGCTGGCATTCCGCGTCGTGTTGGTCCAACCTTCTGTAATCTCTCTCTCCAATTAGTCGGTACCGACCACAAGCTTTGGGATTGGTGGGGAATTTCACAATCATGTCAGTGTATCCGCTCTTTTCATTCCCGTTCATTCATTCAACAGCAGATGACCCAATTTACTGCAACGGGCTTTGGGTCTATAGCGGTAGTGTCACATATTCAGGGGGAAGATGTGATTTTTAACGTTATCAACCAATTCAACTCTGGCACCTCCGCATCCATTCATTCAACCGAAGAGGCTCAATTTAGTGTAATGGGCTCTGAGGGTATAATATTTGTATCCCATGTTGGGAAGAAACCTCTCCCCATTCATTCAGTAGAAGAGGATCTATTTGCTGCAGAGGGTTTTTATGGCGCAGTGGTAGTGTCCCTATCTTCGAGCCCTGAACTCCCACTGCTATGAGGATGCGGAACAACAAATGTTTTCGTCATAAGTCACATGACACCAGGTTATAGTCCAGCAGGTTTGTTTGGAGGGGATCTTACAGAAATATATTAAATTATGAAAGAAATAGAAATAGGATGTTGCATTGGTAGGTGAGACTGGGATAAGAGCGCATGGCCTCAAGATGAGAGGAAGCAGGTTTAAAACTGAACTGAGCAGAAACTTCTTCACCCAGAGGGTTGTTAATCTATGGAATTCCTTGCCCAGGGAAGTATTTGACATTACTTCAGCAATCACTGGAAGCAGTAGATACGTTTTTGAAAAATAAAAGAATTAAGGGATATGGTGAAAACGCAGGGAAGTGCAGCATAGTCCACGAAAAGATTAGTCATGATCTTATTGAGTGGTGGGAGCAGACTCGAAGGGCCTGAAGGCTGACTCTTGCTCCTCGTTCTTATGCTCTAATGTTGAAATCACAAGCTTTTGGAGTGTAGTCACTGCAGCAATTGAAGTCATGAAAAAACAAATGCAGGAAAGAGAATTTAGATAAATGAAAGACAGAGCATCTCAACGGTCAATTACTTACTCCCATACCTATTTCTGATTATCTTACTACACAGCAAGTTGTGATTTCCAAACATTAATTTTATTTCCATTGTTTAAAATCAAACATTTAAGATGAACAGTTTGTTTTTCCTCGCTTGGACACACTGTGACCCACAACAATTTGAATATCATAAACCCTCTCATGAGATATCACAGGAACAATTCATAAACTAGATTTGTCACTGAGTCACTCAAGTAGATACTAGAAAGGAGAAAAATTCCCAACATGTGCAGGATGCTAACGAAAGGTTAGCAACCTGAAATGGTAACAGGAGCAAGTGAACAACCCCAATCAGGAAACACATATTCTGACATCCACTACAGTACCTTGTACTATTCTTCACTGAACACTGCAATTGCTTTCCTTTTCAGTTTAATGATCCATAATTGAATCTGATCCAACACACTCTCTGGCAGACAGTTCCAGAGGTCAAAGTTTTTCAATCATTAACTAAGTAAGTTTTGGATCCATCCCAAAGACAATTCCGATGGACTTCTGCTTCCATGCATTTACAGTATGTTCGTGGTATGGACACATTTCCAACTTAGTAGGTTTATTCAAATTTTATAACATATTGGGGTGGCACACTGCTTAGCATTGCTACCTCACAGCATAAGGGACGCAGGTTCAATTCCCGCCTCATGTTTGCATGTTTTCCCTGTCTGCACAGGCTTCCTTCTACTGTCCGAAGAGGGGCTTTGGTACATCTGTGTGGACCTCCTCCAGTTAACTGAGGGCAAAGGGGCACTTGAGGATCAACAGATCAGACAATCAGTCAGCAACTTCTCTCCGTGAGAATTGTCTCAAGAAAGGCAGCGGTTTCTTATCTTATCCATTCTCCTACCCTCCACAAACTCCAAACAGACAGTCGCCCCAAGGGTGGAATTGATCCTTGGTTCCTAGTGCCATGAGGCAACAGTGCTAATCACTGAGCCACCATGCCACCCCTGAGCCACCATGGGGTTGCAGTCCAAAAGAAAACAAATACAGTGCACCAACTCTCCCACTGCACCCACTGTGAGGAGAATCAGTCCTGGGGGGGGGACTCATGGCAATGTCAGCGGTGGAATCTGATTGTTGTGAGCGCTGGTGCCCCCGCTGGTGCTTCCGCAAGTTGCGGGAAAACGTAAACCTCTTCCTGCACTCAGGGCAGAGGAATCGCTGAAGGCCTTCCTGCACTCAGGGCAGCTGAATGGCCTCTCCCCCGTGTGGACCCGCCAGTGGGTCAGCAGTGTGGAGGAGCGGGTAAAGCCCTTCCTGCACTCGGTGCAGGAGAATGGCTTCTCTCCGGTGTGGACGTGCTGGTGCCTCAGCAGGGTAGAGGAATCGCTGAAGGCCTTCCTGCACTCAGGACAGCTGAATGGCCTTTCCCCTCTGTGGACCCGTTGGTGCTTCAGCAGGTCCGAGGATTTGCTGAAGGCCTTCCCACACTTAGAGCAGGGGAAGGGCCTCTCCCCAGCGTGGACGCTCTGGTGGGCCAGCAGGTGGGAGGAGTAGGTGAAGCCATTCCCACACTCAGGGCAGGAGAATGGCTTCACCCCAGTGTGGACTCGGCGGTGGTCCAGCAGGCGGGAGGAGCAAGTAAAGCCTTTCCCACACTCAGGGCAGGAGAATGGCCTTTCTCCGGTGTGACTTCGCTGATGAATCTCCAGGACAGATGGGGCATGGAAGCCTCTCCCACAGTCGCAACACTTTCACGGTTTCTCCACGGTGTGGGATTCCTCTGGTTTCACCATGGCTGCAGCTACAGCCCTGTGTACGGCCCTTGCCCACAGTAAGTTCATCTTTCCTGGCTGTATAACTGTTTCAGGCTTTACACACAGTGCGCTGTAACAGTAGAGACTCTCATTCAGTCCCACTAATGCTGAAAATGGTCTGAAACAGGAACCAAAATGTTTTGCTCCTTCTCACAGAATCATAGTTCAAAATCGTTGAGGTCCCGATGGATTAAGTGACTGTCAGACATTGATGTGAAAGTGGGGACTGTAGACGCTGGAGAGGAGTTGAAAATTGCGGTGCTGGAACAGTACAGCAGGTCAGGCAGCATCCAAACAGCAGGAGAATCGACGATTCAGGCATAGGCCCTTAAAAGTTGATTTTTAAACTTCAGTCTTCAGATCTTCAAATACTCTGGAAAAAGAGATTCCATAAGTCATCACGGTCAGTCCAAGGTAGAAATTCAGAACAAGCTACTCCACTTTCTGCAGAACATTTTTTTCTTTTGCGGTTCCACAAAATTGAAAGCATCCCTCACTCTCTCTCTTCCTCTATTCTCACCCCGCTCAAATTAATTCTCCTGAAGGTGCTGATTCAGGATCTTACAGGGACAGAAAAAGCAAAAACACCAGGACTGACATCTTCAAATTTTGGATAACACCATGTGAAAGTTAATATCTTTCAGGATATTGGGATATTGCTGAGAGTGAGCAAGTCTGATTTTGGGAAGCAAAACAAGTGTAAATTCAGGTTGAACCTGCAATACAGCTTCTTGATAAAGAACCAGACATGAATTGGTTATCGTCCCTGTGGTGGTGGTGGTATGTGGTGGGTGGAATGAGACATCAAGGCATTGACACAGACAACCCCGAGAGAAACTAAACATACAGACATGGCAAATGTTAGTGGCAAGCCAGAGTCAGATCTACAGCACAGAAACAGCCCCTTCAGGCCAACCAGATATCCTAGCCTAATCTAGTCCCACTTGGCCCATATCCCTCTAAACCTTTCCTATTCATATACCTATCCAGATGCCTTTTAAATGTCATAGCTGTATCAACATCCACCACTTCCTCTGGCAGCTCATTCCTTACACACACCACCCTCTGCATGAAAAGGTTACTCCTTAGGACCCTTTTAAATCTTGCCCTCCTCCACCCTAAACCTTTTACCCTCTAGTTTTGGACTCTCTCACCCAGGGAAATGTCCTTGTCTATTTACCTTATCCGTGCCTCTCATGATTTTATTAATGACTCTCAGTAACCCCTCAGCCTCTGATGCACGAGGAAATACAGCCCAGCCCATTCAGCTCAAACCCTGGCAACATCCTTTTAAATGTGTTCTGTACCCTTTCAAGTTTCACAACATCATTCTGATAGGAGCAAGACCAGAATTGCACACAATATTCCAAACGTGGTCTACCCAATGTCCTATCAGCCACAACACAACCTCCCAACTCCTATCCTCAGTCAGAGGATTGGGAAAGTTTTCAAAACCCACAAAAGACAGCCAGGAAAGAATGCAGGGACAAACCAAATTTGAGGGTCAGCTTGGAAGCATTAATGAGAAATCGGCGGACTGGGTTTATTAGGTATCCGTTCCTCTTGAATACGTATACGTATTTCTCTTCTGCTCTTCGCAGTTCCTCTGGGCTGCAATGTGTGGTGGCTCATTGAAATAATCACCTGATGCAGCTTCGTTTGTGGGTGTTGGGATGATTGCTTCTGTAGTTAGGTATTTGGTCCGTGTGTATTGTTTCTTGTGGACACTAGTGTGAAGTTCCCCATTGATTGTTCGCTCTACTGTGACTTCTAGGAATGGCACTTTGTTGTTGTTCTCCTCTTCAAACCAGGAGCCCCCCCTCAGGCCATAGTCTCACTACCTGGAACACCAATATACAGACTAGTCAAAGACCTTCACTGAAGACTAAAACACTGAGTAGAAGATTCATACCACTCCATTCACTCCACCCAAAAATTTCTGAACACCAAAGACACCAAGATAGAAGAGGATGAAATAATGCTGTCCTTTGACATAACAGCCCCGTTTACATCCATTAACATCAACGTGGCCAAAGAAACACTGACTACACCAAAGACACAAACACCAAACAGCACCAATTTCATCAGCAAAGATAACATTGTCAAGCTTGTGGACCCGTATCTTATCACCTACTTCACATTCAATAACAAGCCCTACAAATAAATCAACAGAACACCCATGAGACCACCAATATGAAGGATCCTAGCAGAAGCAATAATGCAGAGACTCGAACAAACAGCCCTCCCTCCGCTCCAACCCAAATTTTGGGTCCGCCACAGTGATGACACCTTTGTCATCACAAAATGAAACAAATTAGAAGAAACCTACAACACCATCAACAATATCCTTACTGGCATAAAATTCACAAAAGAGGAGAACAACAACAAAGTGGCATTGCGAGATGTCAGCAGAGCGAACAGTCAATAGGGAACTTCAGACTAATGTCTACAGGAAAACAACATACACAGACCCAAGTACCTAATGCAGAAGCAAATCATCCCAAACAGATCTGCATCAGGACATTATTTCAACGAGCCACTACACACTGCACCACCCAGGAACTACGAAGAGCAGAAGATAAATACTTATACAGCATATTCAAGAAGAACGGTACCTAATAAACCCTGTCCGCTGATTTCTCAACAACAAACTCAAACAAGCAGACACATGCGCAGAAACCCGAGCCACATTATCTTAAATCAAAGACATCTGTGAAATGATGTCCAGACAACTCAAACCTCTCTGCATCATGGTAGCCCACAAGCCTACCAACACACTTAAGCAGCAGCTAATGAACCTGAAAAAACAAATGTTATTTACAAAGTAACATGCAAGGAAATATAGGCATGGACTCTGCTCCCATAGTTCTCTGTGGCAAGAAATGCTGGGATGAGATAAGGAAGATTTTTTTCAGTCAGAAAGACGTGACTCTGTGGAACTCATTGCCACTGAAACGAGGCAAGTAACTGAGTGCTTTTAAAACAGATACAGATAGGCTCTTGATTAGTAAGGAAATCAATGGTTACAGGGGGGAGGAAGGAAAATTGGGTCGAGAAACATTGGCCATGATCGAATGGTGGAGCAGATCCAACGAGTCGAATGGACTGATTCTGCTTCTGTATCTTATGGATCAGTAACCACAAAGACCTGACTTAATTTTCACTACTTTTACTGTGCTCCTGTCGTATTTATGGCAAGCGTGTGGCAATACGTTGTAGATTTCTCAAGCTAGATCTTCTAATTTCATATCAAATATTGATAATTGGAGCTAATATTAGAGAGAGTAAAGGTGCTTATTTCTTGGATAAATAAACCTGTCATGCATTTTAAGCTTAAACCTTGCATACGTGCAAAATTAGAGTTGCCATTTTGCCCGCTGTCATCAAATCTCCAATAATACTTCCCTTTTACTTGATAACCCATTTTGGGAAATTATAAACATAACTGAGGTTTCGTGTTTTATGCAAGCGCTTTAAGCTTTTAATATAATGATTTTAAGCCATCTACACAGAGTGTGATTGAATTTCTAAACTTAAGTAACAGCCTTAAAGTATTGTTATTTGTATCACTCACATAACTTTAGTGTAAATATTGAATTAAACTTATTGAAAAGAACATACTTGCTGAATTAGAGTCAGCATTGTTTTCATTGCTTTGTCCATTATTCCCTTTCACCTCATTACCTATTTTAGAGAAAGAAAAAGATTGCATATGTTGGAACATTTACTTTTTTTTGGCAATATTATAAAATGGAGAAAGCAGTTCAGTCAACTTCAATCTTCATCCGGCCACTTTTTAGAAAAGGTTTTGAGCACAGTTATAAAATAATAATGCAAGATTACCCAATTTGCAGCATTGCTTGAGACAGATTTAATAGTACAAGAAGTTATGATCTCCATTCAGTAATGTCTTGATTTGAACATAGTTTAAGTTAAGCTAAGGGCGTTGGAGGAATTGAAGTCATTGTGAAAATGTTACCAGGGAAAACATTGGATTAAAAAAAAATTCTGGTTTGAGTTTCTTCTTTGGGTATAAACAGATACCGGATCCAAGTAACCTCCCAATCTTCTTAAAATATCCCACAAAATAAACACATAGCAACCTAAATAAATCAGGCCCAAAACAAATTCAGAACCCACACTAATATATGGCAAGGAGGAAAGTTTTAGACTACAGGGCAATAAAGATGGGTTGGTCAAACTGATGCAGGAGGCCTAGTGATGGGAGATAAGGAACTAGCAGGAGAACTTAACAAGTACTTTGCGTCAGTCTTCACAGTGGAAGACATGAGTAATATCCCAAAAATTAAAGGGTGTCACGGGGCTGAGTTGAGTATGGTTGACATTACGAAAGAGATAGTGCTAGAAAAGTTAAAAAGTCTTAAAATTGATAAATCTCCTGGCCCCGATGGGATACACCCTAGAGTTCTGAGAGAGGTGGCTGAGGAAATAGCAGAGGCATTGGTTGAGATCTTTCAAGAGTCACTGGAGTCAGGAAAGGTCCCGGATGATTGGAAGATGGCTGTTGTAACCCCCCTGTTCAAGAAAGGATCAAGGCAAAAGATGGAAAATTATCGGCCAATCAGCTTAACCTCGGTTGTTGGTAAAATTCTAGAATCCATCATTAAGGATGAGGTTTCTAAATTCTTGGAAGAGCAGAGTCTGATTAGAACAAGTCAACATGGATTTAGTAAAGGGAGGTCATGCCTGACAAACCTGTTGGAATTTTTTGAAGAGGTAACAAGTAGGTTAGACCAGGGAAACCCAATGGATGTGGTCTATCTAGACTTTCAAAAGGCCTTTGATAAGGTGCCACACGGGAGGCTGCTGAGCAAGGTGAGGGCCCATGGTGTTCGAGGTGAGCTGCTGGGATGGATTGAGGATTGGCTGTCTAACAGAAGGCAGAGAGTTGGGATAAAAGGTTCTTTTTCAGAATGGCAGCCGGTGACGAGCGGTGTCCCGCAGGGTTCGGTGCTAGGGCCACAGCTGTTCGCATTATATATTAATGATTTGGATGAGGGAACCGGGGGCATTCTAGCGAAGTTTGCCGATGATACGAAGTTAGGTGGACAGGCAGGTAGTACTGAGGAAGTTGGGAGGCTACAGAAGGATCTAGACAGGTTGGGAGAGTGGTCCAGGAAATGGCTGATGGAATTTAACGTGAGCAAGTGCGAGGTCTTGCACTTTGGCAAAAAGAATAAAAGCATAGACTACTTTCTAAATGGTGAGAAAATTAATAAAGCCAAAGCACAAAGGGATCTGGGAGTGCTAGTCGAGGATTCTCTAAAGGTAAACATGCAGGTTGAGTCCGTGATTAAGAAAGCGAATGCAATGTTGTCTCTTATCTCAAGAGGGTTGGAATATAAAAGCAGAGATGTACTACTAAGACTTTATAAAGCTCTGGTTAGGCCCCATTTGGAGTACTGTGTCCAGTTTTGGTCCCCACACCTCAGGAAGGACATACTGGCACTGGAACGTGTCCAGCGGAGATTCACACGGATGATCCCTGGAATGACAGGTCTAACATATGAGGAACGGCTGAGAATACTGGGATTGTATTCGTTGGAGTTTAGAAGATTAAGGGGAGACTTAATAGAGACATACAAAATAATACATGGCTTGGAAAAGGTGGATGCTAGGAAATTGTTTCAGTTAAACGAGGAGACTAGGACCCGTGGACACAGCCTTAGAATTAGAGGGGGTCATTTCAGAACAGAAATGCGGAGACATTTCTTCAGCCAGAGAGTGGTGGGCCTGTGGAATTCATTGCCACGGAGTGCAGTGGAAGCCGGGACGCTAAATGTCTTCAAGGCCGAGATTGATAGATTCTTGTTGTCTCGAGGAATTAAGGGCTACGGGGAGAACGCTGGTAAGTGGAGCTGAAATGCGCATCAGCCATGATTGAATGGCGGAGTGGACTCGATGGGCCGAATGGCCTTACTTCCACTCCTATGTCTTATGGTCTTATGGTCAGATGGGCAGAACAATGACAGATGGAGTTCAATCCTGAAAAGATTGATATGATACATTTCAGGAGGATCAACAGGCAAGGGAGCACATGATGAATCACAAGAATTTAGAATATACTGAAAATCAGAGAAAGGTATATGTGTTCATAGATTCTTGAAGGCAACAGGACATGTGGATGAAATGGTTAAGATGGCATATGAAATACTTGCCCTAAATAGTTAAGGCATTGAACATGAGAGCCAGGAGATCATGATGGAACCGTACAAGACATTAGTTAGGCCACAGCTGGAGTACTGGATCTGGTCGTCACATTATTAGAAGGATGTGATGTCAGAGATATTGGCTCATGAGAAGAACAGAAGAGGGTTGTTTGAGCTTATTGAGCAGTTTGTAGACTCAAACAAGGATCCAGAAAACAATTTTCTGTGGCACAGAAGCAAGGACAATTAACAAGGATTGATGTTGGTACTGTGTGTCCAAGTGTCTCAGTCTTCAAAGTTCTAGATAAGATAAGCTTCTGAAAAATTGAAGGTGTCAAAGGAAGATCAGTGGGGAATCAAGGGTTTTGGGGAAAAGGCAGGAAATTGGAATTGAGGGTTATCAGATCAGACATGATCTCACTGAATGGTGGAGCAGAATGGCCAATACTGCTATTTCTTGCGGTAAATCGATCTGGGTGTTGATAAATGCTTTTGTATGATTTTTCTTTGTAGTCAGCAACATTTTGTATTTGGAAGAAGTTGGCTTTTGTGTTGGATGTCAAATAACGCTGGAGGCTCCACTGAGGGTTGTTTAGCAACTGAGGTTACATATCATCATCAAGTTAAATCAAAATAAGCAGCAAAATATATGGTAAAACTGTAGGTGTGACTGCTGAAGGCCAAATAAAACATTTTCAGTCGCAAAAATGTCTTTACTCCATAATGTTTCCTTTTACATGCAGTCAGCGACAACCAATAAAGGTGTCGCAGAGTAAAGTTAGGTCTCACCAAGACAGCTGACATGTCCGTACAATACTGTTGTAGCGCTCTTTAACCACAGGGTATATACCAGTGATTCATTTATTTTGCACTTTCCCCAAATTGGGTTGAGGTTTGTGACAGCATCCTGATGGGAAGCCCGATGTAACGTGCTCAGATACTGCTGCAGTAGTGGGATGTGTTAAATTCCCAATGATTTTCAGAAAAAAGAGTGAAAGGCAGTGGTTGCTTGTGTTGACACCACAGGTATTATTTATATTGGCTTTGAGATAGGGAACAACCATCACCTCCCAAATTGTGTTTTGTTTGCACAGCAACTTTGAGTATGAAAAGCATTCTATTTTTAGACGGCCTAAATGCATACATCGTTTCTTATCAGTGTACCTTAAAATCAACATTAAAAAGCACAAACAATTCATTTTCACTGTAAATTACATATTTTAAAAACAAATATTGCAAGACGTACAAACACATCAAGAAGTCAAAATTTGTGAAGAAAGCACATCTTTCTGACAGTTCAGACAGGGAAAAACTTTGTTCTTGTGGTGGTCACTGGAGACTTACTCGATCAAATATTAACTACCAGTGTATCTCACATAGATGCTGTATCAATCAAGATCTTATTGATCACTGTTGACAAAATTAAACCTATTGACCTGACTCTTTACAAAATAAGAACAGATTTTAGTGCATAACATTTTCCCATAATACAGACATTTGCGGTAGTGCAGTTATGTGAAAAGAAACCTGCATTGTTAATTTAGTTTGTTGCTCCAATTCATAAATGTTGCTTTTATATATTTTGAAAAATCAACCCTTCCACTCTTTCTAAAGGTACATGACACTTTAATTTTCTTTTCTTTGCCAATTTTCTTTCACAATAAAAGCATTCACTTTTTTGGCATTGGGTGGGGGAGCTCTGCCAGCTGCCAATTTCTTCCTGAAATTGTTTCACTTGACATGAGTCTTGCCAATAAATGACAGCAACAGCAGCAGCTAATACTGATGATAACATTTCAACAAACGTATACCAAGGTGCTTCACATTATGTATCACCCAAGTTGGAGAAATGTGAGGATCTCCTTCTCGGCCTTTCCCCTCAGCTGAGGTGTGGTGACCCTCAAGATAAACCACCACCAGCCATCTCGAATGAGAGAGAACAGTCTAATCCTCTGGGAAGACTGTGATGAATGTGTTTAAAGTTGAAAGACTGTTGAAATATAAGTGGTTAGCACTGCTGCCTCACAGCACCAGGGACCCGGGTTCAATCCCATCCTGGGGCGACTGTCTGAGTGGAGTGTGCACAATCTCCCAGTGTCTGTGGTTTCCTCCGGATGCTCCGGTTTCCTCCCACAATCCAAAGATATGCAGGCTAAGTGAATTGGACATGCTAAAATTGCCCATAGTGGTACATAAGTCAGGGGTAATTGTAGAGGAATGGGCTTGGCTGGCATACTCTCTACAGGGTCGGTATGGAGCTGTTGGGCCGAAGGGCATATTCCCACACATAGGGATTCTATGACTGTAACAAACATGACATCTGACAAACAGGAATAAAACTAGCCACCAGGATATATGAACATCAACTAGCCACAAAAACACATGATCCACTATCACTAGTATCTTTACATACAGACAAAGGAGGACACCATGTTGACTGGGACCACACATCCATCCTATGACAAGCTACCATCCAATAAGCCAACCAGAAACACACACAAGACTTCCTTGGAACATGTCATTCCAACTGGAAATCTATTGATTTGGACCCCATCTACCATGCTCTGAGAAAAAAGAACGGAAATTATATCACCCATCCTAAAACCAAAAGACATAAATAGAAAGCAGGACATAATACCAGCGCTTCACTCGACTCACTGATGTTGTTACCCAGTATGGTGATGAAACATCTGAAAATGACCTTCCAGCTCAGCGAGCAAACTTACATCCAGAATGATAAAATTCTGGTTGACACAAAGGCTGCCACAAAGTTGGAATTCTCTCCCAGAAATGACAGTTGATGGTGCCCTCAACAAGATGGATGCTCCCCGCCCCAAGACAACATTCATCTTACCCTCACGAATATGGCGACCGGTTGCCCCCAGAGGTCCTTCCCCAAACAAAGTAAACACTGGGCCTGTAGAGCTTTTGTTCACGGCCTCAGGCCTCCCCTAGGAGTTTATAAACTCCTCAGTCTCTCTCCTCCTGCGGTTTCCAATCCTCTCCTGTCTCACTGTCTCCTCTCGGTAAAAACAATGACTGCAGATGCTGGAAACCAGAGTCTAGATTAGAATGGTGCTGGAAAAGCACAGCAGTTCAGGCTGCATCCGAGGAGCAGTAAAATCAACATTTCGGGCAAAAGCCCTTCATCAGGATTACAGGCAGAGATCCTGAAGGGTGGAGAGATAAATGAGAGTAGGGTGGGGGTGGGGAGAAAGTAACAGAGTACAATAGGTGAGTGGGGGTGGGAAGAAGGTGATAGGTATGGGGGGAGGGGGTGGTGGAGTGGATAGGTGGAAAAGAAGATAGGCAGGTAGGACAAGTCATGGGGACAGTGCTGAGCTGGAAGTTTGGAAGTGGGGTGAGGTGGAGGAAGGGGAAATGAGGAAATTGTTGAAGTCCACATTGATGCCCTGGGGTTGAAGTGTTCCAAGGCGGAAGATGAGGCGTTCTTCCTCCAGGCATCTGGTGGTGAAGGAGCAGTGGTAAAGGAGGCCCAGGACCTCCATGTCCTCGGCAGAGTGGGAGGGGGAGTTGAAATGTTGGGCCACGGGGCGGTGTGGTTGATTGGTGCAGGTGTCCCAGAGGTGTTCCCTAAAGCGCTCTGCTCGGAGGGGTCCAGTCTCCACATCTGGAGCAACGGATACAATGATATTGGTGAATGTGCAGGTAAAACTTTGACGGATGCGGAAGGCTCTTTTAGGGCCTTGGATGGAGGTGAGGGAGGAGGTATGGGCGCAGGTTTTGCAATTCCTGCAGTGGCAGGGGAAAGTGCCAGGATGGGAGGGTGGATCGTAGGGGGGCATGGACCTGACCAGGTAGTCAGAGGGAACGGTCTTTGAGGAAGGTGGAAAGGGATGGGGAGGGAAATATATCCTTGGTGGTGGGGTTTGTTTGGAGGTGGCAGAAATGTCGGAGGATGATTTGGTTTATGCGAAGGTTGGTAGGGTGGAAGGTGAGCACCAGGGGCGTTCTATCCTTGTTACGGTTGGAGGGGTGGGGTCTGAGGGCGGAGATGCGGGATGTGGACAAGATGCGTTGGAGGGCACTTTAACCATGTGGGATTGGAAATTGCAGTATCTTAAGGAGGAGGCCATCTGGTGTGTTCTGTGGTGGAACTGGTCCTCCTGGGAGCAGATACGGTGGAGGCAAAGGAATAGGAAATACGGGATGGCATTTTTGTAGGAGGTCGGGTGGGAAGAGGTGTAATCCAGGTAGCTGTGGGAGTCGGTGGGTTTATAAAACGCCGGTGTCGAGTCGGTCGTTATTAATGGAGATGGAGAGGTCCAGGAAGGGGAGTGAGGTGTCAGATGGTGCAGGTAAATTTAAGGTCAGGGTGGAATGTGTCAGTGAAGTTAGCTCAACCTCCTCGCGGGTGCACGAGATGGCGCCAATGCAGTCAGGAATGTAGCAGAGAAAGAGGTGGGGAGTGGTGCCGGTTTAGTTACGGAAAATGGACTGTTCTACGTAGCTAACAAAGAGACAGGCATAGCTGGGGCTCATACGGGTGCCCATGGCTGTCCCTTTGGTCTGGAGGAAGTGGGAGGATTCGAAGGAGAAATTGTTAAAGGTGTGGACCAGTTGAGCCAGATGAATGAGAGTGTCGGTGGAAGGGTACTGTTGGGGACGTCGGGAGAGGCAGAAACTGAGGGCTTGGAGGCCCTGGTCATGGCGGATGGAGGTGTAGAGGGATTGGGTATCCATGGTGAAGATGAGGCGTTGGGGGCTGGGGAAACGGAAGTCTTGGAGGAGGTGGAGGGCGTGGGTGGTGTCTCGAACGTATGTGGAGAGTTCCTGGACTCGGGGGGAATAGGACAGTGTCGAGGGAGGTACTCACTGTCCCCTCTCCCCGGGCGCTCAGGCCTGGCGACCTCTCCGGGATGTTTCCGAAACCTGTTTCTGTTCTGAAGGAGGATCACTGGACCCGTAACGTTTCCTCGGATTCTCTTGACACATGCAGCCAGGGCTGCTCAGTTTTCCCAGCGGGTCCTGTTCTTGTTCCTTAAGCCACCGGCGCCATTCCTCTCCCACACTCAGGAACACTGCCTTTGTCTCGCTACATGACCTACACTGCACATGCGCCAACTCACCAGGGGCTGGGTGACCAGACCGTGACGTCACCCCGCGTGTAGTGGGCGCGGTTCGACGAGGCATCCAACCAATCGGAGACAATGGGGGCGGGGCGAATGTGTTCCCTGTTCCCCTCGCCAGCCACCTGAAAGGTGGGTTTGTCTTTAAGTTTTAACGTTGTTTTAAACATTTTCAGTCTTTTCCGAAGTGTTATTCCAGACCTCGAAGGCTGAAACATTGGAAAACTTGCAAACATAAAACGAAGGGATACTAAAAAAAAGAATAAAGATAAATTACGAAAGAAACCTAGCGCAAAATATCAAAAATAGCAAAAGCTTCTGATGGCATGCTAAAGGGAACAGAGTCGCTATGGTCCCTTGGAAAATGAAACCGGTGAGTTAATAGGAGGAACACTGAAATGGCAGAGATGCTAAGTCAATCCTTTTCCTCAGTTTTCAACCTGGAGGACAATAGTACCATTCCTATTGGAACGGGCAAGTCAGAGGTGATAGAAAGGATAGAACTTAAACAATCCACGTTGAGAGGGAAAAGGTACACAGCAAACTATTAGGATTGAGGGCAGACAAGTCCCCTGGGCCTGATGGCCTACATGGCAGGGTACTAGATAGACTTTAGCAAGGCGTTTGACAAGATTCCCCAAGGGAGACAGGTTCACAAGGTTAGATATCATGGAATACAGGGAGAACTAGCCATTTGGATACAGAACCAGCTCACACGTAGGAAGATAGAGGGTGGTGGTGGAGAGTTGCTTTTCAGACTGGAGGCCTGTGACCAGTAGTATACCACAAGGATGGGTGCTGGGTCCACTACTTTTCATCATTTATATAAATGCTGTGGATGTCAATATACGAGGTATAGTTACTAAGTTTGCAGATGACACCAAAATTAGAGGTGTCGTGGCCAGTGAAGATGCTTAGCTCAGAGGATAACAGGACCTTAATCAGATGGGCCAATGTGCTGAGAAGTGGCAGATGGAGTTTAATTTAGATACATATGAGGCACTGTATTTTGGAAAAGCATATCAGAGGAGGACTTATACACTTTGTTTGGAATGCTTTCCTTTATTGGTCAGAGTATCAAGTATTGAAGTTGGGAGGTGATGTTGCAGCTGTGCAGGGCACTGGTTCGACCACTTTTAGAATATTGTGTGCAGTTTTGGTCTCCTACCTGTCAGAAGTTTGTTGTGAAACTTGAAAGGGTTCAGAAAAGAGTTAGAAGGACATTGCCAGGGTTGGAGGATTTGAGCTATTGGGATAAGCTGAATAGGTTGGTGCTGTTTTCCCTGGAGCGTTGGAGGCTGAGAGGCGACCTAATAGAGATTTATAAAATCATGAGGGACATTGATAGGATAAACAGACAAGGTCTTTTTCTGAGTTGGGAGGAGTCTAGAACTTGATGGCATACATTTAGGGTGAGAGGGCAAAGAAATAAAAGGGACTTAAGGGACAACCTTTTAACGCAAAGGGTGGTGTGGGTATGGAATTAGCTGCTTGAGGAAGTCATGAAGGCTGGTATAATTACAACATTTGAATGGAATCTAGATGGAAGGGTTTAGAGGGATATGGGCCGAGTGCTAGCAAATGGGACTAGACTGTTTAGGCTAACTTGTCAACATGGATGAGTTGGAGTGTTAAAGTAGGGAGTTGAGACAGCCCAGGGAATCCCTTGTGGAGTCAGACCTGTAGCCTCTCACGATTCGTCCCAGAGGTCGTACTCTTTGACAGTCTGGAATAAAATAAATTCTCTTACAGGCAGTTTAGTTTAATTTTAGTTCACCCCTTTATTTAGCAATAGCTCCACTGATACCGATAAGCTAAACTCGCTAGGGTCTAGAAACCTTGGAGAGTAGGGGACCAACTCTTCAAGTGCCCTGGCAGGTTACTCTGATGTACTGCTACAAAGTGGTTTCCTTTCCACAAAAGTTTACAAAAACATTGCATGTTCTTAATTCGTAAGGAAGAAAAGTTAATTGACAGGTCTCTGTATGTTTGACTAATCACTCCTACAGGCCCTAAGCAATTCATCAGGTGGGAAAAACATATCCAGCCGAGTTAGGTGCCTGCTAGCGAGATAAACTCCTATCATAAAGGGGTACTAGTCTGAGCTAATTGGAGAGTTCCTAACCTTGCACAGGTCACAAGTCAGATACAACTATTTTCCAAAACGGCTTCTGAGCAGGAGGGCAAACTTTTGACCATAAAATGGCTTCCTGACACATTGTGCCAGAATCTCTTCAATGTTAGGCCGAGAATAATTTCTAAGCTAGGAGCAGACTCCTGCTTTTTAGGCACCGAATCATACTGTACCCGAGGCTGAGATGTTACCAAAAGGTTGCATTTAAACTGATTCATTAGTCTTCGAATTAAACATGTTCTCTTTTCAGGGTTGTGATTCAAATAAGACATAAGATCTGATTAGTTGGAATTGACAGTGGGGCAGTCTGAAAGGTCTGTAGAGTGGTCTGCAAGAACAGCAAGTAAGTTAAAGCTTCGTCAACATTACCTTTTACAGAGTTCATATTTAATAACCGGTAATGGCTACTCAATACCATCATAAAGTCTCAAAAATGCAATTACGTTCAATCCAACGCAGGTAATTTTTTAATGGCTTCGGGAGCCCCAGCGCTATAATGGTTCCTCTCTCTTGTCCTTTTGAATTCTCAAGCCAGGGACTTTTAACAGCAAAGGTGTTTTTCCCTCTGTTTGCCTAGCTTGCAAAGGGTAATAAGAATCCATTATAATTCACAGGACCTGACTGCCAATTACAAGGCTTTTGACAGTACCAAGTTTCGTTTCGGGGTCAGAATCAAATGCTGTCATTAATTTCACAAGGGAACAGCCATGAATGTTATCACTCTTTGTCCTATTTGCACAGATTCACTGTTAAGGCAAATGTACTTAATTGCCTTAGGGCATCCTGTTATCACTTGGTTATCTTCTGCATACCTTGAGTTCTCCCCTTTTACCAAGCCTCCCTGCCTGTCTATTTTCTAGTGTGCAGCAAATGTGCTTTTATGGCTATAGACTTTCTTATTCCCTTCTTTTGTTATTTCATGACTACTACTTGGCTTATAACAATTAGTCCATTCAGTCAATTTGTTTTTCCAAATAAGTCAAGTGCCTCCTCTGCTAGGTCATCGTCCAGAGGAGCAGAGTCTGAAAGATACTGGATTTCAGCATGGAAGTTCGAGCATGGAGGTAGAGGGTTAGACAAGGGTCAATTAAGCAGACTCTTCTTTGGCTTAGGTGAAAAACAAATGTACAGTCCATTTCACGCATAAGCGGACGACAGTGTATATTCCTAGGATGAGACCAGGGACTATCAGTACAATCCACACGATCCATCCACACAGCGATCATAGCCAGCAAGTAAACTTCCATCCATATGAATCAGACGACAGTTGGGCAGGTATCTTCCCTGCATCTTGATCCGTTTTGTTGATCACATCTGTGTCGTCCGTAAGATCAGGACATGGTTTAGTAACAAGTTCATCTTTGAGAACACAATCATGGGGAGGATCAGGCAGTTCAAGCGGTTCTTCCTGTAGGAATGTAGGGGGGTTAGTGTTAGAGCAGCATTTAAAGGAGAGAAACGGATTCAGAAGTAATGAAATCTCACAGCGACTGAGACGAACCTTAACGAGGTGTTGAGTATATTTAGAAATCAGCAAGGATACTACAGAATGTGAGGTACAGACTTCTACATTTTGATGTAAAGTTATATTAGAGGCAGCCACTTCCATAGTATGGATGGCAGAGAGAATCTGGATGCAGGAAGGCATACCGTGAGCAACAGGGTCAAGCTTAGTAGAAAAATAGGCAATAGGGCGCCAAGAGGAGCAATGTTGCTGGGTGAGAACAGCTGAAGCACAGGTATCAAGGCTGGCAACATAAAGATGAAAGTGGCAGTCATACAAACGTCGGCCAAGCATGGGTGCTGAAGAGAGGGTAGTTTTAAGCTCCGTAAAGACTTGTAGTTGTTATGGGGTGAGTTCATATCGTTAAGGCTCACTAATCGACGACGGGGAGATAATTTTTGATCAGAAGGGCACAATTAGGAATCCATTGTCGGCAATAATTGATGAGGTCGAGAAACTACCGTATCTGTTTAGGAGTGGTTGGAGGGACAATACAAAGAATAGGATCAATACGTTCAGGTGTCAAGCACCGATCAAATTCAGAAATGAGAGTACCTAGGAACTTAACTTCTTTCTGATTAGTCTTAACTTTGCTTGGGGGTACAATATAGCCACATTGATGTGGATGGTTGAGAAAGGTAGTGGAGTCAGTGTGATTGGACACTTTGTCAGAGCTAGCGAGGAGGTCATCGATGTATTGAACTAGGGTAGTGTCTCCAGAAAATTCACATAATTCAAGCTGGGCGTGAAGAATCTCTGAATAGGGTGTCGGCGACTGAATAAACCCTTGAGGTAGCCAAGTCCACATATATTGGTGGCCCTTAAAAGGAGGCAAAAATGTATTGTGCTATTGGATGCAAAGGAAGACAAAAGAATGCATGTTGGAGGTCAACGATAGTGAAGAGCTTGGCATCAACTGGATCTTGGCTGAGGATAGTAGCAGGAATAGCAACTGGAGGATTATGAGCCTCAATGATTTTATTTACTTCACGAAGGTCGTGAACGACATTCAGGATGTCCCGGTTTAGGGATCGGAAAGATAGGTGTATTGACAGAAGAATGGCATGGGACTAGAAGGCCTTGCGGTAGAAATGAATCAATGACAGGTTGAATGCCAGCTTCACCTTCTGGTTTCAGGGGGTATTGAGATATAGACAGGAGGACAGAATTAGGTTTGATCAGAACAATGATGGGTGGGACCTTAGCAAGGCCCATTTGTGTTTTAGAGTCCACCCAGACTCCAGGATATACTACGTCCTGCGGGTGATGGTGGGCATAATGATGATGAAGGCTGCCGTGAAATGACTAAGGATGTGCATAAAATATTATTGATCCTTGAGTGAGCAGCTGAATTTCACGGCAAGTTTGATCAGCATGGTCAAAAAGAGTCTTAGCGTCAAAACCTACTTCTTGGGCTTTGTGTTTTGGGTTCAAGTGAGTGGTGACACAGGGGAAAATGAGAGGGCCAGTTTTCCAGCTATGAAGTGGAACTGACACGAAAAGAACGCCACCAGCTGGTGACCTGATCTCACCAATCACCCAAGCGTGCCGAGTAGGGCCCAGTAAGGGATTATAGTGTGTTCAAGCCTGAGATCATAAGCTAAAGTAATGTGGGGGTGAGGGACGTTATGTAAAATAGGATCAAAAGCATAAGGATCCAAATCAAATGACCACCATCGAGGAGGCTTTGGTTTGGTATTGATGCATTGAACAAAATGAGGTGGATCCTGAATCAGGATACCATCATCATGACATTCAATAGTAATATTTAGAGGACAGAGGAGATCTCTAGCGAGTAGAGGGATACGTAATCCATTAGTAACAGCAAAGCAAAAAGGGAGCGTGACACAAGTTTTCCACACCACTGTCAGAGGGACAGCGTATGCATGTTTATTAGAGGAACTATCAAAA
This sequence comes from Chiloscyllium plagiosum, assembly GCF_037043375.1. Classification (NCBI taxonomy): domain Eukaryota; kingdom Metazoa; phylum Chordata; class Chondrichthyes; order Orectolobiformes; family Hemiscylliidae; genus Chiloscyllium; species Chiloscyllium plagiosum. The sequence goes on from NW_028270165.1 coordinate 37,132,452, forward strand.
CATTGCAGGATTTCATTATCGTCCAAGATTTGAAAATCAAAAGCATTTGCAAGATGGACGGGAAGTGATGAAACAGTGGCTCCTGTGTCAAACATAAATTCAATATCATGGCCATTATGGTTAAGAATTAGCATAGGTCCATCCTCTGGGCTAGCGGTAAGTATGGGAAAATTCAAAGCAGGAAGCTGCCCTATATCCGGGAGTCAGTTTTGAAAAGGGTTTTGTGCAGTAAAAGGGCAACCTGCTGAGATCACTGGGGAGGGAGACCAGGAGAGGAGATTGTCTGTTGTTTTTACTGCGGTGATGAACCAGGGACTGCTATGGAAAGGGCAGTTCTTGGACCAATGTCCTGGTTCATTGCAATTGAAACAAAGGTGTAGTTGTTGGGGGACTCTCGGGGGTAGGGGAGGCAGGGAAGAGTAATGAGAGGGTGTATAGGGGCATCATGGACTGTTGGGGAAGGATACATAGGAGGACCGCAAGGTCCATTGGGATGTTGTGAATACACAGTACCATTTCTACTGTCGTGCCATACTGGACGTTAGTATGAGGGTTTCATTTGCTAGCTTGACTGACCTTGCAGACGAAAAGGTCTACTTTGAATCCTGGGTTTAAGTTTAGCCACTGTAGTTTGGGCAAGTTCTGTCTTACTCTTGGGATCCTTTCATTCTCAGAAGTAACAAACCTCTCGGCTGAATTGTGCAACCTCAGCATCTTGCCAGCGGATATTGTGGGTTTTAATAGCTTTCTGTACCTGATCAGGTAAGAGAGTCAAACATAGGGCATTAAATTGGGATGATCACCCTTGTAGGTAGTTAGCGTCACCAGAGGAAGCACCATAGCATTCCTTAAAACGGGTAAGGAACTCCTCAGCCTCTTCGCCTGAGCTAGGTTTACATGTTAAGACTTTACCCACATCAACTACACGATGCACTGCTTGGTGGAGACAGGTAATAATCCAATCTGATAGTTTCTGCCGGGTGCCGGACTACAGGCTGGATATGATTATTACCTTGTAAAATTTCTCAGAACTCGCCCATTTTTCAGGCAAAAGGCTGCATTCTGAGGTGAATTAGGTCTTGGGAGGCAGAATTATAAATGGTCTTAGTCCTGTTAATTACATGTATAAGGCTAACATCTGCTATTTTGTACGGTCAGTCAGGGAGGATCAGTCAGACCGATGTTGTATAATTATTCATGATTGGGGAACTGCAGGGATTGGGACTAGGACCCCAGATATTCACAGTATATGTCAGTGATTTAGATGAGAAACTAATTGGAATATATCACAAATTGCAGATGACACAAAGCTGGGTGGAAGGGTGAGCTGTGAGGAGGATGCAATGTTATTTGGACAGGCTGAGTGAGTGGGTAAATGTATGGCAGGTTCAGTTTAGTGTGGATAAATGTGAGGTAATCCACTTTGGTCGCAAAAATAGAAAAGCAGATTATTTCAATAACTGTAACCTGGGAGATGGGAATGTTCACCAAGAACTAATCCAAGATGGAGGCTGAGAAAATTTGTGGCTGTCAGAGCTGCTCTTTTTTAAAGATATTTTCAGTGTTGGAGGCTACTTCCTTGAATTCCAGGAGCAGCAATTACTGTTTTATATGCTGTTGCATTGTTTTGGAACTTTGGAGTAAAAAAATCAAGTCAACAGCACTTTTAAAAGAGAGAAAGACAGCTAATGGCAGTGAGCACATGGTCTGAAAGAGAGAGATAGAGAGAAAATCCTACACTGCTAGCTGACACAGCAGTGAATCTATGTAGTTACTGCCTTTGTTGTTTGAAATCATGTATCTCTGAACATTGGAGTGAGGCTAGGAAAAATTAACAAACACAAAATTCACAACTGGTCTTGGTGGAATCTGTGTGGGAGAGCTCACAGCACAGAAACAGACAAGTGCATAGTTTTTAATGTGTAACCTTGCTGTAAGTCTGCGGTAGTGAATAGAGTGGGTTCTTTCTTGATTATTTGTTTTGAGATTTTAGAAGCTCACCAGCGGGTCCACAACAGGGAGCGGCCAATCACCTGCTCCGAATGCAGAAAGAAATTCATTGATTCTTCCAGTCTGCAGACGCACCAGCGGGTCCCACACCAGAGACAGCCTGCTCACCTGCTGTCAGTGTGGGAAGGGCTTTACCCCCTCCTCCCACCTGTGGAGGCCATTGCAGGGTGATTGAAGGAATGACAGCCGAGTGCCATTATCGACTGGACTATCAACCCAGCTTTGGGGACTCCTGGGTTCGAATCACACTGTGGCAGATGGCAGAATTCGAATTCAGTCAGAAATCTGGGGTTCAGAATCTAATGATGAAACCATATTCTGGGAAAAAAATATCCCATGAGATTCACTCATGTCAAAGTCTGTTTGTATCCCAATTTTGAGTCAGACTGGTTCTTTTTCCATCGTAGAATTTATAACATATTACATGGATAGACTGTCTGAAGATTGTGCGTTTTTTGAGCAAAATAGAATGTACTTGCAATTAAAATCCTGCAATTGCAAATTCACACCATAGACTGATGTGTGTGTCTGTGTATGTGCGTGCTTGGTAAAGTGTGTGAGTAATGGAGTATAACCCTGTGAGAGGGTGTGTGCATGTGTGTGTGTGTCTGAGAGCGAGCATGAGTGTGAGAGTGAGAGAGAGAGAGTGTATAGTGTCGTGGGGTCACCTGTAATGTGACATGAACCCAATGTCCCAGTTGAGACCACCCTCATGGGGTTCCAAATTTGGCTATCAGCCTCTGCTCAGCTACCAGAAACGATTAAGCAGTTGCATAACACACATTGGAGAGGGCAGGGTGGGGCTTGTCTTTCGATTTGCGGAAGTCGGTACTGTGATCCAGGGCAAACACAGGCTGGTGGACCTTCGGATCAGAAAGATGCAGCTGGAAGCCGGGCTGCAGACACGTTGGGAGAAAAGGGGAAAGTTAACTGGACACTTTATTCTGGGAGATGGTCTTTCCTCTACGTACAAAGCCTTCTGACTGGGTCAGTGGACAGGGTCAGGAGGATGTCAGCAAAAGTCAGACAGAACGGGCGGCACGGTGGCACAGTGGCACAGTGGTTAGCACTGCGGTTAGCACTGCTGCCTCACAGCACCAGAGACCCGGGTTCAATTCCCACCTCAGGCGACTGACTGTGTGGAGTTTGCACATTCTCCACGTGTCTGTGTGGGTTTCCTCCGGTTTCTCCGGTTTCCTCCCACAGTCCAAAGATGTGCAAGTCAGGTGAATTGGCCATGCTAAATTGCCCGTAGTGTTAGGTAAAGGGGTAAATGTAGGGGTATGGGTGGGTTACGCTTCGGCGGGTCGGTGTGGACTTGTTGGTCCGAAGGGCCTGTTTCCACACTGTAAGTAATCTAATCTAATAAAGGGGATCTGAGAGCGGTCTGTACGAGCGAGGAGCTAACTGGCTGTGTGGTGGGAGTAAGAACAATGTTGGGGAGGGGGCAGTGGTGGTCAGGGAGAGAATAGTGGCAGGGATTGTCACCATTCTCTGCATTTGGCAGCAGAAGACCAAATTGCATCAGTGTCTGCCTGGCGCCAGGATTTGGGAACCGGTGTGCTCAGGGCTGGAGAAATGGAAAAGGGATGTTGCAGCGGGCATGGTCTAACAATGTCAGAGAGAGCCTCTGCTGAAGGCTCATGAGAAGTCAAAAGCTACAAAGACAAAGCAGAACTTCAAAGCTCTGGGTGGCACGGTGGCTCAGTGGTTCGCACCACTGCCTCACAGTACCACGGACTTGGGTTCAATTCCACTCTCATGTAGCTCTCTGTGTGGACTTTGGCATGTTCTCACCTTTGTGTCTGCGTGGGTGAACTCTGGGTGCTCCAGTTTCCTCCGACAGTCTAACCATCTGAAGTTTAGGGTGGATTGGCCATGCTGAATTGTCCAGGGATCTGCAACCTAGGGTGGGTTAACTATGGGGAACTGCAGGGAAAGTGGGTGGGATGCTGTTGGGAAGGTCAGTCTGAATTTTATGGGCCGAATGGCCCATAGGGATTATATGAATCTACTGTCTTGTGTCTATTGAGAAACGACTGCCCCCAAGTCTGCTGTGGATGGAGTGGGTTCAAGTTCATGGAACACTGACACCATTCCTGGGTAAGGTGGAATTTGAGCTGTCACTTCCCCAACCCACTGACCCCGTGCATTCTCTCTCTCTCCTTACAGTCTGCACTCACCAAATCTCTCTGTCCAGCCATTCTCTCTCTCCCCCCCCATTCTCTGTCCCCAAGTCTTTCTCCTCCCCTCCACCCTCTGTCCCCTGTCCATTTTTTCTCTCTCTCTCCCTCTACCCTCTGCTCCCCTATCCATTCTCTTTCTCTCTCGTTCCCCCCACCCTCTGCACCCCTGTCCATTCTCTCTCCCTTCTACCTTCCCCCCATCCTTTCTCGTACCTCGAGCCCTCTTTGATTGCTGTATCAAGCCCTTCTCGGGAAATAGAGAGAATGGATGTGATGACTCAACCTGGAAGACAGGGGAGCACAAGAAATGGCTGTTCGTTAAAATTGAGAACAGCTGAATTGATATATTCAGAAACATTGTTAATCTAAAAGCATAAAGCTGCAGACATGTTTCTGAAACTTGCATTGAATTCGGTGGGTAGAGTCATGCAGCACAGAAACAGACTCTGCAGTCCAGCTCACCCATGCTGACTGGATACCCTAAATTAATCTCGTGACCCATTTGCCAGTATTTGACCCCTATCTCTCTCATTGGTTCCAATACATATACCCAACCAGATGCCTTTTAAATGTTATAATGGTACCAGCTCCCATCACTTCCTCTGGCAGCCCATTGCACACACGTACCACCCTCTGTATGAACAAAATACAAATCTATGCCTTCCTCACTCCCTCGTTTTATCTGTACTGATACCTTCGGGATCTCTGGACTTGGACAGCAAGGTTCTTTTGTTCCTCAGCACTCTGTAGGGACCTACTATTTATTGATTACTTTCTTCCATTATTACATTTCCCAGAATGCCTGGAGATTAAATTCCATCTCTCTGCCCCATTTTCCAGCTGATTGGTATCAAAGTGTAGCCGGAGACCATCCTCCTCACTATCAATACCACCACCTTTCCAGAGTTTACTCCTAAACAGAGGGGGGCAGCACTGTCTCCGGCTGAGCAGTGGGAATTGTGTGTGTGTGTTGTGGGGGCTTGGAAACTTTGCAAACTCCCTTTCCTTCATTTTTTATTTCCCCCAAATCCATGCGATTTGAGTTTTTATAACAGAAAACAGCACAGGGTTTAATTTTAACTTCCCACTGGCTGAAACTTTGTCCTCCCCTCTAACGTCTGAGAGTAAAACACTTTCCTTCCCCTCCCCTCCCTCCATGTGTAACACAGAGTTGTGGGATTGGCACCTGTTGTTATTTTGTGATCTATTCCAAATGAAATTTTATCTCTGCGCAGGCACAAGTGAACATTCTGTTTCGTGCTTTCTGCGAGATCAGGCTAGCAGCTTTTAAATCCTTATGTTAAGCAGCAGAAGCAAACAGCAATTGTATTTTGAGAGTGGTAATCCTAGCCCTGGTAATCCCGTTGGGTCAACAGAGAGAGAGAGAGAGAGAGGATGTCACACCTAAAGTGCATACAGAAGAGTTGTTACACTTGTTCAGTCAATTGAGTTGGTTCTGCCCTCAGATGTGACTGGATGTTGCTTTTCATGGATCATAATTAAACTACAACGGAACACATTAAATTCAAGGAATTCAATTGAAAGCGCAGTTTGAGTGAATCAATGGAAAACTGCTTAAAGATGGGCTCCTGGTCTTTTACTTCACCAATTAGAAGTTGTTGGTTTGACAGCTCTCCTAATCATAGTATCCCTACAGTGTGGGAGCAGGCCACTGACCCTCCAAACAGCATCCCATCCAGACTCACAAAAATGTGCACCGCATGTGTGCAGAGAAGGGGATGCTGGGAGTGAGTGGGATGCTTTCACCACCACCATCTCCCTCCAAGACCCAAACATCCCCACAGCACCACCTATCCATTCCTCTAACACCACAGTGCCTCTGGCCTTACCCCCTGCCAACCACAGTGCCACTGTCCATTCTGCCTGCCACTCACAGCGCCCCCATCCATTCTCCCCGCCCCCCACAGCATCCCCTGACCATTCTTCCTGCCACCCACAGCACTCTGTCCATTCTCCCCCACCAACTACGGCACGACCTGCCCATTCTCCCCTGTGGCACCCACAGCACCCCCATCAATTCTCCCCCGCCATTCATGGCTCCCCCCTCTCCATTCCCCCGTTCCACCCACGGCACCCCTGTCCATTCCCTCATCACCCCCGGCACACCGTCCATTCTGTCTCTCTTTCTTTCTCTCACCCCCACCCTCTGCATCCCTGTCCAGTCCCTCTTCTCATCTTCTGACTCCCTATGCATTTTCTCTCTCCCCCAAACCCTCTGCTCTCCATCCCTCTGTTCCCCCATATATTCTCTTTCTCCACCCACGTTCTGCCCTCTGTCCATTCTCCTGCAATCCAATGAGTCCCATCTATTCTCTCTCCCCTCACCCTCTGCACTCCACTATTTCTCTACCCCACAATGCTCTGTACCCCATTCTCCCTTGGCCCCCTCCACCATTCTCTGCTACCCCATTCTCTCACTTTGCCCCCTACCCTTTGCCCTGCAGGTCTTTCTCTTCCCTCCCCCCCCACTAACCTCTGCCCCCCAATCTTTCTCTAACCCCACCCTCTGTTCCTGTCCATTTTCTGTTTCTCTACACACCACCCTCTGCCCTCTCATCCATTCTCTCTCTTTTCTCCCCATCCTTTCTCTTGCCTCGAGCCCTCTTTGATTACTGTATCAAGGCCTTTTCAGAAGAGAGAGAGAATAGATGGTGATGACTCAACTTGGAGTCAGGACGGGTGACAAATGGCTGATCTTTAAAATTGAGAATAGCTAAAATGATACATTCAGAAACATCATTAATGTCTGAAAGCATGTTCAATTTTTAAGAGTTGCTGAAATCTTCTGAAACTAGCATTGAAATACGCGCAGTTAGGCCACAGCTCAGGACAAGCTGTAAGGGGTGAATGGCCTATTCTTAGTCTCATGAAATTGGTTTTGACTATGTCAAAATACAGTTATAGATTTGTATAGCACAGAAACAAACTAAATTAATCTAGTGACCCATTTGCCAGCATTTGGCCCATTTCCCTCTGAATCCTTCCTATTCATAGCCCTATGAGAATGCATTTTAAATATTGTAACTGTACCAGCCTCCATCACTTCATTGCATACACATACCACCCTTTGTGCAAAAAGGTTGGCCCTTAAGATCCTCAGAAATCTTTCCCCTCTCATCCTCAACCTATGCCCTCCAGTTCTGGGCTCCCCTCCCCCCAAACATGCGGAAAAGACATACAAAAGTTGATCAGCCAGACAAAATGCAAAAGCAATAAAATGTCGAGCCACGGGGGAACAAAATTGTTGCTCTACCTTTGTTTTCCTATTTGCATTTGGACACTTAAAATCTGTCCGTAAAACTAGAACCCCACAAGAGTCTTTTGCCAATATTTGCTGGTGTCAGCAACGCAGTGCGCATGCTCATCGCTGCCAAAATGAAAGGCGCGCGACCTGTTTTTGATGGACCAATCGGAAGCCCTGGCGGACCAGTAGGCGATTGGTCTTCCTGCCAATCAGAGCCACCGCATTGTCTGAATGCGGAAGTTGGACCACGAGCTTCTGAAGCTGCTGCTGGTGCTCCTCTCTTTGGAATGTAGATTGAGCTTCACCCCAGACTCCAACCTCCTTTCTCCGCCCAACATCTGTGAGTATGGTAGTCTCTTTTCTCACCCACTTTTTCCATTTCACTTTTTCTCATTCTGGGGTTCGGTTGTTGACTTGCAGCAACTGAAAGGAAAAGGAGTGAATCCAGGCCGAGACATACACTGGAAAAGTTGGTCCAGATCTGTGTCTCAATTGGCAAAATACATCGGCAGGAGACTGCAAGAACACACTAAGCCAGGCAGCATAAGGAGGTGGACAAGGCGATGTTTTGGGTGTAAACCTTCTTCGTGGCGGAGTGGGCGGTGGGGGAGAGTGTAGGGGGAACTGTAGATGGGGCATTAAAATGGGTGGTGACTGGGAGGACCAGTCAGTCTCTGCGGACCCGGCTGCGATGTTCGGCGAACCGTTTTTCAAGTTTACTCTTGGTCTCCCCGATGTAGAGAAGTCCACAGTTGACAAACACATGGCAAATACAGTACCACAATGTGAAGTTATAGCATTTGCAGTAAAAAAAAAGCAGAAAGGAGGTGCATTATTTAAATGGTGATATATTGGGGTGTGGACAAAGTGAGAACTGGAGATCAGAGTCGAAAAATGTGGTGCTGGAAAAACAGCAGGTCAGACAGCAACGGAGGAGCAGGAGAGTCGCCGTTTTGGGCATGGGTCTTTCATCAGGAATGGACGTACAAAGGGGCCTCAGCGTCCTCCTACACCAATCAATGCCAGTTGTCAGACAGGAGCAACAAGCAATCAGCAAGGCAATGGTACATTAGCAAGAAAAATTGAGTTCAGAAGTTAACCAACCTCTGGACTTCTGGTACCTCTCCTGTGACTATTGATTTACAGATATCTCCGCAAGGGGTCCAGCAATCACTTCCCTAGATTCCCACAGAGTTCTAGAGGCACCTGACAAGGTCCCAGGTATTTATCCACCTTTGTGTTTCGAGACATCCAGCATCACCACCTCTTTAATATGGATATTTTTCAAGATGTCACCATCTATTTCCCTACAGTCTATATCTTCCATAACCTTTTCCACAGGAAATACTGATGCAAAATACTCATTTAGTATCTCCCCCATTTTCTGCGGTTCCACACACAATCCACCTTTCTGATCTTTGAGGTGCCCCATTCTCTCCCTAGTTACCCTCTTGTCCTTAATGTATTTGTAAAAACCCTTTTGATTCTCCTTCACCCGATTTTCCAAAGCTATCTCATGTCCCCTTTTTGACCTCCTGATTTCCCTCTTAAGTATACTTGTTTATACTTTGTACCTTTATACTCTTCTAAGAATTCACTCGATTTATCCTGTCTATACCTGACATATGCTTCCTTTTTTTTTAATCAAACCCTCAATTTCTCTAGTCATCCAGCATTCCCGACATCTATCAGACTTTCCTTTCACCCCAACAGGAATATACCATCTCTGGTCTCATTATCTAATTTCTGAAGGCTTCCCATTTTCAAGCCGTCCCTTTACCTGTGAACATCTGCTCCCAATTAGCTTTTGAAAGGTCTTGCCTAATACTGTCAGACTTAGGATTCCTCCAATTTAGAACTTCAACTTTTAGATCTGGTCTATCCTTTTCCATCACTATTTTAAAACTAATAGAATTATGGGCGCTGACCCAAAGTGCTCCCCCACTGACACCTCTGTCACCTGCCATGCCTTATTTCCCAAGAGTAAGTCAAGTTTTGCACCTTCTCTAGTAGGTACATCCACATACTGAATCAGAAATTTTCTTGTACACACTTAAATTCCTCTCCAACGAAATCTTTAAACCTATGGCAGTCCCGGTCAATGTTTGGACAGTTAAATCCCCTACCATAACCATATAAGGGGAAATAAGGGTCTAACACTGTGCACAATCCTCCAGGTCCAGCCTCAGCAATGCCATTTTTAGTTGCAGCAACATTTCGTTACCTTTTGTATTCTATTCCTTTCGCTATCAAAGCCAACATTGCATTCACTCACTTTCTGATCTACTGTACCTGCATGCTAGTTTTCTGTGACTCATTAATGAGGATACCCAGAACCCTCTGCACCAGAGCACCCCAAAGTCTCTCCCTGTTTAGACAGTAGGTCACCTTCCTTCTTTTTTTGACAAAAATGCATGACCTCACACTTATCCACCTTAAACTCCATCTGCCACATTTGGGCCCACTCTCCTAACCTATCTATATCCATTTGTAAGGTTCTTATTTCCTATTGCAATTTACTGTCCCACCTTTTTTTGTGTCATTCACAAATTTGGCAAAAGAGCCTTTTATCCCTGTATCCAAGTCGCTAATGTGGATTGTAAATAGCTGGGGCCCAAGGGCCCAACCCTGTGGAACCCCACTAGTTACATCTTGCCATCCAAAAAAATAGCCATAGATTCAGACTGTCTGTCTTCTGCCGATCAGCTAGTCACCTATTGAAGTTGATAAATTACCCCTAATCCCATATGATCCCACCTGTGAATTAACTTTTTGTGTGGCACTTAAGCAAATGCCTTCTGAAAGGCCACATGTATTACATCTACAGGGTCACAATTATCCACTTTGCTTGTTACATCTTTGAAGAACTTAGTCAAATCTTATTTGCCCTTCATAAAACCATGCTGACTCTGATGGATGGAGTTTTGACTTTCAGACGTTCTGATATTGCTTCCTTGATAATTGATTCTACCAGCAGGTGTTAAACTAACTGGTCTGCAATTTCCCACAGGTTGCCTCCCTCCCTTTTTGAATACAAGTGTTACATTAGCATTTTTCAAATCCACTGGAACCAGAAGACCATAAGATATAGGAGTAGAAATGAGGCCATTCAGCCCATCGAGTCTGCTCCACCATGGTTGACTGGTTTCTCAACCCCATTCTCCCACTTTCTCCCCATAACCTTTGATCACCTTGACAATCAACAACCTACCTATCTCAGTCTTAAATAAACTCAATGCATCTTTCTCACGTCTAGAGAACTTTGGAATATTATAACTAATGAATCCACCATCTCCACCGCACTTCCCTAATGTATTTTTAAGAAGCTATGAACCTAGACTCCAAGGTCTCTTTGTTAAGCAATACTCCCAAAGACCTTATCATTATGTGTTGAAGTCCTGCTAAGATCAGCCTAAATTGGACAACTGCATGATGCATCTCGGGCCATAGTCTGGGGTGTGGATTACCAGGTGCTGGGGATTTGTAAACTTTTAATCCCATCAATTTCTCCAACACCATTTCCCTACGACTACTCAGTTCTGCTCTCAATGGACCATGTGTTCCCCAACATTTTGGGGACGTTATTTGTGCCCTCCTTTTGTGATTATATCAGCAACATATGTGGTTAATTGGTCTGCCATCTTTGTTCCACATGAGAACTTTGCCTGTTTCTAATTGTAATTGTTTTCACCAATCCTTTTTTCCCTCTTCACAAACCCCATTTTCCCCTTTTAATCAATCCTTTTGTTGAAACCTGAACTGCTCCCAGTCTTCATACTAGCTGCTTTTTTTTTTAGCTAATTTGTATGCCACTTCTTTGGATCCAGTCCTGCCCATAATATCCCTTGTTAGCGGTGACTGGGCCACCTTTTGTGTTTTATTTTTCAGACAGGATGGAACAACTATTGCAGTTGCACCAGGTGCTATCTAAATGTTTGTCATTTCTTTCAATAATGTGCCCTCGTTTGTTGCAGCCTTTTTGTGCCTGTAATTTCCTTGCTTTCGATTTAAGTCCCCAGTCTCAGTATCAATTCTGTTGCTCTCCATCATAATGGAAAGTTCTCACTCAGTTCTTCACTCTTCCGCAAGGGACCTCTCACAGCTACATTGCCAATTATTCCCTTCTCATGAAGGAATTAACATTTTGGAATTAAATTGCCATAAGCCAACAGAACCATTGCAATTATTGGGAGATTGTGTGCAATTCGGGTCTCCCTCCTATTGGAAAGATGTGAAGCTGGAAAGGGTTCAGAAAAGATTTACAATGATGTAGCCAGGGGGTTTGAGTGATAGTGAGAGGCCAAACAGACTGGGGCTATTTCCCCTTGCGTGCCGGAGGCTGAGAAGTGACCTTATAGACGTTTATAAAATCATGAGAAGCATGGATAGGGTAAATAGACAAGGCCTTTTCCTTGGGATGGGAGAGTCCAGAGCTAGAGGGTAACAGGTTCAGAGTGAGGGCTGTGGGATGGGGGTGCAGATTTAAAAGGGACCTCGGGCATCTTTTTCATTCAGAGGGTGGTGCTTGCAACGAATGAGCTCCCAGAGAAAGTGGTGGAGGCTGGTACAATTACAGCATTTAAAAGGCATCTGGATGGGTATATGAATTGGAAGGGTACAGAGGAATAGAAGCCAGGTGCCAGCAAACGGGGCGATATTAATTTGGGATATCTGGTCGGCATGGACAAGTTGGACTGAGAGTTTCTGTGCTGTATATCTCTGATTCTGGCTTTCCACTAGACATTTGCCATGTCTGTATGTTCAGTCTCTCTCTGGTGTCGGTGTCAATGCCCTAATATCTCATTCCACTCTCACTTCCCGGGATGTTAACCATTTCGTGTCTGTTTTTTTTCTCCAGAAGCTGTATTGCAAGTTCAACCTGAATTTACACTTGTTTTACTCCCCAAAATCAGACCTGCTCACTCTCAGCAATATCCCAATGTTGTTGTGAAAGATATTAACTTTCAGGTGGAGTTATCCAAAATTCAGTGATGTCAGTCCTGACGTTTTTGCTTTTCTGCCCCTGTAAGATGTTGAATCAGCCCCTGCAGGAGAATTAGTTAGAGCAGAGTGAGAACAGAAGGGGAGGGAGAGTGGGATGGTGCTTTCAAATTTATGAAATAACAAAAGAAAAGAATGTTCAACGGCAAGTAAAATTCCTTGTTCTGAATTTCTACCCTGGACTGACAGTGACAACTTTTGTAATCTCTTTTAACAGAGTATTTGAAGATCTGAAGACGGAAGTTTCAACATCAGCAGATGAAGGGCTTATGCTCGAAACAGACTTTGCTGCTCCTCAGATGCTGCCTGACCTGCTGTGTTTTGCCAGTGCCGCACTTTCCGACTCTGACTATCCAGTGTCTGCAATCCTCACTTTGATGTCAATGTCTGACAGTCATTCAATCCATTGAGACCGCAACAATTTTCAACTATGGATCTATGAGAAGGAGCAAAGCTTTTGGTTCCTGTTTGAGTGCGTTTTCAGTATCAGTGGGACTGGATGAGAGACCCTACTGTTGTAGCGCACCGAGTGTACAGCCTGAAACAGATATACAGGCCTGGAAAGTGGAATTCACAGCAGGAAGGGCCTGTACACAAATTTGTGTGCAGCTGAAGCTTTAGCCATGAAGAAACCCGAGGAGTCCCGCCCTGTGGAGAAACCGTGGAAGTGTGGCAACTGCAGAAAAGGCTTCTGTTTCCTGTCTGTGTTGGAGACTCATCGGCGCAGTCACACCGGGGAGAGGCCGTTCTCCTGCCCTGAACGTGAGAAGGGCTTCGTCAATTCCTCCAACCTACTGACCCACCAGCGGGTCCACACTGGGGAGAGGCCGTTCATCTGCTCAGAGTGCAGAAAGGGCTTTACCCAGGTCTCTGCCCTGCTGAGGCACCAGTGGGTCCACACGGGAGAGGCCCTTCAGTTGCCCCATGTGTAGGAAGGGCTTTATCTGGGCTTCCAACCTACAGACCCACCAGCGGGTCCACACAGGGGAGAGGCCCTTCCCCTGCACCAAGTGCGGGAAGGCCTTCAGCCATTACTCAGACAGGCTGAAACACAAGCGGATCCACACTGGGGAGAGGCCCTTCAGTTGCCCCGAGTGTGGGAAGGCCTTCAGTGATTCCTTCAACCTGCTGAGACACCGGTGGGTCCACACCAGGGAGAGGCCGTTCAACTGCTCTCACTGTGGGAAGGGCTTCACCCGCTCCTCCCACCTGCGGAGGCACCAGAGAGTTCATGTGCCATCGCAAGGGGATTGAAGGAGCGATGACAGAGTACCGTTATTGACTGGATTATCAACCCAGTTCTTGAGACTCCCGGGTTCGAATTCCGCTGAGTCAGATGGCGGAATTGGAATTTGGTCAGAAATCTGGGTTCAGAATCTAATGATGAAACTGTTTTCATGGGTGGGGGGAGCTGGAGAAAACCCCCATCTGATTCACTCATGTCCTTTTTAGGGAAGGAAACTGCCGTTGTGGGAAAGGATTCACTGTCAGGGCAGAAGAACGGCCTCTCCCCGGTGTGACTGCGCCGATGAGTCTCCAACACAGACGGAAAACAGAAGCCTTTCCCGCAGTTGCCACACTTCCACGGTTTCACCACAGGGCGGGATTCCTCGGGTTTCTTCGTGGCTGAAGCTTCAGCTGCACACAAAATAGTGTACAGGCCCTCCCTGCTGTGAATTCCTCTTTCCAGGCCTGTATATCTGTTTCAGACTCCACACTCAGTGCACTGCAACAGTAGGGTCTCTCATCCAGTTCCACTGATACTGAAAACCAGCTGCATCCTTTACCCGGTCTGGCCTTTGCGTGACTCCAGACCCATAGCAGTGTGGTTGACTCGACACTGCCACCCCCAGCAAATGAGTGGGGAGAAATGTACTTGGATAGAGGGTGTGGGTTGAAATTGCTGAGTGAGGCAATACAGGTTAAGGCTGTACCAAGGACAAATTACAAAGGGACAGCTTGGTGCTGATCAATAGTAAAGAAAGTGGGGGGTGGGAGGAGTGTGAGCACTTGGACCTTGAGCTGCTTAAAAGAAAAAGCTACATTCTCAACACCTTTTTGCTAGGGATCTGCAGTTATAACAAAGTTGGGTCGCAGTAAAGGTTACCTGAATTTACTGAAGGGCTCAGACTCTCATTGAATTGATTTATTGTCACGTGCGCCGCGATACAGTGAAAAGCTTTGTCTTGTGAGCAGTACAGGCAGATCAGAGTTAAGTAGCAAAGATATGTAAATAATAAATAAACAGCTGCAAAAACAAAAACACAGGTCCAGGTGAATGTTAAGAGTTTGAGAGTCCATTCAGTATTCTAACGACAGTGTGGTAGGAACTGTTTCAAAACCAGCTGGTGCATGTGTTCAGGTTTCTGTACTATCCACCCCGATGGTAGAGGTTGAAGAAAAACATTGCCAGGCTGTGATGAGTCTTTGAGAATACTGGCAGCCTTTCCTTGACAGTGGGCCTGATAGATGGATTATATAGATGGAAGGATGACCTTTGTGATTGTCTGGGCTAAGTTCACCACTCTGTGTAATTGTCTCTGATTTTGAATGGCACAGTTGAGCTGCAAGAGGTTTTTGTTTTAAAGCTGCTCATTTCTTTCAGCCTCCTGCACTAAGTTTCCAATGTCATGTATCAGATAGAGCAGTGAATGACGAGCTAATATCGTTAGAAATTGTAAATTTTTCAGGAGTGCGGTTTCTGAGTCATTTCGACAGCACCGGGAGGTATGGGCTGTCTCCACTAGAAATGATGTGGAGGAGCCAGTGTTGGACTGGGGTAGACAAAGTTAAAAACACAACACCAGTTATAGTCCAATAGGTTTATATGGAAGCACTGGCTTTCAGAGCGCTGTTTCTTCATCGGGTAGCTGTAGAGCAGGATCATAAGACACAATTTATAGCAAAAGATCAGTGTCATGCAACTGATGGGATATATTGAACAAACCTAGAATGATAGTAAGTCTTTCATCTTTTAGAATGGGTTGCAGGTTTCAGTTCATTCATATGTAAACCCCAGAACTACTTTTAAGTACCCATTCTCAAAATGACTGAAGGTTTTATAAAAATAGGTGACATCTCAGCTCATATAATGGATGAAAGGTGTGAGGTTCGAGTCTGTCTGTATCCCATTCTTGCTTGAACCAGACTGGTTCTATTTCCAAAATAGGAATTTATAAAATATTACATGGATTAACAGCCTGCAGATTGTGCACTTTTTGAGCAAAATTGAATGTATCTGTAAATTCACCCCATAGACGATTATCTGTTTGTGTGAGCGTGTGTTTGCGTATGTGCATGCTTGGTAAAGTGTGAGTGTGTTTGGAGTATAAGTCTGTAAGAGGGTGAGTATTTTGGTTCGGGTGGGTGGTGCATGTGTGTGTGTGTCTGAGAGACAGCATGTTTATGACAGAGTTGTGGATAAAAGCGAGGGGTTGCATTTTGCTAAAACAAGGGCAGGACTGGTACAGGTAATGGTAGGGCACTGGGTCGTGTTGTAGAACAGAGAGACATGGTGGCTTTCAGGTACATTGTTCTTGAAAGGTGCATTGCTGGGACACAGGATGGTTAAGGCGGCATTTAGCAGCATTGCTTTCATTGTTCACACCGTTGAGATAGGAGTTGGGACATCATGTTGAGGATGTCCAGGATGTTGGTGAAGCCACTTTGAGTACTGAGTACAGTTCTGGTCGCCCTGTAATAGGAAGAATACTATTGGAGGGGGTTTGGAAAACATTTTCCAGGATGTTGCCAGGACTGGAGGGATTGAGTTATGAGGAGAGACTGGGACTTTTTTCAGTGGAGTGCAGGAGGTTGAGGGGTGACCTTATTGAGACTTAGAAAATCATGAGTGGTGTCGGTAAGACAAATAGCAAAAATAGCGACAAGCATGTACGGTTACATCAAGCTACAGGAGAACACAATTGTGGCTCTACTCTTTATTTTTCCCTTATTAGCATTTGACCACTTAAAATCTGTCAGTAACAGCAGCATCTGTAGAGCATATTGCACATGCTCCTCGGTGTCAGCAAGGTCTGTGCGGGTTAGCCGGTGTCAGCAAAAACTGCATACTCGTCGCTGTCCCCGGAAACGATTCGCGACCTTCATTGACCAATGGAGAGCATTTGGCGGACTGGAAGGAAACTTATCCTCCTGGCAATCAGAGCACCCCTACTGTCTGAATGTGGAAGGTGGACCATGTCCTTCTGAAGCTGCTGCTGTTCCTCTCTCTCTAAATGAAGATTGAGCTTCACCCCAGACTAACTTCCTTCCTTTGTCCAACATCTGTGAGTATGGCACTCTTTTCTCACCCTCTTTTTCCATTTATTTTTTATTCGGAGCTTCAGTTGTTGACTTGCAGCAACTGAAACGGAAGAGAGTGAATCGGGGTGGGGGAGGGGGGGGGGCAGGCTCTGGAAATGTTGGAGAAATGACTACTGCAGATGCTGAAGATCAGAGTCGTGAGTGTGGTGTTGGAAAAGCACAACAGGTCAGGCAGCATCAAGGGAGGGTATGAAGGAATGGAGACTTTCAGCTTCTGTGGAATGAAAGAAAAAGAGTTCACTATAAATTAGAATTGATCAGATAGGCCAATGGGAGATGGAGTTTAATTTATAGAAATACATTTTGGTCAAGCAATCCAGGCAGGACTGACTGGGGAGTGTTGCAGAATAAAGAGACCTTGAAGTGCAGGTTCATACTTCATTGAAAATGTAGTGTCGGGTAGACAGAATAGTGAAGGCAGTGTTTGGTATACTTTCCATTATTGGTCGCAGCATGGAGTATGGGAGTTGGGAGGTCACGTTGTGTCTTGCAGGACATTGGTTAAGCCACATTTGGAATGCTGCATCCACCTCTTGTCTCGTTTCTATCGGAAAGGTGATGTGAAACTTTGAAAAGGATCAGAAAAGATTTACAAGGCTGTTGCCAGAGTTGGAGGGTTTCAGCTACAAGGAGAGGCTGAGTAAGCCAGGGATATTTTATCTGGAGGGTCAGAGGCTTATAGAGGTTTATAAAATTATGAAGAGCAAGGATAGGATAAATAGACAAGGTCGTTTCCCTGGAGTCAGTAGCGGAGGGGTGGGGGGGGGGGGGGGGGGGGGACTAGAGACATAGGTTTTCAGTGAGAGGGGAAAGATATAAGAATTCTGAGGGGCAACTTTTCCACGCAGAGTGTGGTGCATTTAAGGAGTAAGCTGCCAGAGGAAGTGGTGGACACTCATACAATTGCAACATTTAAAAGGCATCTGGATGGGTTTATGAATAGGAAGGGTTTGGAGGGATATGGGTCAGGTGCTGGCAAGTGGGACGAGATTGGGTTAGGATATCTGCTCCGCATGGACAGGTTCGAGTGAAGGGTCTGTTTCTATGCTGTACATCTATGACTCTGTCTATTTGATTACAGATGCTGCTGCTCCTCTCTCTGAATGAAGATTGAGCTTCACCCCAGACTGCAACTTTCTTCCTCTGTCCAACATCTGTGAGTAAAATACTCTCTTTTCTCACCCACTTTTTCAATTTATTTTTCATTCTGGGGTTCAATTGTTGACTTGCAGCAACTGAATGGAAAGGGAGTGAATCCAGGGAGGGGACAGACTCTGGAACAGTTGGTCCAGGTCTGTGTCTTGATTGACAATATAGACAGTCAGGAGGCTGGAAGAACACAGCAAGCCAGGCAGCATCAGGGGGTGGAGAGGTCGACGTTTCAGGTGTAATCCTTCTTCCGGATGGGGGATGGGTGTAGAACAAGATGCAGATAAAGGGGTGCCGGGGACAAGGTGTTGAAGTGGGGATTGGTGAAGACAGAGGGTACAACCTGATGATCGATGGGAGGAAGGAATCTGGTTGGTGGCAGGGAAGAGTGAATGGGAGGGGCAGAGGCTGTGAAGGGAGTTGGGGGATGGGAGGGGAGAAATTAGACAACTCCAGGTGGAAAATGAGGTGTTGTTCCTCCAATTTGGGGATTGGATCGTTGTGGCAATGCAGGAGGCCAAAGCTGGTCATGTCAGAAAGGGAGAGGGAAGAGGAATTAAAATGGGCGGTGACTGGGACATCTGGTCAGCCTCTGAAGACCCTCTTGCCCTTCCTTGTTTTAGCAAAATGCAACCCCTGGCTTTTATCCACACCTCTCTTATGCACATACTCTCTGACACACACACATCCCCAATACTCACCCTCACACAGGCTGATACTCCATAACACTCACTTCACCAAGCAAGCACACATGCAAAAACACACTCACGCACAAACTCACATGGAGACACCTGTGCTGCCCTGCATAGTTTGCAGAAATCTCTTCTCTTCAAAGAGTCCCCACAGTGTGGAAGCAGGTTACTCGACCAAATGAGTCCACCCGACCTTCCAGAAAGTAACTCCCCTATCCCCATTTCTCTGCATTCACCCCTAACTAATGCACCTAACCTGGACATCCCTGGGCACTATGGGTAATTTGAGCATGGCCAATCCACCCTAACCTGGACAAAGTTAAAAATCACACAACACCAAGCTATTTAGAAGCACTGGCTTTCGGCACAAAACTCTTTCATCAGGTGGTTGTGGAGAATAAGATCATAAGGGACAGAATTTATGGAAAAACATTGCAGTGTCCTGCCACTGAAATGATATATTGAGCAAACCTGGATTGTTAAGTCTTTCATCTTTTCAAATGGGTTGCAGGCATCATTAATATGTAAATTTACAACTTCCTGTAAGGCACTTCTCAACATAACTTAAGGTTTTGTAACAAAAGATGACATCTCAGCTCAGACAAAGCATTAAATGTGTGAGGTCAGAGTCCAAACCTTGAATCAAACTGGTTCTATTTCCAAAGTCAAATTTGAATCAAATTGAACGGAACAAAATGGAACTGAGCTAAATTGAATTGAAATGGACGGAACTGAATTGAACACAATTGAATTGAACTGAACAGACCTGAACTGAGCTGAATTGAACTACACTGAATTGACTGAACTGAAATTAACTGAAACGAATTGAACTGAATTAAGCATAATGTAACACATGTATTGGGCCAAGCAGTGGAATGTGGTGAAACGGTTAAAAATTATGTCCCAATACATGTGTGAATCTAACCGGAATGGAGGTGTTGCTTAGTCCCGTGTGAATCTTATTACACACCTCCCCGTGTGAATCTTCTTATCTGTATGTAACCAGAATGGAATGTATTTTTTAGCCTTGCTCTGCTGTTCACATGAATGTTTATATCTGGAAAAGAGTATATCAGCTGGAAAAGTCTCCAGTTCGGTGAGTCTGCTCCGGGGTTACGTTTAACCGCCGAGCGTGGGTTGTTGGCAACCGCTCTACGAGAACTGACGGCTCCCAGTTCCGGTAACATGTAGAGTGAGTATAAGCCGTTGTAAGTATGAGACCTGGTTGTGGCGACGCTGCGGGGAATAAAATGCTCATATTCTAGCAGACTCGCCTCTTGGTCGTTTGTTCTGTGTCAGACTACTCTCCTACGAACCTGACCTTGAGAATTTTTTAAAACAAACATCCACCTCCAGAATGGTCACCGGCTCCTGCCTGCTGAACAGCCGGCCGGTGTGGCCGTGACACAGCAGCTGCGCCAGGAAGGCAGCGGTGCCCAGTGATGGGTGTCTGCCCCGGGCCGCACGGCGCCATTTTCCTAACGACCGCCCTCCCGCCGCTTCCCCGCTTTAGCGACTTCTCCTCCCAACCGCCTTCGCCCCGCGTGACGTCTGCACGGGGGGATGGGCGGGGCCGGGGAGCGTCACCATCACCAAGCAACAGCCACCTCGCGCTACAACTGCTGCTCCCTGAAGCGGGAAATCTGCATTTTAAAAGGGACATGGACATTTAACGGGCTATTTCTGCAAATAAATCGAAATGGACAAAATTACATTCAAAGGGATGTAGGCACATTCAAAGGGATATCTTAATATGCAAAATGACGCAGTCATATCTAAATTAATCTACATTTCGAAGAGACGTTGCCCTATTTATAAGTAGAAATGATGCTTTAAGAGACAGTCATAACTAAAGGGGTAAAGATACAATATCGAGGGACAAGATTGCGCTTCGAGGAACATAACACATTTAAAGGGCATAACTATATTTGAAGGGGCATTTTTATATTTAAAAAGACACATTGAAATCTCATAATTAAAAGTACATGGTAATATTTAGAAAGCGTGACCATGTTCGAAATAGTGCAGCCACTTTATAAGAAAAGGGATTTGGGCTGGGGCGCGGGGGAGAAGGGGCGGGGGGTAAGATTTAATTAAGAAAATAAGCAAGTTATTACGATTTGGAATGATCTTGAAGGGGTGATGGCAGCAGTAAGTGGCAAACGTTAATACAAAATTCTTGAAAAGAAAATGATTCCAGATATATGCGGATGCAGGAAAATAATTCAACAAAAGAGCCATTACAAATTTATGGAGCAAACAATATCTTTGAGAGATATAAATGGGAGCATCAATATTTAAGTAGGAATTCCAATTTTTGTTCTCCTCCCAAAAATCTGTCTTGTCAGGGTGCAGTGTAAGCCAGTACAATTTGTTATGCCACAGTAGGCCTTGCAACTCAACCTCACTGTGTCCTCACCCAATATTCATATGGGTGCTGAGCAGTCAAGTTTTCAAGGGAAAGAGGGGATGATGAAAAATACTGGCTCTGCCAGTGATGCTCACATTCCATGAACAAATAAGTGCTGCACACTACATGTGTCAGAATTAAATGATCAGAAAAATTCTGAACTCACGACAAACAGTTTGTGCACAATGCCGTTATTTCTACTTATTCTTATTATTTTGATTGCGATTTAGTCTGTACCAAATTAAGAGCAGCCTTGGTTTACATTTCATTGGCAATTCTACATGTTGACTTTCTGTTATCAATATCTCTTTGACATTCTTATATGTGTTTAAATTAATCTTCAGATTGTTCACAACTGAATGACATTACCAGACCGAAAATTCACAGCTTAAAAAATGTTTTGGCATTTGAAGAAGTTATTTGGGCAATAGCAATAGCAAATGAAATATCAAAGAAATACAAAGTTATGAGGGGGGTTACATATCTTGTTTAACCAAATACAATGGCAGTGCAGAGAATTTCAGAAATGCGCAATAAATATTCACAGTGTACCCCTTAATCAACTCATTCAAGAATTTCAAATTGTGTTTGAGGCAATTCAATGGCAAATGGCAACATTTGTTTGTTAATACACTCACCATAAATTGTGAATATGAATACATTTACAAAAAAAAACAGAAGAGCAGGAATTGGAGGAGACACTCCTGACAAAAGATTCAATAGAAGGATGCATAGAATATTCTGGAAGACATGTAACCTGGTGTAATCAGAGAGACTAAATTCTATTTCTTGTTATATTAGTGGGTCTTGTATTTATTGGAACAGGATATAACAAGAATCCTGTTTTATGCCAGAATTGTCAGTAGTTCGAAAAGATTTATTCGGTTTATTAATAAATTAGTTCAGTTGTTCATCATTCAAGTTGGATACGTAAATTGCTTTTTGTTGATTTTTGAAGTGTCAGGGATTTATTTTTGTTTTTAAGACTAGAGCAGATGACACTACTTTTCACACTAATTTTATAGATTATAGGGCAATGCGCTCCTCTTTTGGTGTTTCGGTTTGAGATCTCAGAGGGGAGGGGATTCAGCATTCGCTTTATAACAGTATTGATGTGCCGTCCTGCTGAATGCAAAGGAGTCATTATTAATCCCAGCCTCTCACTCTGATTGTGGGTGAATCGCTTTAATTTGAATACTGACACAGAAACTGCACAGACAACCAACTGTTGAAACAATGATTTACACTTTATTGTAGGTAGCAACCAAAAAATAAAACCCCTCAAGTAAGCAAGTTCAGCCTCTTTCCCACCCCACCGCCCCTCCCATCTTGGCTATCGCCCAAGTGATGGTGAAATTTAACATTGTTTCCACGAACAGTGCCCATCTCTGGAAGTGGACAGGGGTTTGATGCAGTGTTGTTCTTCCAAGTACTGCTGCTAAATCATTCTGCAGTTGAATTCTGGTGGAGTTCCCTCACTTTCAAATTTGTGGTGTAACGTTTCTTTAGATTCTGACACCACCTCCCTACACTTCTGGAGACCTCAGGTCTGTAGCTTACCTTCTTATCCTTGAGGGTTTTCCACCTGTTTGAAACAGCCTGTCCTGCAATTAACCCCTTTACGCCAAGGCCTTCCTTCTACAGGCAGAATTAATTGTCCTTTTGTCACACAGTTATTAAACACCATTATCACATCTGTCCAAAGAAACAGCTCATTGTGCTGCCTCCTCCTTCCCAGCGATAGTTAATGTATGTTATTTGTTAACTCCCTTGTAGCAGTTTCTCAATGGCCATTTCGTTTCTTGGTTCAGAAAGCGTTATGGCTGACTCATGAAGTTATCAAAGTTCTGGAGTTTACAGGACCACACCACATTCCTCTCTGCCTCCCCCAGGAATAACGATTGCTCCTGAGATTCTCGCAGTTCCTGACATTCCTTGGTATCCCCAAATACTATCCATATGTCAGGAAATCACTGGTGCTGCCCTGACACCAGATAGTCACTGTTGGAACAGAAGGATTATGGGGAGAAAATGCAGAAATCCGAAGTGCAAAGAGACTTGGGAGTTCAAGTCCAGGATTTTCTCAAAGTAAACTTGCAGGTTGAGTTGCACTTTCCCCTGAAACAGCCGAATGTGTGACACCAGCCCATTTACCTCTTCCCTCTTCGCTATCTAAGGGGCCAAACTTACCTTCCAGGTGAAGCGTCAATTTACCTGCACTACCCACAACCCAATCTACTGCATTTACTGCTCACAATATGGGCTCATCTACATTGGGGAAAACGAAGCATAAACTGGGTGAGTGCTTCGCAGAACATCTACGTTCTGCCCGCAAAAAAGGCCCTGAGCTTCCAGTTGCCTGCCAATTCCACACCCCACCCTGTTCCTTGGCCAACATCTCTGCCTCAGGTTTGCTGTATTGTCCCAGCAAAGCTCAGCACCAGCAGAACGAAGAGCACCGAATGTTTCACTTGGGGACCATACATCCCTCCGGTCCTAATATCGAATTCAATAATTCTAGGGCCTAAACTCCATAGTATCATCGTCCCTACCACACACACCAATCCTTAATATCACACAGTCTGTCATTCCACACTACTTAGCCACGAACAGTCTCCATTCACCCTCCCATGCAGATTGTTATCAACTCCTTTTTCTGTCCAACCATTCTTCCTTCGCTTTGGGCTCTGTCCTGATCTCCGTCTTCCTCCCACAATATCTCCTGCAGAAACCGACATTTTCCCAATCACCATCATTTCTGTGGGAGGGTCACTGGCAACTCCTGTTTTTTTTGTTTCTGATATACAGCATCCGCAGTTTTTTCAGATTTTTATTGAGAGAGAGTTGGAAATTGTTTCGAGAGACAGAAAGAGAGGGGGAGAAACAGAACAGACATGAACTGTTGATCGCCATTGTGACACAACGTAAAAGCATTGTAGTGCGATCACTTCCCTTAAGCATGAATAGAGATCGCGCGCGATCAGTGAGCTTGTAACGCAACGGTAGCGCGTCTAACGTTAGTTTAGTAGGTTGCGTGTTCAAATCACGTCAGGCTCAATAGTATCCTCTTCTTACATTTCAAATCAAGAAAGGAGTACGTTCACTCCGGATATCTGTTGAGCCAAATCTTCTTTGCGGAAACTTTCGATCACACGTGAAGCTTTGCTGTCAGTTTGATTTGTGAACACTGTGTCAGGGAGGTGGTGTGCCCATTGTCTGGGTAAATGCTCAGCTCCCCGCAATGTGAGAAGTAAAGCACCAACTGTTCATCACGGGATTTAAACACACAGCCGCTTCGTTCAGTTGGTGACCGCGCAGTGGGAATAACATTATACCGATATTTTTCCAACATAATCTAAAGATTGCCAGCTTTATGTTTCAATCTATCAAGAGTTCACAGCTCCTCCTGTGAGAGCAGAGTGACAGCGAGTTCAGATAGAAATGTTTCCCACCAACAGCAAATCCTTTCCTCTCACTGGACACAGTTAAAATTATCTTTATTCAACAGAAGGAGCGGAACCAACAGTCTGAGGGCCTCTCTCCACATTAACGGTGAGCCTGAATTTTATAAACGGTGTCAGTAAAATCCAATGACGGACACTGATTTGGTTCAATCGTTGTTTTTTGCCAAGCGTAATTCACCGAGAGGATGCTGCTGTGTGAAACAGCGTGGGGAATTACTGCAGGGCCTCCTGCGCATGGGACACACCGCAATTGATGTGTTTCACCTTCACCAGTTTATTCCTATCTCGGAGAAGAGAGGTTTCATGATTCGGATCAAAGCAGCCAGACAGAGAACAGGAGAAGAGCACTCAGACTTTCACAAGCTTGTCACCACAGCTGGGTCATCGTGGCCCGTGTATCAGTATGGGATAGTGATCTGCATCTACTGACTGGAAGCACAGCAAATTGGAGTGCTGGTGGGACTATCACACAGGAGAAAACGGCTTCGACCTATCAACTGGAGTGGCTCCCAATGCGCAACTCCGCTCACCTCAATTGAATAACTGTAAACAAATTACTCCGTGATTCAAAGGAATACTCGGTTTTGAATCTGCATTGTGTCATGTACCTTCGAGAATGATGTCAAAACACCTTCATTGCTGTGATGGAGTATCCTGTTGGGCAGAATATACCCGTTGTGAAATTTCCTACGTTCTGTTGGTCCAACTCCGATTTCACTCAGAATCACAAAATGTGTGACAGCGCAGACTGAGGCCATGCAGCCCACCTTAGCTCTGCTGGCTCAACACAATATGTAAATAAGTGTCTCATTCTGTCGCCTTCTCCCTGTAAATCTGCACATTGTTACATTGAACATGCCCACCGAATTCCCTTTTGTGTCCATTGAATCTGCCTCTGTGTCACTGTCAGACAGCGACTTACTGACCCCACTCCCTGTGCGAAAACGGTCTTCCTAATGACACTTTTACTTATTTTCCTGATGACTTTAAAACTCTGCCAAATCGTTCTCGATCCTTTCAGGCCTGGGAGCATTTTCACTGCATCATTTCCTCTGTCTAAAACCCTCATGACGTGGAAAACTTCAATCAGACAAGCTTTCAGCCCTCTGTTCTCCAAAGAGAGCTGCCCCAAATTTTCCAATCTCCCTTCATTGCTGACATCCCTGAGGACGGCACCACTCACGTTAACCTGTTCAGCGCTGCCTGCAATCACTTCACTTCCCCGCTTCCTGAAGTGTCACCCTCAGAATTGAGCGTAATACAGGTGGAGGATTCATTCAGACTCGGATTGCGCGGGCGAAAAATCTGCAATACTTGTTTTCACTTTGAACACGTGTTTCCCTTCGAATGTTCACTGCAATGGCAGCTCTGCGCCGTCCCTAATTCAGGCAGTCCGATCTTATTTAACGAAGCGGCTTTTTGAGAAAAATCATCAGGTATTTTTGCTCAGGTCAATTTAAGGAATGATGGTTCGCCTGGGATTGGAACCCGGGAATTCTCACGCGGCTGCATATGCTCGAAGACCCAAAGCTAGAATCATATCCCAGACTAACGAGCCACCAGCCATGGGTGCAGCCACCTCCGGAAGCAGCTGAGACTTGCTCAGTACGAAATACATTGTGCATTGCTCCCAGAATTCCAGCAGGGAAGAGTTTCAAGAACATCTGCTTCTCAATCTGTCTCCCTGCTCCCAGGACGCTGCTCTTTGTCCAGTCCCCAGGGACCGGGCTCTCTCCACTGGTGGATAATTGAACCATTTCGTTTCTACTTGCAAGCTGTGCTGGTGGAAGGCAGAGCCCATTCACTCTTCTGCTGTCTCACACTATTACGTGAGGCAGGATAAGTCAGTTACAGTCATGCGTAGGAAATGGGCAACTTTGAACTTGTTCCAAAGGTCTTGTTAACGGAGAGATAGAAAGATGCTGTGCCGTCGGGACAGACAGAAATGGACACCGGAGACTCTTCCTTCAGGTAAATTGATATGAGTACATTTTTGTGCAGCCTGCTTGGTGTTCAGAATTTGTCTTGACACAGCAATCCTGCAGAAAGTCTTTTATGACACGGCTGTTGGTTTCTTTACTGCAGGAAATGGACAAAAACAGCAAGTCATGTATTTCAACTTCACCGGTTCATTGCCATCTGAGAGAAGAGGTTTCACACGAGATCAGGACACACCGACAGAGAGCAGGACAAGACAACTCAGAACTCCACAAGGGTGCCAGCGCAACTGTGTTTGACTTGTGTTTCGATGTGACATATCCAGCTCAGATAGTCTAAGTTTTGGGAAGCAAATGACATGGCAAGGAAACGAACAGAGCGCCAAGAGAGACATGCAGGAAGTCGTTTGAAAGGCAAGATGCTGGACAGGATACCATCACAAAGGAAAGTCGCTCAAGGAGACAGTGAACAATAGCAGAGGATGGCTTCGATCCATCGACCTCTGGGTTATGGGCCCAGCACGCTCCCGCTGCCCCACTCTGCTCTTACGCACCGCGCCTTCTTCCACAGGTCCCTTCAGCCTTTCGCCTGCCGCGTGGCATGAACGTTCGAGACTGATGTCAAAGATCTCCACTGCTGTCGTCTTCTATGGTGTTGCGCAGACGTATGGAGGCTGTGTAAATATAAACTTTTTCTAACTTCCCACATTCTGTTGGTCGAACTGGGATTTCACTCTGAATAGACGCCATGCGGCCCACCTTCGCTCTGCTGGGTCGACACAGTAAGTAAACGTGGGTCTCTGTTCGTATCATTCTCTTGCCTTCTCCATGTAATTCTGCACATTGTTACTTTAAACATGACCACCGAATTCCCGTTTGCGTCTAATGAATCTGCCTCTTTGTCAGTGTCAGTTAGGGATTTACTGACCCCAACCACTCCCTGTACGAAAGCGTTCTTCCTAATGTCACTTTTGGTTCTTTTCCTCATGACTTTAAAACTCTGCCGAATCGTTGCCGATCTTTTCAGGCGTGGGAGCATTTTGACTACATTACTTTCTCTGTCTAGACCTCGCATGACTTGGAAAGCTTCAATCGGTCCAGATTTCAAACTTCTGTTCTCCGAAGAGAGCTGTCCCAAATTTCC
The DNA here is from genome assembly GCF_037043375.1 of Chiloscyllium plagiosum. Taxonomy (NCBI): domain Eukaryota; kingdom Metazoa; phylum Chordata; class Chondrichthyes; order Orectolobiformes; family Hemiscylliidae; genus Chiloscyllium; species Chiloscyllium plagiosum. Next base: position 37,160,033 of record NW_028270165.1, read on the forward strand.
AATCGACCCTCATCGCTGACAGCCCTCAAACACCGCACCACTCACGTCAACCTATTCAACGGTATCGCCAATCATTTCACTTCGCTGCTTTCTGTCCCATTGGTACGCCAGAGAGCCGAACCTGGTTGAACGAAGGTGCTTTTTGAGAACATTAAGCAGGCACGTTTGCATAAGTCACGAAACGCGGGCTCGTCCGGGATTTGAACCTGGGATCTGAACCTGGGATCTCTCGCACGTCTGCGAAGACGAAGACCCAAAGCGAGAATCATACCCCTAGACCAACGAGCCACACCACAGGGGTACCTGCGGCCCCACTCTACCTCTTGAACCAGCTGAGTCTTGCTCAGAGTGAAGTATAGTTGACATTGAACAGGCTGGCGCTGTTTTCTCTGGAACGTCGGAAGCTGAAGGGTGACTTTATAGAGGTTTACAAAATTATGAGGGGCATGGATAGGATAAATAGGCAAAGTCTATTCCCTGGGTTCGGGGAGTCAAGAACTAGAGTGCATAGATTTAGGGTGAGAGGGGAAAGATATAAAAGAGACCTAAGGGGCAACTTTTTCACGCAGAGGGTGGTGCATGCATGGAATGAGCTGCCAGAGAAAGTGGCGGAGGCTGGTACAATTGCAACATTTAAGAGGCGTTTGGATGGATATATGAATAGGAAGGGTTTGGAGGGATATGGGCCGGGTGCTGGCAGGTGGGGCTAGATTGGGGTGGGATATCTGATCGACATGGACGGGTTGGACCGAAGGGTCTGTTTCCATGCTGTACATCTCTATGACTCTATGAACAGCTGCTTCTCATTCTGTCTCTCTGCTGCCGTTTGCCCGTCCCCAGGAACCGGGCCCTCTCTACTGGCAGAAAATTAAACCGTTTTCTTTCTAAACTTTTCTCTGACACCGGAGTGACCAGTGACAAGCATTGCCCTCCTCAATATAGGGTACATAGAACAGGAGAAGACCCCGCAGACCTCCACGAGTGTGTCATCTCAACTGTGCCCATTGGGCCTGTGCATCAATGTGAAATATTTACGTCGAAGTTTTTTGGGAAGCAGATGAGAAGACGAGGTGTGCAAAATTGCGCCGTTATACGGGAAAGCTGCTAAAGACGACATTGAGTGAATAGGAAAGATGTTTTCCCTTCTGGGTTATGCTCCCATCACGCACCGGCAGACATATCGCCGACAAGCAAATATTAACTCTGTCTAAATTGCCACATTCTGTTTTTACGAACCGTGATTTCACTCAGAAGCACAATTTACCTGCTCCCTCCTGAATATCCTTCCAGGCTCGAACATACCTTCCAGGTGAAGCAGCACTTTACCTGCACATTTGCCGCAACCTAGTCTCCTGCATTCGCTGCTCATAGTGTCGTGTCCCCAACGGAGTATGAAGTATAAACTGGGTGACTGCTTCGCAGAACATCTCGGTTCTCGATTAGATTACAGTGTGGAAACAGGCCCTTCGGCCCAACAAGCCCACACCGACCCGCCGAAGCGCAACCCACCCATACCCCTACATGTACCCCTTACCTAACACTACGGGAAAATTAGCATGGCCAATTCACCTGGCCTGTGGGAGGAAACCGGAGCATCCGGAGGAAACCCACGCAGAGACGGGGAGAACGTGCAAACTCCACACAGTCATCTGAGGCGGGAATTGAACCCGGGTTTCTGGCGCTGTGGGGCAGCAGTGCTAATCACTGTGCCACCATGCCGGCAAATAAAGGCCCTGGGCTTCTGCTTTACTGCCACTTTAACACGCCACCCTGTTCCCTGGCCAACATCTCTGTCTCAGGCTTGCAGCAGTGTTCCAGCAAAGCTCAGCTCCAGATGGAAGAACAACGCCTCATATTCCACTTCAAAACCCTACAGCCCTCCGGTCTTCAAGATCGAGTTGCATGACTTTAGGGCCTGAAATCCCCCATGTCCTTGACCCCTACCACACACATAGGAGCCCTTGTTATCACATAGTCTGCTACGACACACTACTTATTGTTAGCCACTAACGGTCTCCATTAACAGTTATTCACCCTCCCACACGGATCGTTATTCACTCCTTTATCCCTCCTATTGTTCTCTCTTTGAGCTGCCGTTAAAGAGAGCAATGTACACTGGAGACTCTGAGCCAGCTGAAACTTGCTCAGTGTGAAATACATTCCACTTTGCTCCAAGAATTGCAAGCAGCAAAGAGTTTCCAGAACATCTGCTTGTCATTCTGTTCCCGGAATGCGGTTTCTGACATGCAGATCGTCTTGTCATTCACGTCCGAAACGGCGATTTGAACCCGGGATCTCTCTCAGATGACAAGCAACATGAGTTTGACTGGGGCAACACTACTATTACAGGACAAGCCAAAACAGAGAACAGCCCGGGAATTCCTAGAGGCATGGCACTCATCCACAGATTCTATCAACAAGCACATCGACCTGGACCCAATATACCGGCCACTGCAGCGGAAATCTGGAACTGACAACCGGAAGCGGCAGGTACAAACCACTATAAATGCCGGAGGAAACATCACAGAAGCGCTTCACAGGAGGCTCCCAAGCACTGAGGATGTCACCTAGACAGGGGACGAAACGTCTGCAACACAAATTCCCAGCTCGGCGAACAGAACCACAACAAAGTTTTTGCTTGCAGGAACTGAGTGACATAAACAGGATGCTCTCAAATTTCGACAGGAATTACACTTCCGTTCAAGATTTGCGGAAAGCTTTGTAGCTCGGCTGCCGATTGTCGCAGCTCGCCGAGCTGGGAAGTTGATTTGCAGGCGTTACATCCTCTGTCGAGGTGACATCTTCAGTGCGTTGGAGCCTCCTGTGAAGCGCTGCTGTACTGTGTCTTCTGGAATGTATTTGGTTCTGTTTCTGCTGCTTTTGTTTGACTGTTCTGGTTGTTCGTTGCAGTGATTGGCATATGCCAATGTGTTTATTGGTGGAGTCCGTGGATGAGTGCCGTGTTTGTTGAATTTCTCTGGCTGACCTCTGTTTAGTTGTACTATGTCCGTTGTGCTGTCTCTGTCGATTTTATCGTCCTTATCATCTGTGTTTGTGTGGGTACCAGAGACAGTGTTTAATGGGAAGATGTTGTTCATGGTTACAGATTGCTAGTTGTCTGCCTGTTTGTCCTGTACTGTTTAGTTTTCGTGCAGCCTTTGCATGGAATCTTGTAAACTATATTTGTTTTCCACATGATGTGATTGGGTCTTTTGTTCTGGTGAGTTGTTGTCTGAGCGTGGCTGTCAGTTTATGGGTTGTCATGAATCCGAGTGGTCGGAGATGTCTGGCTGTAAGTTCTGTGAGGTTTATTATATAAGGTAAAGTGGTGAGTGTGTTGGGTCTGGCAGATCCTTGTCCCGTTTTTTGTCTGCTCGGCCCTTGTGGATGAAGTTGCGGGCTTATCCGTTCCTGGTGAAGCCTCTGCAGACGTGTTCTTCTTCCTTTCACAGGTCGGCAGTGCTGCAGTGTGTTGTCACCCTTTTGAACAGCGTCCTAATGCAGCTTCTCTTGTCTGTGTTTTGATGGTTATAGGAGAAAGTGAGGTTTGCAGGTCCTGAAGAAGGGCTAATGCCCGAAACGTCGATTCTCCTGTTCCCTAGATGCTGCCTGACCTGCTGCGCTTTTCCAGCAACACATTTCCATTTTTGATGGTTATAGTTCCGGGTCTGGTCTGGGGTGTGGCTTTTCTATACACTTTGTAGCACATTCCCCGTTCTGTGTCCTTTCTCCCATAAACAGTCAGCTTCCAGTTTCCTGTCACTTCAACCTCCCACTCTGTTCCCATGACAACATTTCAGTCTCTGATTTGCTGCAGTGCTCCCACAAGGCACAGCGCAAGCTGGAAGAGCGAAACCTCATTTTCTCCTGAGAGACCGCGCTGCCTTCAGGACCCAACGCCGAGTTCAATCATTTTAGAACCTGTCCACCTTCTTCCACGGTCTTTACCGCCCACTCATTCCATCAGTTCCGAAGACGGATCGTTGGGCTCAAAACATTATCTCTCCTTTCTCTCCACAGATGGACTAGACCTGCTGGTTTTGTTCATTTGAAAATGAACAAAATGAGCAGGGAGACAGAATGAGAAGCACTGTTCTGGAAACTCTTTTGCTGCTTGCAATTCTGAGAACAATGGCGAATGTATTTCACACTGAGCAAGTCTCAGCTGGTTCAGGAGGTGCTGGAGCCAGCGGCCTGTGGCTCGTTGGTCTAGGGGTATGATTCTCGCATTGGGTCTTCTAACGGGCAGACTTGCGAGAGATCCTGGCTTTCTTGACTTGTGCAAAAATGCCCGATTAAACTTCTCAAAAAGCTCCTTCGGAAAAGCGGGGAAGTGAAATGATTGGAGATAGCGTTGAACAGGTTGACGTGAGTGGTCCCGTGTTTGAGCAAGGTCAGCCATGAAGGTAGTTTGGAAAATTGGGACAGCTCTCCTCGGAGAACAGAAGTTTGAAATCCGGCGTGGCAAGTTTTCCAAGTCATGAGGGGACTAGAGATTGGAAATAATGTCGTGAAAGTGTTCCCACGCCTGAAAGGATCGAGAACGATTCGGCAGCGTTTTAAAATCATGACAAAAAGAAGTAAAAGTGACCTTCGGAAGAAGGTTTCCGTACAAGGAGTGGTTAGGGTCAGTAAATCCCTGTCTGACAGTGATAAAGGGGCAGATTCAATGGACACAAAATTGAATTCGGTGGTCATGTTCGACCAACAGAATGTTCATATTAACACAGCCTCCACACCTCTGCGCAGCAGTATATTACATAACAGCAGTGGAGATCTTTGATATATGTCTGGAACGTGCATGCCAGGTGCCTGTCGAAAAGCTGAAGGGTTCTGAGAAAACGCACGGCATGCGAAATACAGAGTGGTGCAACGAAAGCGTGCGGGCCCCACAACCCAGAGGCCCATAGCTCGAAACCATCCTCTATTGCTATTGCTCAAACTCTCCTTGAGCAGCTTTCCTTTGTCGTGAGTCTCTGTTCTATATCTTGACTTTGCATCTGCTCCCCATAAGTTCGAGTGTCTGAGTGACATGTATCGTACTGATCGACTCGCCAAATTCACGCAGGCGAAGTGACTCGCTTCTGGAGGTCTGAGTGGTCTTCTCCTGTTCTCCGTCGAGTTCCTCTGAAGTGAATTGTAAAACCACTTTTCTGAGATGTCAATGAGCTGATAAAGTTGAAACACATGCCTTACGTTTTTGTCCATTCCCTGCAGTAATTCGCCATGCCGGTTCGGACGTGAATGATAAAACGGTCGGCATGTCAGAAACCGCATTACGACTCAGACACATTCCCCCACGGTTAGGACAGATCACCGATTGTGAATAACTTCAGAGAGAGGCCAGTGACAGAGAATCGCCGTGGACTCGATGGGCTGAACGGCTTCTGTCTGCGCGAGAATGATGCTACGTGTTTATGCCGTCCCACTGCCTGTCTCTGGGACAGAGAGGCTGAGGGAGCAAAACTGGTTCATTTTTAACCGTCCCTTCCGTGTTGGACTGCCTGCAGTCCCTCAGCTCAGGGCCATGGGGATGACTCTCAGTGAGTGAAGGTTTCACTCGGATTCTCTTCATCTGGGACACTTGGGGCTCAGATGTTAACTGCTGCGCGGTCGCAGCAAAGAAGGCGATGCCCACTTTGCAATAGACTTTCCGTAAGATTGCTGCGTGAAGACGACTTCTGAACAGCAAGAAGGCTGCACAACAATGTAAATTTACCTGGGCGAAGAGTCCTCGGTGTCCATTTCTTTCTGTCCTGCCAAAACAGCATCTTTCTATCTCTCCGATAACACACCTTTGGAGAAAGTTCACAATCAAAGTTGTTCATGTTCCCCGCATTAATGTAACTGACACCTCTCACACCAAGGGTTTCAGAGAGAGAGAGAGAGAGCAGAAGAGCGAATGGACTCTACCCGCCCCCCACCCTACACCTCGTCCCACCCCCACAACAACGTGCAAGTAGAAATAAAATGGTTTAATTATCCACCAGTGGAGGTAGTCCAGTTCCTGGGAATGAGACAAATATCAGCGCCCCGGGGACAGAATGGCAAGCAGATGTTCTGGAAACGCTTTGCTGCTTGCAATTCTTGCAGCAATGTGGAAGGTACTTCACACTGAGCAAGTTTCAGCTGGTTCAGAGTCTCCGAAGTCCATTGCTGCGTTTGCCGCCAGCTCAGAGAGAGAATAGGAAGGACGTAGGATGAATAACGATCCGCGTGAGAGGGCGAATAACTGATAATGGAGACTGTTAGCGGCTAACAATACGTAGTGTGTCATAGCAGACGAGGTGATAACAAAGAGTCGTTTGTGTGGTAGGGGGTCAAGGACATGGGGGAGTTCAGGCCCTAAAGTTATGGAACTCGATATTGAAGACCGGAGGGCTGTAAGGTCTCCAAGTGGAAAATGAGGTGTTCTTTCATCTGGAGCGAGAACACTGCTGCAAGCCTGAGACAGAGATGTTGGCCAGGGCACAGGGTGATGTGTTAAAGTGGCAGGCAACCGCAAGGTCAGGGCCTTTATTTCTGCGGGCAGAACCGGGATGTTCTGCGAAGCAGTCACCCAGTTTATGCTTCATGCTACATTGGGGAAACGACACTGTGAGCAGCGATGCAGTGGACTAGGTTGTGGCAAAAGTGCTGCTTCACCTGGCAGGTATGTTTGAGCCCTTGGATATTCAGGAGGGAGCAGGTAAATGGGCAGGTGTTACACATTCGGCGGTTGCAAGGGAAAGTACCTTGGCACTATGGGAGGTGGGTGTGGGGTGTTGCGAGTGAAGGAAGAGTGGAACCTATTGTTCTCTCTCTGAGCTGGCGGCAAACACAGCAATGTACATCAGAGACTCTGAACCAGCTGAAACTTGCTCAGTGTGAAGTACATTCCACATTGCTGCAAGAATTGCAATCAGCAAAGCGTTTCCAGAACATCTGCTTGTCATTCTGTCCCCGGGGCAGAATGCCCACTTTGTCTGATCCCCAGGAACTGGACTATCTCCACTGGTGGATAATGAAACCATTTTATTTCTACTTGCACGTTGTTCTGGGGGGTGGGACGGGGTGTACGGTGGGGAGCGGGGAGAGTCCATTCGCTCTTCTACTCTCTCACTCTCTCTCTCTCTCTGAAACCCTTGGGGTGAGAGGTGTCAGTTACATTAATGCGGGGAACATGAACAACTTTAATTATGAACTTTCTCCAAGGGTCTGTTATCGGAGAGATAGAAAGATGCTGTGCTGGCAGGACAGAAAGAAATGGACACCGAGAACTCTTCGCCCAGGTAAATTCACATTGCTGTGCAGCCTTCTTGGTGTTCAGAAATCGTCTTCACGCAGCGATCTTACGGAAAGTCTATTGCAAAGTGGGCATCGCTTTCTTTGCTGCGACCGCGCAGCAGTTAACATCTGAGCCCCAAAGTGTCCCAGATGAAGAGAATCCGAGTGAAACCTTCACTCACTGAGAGTCCTCCCCACGGCTCTGAGCTGAGGGACTGCAGGCAGTCCAACACGGAAGGGACGGTTAATAATGAACCAGTTTTGCTCCCTCAGCCTCTCTGTCCCAGAGACAGGCAGTGGGACGGCATAAACACGTAGCATCATTCTCGCGCAGACAGAAGCCGTTGAGCCCATCGAGTCCACGGCGACTGTCTGTCACTTGTCTCTCTCTCTCTCTGAGGTTATTCACAATCGGTGGTATCCGTCCTAATTGTAGGGGACTATGTCTGAGTCGTGATGCTGACATGCTTGTCGTTCTCGTCTGAACCAGGGTGGCGAATTACTGCAAGGAATGGACGAAACCGCAAGGCATGTGTTTCAACTTTACCAGCTGATTGGCATCGCAGAGAACTGGGTTTGCGATTCAGTTCAGAGGAAACAGACGAAGTACAGAATACCACATGAGTTGAGTGGATTTGGCGAGTGCATCGATATGCTACATTTGGACACTCGGTAAGTAGACGCAAAGGCAGGCAGCTTGCAGAAGAGAGCACCGATCTTAAGGAAAGCGGCTCGAGGTGACATTGAACAACAAGCAGACGACGGTTTCGATCCATCGGTTATGGGCCCAGCACGCTCCCGCTGCGCCACTCTGCTGCCACGCCCTGCGGCCCTTCCACAGAACACTTCAGGTTTTCGTCTGGCATGCGGCAGGCACGTTCGAGCCTGATGTCAAAGACCTCCACTGCTGTCGTGTAATATGCTGTTTCGCAGACGTATGGAGGCTGTGTAAATATAAACTTATTTCTAAATTCCCACATTCTGTTGGTCGAACTGTGATTTCACACTGAATCACAACATGTGTCACAGCGCAGACGGAGGCCATGCGGCCCACCTTCGCTCTGCTGGTTCTACACTTAAGTAAACGTGTGTCTCTATTCGTTTCATTCTCTCGCCTTCTCAGCGTAAATCTGCACATCTGAACGTAACCACCGAATTCCCTTTTGTGTTCATTGAATCTTCCTCTTTGTCAATGACAGACAGGGACTTACTGACCCTAACCACTCCCTGTAACGAAAACGTTCTTCCTAATGTCATTTTTACTTCTTTTCATTGTGACTTTAAAATTCTGCCGAAATTTTGAGGTCGAGGTAAACAGCCAAAGATAATCACCGTCACTGCTTCCCTTCCATCGACTCAACTTTGTGAATCAGTATCTTTCACTGGCAAATAGAACACCTTTGTCCTCAGGTGCCTGCTTCATTTCGACCACGACTTCACGCCCCTCACTGTTCTCGTCTCACTTCCAAACACTTGGCTCATATCCTCAAAAAAAGCTCTGTGGGTATCTGCTTGTTCCACCCTGACAGGCAGTGGGTTGCAGATTCCCGATCAGTCCCAATGTGATTGAAATATTTCAACCCCCCCACTGATTTGCATCTTTCAAAAAGCCGTGGAGCAATCTCCCTTTCTTTTTGACGACAGTTCTCAACTGTAGTCGGCAGGGTTCACACCTGCGTGGGGAAACCGCAATGGATTTCATATCCATCGCATTCACCACTCGGCCCACCAATACAGAACCACACTGACAGCTTCATTTCCCAGGTCTCTCTGCCTGTGGAGCTGAGAAAGAGTAAATCATTGCAGAGTTGTTTGAATCCAATCACTTCACAGGTTTCGAAAGGGTTAAATATCTGCAAATGGCGAGTCTGGGTGTTTCATCCCGAAAGATGAAATGGACGTTCAGTTAAAAACAAAACCAGAAATTGCAGGAGCAACTCAGCAGGTCAGGCAGCATCTGTAGAAAGAGAATCAGAGACAACATTTCAGGACTTTTTTTTCCCTCATCCAGGTACAGCCAAACCTACTGAGTTGCTCTAGCACTTTCGCTTTCTGTCTCGGACTCTCAGCATCCGCCCTCCTTTATGTTAGAAATTCAATCAATTCAGAAACCCCTTTGTGCTTCCTCAGTGGAAAAGATTTCCGTTTGGGAAATATTTTCCTGACACCATTAAAAACGCACATCTTTGTAGACATGAAAGCTGTAGGAGCGCGAACAACAAACGCCCCGTCCCTGGGTGGTCTCGAACCACCAACCTTCCGGTTAACAGCCGAACGCGCTGACCAATTGCGCCACAGAAACAGGCCCGGGCATGGTTCGCGCAGTCTCGTTGAGGAAGCATCTATTCAATTCATAATTCAACCTGCCCCGCCCAGAATTACCATTGTCTTCTATCAGTTCAAACACAGCGAATACTGCAGTAAGCCAACGGGTCGAGCTGCATCTGTGGAAAGGTAAACAGAGCCGACGTTTTGAGTGTGCTACGGTTTTTGTTCAGAACTCAGTGTTTTGCCTCTTCCCGAAGTTGGTCCAGGTCTGTATCTCAATTGGCACACACATGGCACGTGCAGTGCCGCAATATGAAGTTATCGCCTTGGCTGTTTAAAAAAAAAACAGTGCATTGTTTAAATGGTGATATATTGGAATGTGGAGAAAGTGAGGACGTGAGGTGAAAGTCGAAAAATGTGGCACTGGAAAAGCACAACAGGTCAGGCAGCATCTGAGAAGCAGGACAGTGAAAGTTTCGGGCACAAGCCCTTCATCAGGAATGATGTATGGATGTACAAAGGGGTCTCAGAGTCCCTCCACACCAGTCAATGCCAGTTGTCGGGCAGATGCAGCAGGCAATGAGCGAGGCAAGTGGTATATTACGAAGAGGAATTCAGTTCAGAAGTGGGGTCATTGAACATATTCAAGGCTAAATTCATCTGAGTTTTGAACAACAAAGAAGTGGATGGTTATGGGGGGAGGTAAGAAAATGATTTTAAGACCAGTACAGGTCAGTCACAGAGTCTGACAGCACTGAACAGACCCTTCATCCAACTAGTCCATGCTGAGTATGTTCTCAAACTAAACTCGTACCACCTACCAGTGTTTGGCCCATAAATCTTAGAAACTTTCATATTCATGTACTTATCTAAATGTCTTTTAAACGTTGTAACTGTACGTGTACAAAATCATGAGGAGTATGGATAGGATAAATAGACAAAGTCTTTTCCCTGGGGTGGGGGAGTCCAGCACGAGAAGGCATGGGTTTATTATTGGAGGAGAAAGATACAAAAGAGATCTAAGGGGCAACGTTTTCACGCAGAGGATTGTACGTTTATTGAATGAACTGCCAGAGGAAGTGGTGAAGTCTCGTACGATTGCAACATTTAAAAGGCATTTGGTTAGGTATATGAAGAGGAAGGGTTTGGAGGGATATGGGGCCGTGTGCTGTCAGGTGGGACTAGATTGGGTTTGACATAATTGGTCGGCATGGACAAGTTGGACCAAACAGTCTGCTTCTGTGCTGTACATCTCTATGACTCTATGACTTCTTCTGGACATTCATTCTGCACTCAGACCACTCTCTTAAAAAACGATCCTTGTCCTGTCTTTGTAAAATCTTTCTCTACTCACCTCAAAATATTTGCTCCCTGATCCTGAAACGCCCAGCTGAGGGAAAGGACACCTGCGGTTCACCTCATCCGTATCCCTCATGATTTTATAACCCACTGTATGCAGTGTGTAGTGGCTCATTGAAATAATGTCCTGATGCAGCGTCGTTTGTGGGTGTTGGGATGATTGCTTCTTTGGTTAAGCACTTGGTTTGCGTGTCTTGTTTTTCTGTAGACGCTAGTTTGAAGTTCCCCATTGACTGTTCGCTCTCCTGTGACATCTCGGAATGGCACTTTGTTGTTGTTCTCCTCCTCTTCAAAACAGGAGGCCACCCCCCACCCCCCCCCCCCCCCCCCCCGGACCCCCTCTCAGGCCATAGTCTCACTACTTGGAACACTAATGTACAGACTAGTCAAAGGCCTCCACTGAAGTCTAAAACACCAAGTCGAAGATTCACGCCACTCCATTTACTCCATCCAAGAATTCCTGAACACCAAAGACACTAAGTTAGAAGATGATGGAATAATGATGTCCTTTGACATAACAGCCCTGTTCACATCCATTAACATCAACGTGGTCAAAGAAAACTGGAGACACTACTCGAAGAACCAAAGACACAAACACAGCACCAACTTCATCAGCAAAGATAGCACTATCCAGCTCGTGGAACTGTGCCTTAACCACCCACTTCATATTCAGTAACAAGCCCTACAAACAAATCAACGAAACACCCATGAAACCACCAGTATCAGGATTCCTAGCAGAAGCAAAAATTCAGAGTCTCAAGCCAACAGCCCTCCCAACGATCCAACCCAAACTTTGTGTCCGCCACAGTGATGACACTTTTGTCATCAAAAAATGAAGCAAATTAGAGGAAAACTACAACACATCAACAATATCCTTACTGGCATAAAATTCACAAAAGAGGAGAACAACAACAAAGTGCCAATTCTAGATGTCACAGTAGAGCGAACAGTCAATGGTAAATTCAAAACAGCGTCTACAGGAAAACAACACACACGAACCAAGTACTTAGGTACAGAAGCAATGATCCGGACACATACAAACAAGCCGGAATCAGGACACTATTTCAACGTGGCACTACACACTGCAGTAGCCAGTAACGACGAAGACCAACAAGTAACTGTACAGCGCATTTCAGGAGAATGGGTAGGCAAAGGATCCACTGAAAAATACTTCCCTAACCGGGAATCGAACCCGGGCTGCAGGGGTGAAAGCGCCAAATCCTAACCACTAGACTACCAGGGAGACAGCATCGCCACCTCACAGCCCTGTTGTAAATTGCTTCCCTGCCCGGAAATCGCACCCAGGCCACGATCGTGAGAAGGCTTCCAACAATGTCATTGCTTGTATCCATTGCTCCCGATGCGGTCTCCTCTACATTGGGGAGACTGGAGACTACTCGCAGAGTCAAGTCACAGCGCTTGAGGGAACATCTCCAGGACACCCGCACCAATCAACCCCATCACCCTCTCAACTCCCCCTCCCACTCTGCCGAGGACATGCAGGTTCTGGGCCTCCTCCATATCCGCTCACTCCCCACCCGATGCCTGAAGGAAGAACACCCCATCTTTCGCCTCGGTTAAATTCAACCCCAGGACATCAATGTGGACTTCACCAGTTCCCTCATTTCCCCTCCCCCCACCTTACCTCAGTTCCAACATTCCAGCTCAGCGCTGTCCTCATGACCTGTCCTACCTGCCAATCTCCCTTCTCAACTGTTCGCTCCACCTCCTCTCTGACCTGTCACCTCCATCCACACCCCCATTCACCTATTGTACTCTTTGCTAACTTCGGCCCAGCACCTCCCAATTTATCTCGCCAACCATGGAAGCATCCTGCCTCTATTCGTAATGAAGGGCTTTTGCCCGAAATGTCGATATTCCTGCTCCTCGGAAGCTGTCTGACCTGCTGTGCTTTTCCAGCACCATTCTGACCTAAACTCTGGTTTCCAGCATCTGCAGTCCGCACCATTGCCTACCCAATGAACCCAGTGTGATGATTTCACATCAACAAACTGACACTAGCAGACACAACGTCTGCAGAAACCCTAGCCACATTACTTTACATTAAAGGCATCTGTGAAGTGATTTCCAGACAACTCAACCCATCAGCATTAAACAACGGCTAGTGAACCTTAAATACCCTATACAAACAAGCCGCAAACGAATGTTATTTACAAAATACCATCCAAGGAAATATATACATGAACTCTGCCGCACAGTTCTCTGTGGCAGAGAAGATTTTTTCAGCCAAAACGAATCGGTACTAACTGGACAGCCATTTAAAATCAACGCTGTCAGGCCAGGATGGAAGACCGGAAGGGATAATCAGTTTTCTTATTTCCTGAAGATTTACAAAGCTGAAATTGGGTTTTGGCGTTTCTTCCCTTTCCACTCCCAGAAGCCGCAGTGGTTGGGGCGGTGAGTTGGGGAAAGTGAAATGTGCCCGTGAGCAGCGTGTGGGGCTCTTTCAGCTTCCCCTCCTCTGACGGCGCTGTGACGTGACTCTGATGTTCTCAGGGACACTTACTGACGCGAGACAGTGAAAAGATTCTCATTCCCGCAGATCGGGAATTCAACCCGTATGCCGGCTTCAGGACAATGTGAAAGATTAATTGGGGTGTGTGAAGAAGCTGTGAGCTGCATTTCAAACAGGTAGGTGGAGTCGGATGCGTCATCCATTGCGCCACTGGCACTGTGCGTACCTGACGCCACCATAATGCAAAGTTCTGACGTTAATACGGACATGCGCAGCAATGGGAACATTGACAAGGTGAACAACCAAAGATAATCACCGTCACTGCTTCCCTTCCATAGTCCCAACTTTGTGAAGCAGTACCTTTCACTGGGAAATAAAACACCTTTGTCCTCAGGTGACTGCTTCATTTCGATCACGACTTCACGCCCCTCACTGTTCGAGTCTCATTTCCAAACTCTTGGCTCATATCCTCAAAAAAAGCTCTGGGGATATCTGCTTGTTCCACCCTGACAGGCAGTGGGTTGCAGATTCCCGACAAGTCCCAATGCGATTGAAATATTTCAACCCCTCCACTGATTTGCATCTTTAAAAAAAAGTGGAGCAAACTCCCTTTCTTTTTGACGACAATTCTCAACTGTAGCCGGCAGGGTTCACACCTGCGTGGGGAAACTGCAATGGATTTCATGTCCATCGCATTCGCCATTCGGCCCACCAATGCAGAACCACACTGACAGCTTCATTTCCAGGTCTCTCTGCCTGTGGAGCTGAGAAAGCGTGAATCATTGCAGAGTTTGTTTGAATCCAATCACTTCACGGGTTTCGAAAGGGTTAAATATCTGCAAATGGCGAGTCTGGGTGTTTCATCCCGAAAGATGAAATGGACGTTCAGTTAAAAACAAAACCAGAAATTGCAGGAGCAACTCAGCAGGTCAGGCAGCATCTGTCGAAAGAGAATCAGAGACAACATTTCAGAACTTTTTTTTCCTCATCCAGGTACAGCCAAACCTACTGATTTGCTCCAGCAGATTCGCTTTCTGACTCGGACTCTCAGCATCCGCAGTCCTTTACGTTAGAAATGCAATCAATTCAGAAACCCCTTTGTGCTTCCTCAGTGGAAAAGATTTCCGTTTGGGAAACATTTTCCTGACATCATTAAAAACGCGCATCTTTGCAGCCAAGAAAGCGGTAGGAGCGAGAACAACAAACGCTCCGTCCCTGGGTGGTCTCAAACCACCAACCGTCCGATTAGCAGCCGAACGCACTGAACAGTTGTGCCACAGAGACAGGGCCGGACCGCCCTCCACAGTCTCGTTGAGGAAGCATCTATTCAATTCATAATTCAACCTGCCCCGCCCAGAATTACCATTGTCAAAGCACTGATAACATGGTAGTTTGGTGTCAGCTCGGATTACAGGTCCTGATTTCTCTGTCCTCTGGTCTCCCTGTTCCCACAGAGTTAAATGTTGTCTGTTCTCAGCTCTGCTCGATTTCTGCTGAATCTTTGACCCCCTTTTACACCTTCTGGAGCAATAAAATATTCTGAGTCTCCAGGAAATGACACCTTATCTATACCCCTCCTGATTTTAAAATTCTCGATAAAGTTATCTGTCAACTTGCTAGGCTTCGTTGGAAAAATGTCCCATCTTCTTCTTAACTCAAACCGTCTATTCCCAGCAGCACGCTGGCAAAGTAGGGAATAAGGATTTGTATCAAATCACATAAATATACTGTCTGAAAAAATCTGGCTATGTTCTTGCCTGAGATATTGAGAGTCCCTGGTGTAAGTAATTACCAATGCAATTATTTTGGTCACAGAATTGAACAATCATTTTGCAACAAAGGGGTCTACTCTGATAAGGAGGTAGTGGTTATTTCTCGGTTAAGTGAACAGTTTGTAGATCAGGGAGATGAAGTTCCAGACATTTGGCAACTGTGGATGCTGGAAATCTGAAACAAAAACTGAGAACACTGGAAAAACTCAGCAGGACTGGAAGCATATGTGGCGAAAAAGAAGAGTTAAGGTTTCCAGTCAAACAACTCCTCTTCAGGATTCTGAAATAGTTTGTGAGAACCTCTTAAGACTACTGCTCCGCTTTAAGACTATAATACACAGGAGCAGGATGAGGCCATTTGGCCCATCGAGTCTACTCCACCAGTCGATCATGGCTGATATATTTCTCCATCCCATTCTGCTTCCTTCTCCTCATAACCCTTGACCCCTTACTAATCAAGAACCGATCTCTGTCTTAAATGCCCTCAATGACTTGGCATCCTCAACCCTTCTCCTAGTGGAAACATCATCTCCACATCCACACTATCTGGTCGTAGAGTAGCACAGCGCTGCCTGACCCACTGTGATCTTCAGCATTTGTTGTTTTCAGGAAGGATTCCAGCATCTACACCAATGCGTTTCTAAATTTTGTACCCAAGTGGTTAGCTCTCCCTGGATCGCGTGAGATTTAACCTTACTCAACAATCCACTGTGTGGTACAATTAACAAAGTTCACAGTCCCCACCTCCTTTTGCATACGTCTGTAGCACAATCAGTGGTGAGCACTGCTGCCTCACCGCACCAAGGACCCGCATTCGATTCCAGCCTTGGGGCGACTGTCTGTGCGGAGTCGCCCGCACATGAGCGTTTGCATATTCTCCCTGCCGTGTCTGCGTGGGTTTCCTCCAGCTGCTTTGGTTTCCTCCCAAAGTCTAACGATGTGCGGTTTCGGGAGAAGTGACCATACTAAATGGGGCCAGAGTGTGCAGTAAGTGGAGTGTAATGGGATAGGTGAAATTGTATGCATGCGTTACACTTTGGATGGTCTGTGTGGACTTGTTGGGCTGAATGGCGTGTTTCCACATTGTAGGAATTCTACGTGGCATTCCCCCAACTCCAGAGTCTCAGCGCTCTTGGCTTTTCCCATGGACAGTGTTGGGGAGGGAAACATTGTTTTACACGGGAGGAAGGTTCAGCGAGTGTGAAGCTAAAAGTACACGCAGTGCATCGCTTGAGCTGTTTTCCCCGGTATACCAGAGGCTGAGGGGTGACCTGACAGACGTTTATAGAGTCATGCAAGGCATGGATAGGTTAAATAGACAAAGTCATTTCCCAGGGATGGGAGAAGTCCAGAACAGGAGGGTAGTATGTTTGGGGTGAGAGAGGCAAGTGTAAGGCATAATCTGCCGGAGGAAGGAGTGGATGTAGGTCCAATTATGACATTTAAAAGGCGTCTGGATGGATATATGAATAGGAAGAGTTCAGAGGGATATGGGCCAAGTGCTGGTAAATGAGACGAGATTAAGTTAGGCTATCTGGTCGGCACGGATGAGTTGAATCGAAGGACCAGTTTTTGTGTTGTGTATCTCTATGACTCTGGCTTGCCCATAATGTTTGCCATGCCTGTATGTTCAGTTTCTGTCTGGTGTCGGTG
This sequence comes from Chiloscyllium plagiosum, assembly GCF_037043375.1. Taxonomy (NCBI): domain Eukaryota; kingdom Metazoa; phylum Chordata; class Chondrichthyes; order Orectolobiformes; family Hemiscylliidae; genus Chiloscyllium; species Chiloscyllium plagiosum. The sequence goes on from NW_028270165.1 coordinate 37,176,827, forward strand.
CCAATGCCTTGATATCTCATTTCCTCCACCTCCCCAGATGTTAACCATTCCGTGTCTGGTTGTTTCTCAAGAAGCTGCATTGAAGGTTCATCCTGAATTGATACTTTTTTTACTTCCCAAAATCAGACTTACTCACTCCTACATATCGTGAAAGATACTAACTTTCAGGTGGAGGTATCCAAAATTCAGAGGTGTCTGTCTTGATCTTTTCACTTTTCGGTCTCTGTAAGATTCTGAATCAGTACCATCGGGAGAATTAGTTTGAGCGGAGTGGGAATAGAGGGGTGAGAGGGGGTGGGATGGTGCTTTCAATTTTGTGGAAAAGGAAATGAGTGTTCTGCAGAAAGTAGAATTGCTTGTTTGGAATTTCTAACCTGGACTGACAGTGATGATTTATGTAATCTCTTTTTACAGATTATTTGAAGATCTGAAGACGGAAGTTTCAATATCAATAGCTGAAGGGCTTTGCCTGAAATATTGACTCGACTGCTCCTCAGATGCTGCCTGATCTGCTGTGATTTTCAAGCATTGCACTTTGACTCTGACCTTTCAGCATTTGCAGTCCTCAATTTCACGTCAATGTCTGACAGTCACTGAATCCATCGGGACAATAACAATTTTCGGCCATGATTCTGTGAGAAGGAACCAAGCTTTTTGGTTTCTGTTTCAGTACTTTTTCAACATCAGTGAGACTGGAAGAGAGACACTACTGTTGCAGCACTCTGATTGTGGAGCAGAAAATGTTATACAGACTGGGAGGTGGAATTCACGGCAGAGAGGTGCTGTACACGCGTTTGTGTGCAGGTGAAGCTTCGGTCATGGAGAAACCTAAGGAATCCCGTCCCGTGGAGAAACCGTGGAAGTGTGGCGACTGTGGGAAAAGCTTCCGTTTCCCATCTGACCTGGAGACTCATGGGCGCAATCACACCGGGGAGAGACTGTTCTCCTGCTCTGAGTGCGAAAAGGGCTTCAGCAATTCCACCCGCCTGAATTGTTACTTTTTTTGCTTCCCAAAATCAGACTTACTCACTCCTAGATGTCGTGAAAGATACTAACTTTCAGGTGGAGATATCCATAATTCAGAGGTGTCTGTCTTGATGTTTTCACTTGATGAGCCATCAGCGGGTCCACATTAGGAAGAGGCCCTTCAGCTGCCCTGAGTGCGGGAAGACCTTCAGCAATTCCTCTGCCCTGCTGAGGCACCAGCGGGTCCACACCGGGGAGAGCCCGTTCTACTGCCTCAAATGTGAGAAGCGCTTTACCCAGGCATCCCACCTTCGGATCCATACGGGGGAGAGGCCCTTCCCCTGCCTAGAGTGCTGGAAGGCCTTCAGCAATTCCTCCCACCTGCTGAGGCACCAGCGGGTCCACACTGGGGAGAGGCCGTTCACCTGCCCCGAGTGCAGGCGGCGGTTCTCATCATTCTGCACCTTGCAGAAGCACCAGCGGGCACACCAGTGCTCCCAACAATCTGATTCTGCTGGTGAAACTGCTGTGGGTCACTGCGAGGACTGAACCGCTGCCCATTCTGACAGTGCTTATAGTGGGAGAGTCGGTCGGATTTTTTTGTTTTATGCCGTCGTGCTCCCCCACCCCCGCAACTTTGCTTCCAGTGGGGGAGCCCAGGAGCCCAGGAGCTTTCTCTCTAGTGTTTTCTGTCCAGTTAAAGAATTATTGCCTCTGTCTGGGAACGGGCTCCAGTCTGTAAGAAATAGCTGAATACTTCAGGGTGTCCATTCACATTCAGCAGTGACATTGAAATTAAATTTACAGTTATGTGCCTGTGACCAACTCATCATCGAAGGATTGCCCAACAGCTTGGCAATCCATTGTTGGGAATTGATTGCTTCAATTGATAATTTTAAAAATTCTCTTTCTTAATTTACCCCTTAATTTTGTGTCTATGGGATGGTGGAGGACTTGATCATAAGGCTTAAATCATCGCTATTAACTGGATTATCTTGTTTAACTTTGCCCTAGTAAATTTGCGGTATTCATAATTGTTTGTTCTTGTTTAAATTATAATTCTGGTGTGCAAGATCTGTTCATCAAGTGTGGCCCTCTTGATGAAACTGCTGTGGGTCACTCCCAGGACTGAGCCCCTGTGCATTCTGACAGTGTGTTTGTGCAGTGGGAGAGTCAGTGGGCTTTTTTGTTTTATGCCCTTGCCCCGCCCTGCCCCGCCGCCAACTTTGCTTCCATTGGGCGTTGCTGCTTGTTGAGCCCAGGAGCTGTTCTCCCGAGATTCTACTGTCCAGTTAAAGAATTGTTGGCTCTTTCTGGGAATGAGTCCCAGCCTGTAAGAAATGACTGAATACTTTGGGGTGTCTCGTCACATTCAGCAGTGACTTTTAAATTGGATTTACAGTTACGTGTCTGTGAAAAACTCACAGTCCAAGTATTGCACAAAGGCTTGGCAATACATTGTTGGAAACTGTTTGTTTGAATTGGTAAGTTTTTTTAAAAAATTCTTTCTTAATTTGCCGCTGAAATTTCTATTTCTGAGATGATGTGGGACTTGATCAAAGGGTTTAATTCATTGCTATTAATTAGATTATCGACTTAACTTTGGCCTAGAAAAGTTGCCGTATTTATAATTGTTGGTTTTTGTTTAAATTATAATGTTGATGTGCAAGATCTGTTCTTCATCAAGTCTGGTTCGGAAGAGTTGAGAAATTGAGGGACATTGCATGTTTTAATTTCACTGTGTTGTGAATCTGGTGAGAGTGACATACATTTGTATTTGGTTGCTTACCCTTAGTTGTAATGTCTTTCACCCCAACTATTCACTATGGGAGTGAGTTCCACAGTCTCACCACACTCTGAGGATTTTCATGAAATCTTTAGTATAGAATTGGAAGGGAAAGTGTTGACGAGGGCAGAATATAGGGTCTTAACTTCAAAAGCCAGGAAGTCATTCGACAAAGTAAGACCATGACAATGGAGGGACAAATAAGGAACTTTGACAGCAATGAAGAGGTCACACGTCAGATTTCAAGATAATGGTCGTGACAAAAAGAAAAAGTACTCTGCTGATATTGGATATTGTAATTAAGCAAGTTTCGAGATGCTGCAGTTGGTTGAATATGATGACGTAAGAGATGAAATAACCAAAACCACGAAAGTAATTTGATGCCGGTAACCATAAAGCAAGAGTATACTGTTGATTGATATCGGTCAATTGCGTGCAAGTAGGCCATTCAGCCCATCGAGTCAACATTGACTGACCGTCCCACCCAAAACCAGTTCGTTACTCTATCTCTGTAACCCTGCATCTCCCATGGTCAATCTACACTCACCTGCACATCCTTTGGACTGTGGTAGGAGGCCAGAGCACCAGAGGAAAACAACGCAGACACAAGGGGAGAATGTGCAAACTCCTCACAAAGATTCGGCCCGAGGGTGGGTTCAAACTCAGATCACTGATGCCGTGAGGCAGCAGTGCTAACCACCGTGCCACCACCACACGCTGCTCTCTAAAGAAGTGAATTTCAAAGACTTGGGAACACTTGAGAGAAAAACAAAACTCTCCTATCTTAAATGAGAGGCTAGTCTCTGGCTAGAAATGAGTGGACATTACATTTACATTAAGTCCTCTCCAGATGTTATACAGCTTCATCAGATCATCTGTTTCTTCTAAACGCAAATTGATACAAGCCCAGCCTGACATCCCCTTGTCCACGATTATAAGTTGAGTAAATCAGCGACCCTCGACCTCACTGGCATGACACAGGATGCCCTCAATCCAAGTTGACCTTAATTGTCTAACCTCTTGACGCCCACGCCACCATGTGGTCAGCCGCAACTCAGCCCTGAACGAGAGCAGAGGAATTGAATAGACAGCAGTGAGGTGGACATTGCATTCCCAGAGAATATTGTTCAAGTGAGAAAGTTGTTCAGCTCACATTCAGATCATTGCAGGGATCATATCTCCTCTCATTTAAAAATCTTAGATCCCAATAACGGTTTAGTTTTGTTGTACATTGTGTGTGTTTGACCTGATTTTCTGTTGCTGTCATTCCCATTAGGGTGTGTGAATTCAGTACCAGATAATAGGCTCAGTTCTGAATTATCCTTGAGGATTGGTGTAGAACGTACTAAGTGTCAGTCATAATGGAAGAAGCTCTACTGTTTATTTAACCCTTTGCTGTCATTGTCCAGGGACTGAATGAATGGGGAAGTGTAGAGGGAGTTTTACTCTGTATCTAACACAATGCTCTCTCTGTCTTGACAGTGTTTGTTGGGGACAGTGTTGAGGTAGCTTCACTTTCAATTTAAGACTAGAGGAAGCTTTATTCTGATTGTAATCCCATGCTGTCCTTTTCCTGGGAGTGTGAGATGGCATCTGCAATTAAAGTGAATGCAGACTTGCTGTGGGAGTGGAGAGTACTTCTACCTGAGCACACCCATCTTTGAGATTGCTGTGCTAATCAAGACAATCTCAGACACCTTCATTCACTTTTCCAACCAACCACAGGGTGGTTAAGGATGGTATAAATGCAAGCATTGCCAGCGATGCCCACACACCATGCATGAATAAATACTTTTTGTTTAAAAGTTACATTCACGTTCCAAACCCTCTAATGTATGATTACTTACATGGAAAATTCCTGTCAGTTTGGAATATCATTTTAAAACATAGGAATGTGTCAACCATGTAGAAATATAACAAGAACAACAAATGGAGAAGTTAACAGGTAATGAGCAGGACCAGAATGCTGAGTCAGTCTGACCTCCATGGCTGAGAGAGTTCTCCCAGATGTTGAAGTTACACCAGTGCCTTTTACTCTTGCAGCTTGCCAAAAGTTTGTCCCCGATGTAAGATCATTCAATAACCCGAAGAACTAACTTTTTATCTCCATAGCTGCTGCCAGACTTGCTGAGTAATTCCAGCCCTTCTGCTTTATTCTTTTATCGGATTTGAGCTTCCCTAAGTCAGTGTAATAAAGAACTGCAATGCTGGAGATCTGAAACACAAAAATGCACCAATTGCTGGAGAAACTCAAAAGGACTGGAAGCACAAGTGGAGAGAGAAGCAGAGTTAGCATTTCAAGAGCTGTGACCCTTCTTCACAACTGTTCTGGACGCATGCCAGGATATTGACTCTGTTTCTTTCTCTCTCTCTCTCCACCGGTGTTGCCAGACTGGCTGAGTTTCTCCAGCAATTTCTGTTCTGACACTTTAACAAGGTTGATGTTTGTTATCCATCCTTAAGTGCAAGGTGTCTTGCTTATGCCAATTCAGAGGGCAATTTAAGAGTCAACCACATTGCTGTGTGTCTGGAGTCACATGTAAGCCAGACCAGGTAAGCATGGCAGTTTCCCTCCTGAAAGGACATTGGTGAACATGGGATTTTATGACAATTGACGTCAGTGCCATCGATACCATACTGAGACTAATTTTGTGTTCCCCATTTATGATTCGAATGATTCACATCTCACCTCTTGCTGTGGTGGGATTTGAACTCATGTTCCCTGGATTACTCATCCTGTGACATTATGTCCACACTGTTGTTTCCCATCCTTTGCTATTTTGTGTTTGCTCTTTATGTCTTCGTCCTCAGATGTTTGGGAAATTGAACCTGTTTAAAAGATTGCCCTAAACCTGCCCCTTTGACCAAGTCTTTGGCCACCTGTCCTAATCTGTGCTCCACTCTTGTGATTTTTAAAGGAATTCTCATTATGTTCACGTGAAGCACTTTGAGATAGTTAACTGTACCACAGGTATTATTTGAATGCAGCTTGTATCCCTATCTTAATATCTGAAAATACAGGGTCATATTTTAAAAGTAGAAGACAAAAATGAGGATGGTTTTTTTTCTTTCTGATGGTTGTGTGTCTTCCTAAAAAGGCAGTGAATTCAAAATCTTTAAGGCAGAGGTAGACAGGTTCTTGCTAACCAAGTGGGTGACAGATTGTCGGGGATGTGGAGGAATGTAGAGCTGAGGTTGTATTCAGATCAGCCATGATCTTATTGAATGTTGCAGCAGGCTCGTAGGGCCGAGTGGCCTACTCCCGCCCTTTGTATCAAGCAGTCTGTGTCTCCCCTCTTATAGCTATGAACTGGATAATTCCTTTCCAATATTGCGCCTTGCAGACATTTAAGTGAACACCAGGTGGTCTCCTATTGGGAGCAGGCATATTGTAGCAATTGCAATATTTCTTGTGTTAATTTTGTTGCTTCTTACTCAGTATTGCTGAGAATCATCTAAATAAAAACCAAAACACTTCTATAATTATCGCACCAATGGAAGTGTTGGTTTGGATGTTACATTGTTGAATAAGCCATTCCCAGCTTTTCCAGAATTCTGTGTTTAAAGCCCTCGAGTCTGGTTTCTACCCCTGAAACAATTCTTATCAAGGTCATATTTGACATCGTTTGTAACGGTGAGAGGGATGAACATTCCCTCGTCGACCTGCGGACAGCCTTGATCAGAGTTAATGACAGTACTGACCCTCTCCAATATTGCTGTATGCTCTGGGAGGGTCTGCTTTTAGTGTCTTCCGTTCTTATTTATTTAACCGTAGCTGCTGGTGTTGGCATCTATACTGATGATATCCAACTGTGCCTGAACACCACTTCTCTCCCGACTCCTCTGTCATTCATAAGTTACCAATAATTTCATCTGAATGCCTGCCCAATTTCCAGCATTGGATAACCATAAACATTCCCTTAGTTAAATATTGTGAAGTGTGAAGCCATTGTTTTAGTCCCCAAGTTCGACCTGAGCACCCCCCGCCCCTCCCCGAACCTCAGTAACTCTGTTGACATCCTTCTTGTCACATTTAAAACTAGGATCGATAGATTCGTGATCAGTCGGGGGATGAACTGTTACAGGAAAAGGGCAGGAACGTGGATGTGGGGAATGCCAGATCAGCCACGATCCTACTGAATGGAGGAGCAGGCTCAAGAGGCTGAATGGCGTATTGCTGTTCCTATTTCTTGTGGATCCCGAGCCCTTACCTTTGATACAGGGCCCTGGCTTCAGTATGTGCCATTACTGAGAGTGCTGATGTTCCCTTGTGTAATATCAACAACTTAGCAGCTGCTGAAACCTCTTGCTCCTTTGTTACCTCTGAACACAATATGCCAATGTGTTCAGGGGAGGCGATGGCCACTTTATTGTCACCAGACCATTCACCCACGTAATGTTCACGGCACTTGGGTTCAAAACCTGCCACGGCAGATGGTGAAATCTGAATTCAATATAAATCTGGAATTAAGAGTCAAATGATGAAATCGTTGTGGTTTGTTGTAAAAACTTATCTGGTTTCCTGCTGTCCAAACCTGGTCTGATCTACATGTGATTCAGATCCACTGTCAGCTGGTTGAATCTTCACTGCACTTTCAATCAAAACCTCCAGGCGGAGGTTCACGATAACCTCCCTACTTTTGTACTCCATTTGAAGGCCAATCTCCCTTTTGCCTTCTCGATTACTCACTGAACTTGGATGAAGAGTTCATGTCATCCTTGCCACCTGCATTCTAATCAACTGTATCTACTGCAATCTTGGCAATAGTACATTCACTTTACTTATCCAAGTAATTCATATAAATATAGTAAATAATTTTGTGACCCAGCACTGATCCCTGTGGAACGTTGCTAGTTGTAAGTTGCGATCCTGAGCATGCCCCTTATCCCTCCTGTATCATTGGTTAGCCAATCATCTATCCATACGATTAGACTGTTTCCAATATCATGTGCATATCATTGGCTCTGCCAGCAAGTCTTCCCAAACCGTCCTTGAAAAAGTGGTGGTGAGCTACCTCTTAAATTACTTCACAAATATGATGTGGTCTATAATAAAGGTTCAGGAGCGAGTTCCAGGATTTTGATCAATAACATCGAAGCAATGCGTATATGTCACAGTTGGAATGTGGTGTTCACACTTGTCTCCTCTTGCTGTTTGAAGTGATGGAGTGGAAGTTGCTCTTGAACAGCCGCCACTCATATAATCAAGCCAGACAGATCGATTGTGGCCAGAGACACTGCGATTTTGCCTTCTCATCAATCTACATTCTTTCCATCCAAATTTTAGTCACATCAAACTGCCTCGCAACGCTGTATGGCCACAGTAAACTATAATAACGTGAAGATCGCTGGGATGATTTTCTACATCCGACTGCAATATAAACACAGATCATTGTTTCCAGTTTTGGTGGAACAAACGACATCATATTGGTGGATAATTACAGTTAGTGCAAACACAGCTATCCATCGATATATATTAATTCTGATCACTTCAATGGCCAAATTTCAATTCAGAAACCAAGTGCACTCGGCTGCTTGTAACATAGACAACATGACAAAGTGGCTCATCGGAGGAGAAATGGGGCATTGAGGAGGAGTGAAATGTTTGCTTTTGGTCACCTCCACAATTGTTAGAAAAACAGGTTGAAAGGATTCTTAAAAGGTGGCTGAAGTAATAATGTGGCATAACACTTCAGACAGCGCAAAGTGGAAGATCACTTTCTAGTGGAAGAAAAAGATATTTCTTGTTTCTGAAAGAACTGGGAAACAGAAGAGGGAATGAAATCTGACTTGGGAGCTATTTCCTATTTGTTGAGAATGTTGTTTCATAACAGTCTTGGTTTAGAGCATAAGCTCTTCATCAGGAATAAAGGGTGGCCCAAGGGGGCTGAGAGGTAAATGGGAAGGAAGTGGGGCTGGATGAATGGCAGCTGGGAATGCAATAGGTAGATGGAGGTAGGGATTGATGGTAATAGGTCAGAGATGAGGGTGGAGCAAATAGGTGAGAAGCAAGGTGGACAGGTATGACAGGTCAAGAGGTTGGTGTCGAATTGGAAGGTTGGATCTGGGACAAGGTGGGGGAGAGGAAATGAGGAAAATGATGAAATCTACATTGATACCATGTGGTTGGAGGGTCCCAAGTCAGAAGGTGAGGTGTTTTTCTTACAAGCGTCGGGTAGCAAGAGTTTGGCAGTGGAGGCGGCCCAGGACTTGCATGTCCTTGGCGGAATGGGAGAGCGAGTTCAAGCGTTCAGCCACAGGGCGTCGATCGTTTAGTTTTCGTGTCCCAGAGCTGTTCCCTGAAACGTTCCGCGAGTTGGGGTCTAGTTTCCCCAATGTGGATGAGACCATATTGCAAGCAATGGACATAATCTTATAAATAGATTGCATAAATCTTAGCAGAGTTCTTTTCTTTAATTAAATTAATGAAAATTTTAACTAAATTGGGTGACTGCATGAAACGGTTTGTTGGTCAGATTTGAATCATCACTCCCAAATAAGACAATGCCATGAATATCAGTGAACTGCTCTTTTTGTTAAAAACCACAAGTTCTTGATGTATTTTCACAACTTACTGGTATTCACATCTGCACATTCAATGTCAAACTCTGACATCAGAAATGAAATTACACCATTAATTTTGACTTTCAATATTCGAAGAAGCAAATTAATAGCACACAGTCAATACCCAGTCTGATTAATATGAAATTACATTTAACCAAAAAAACATAAAACCAAGCTGGGAGATAAGAAATGGGGGATGGGCATAAAGCAAGAAATGTAGCATCATAGAAGGTGCTCCTCCAGGGAGTGTATTTTACAAACTACCGCTGCTAAATATAAACACTCTGATATGATCCTCCGGTTTTAATGTAAACCATAGCCCCATACAGTAGGTACCATTTAAATGAGTTAAAAATACAATCCTTGAGCAAATCCTGCCTCCAGCCTTACCCCCCGCTTCTTGGAGCTTGGACCTTCCTCAAGCTCCTGCGGGTCGTTGAACTCCTGGGCTCCAGCTGCCACTCCTGCACTGAAGAAGCTGTGGGAAGCAGATGCAAAGGCAACATACAGAACAGAGCAACATTGTAAATGAAAGCAGCTTACGGAGACATTGGGCAATAGGATCACATGGTTTTTACCCATCGACCTCTGGGTTGTGTGCCCAGCACACTCACGCAGCACTACTCTGCTTCTGGGCTCCCAGTAGCTGGATTGTGGATCAGTTTAAAGTAGGTCCTATATCTCTGATTACATTGGTACACAAGGCAGTGAAGAAAGGTTTCAGCACACTGGCCTTCATCAATTAGGGAATTGAGTATAGATGTTGGCAAGTTATGTTGTAGTTATACAGGACGTTGATAAGGTTGCACCTGGAATATTGTGATCAGTTTGGTCCCCTTGGTGTTCTGACTTCTGACTTCTTCATCTCTGGGTTTGTGTTGAACTTGATGGGATACTTTGTCCAACTTAGCATGTTTAAACAGTATCGCTCAGATGATTCATTTGAAACTTTTCAGGAAGTGAGCTCAATAAGATTGAACTATTCAACGTTACTTGGACCCTATTTTAAAATTACATGAGGACCAGTAGTCAGAGACACGTACAACATGGAAACAGACCCTTCAGTCCAACTTGTCCATGCTGACCTGATATCCTAAATTAATCTAGTCCCATTTGACAGCACCTGACCCATATATTCTGGCAGCTCATTTCATATATGTACCACCACCTGCATGAAGACGTTGTCTCTTTAATATATTTCGCCTCTCACCCTAAACCTATGCCCTCTAGTTCTGGACTCCCCCACCCCTGAGAAAAGACCTTGTCTATTACCCTGTCCATGCCCCTCATGATTTTGTAACCTCTATTAGGTCACTCCTCTGCCTCCGATGCTCCAGGTAAAACAGCTCCAGCCTATACAGCCTCTCCCTGGAGCTCAAACCCTACAACCCCCAGCATCATTCCCATAAATCGTTTCTCATGGAGAAGTTAACGTTTCAGTCCTGAAGAAGGTTAATACCCAAAACGCTGACTACTCTACATTCTGAGGCTGTATTCTCCCAACCTCCTGCTTGCAACTTCGGGTTGCAATATGTAGTGGCTCAGTGGTTACCACTGCAGCCTCACAGCGCACGGGACCCAGGTTTGATTCCAGCCTTGGATCGCTGTCTGTGAGGAGTTTGCACAATCTCCCAGTGTCTGCATGGGTTTTCTCTGGGCGATCCTGTCTTCTTACATAAACCAAAGATGTGCAGGTCATGTTGATTGGCCATGCTTAATTGCCCATAGAGTTAGGTACATTAGTTAGAGGGAAATGGGTGTGGATGGGTTACTCTTCGGAGGGTTTGTGTGGACTTGTTGGGACAAATGGCCTATTTCCTGTAGCTAATCTCATCTGCACTAATTTTGTCTCTAACGAATGGCAGAGTAGACTCGACGGGCCCAATGGCCTAACTTCTGCTCCGATGGTCTTGCGGTCTGAGGTTTATTTGGATCATTTCATTGGCAATGTGCAGTCCCTGGCTCAATGAGCAGCAGTGCCCCCGCTGGTGCTTCCGCAAGTTGCAAGCAAACATGAACCTCTTCCCACACTCGGGCCAGCTGAAGGGCCTCCCACTGCTGAAGGACACACAGGTGTTTCAGCAGGGTGGAGGAATTGCTGAAGGACTTCCCGCAGTCAGGTCAGCAGAATGGCCTCTCCCCCAACCCCCCATCCCGCCCCCGTGTGGACCAGCTGGTGCTTCCGCAGTGTGGAGGAGCGGATAAAGCCCTTCCCACACTCGGGGCAGGAGAACGGCTTCTCCCCGGTATGGACGGACTGGTGCCTCAGCAGGGCTGAGGAATTGCTGAAGGACTTCCTGCACTTAGGGCAACTGAACGACCGCTCCCCCATGTGGACTCACCAATGGGCCAGCAGTTCGGAGGAAAGAGCAAAGCCCTTCCTGCACTCTGGGCAGAAGAACGGCCTCTCCTCAGTGTGGACCCATTGGTGTCTCAGCAGGTGGGAAGAACTGCTGAAGGCCATCTCGCACTTGGGGCCGGAGAACAGCCTTCCCCGGTGTGGACCAACTGGTGCGGCAGCAGGCAGAGGAATCACTGAAGGCCTTCCCACACTCAGGGCAGCAGAAGGGCCTCTTCCCCTCTGTGGACCCACTGGTGCTTCAGAGCCCTTTCAAATTTCACAGTATCCTTCTGATAGGAGACCAGAATTGCACACAATATTCCAAAAGTGGTCTAACCAATGTCCTGTACAGCCACAACATAACTTCCCAACTCCAATACTCAGTCAGAGGATTGCGAAAGCTTTCAAAACCCGCAAAAAACAAACAGGAAAGAATGGAGGCCCAAACGAATTTTTGAAAGTCAGCTTGGAAGCATCAATGAGAAATCGGCGGACTAGGTTTATTGGGGACCCGTTCTCCTTAAATACACTATATACCTATTCCTCTTCTGCTCTTCGTAGTTTCTCTGTGCTGCAGTGTGTAGTGGCTCGTTGAAATAATGTCCTGATGCAGCAACGTTTGTGGGTGTTGGGATGATTGTTTCTGTGGTTAAGTATTTGGTTTGTGTGTGTTGTTTTTCTGTAGACGCTAGTTTGAAGTTCCCCCATTGACTGTTCGCTCTACTGTGACATCTAAGAATGGTACGCTGTTGTTGTTCTCCTCTTCAAACCAGGAGCCCTCCTCAGGCCCAAAGCTTCACAATTTGGAACACCAATATACAGACTAGTCAAAGGCCTCCACTGAAAACACCAAGTCGAAGATTCACGCCACTCCATTTACTCCATCCAAGAATTCCTGAACACCAAATACACTAAGATGGAAGAGAATGCAATAATGATGTCCTTTGACATAACAGCCCTGTTCACATCCATTAACATCAACTTGGCCAAAGAAAACTGAAGACACTACTCGAAGAACCAGAGACACAAAAACAGCACCAACTTCATCAGCAAAGATAGCACTATCCAGCTCGTGGAACTGTGTCTTACCACCCACTTCATATTCAGTAACAAGCCCTCCAAACAAATCAACGAAATACCCATGAAACCACCAGTATCAGGATTCGTCGCAGAAGCAATAATGCAGAGACTCGAACAAACAGCCCTTCCAACGATCCACCCAAACTTTGGGTCCACTACAGTGATGACACTTTTGTCATCAAAAAATGAAACAAATTAGAGGAAACCTACAACACCATCAACAATATTCTCGCTGACATAAAATTCACAAAAGAGGAGAACAACAACAAAGTGTCATTTCTAGATGTCACAGTAGAGCAAACAGTCAATGGTAAATTCAAAACAGCCTCTACAGGAAAACAACGCACACGAACCAAGTACTTTACTCCAGAAGCAATCATCCCTCCACATACAAACAAATCTGAATCAGGACACCATTTCAACGAGCCACGACACACTGCAGCACCCAGGAACGACTATAAATAATTACACAGCGCATTTAAGAAGAATGGGTAGCCTGCACCCCTGAAAATGGTTTCCCTGACCGGGAATCGAACCCGAGCCGCGGCAGTGAGAGCGCCGTATCCTAACCACTAGACCACCAGGGAGATGCAAATGCAAGATGTCAGATCTACTGAAAATGACTTACCTGCCCGAAAAACGAACCCGGGCCGCGGGAGATCGAAGGCTTTCACCTGTGCATCCACCAATGTCATTTCTTGTATCCATTGCTCCCGATGCGGTCTCCTCTGCATTGGGGAGGCTGGAGACTCCTCGCAGAGTCCAGTCACGGCGCTTGAGGGGATACCTCCAGGACACCCGCAACAATCAACCCCATCGCCCTTTAGCCCAACATTTCAACACCACCCCTCCCACTCTGCCGAGGACATGCAGGTCCTGGGCCTCCTCCATCGCCGCTCCCTCCACACCCGATGCCTGGAGGAAGAACGCCCCATCTTCTGCCTCGGATAAATTCAAACCCAGAACATTAATGTAGACTTCACCAGTTTCCTCATTTCCCCTCCCCACACCTTACTTCAGTTCCAAACTTCCAGCACAGTGCTATCCTCATGACCTGTCCTACCTGCCAATCTCCCTTCCCACCTATCTGCTCCACCCTCCTCTCTGACATTTCACCTCCATCCCCACCCCCATTCACCTATTGTACTCGTTGCTACCTTCGGCCCAGCACACCCCCACCCCCACCCCCCAATTTATCTCTCCGCCCTGGAGGCGTCCTGCTTCCATTCCTGATGAAGGGCTTTTGCCCGAAAAGTCGATTTTCCTGCTCCTCGGAAGCTGTCTCATCTGCTGTGCTTTTCCAGCACCACTCTGATCTAAACTCTGGTTTCCAGCATCTGCAATCCGCACTTTTGCCTTCCCAATAAACCCAGTGTGTCGATTTCACATCAACAAACTGACACAAGCAGACACAACGTGTGCAGAAACCCGAGCCACATTACTTTACATAAAAGACATCTGGGAAATGATGTCCAGACAACTCAACGCTCTCAGCATCATGGTAGCCCACAAACCTACCAATACACTGAAACAGCGGCTAATGAACCTGGAATAGCCTGTACAAACAACCCGCAAACGAATGTTATTTACAAAATACCATACAAGGAAATATATACATGAACTCTGCCGCACAGTTCTCTGTGGCAAGAAATGCTGGGATGAGATAAGGAAGATTTTTTTCAGCCAAAACGAATCGGCACTGACTGGACAGCCATTTACAATCAACGCTGTCAGGCCAGGATGGAAGATCCAACAGGATGAACAGATGTCTTATTTCCTGAAGATTTACAAACCTGAGACTAGGTTTTGGTATTTGTTCCCTTTCCACTCCCAGGAGCCGCAGAGGTTGTGCTGGTGAGTTGGGGAAAGTGAAATGTGCCCGTGAGCAGCGTGTGGGGCTATTTCAGCTTCCCCTCCTCCGACCGCGCTGTGACGTGTCTCTGATGTTCTCAGGGACACTTACTGACGCGAGACAGTGAAAAGAGTCTCGTTCCTGCAGATCAGGAATTCAAACCGTATGCCGGCTTCAGGACAATGAGAAAGATTAATTGGGGAGTGTGAAGAAGCTGTGAGCTGCATTTCAAAGAGGTAGGTGGAGTCAGATGCGTCATCCATTGCGCCCTGGCACTGTGCGTACCTGACGCCGCCATGATGCAGAGTTCTGACGTTAACATGGACATGCGCAGCAATGAGAACATTCACAAGAGGAACAGCCAAAGATAATCGCCATCATGGCTTCCCTTCCATTGTCCCAACTTTTTAAAGCAGTATCTTTCACTGGCAAATAAAACACCTTTGTCCTCAGGTGCCTGCTTCATTTTGATCACGACTTCACGCCCCTCACTGTTCTCGTCTCATTTCCAAACACTTGGCTCATATCCTCAAAAGCAGCTCTGTGGGTATCTGCTTGTTCCACCCTGACAGGCAGTGGGTTGCAGATACCCACCAGTCCCAATGTAAGTGAAATACTTTTCCCCCTCCACTGATTTGAATCTTAAAGAAGAAGCCGGGGAGCAGTCTTCCTTTCTTTTTGACGACATTTCTCAACTGTCGTCGGCAAGGTTCACACCTGCGTGGGGAAACCGCAATCGATCTCAAATCCATCGTATTAACCAGTCGACCCACGAATAAAGAACCACACTGACAGCTTCATTTCCCAGGTCTCTCTGCATGTGGAGCTGAGAAATAGTGGGTTATTGCTGGGTTTGTTTGAATACAATCACTTCACAGGTTTCGAATGGGTTACATATCTGCATATGGCGAGTCTGGTTGTTTCATTACGAAAGATGAAATAAACTTTCAGTTAAAAGCAAAAACAGAAATTGCAGGAGCAACTCAGCAGGTCAGGCACCATCGGTGGAAAGAGAATCAGAGAGAATATTTCAGAACTCTGTTTTCTCCCACAGGTACTGCCAAACCTGCTGAGTTTCTCCAGCAGCTCCTCTTTGTGTCTCTGATTCTCAGCACCCGCAGTCCTTTACGTTAGAAATTAAATCAATTCAGCTTCATGTGCAGGAATGAGAATCCTTTCAATTTCCCAAAAAAATGGCAGTGATTTCAAGGCATTTGGAAAAAAAAAGTAAAAGTGACATTAGGAAGAACACTTTCTGGAGCGGAGCTTTGTTGGAACACTGCTGCATGTCTGAGACAGAGATGTGGGCCAGGGAACAGGGTGGCGTGTTAAAGTGACAGGCAACCAGAAGCTCATCGCCTCTGGGTGGGCTCGATCCACCAACCTTTTGATTAACAGCCGAACGCGCTGACCAATTGCGCCACAGAGACAGGCGATTACGTAGGCTGCGCCATCGCTTAGGGGAGGCTATTAGTGAATTCATAATTCAGCCTCCCGGCCTCGAATTCCAGTTGTCGTCTATCAGTTTTACTTTTCCATAATAAAGCCTGGGACATTCATTGTGGAGACACCGGGGACAGGCTGGAGGAACTAGCTTTCTTACTCCGGGCCGTCACCCATCGAGCCTTTCCGTGTTTTGCCTGTTCCCGAGTTCTCTCATTGGCTCGGAGGCGAGAAGGGGTTTGAATTCCTGATGTGCAGGAACGACAATTCTTTCAATGTCTCAGATCAGTTCATGTCCCGAGAACATCAGAGTCAATCTCCCGACCTCTTCAACAAGGGGACGGTGTCTGGACTGTCTCTACTCAGTCGGACAGTTCATCTTTCATTCTCCTCGAAATCCGCTTCCCAAAGAGTTTCTAAAGGTTCACAAAGCTGGAGACTGGGATTTCTGTTTTGCTTCATGAACATTTTTCCATTTCGTAACTGACAATATTTTGCCAAAACATCTTCCCAATTGTACGCCATGATTCATTTCCAGCGATGAGGAATTTCCATTTTGGAGAGACATTCCCAAGGTTGCGAATGTTCGCTTTGGAGCAAAGAAGGTTAACTGGAGATTTCCTGGGGCTGTTGATCATGATGGGAGAAGAAGCGGTGGGAATGGGCAGATTAATGATCAGAAGAATCAATTGCCACTGACCAGAGTCAGTTACCAGAGGACAGGGATTGAAGTTCTTGAATGAAAAGCAGCACTTGTGCCGAATAAACATAGAGAATACTGCAGAAAGCCAACAGGTCGAGCAGCATCTGTGGAAAGGTAAACAGAGCTGACGTTGTGAGGCTGGTACGTTGTTTGTTCACAACCCGACTTTCCTGCATGGCAATCAATTCCCAGACATGAGAAAACTGGATTTTATCGAGACGGGTTTTGTGAAGTTTGAGCGATAATGCAGCCAACAGGAAGTCATTTAAAATCGCCAGTGAAGAAAGCATAGTCAGCAGGTTACCACCCTGAGCGGGGGAGCCCCAAAGGATCTCTACGCCAGCACCTTAAGTGTTCGGCGACAACTACACGCCCAAAGTTGTGGTCTAAAATTTCTCATGGAATGGTTCTAACAGGAAAGGTGAGTATTGGTCTTTTCCTGTCCGCGCCATAGTCCCAACGTATCCTGTTCCCCTGGATTTGATCAGGACAGAGGAGGCTGATGGGAGATCGAACTGAACGACACACATTGATGAGTGATAGAACGGGTGGGAAGGATCCATTCCCATGCATAGAGAGATTAATAATCAGGGCCGAAAATAAGGAGCCACTTCAAGAAATTTGGGGTTCATTCAGCAAAGCTAATGTGGAACTGTTCACAGAAAATTGTGGCTTTCTTTTCGACGACATTTCTCATTTTGTACTCGGCAGGGTTCACACCTGCGTGGGGAAACCGCAACGGATTTCATGTCCATCGCATGAACCACTCGGCCCACGAATACAGAACCACACTGACAACTTCACTTCCCAGGTCTGTCTGCCTGTGGAGCTGAGAAAGCGTGAATCATCGCAGAGTTTGTTTGAATCCAATCACTTCACAGTGATTCGAAAGGAATAAATATCTGCACATGGCGATATGTGTTTCATGTCTAGGTGTTTCATCCCAAAAGGTGAAATGAACTTTCCGTTAAAAACAACACGAGAAATTGCAGGAGGAACTCAGCAGGTCAGGCAACATCTGTGGGAAGAGAATCAGAGATAACATTTCAAAATTCTGTTTTCTCCGACAGGTACTGTCAAACCTGCCGAGTTTCTCTTTTTGTCTCGGCTTCTCAGCATCCGCAGTCCCTTCCGTTAGACATTAATTCAATTCAGAAACCCCTTTGTGGAGAGGATTTCCGTTTGGGGAACATTTTCCTGACCCCATTAAAAGCGTTCAGCTTCGAAGCCAGTGAAGAACAACGAACACACCGCCCCTGGGTGGGCTCGAACCACCAACCTTTCGGTTAACAGCCGAACGCGCTGACCAATTGCGCCACAGAGACAGACGCTGGCGAGGGCTGCACCATCGCTTAGATGAGGCTATTAGTGAATTCATAATTCAGACACCCCGCCTCGAATTACAATTATTGTCTCCCGCGCAGTCTTGCGAGAGATCCCGGCTTTCTTAACTTGACTTGTGCAAAAATGCCCGATTAAACGTCTCAGAAAGAACCTCCGTGAAACGAGGCTGAGCTCCCTGTAGTACGAATTGGACAGGAAGTGAAATGATTGGAGATAGCATTGAACAGGTTGACGTGTTTACTTCCCTAAATTTCTTATCCCTCTGCCAATTGGCACGTGGCTTGGGCAGTAATGTTATTACACACACTGGACCAGTGGGATTTTAACCTGAGCCTCAGGGCTCTATGGGAGACTACAGCTGCACCACAAAAAAACTCTAGTAAATAGGTCCACTTCTGTTGAATGAGAGGAAACAGCTTCCTCCTCAACATGATACACGACCACTGTACCCTCCGTGCCCATTACAATAAATTGAGCCGCCTCCTGTTGAATGAATGAGTGGGAACCCCTCTCTGAGCTCCAAGAAGCGGCGGGCCCGGCTGGAGGCTGGATTTGCTCAAGGCTTGTATCTATTAACTTATTTAAATGGTACCTACTGTAAGGGAGTATGGTTTACATGAAAACCAGAGGATCATGTCAGAGTGTTTGTTTATATTTTGCAGTTGTAGTTTATAAAATACACTCCCTGGAGGAGCACCTTCTCTGATGCTGCATTTCCTGCCTTCTGCCCTTCCCCCATTTGTTATCTCTCATCTCGATTTTACATTTTCAGTCAAATTTCATTTCACATTAATCAGCCTTGGTATTCACTGTGTATCATTAATTAATCTGTTGGATTGTTGTAAAACAAAATTAATGGTGTAATTTCATTTATGTTGTCTGAGTTTGACATTGAATATGAAGTGTGAATGCTAGTAAGTTGTAAAAATAAATCAAGAACTTGTGCTTTTTAAACAAAAAGAGTTCAATGGTATTACTGGCATTGTCTCCTTGGATGATGATGATTATAGTCTGACCAACAAACCATTTCATGCAATCACCCAGTTTAATTAAAGTCTTTTGGAAAATAATTCTGGCAGGCAAATATTTATACAACCCAAAATACGGTCGGTAATCATGTGTATTCTTATCTTTTAAGCCGTAACAGATGGCATTGCGTGGCGGTTTGAGACTGAAACTTCGCTGGAAAGAATGTAGATTGATGAGGGAAGTCAAAATGGCAGAGTCTCGGGCCACAATCTATCAGTCCGGCTTGATTGCATGAGTGGTGGTTCTTCAAAAGCACCTTCCAAGTCATGACCTCAACCACCAAGAACAGACAAGTGTGAACACAGGATTCCGACTGCAAGATATGTCGCATTGTTTCTTTGTTATTGACCAAAATGCTGGAAATCACTCCTGAACATTGTTGCAGACCACATCATATTTGTGAAGCAATTTAAGAGGCAGTTCGGCACCACCTTTTCAAAGTCAGTTTGGGAAGAGTTGTTGGCACAGCCATTGATATTCACATCTCATGAAATAGTAAGCAAAGAGCCCACAGTGTTGGGAGGCTGTATGTTAGCATGGATAGAGGATTGGCTAACTACCACAGTTGTGGTAAGGGACATGTTCAGGATGACAACTTGTAACTAGTGGTGTACCACAGGAATCAGCACTGGGGCCAACATTATTTACAATATATATACGAATTACTTGGATAAGTAAAGTGAAGGTACTATTGCTAAATTTGCAGAAGACACAGTTGATGGGAAAGCAGGTGGTGAGGATGACATTAGATAGAGGGATTTGGAATCACAACCACGAATCTCTTCATCCACTTTCAGTGAGTAATAGGGAGGCTAATTGGAGGTTGGCCTTTTCAATAGAGTAGAAATGTAGGGAGGTTATAGTGAATCTATGTAAGGCATTAGTCAGGCCACAACTGAATACTGTGAACAGTTTAGGGCCTTTTACCTGAGGAAAGATATATTGGCATTGGAGGCAGTCCAGAGAAGGTTGACCATGATGATACCAGGGATGGAAAGAATGTCTTATGAGGAGAACTGAATAGGTTGGGCCTGTGCTTATTAGAAGTTAGAAGAATTAGAGGTAACCTTATTGTCACGTACAAGATTCTGAGGCGACTTGACAGGCTAGACGTGGAAAAGTGGGTGAGTCTGGGACCAGAGGAAGTAACCTCCAAATAAGAGATTGCATGTTTAGGACAGATAGGAATTTCTCCTGAGGGCAGTAAATCTGTGGAACTTGATACTACAGAGGGCTGTTGAGCCTGGGTTGTTACGTGCATTCAAGCGTGAGATAGATTTTTTTTAACCAGTAAGGGAATTGAGGATTATGGGGAAATGGCAGCAAAATGGAGTAAATGTTTCCCAGAATTATCGTGATCTGAATAAATGGCAGAGTCAACTCAATGGGCTGAATTGAATAGTAAATAGTAAGGAGGAAAAGCATGCAACTGGCAATTACAGACCAGTCAGTGTTGGGAAGCCTAGAGATTGTAGGGAGTTGGTGGCATTTGGGAATTGTTCCTGGATTTAACATCTGGAGTTTCAAATTGATGCTGCTATGGCCCCGATGCAATTTGAAATCAATTTATGTATCTGGAATATAAACTTATCGCTGCTTTGGTGATCTTATCAATTGTCATAAGTACCTATCTTGTTCACTAACAACCTTTTTTTTAAGGAAGGAAATCTTCAGTCCTGTCCCAGTTTGGTGAATGTGTCACCCTTAATCGAAAGTCATGTGGTTGACTCTTAACTGCCCTCTGAATTGGCACTTGGTTATTTTTTGGGAGACCAAGTGTCACGTTCCATGAATGAATAAAGAAAAATATTCAGGACAAGATTGTCAATGTCACTGTCAATGAAGGGAAGATTTTGATCTCGTGATACTGGTTAAGTAGCCCAGAGATCTCGGTCTTCTGAGATCAAAAATTAAAATCCCATCATGGATGCTAGTGGACTTTATTTTCAACGAATAAAAAGATCTGGAAGTGAGAGTTTGTCTCTGTACTGGCAACCAGGAAACCATTATTGGCTAAGACAATAAATTGCAGATGTTGGAGATCAGCAACAAAAGGCACAATTGCTGTGGAAATGCAGCAGGTCTGGCAGCATCTGTGGAAAGAAAACAGTTAATGTTTTGAATCCAGCCTAATTTTGAAGGGCCACAGGACTCAAAACAGTAACACTGTCGTCTCCTCATAGATGCTACCAGAACTGTTATTTTTGTCCAATCATTATAGAGTGTTGTGAAAGTGTTCTTTTAGGGAGGGAAATCTACCACTCACAACCCTACACACGCGTGCACACGCTCACATCACGTGACTTCAGACCTACTACAATGTGGTTGACTCTCAACTGCCTTCTAGCATGTAGCCAATTGCTCAGTCCAAAGGCCGTGAGGGATGGGGAGCAAATGTTGGACGTGCTAGCAACAATCCCATCCCTCAAAATATTTTCTTATATATTATAAAGCATAGGTTAATGAAGGACAACCAAAACCAACTGCTATGGGAAGGTCATGCCCAACTAACCTGATTTGCTTGTAGTCATAAATATTGTTTTAAAACCCTCTTCAGAGAGGACATTGGTGCCATCATTGTTGCAATACTGCATGCAATTCTGTGCTTTCTGCTGCAGGAAGGGTGTTGTGAAACTTGAAAGGGTCAGAAAACATTTACAAGGATGCTGCCAGGGTTGGAGGGTTTGAGCTACAGGAAGAGGCTGAATAGACTGGAGCTATTTTCTCTGGAGCTTTGGAGGTTGAGGGGTGACATTAAAGACATTTATAAAATCATGAGGGACATGGGTAGGGTAAATAGGCAAGGTCTTCTCCCTTGGGGTTCGGGGAGTCCAAAATTAGAGGGCATAGGTTTAAGGTTAATGGCAAATGGAGTTTAATATAGATAAGTGTGAGGTCTTACATTTTGTGTAGTTAAATCAAGGTAGGAATTTCATGGTGAATGGCAGGACCTTAAGGAGTGTAGTGGAACAGAGGGATCTTGGAGTACATGTTCACAGTTCTCTGAAAGTGGAGTCACAGGTAGAAACGTTTGGCATACTGGCCTTCATCAGTCATGGCATTCAGTATAAAATACCGAATAAGAGCCGAGATAAGCACCAAATAATAACACATACCAACAAACACCAAATCTGTTTCATATGCAGTATTTCAAACCAAGAGATGTAAGGGTGCAGGTTCATAGCTCCTAGAAAGTGGAGTCATGGGTAGACAGGGCAGTGAAGAAGACTTTCGGCATGCTTGCTTTCATCAGTCGGAGCACTGAGTACAGGAGTTGGGATGAATTTTTGCAGCTGTCACAGATTCCACACAACACAAGACGTGACGCTGCCCTCCCCTGACTGACTGTCACTTTGCATATCAGGGGGAGACACCCTTTTAATTGTGATGATCAGGAAACAGGCCATCCTTCAAAAAAATGGATTTGTTCACAAATATTTTGGCAGAGGAAGGAAGTTGCAGTCTGTGTGAAGATCAATCTTCATTCAGAGAGAGAGAGAGAGGAAGAGCAGCAGCAGATTCAGAAGTTCAGGGTCCAACTTCTGAAAAGACCTTGTCTGATTTGCAGTTGTTCCTGGGCTTGTAATATCGTACTGCAGCATATTGTAGATCTTCAGTAAGAGTGTCAATACTGCACTAAAGATATCCGTTCAGCAACTTGAGTCCATGTGAACTCTTCGTGGAGGTATGCAGTCTGCCCCATAACCCTGTCGGTTTACAGTTACATATAGATCGACACAAAGATCTTTGGGATTGAGAGGAAAGAATGTTCCACAGTCGCTAGAATTACGTTCAGATTTTCTATCATGGACTGACTGTGATGACCCTTGCAATCACTTCACTGGAATATTACAAGAGAAGAATTTGGCGGCAGAAATCTCAGACCAAACATCACATCAAAGTCTGACAGTCACTTGATTCACGAGGACGTGGATATTGATGGCCGTGAAAACAAAGGGGAAAAGGCCTGTCTGCTTAGTTAGGTTTTAAACGTAAGTGTGACTGGCAACTCAGAGTCTCGCATACCCTCACACCAGAGTAGGGACTGGAACAAGCTTTACAGACTGAATGAGAGTGTTCCAATTATCAGCGGGTTCACCAGTAACACCACACACATGCTGTAAGCGCGAGTGAGTTTTCAACTGATTGTTATGGTCTGAGACAGACGAGGGCACCTGCACCATGGAGAAACCGTGGAAATGTGGGGAGTGTGGGAATGGTTTCCCTTCGCCATCTACACTGGAGATTCATCGGCGTTTGCACACCGGGCAGCGGCTGTTCGCCAGCACTCAGTGCAGGAAAGGCTTCACTCAGTTACACCACCTCCTGGCCCACCAGTGAGTCCACACCAGCAAGAACCCGTTCATCTGCCCCGTGTGTGGGCAGGGCTACACTTAGTCACACCACCTACTGCCGCACCAGCGGATGCACACCGGGGAGAAACCGTTTTCCTGCTCTGTGCACGGGAAGGGCTACACCCAGACGTATCACCTGCTGCTCAGCTTCCGCTGCCACACTGAGGAGAAGCCGTTCACCTGTCCCGTGTGGAGCAATGACTTCTGTGATTCCTCCACCCTGCGTAAACACCAGCGCATCCACACCAAGGAGCGGCCGTTCACCTGTCCAGTGTATGGAAAGGGCTTCACCCAGTCGTGCAACTTGTGGAGACACCAGCAACTTCATAAATTAGATGGCGCAGGGATTCGGGTTGGACTCTGCTGTTACCGCTGCTGAGAGTCTCATCTTGAACCCTGTTTAGTGGGTGAAGTGGGAGGGGCAAGGGGTTCCTTTATGCTGAATGGCCGCTCTCTCACCCACTTTACTTCCAGTGGGGGCTGATGCTCTCTGAGCCTGGGATTGCACCTTCCCTACGGAAACAGTCCACAGAAGCGGCTGAAGTGCAGGGAAATCTGAAATAGATACATTTGTCTCTGTCCCATTGAGTCTCCACCACAGTCAATCCAATTGGGCTCTGTCAGTGTTTATGCTCCACCTGAGCCTCCACCCACCCCTTCATCACCATACAGGTATCCCCTGCTTTTGGAAAGTTGACTTTACCCCCTACCCCCTCCCCGCCCAAGCCTGTGCCAATTCTTAATGCTAACTTCGACCTGCTATTTATTGCCGATGCATGGTTTCTGTCCCTGTATTCACCTCCCCTTCATGTGTCTGTCCTGATACACCTTAAGTGTTGCTAAGGTGCCTCTTTCCACTTCGTCCACTGGCAGTGCATTCCAGGCATCCACCATCCAACTGTGTGAAA
This sequence comes from Chiloscyllium plagiosum, assembly GCF_037043375.1. NCBI lineage: Eukaryota > Metazoa > Chordata > Chondrichthyes > Orectolobiformes > Hemiscylliidae > Chiloscyllium > Chiloscyllium plagiosum. Next base: position 37,201,198 of record NW_028270165.1, read on the forward strand.
AATCTTCCCTTTCAATTCTCCCCCTGACTGTCCCCCTCTCGCCTTGAACTTGTGCCCTCTTGTAGTTGACATTTCCACACTGGGGGTGGGGTGGGTGAAGCCTCTGACTATCTAACAGACTATCTGGCCCAACCCCAAACATCCAAAGAATAATCCACACAGACCCATTTCCCTACCCCTATTACTCGACATTTCCCCCTGACTAATGTACCTAACATCCACATTCCTGAACACTGTGGGGCAATTTAAGCACGGACAATCCAACTTAACCTGCCAATCCCTGGGCATTGGGGTAATTTAGCATAGCCACTCCACCCGAATCCACACATTTGGATTGTGAGAGGAATCCGGAGGAAACCCATATCGACACAGGGAGAATGTGCAAACTCCACACAGACAGTGACCTGGGACTGAAATCGAACCAGTTTCCCTGGTGCTGTGAGGCATCAGTGCTAATGATTGAGCCACCATGCCACCCCCGTCCAGTCAATCTGTGTGTCTCATCATTTTGTTGAGGTTATCTCTCTGCCCCATCTTCACAGTGAAAATAATCCAGGTTTATCCCATTCTCTGCTCATAATGAGACCTCCAGACCAGGCAGTGTCCTAGTGAACCTTCTCTATACCCTCTCGCAGAGCATCCATGTCCTTCTGGGAGTGTAGGGACCAGAACTGCACGCAATATTCTGAGTGTGGCCGGAATAAATAGCTGTAACATAACTCGTCAACTCTTAGACTCAAGGCAAACGTGCTGTGTGCCTTCTTGATCACGTTACCCGCCTGTATTGCCAATTTTGGAGATCTATATGGCCAGATCCCTCTGTATGCGAGTGCTTCTATGTGGTCTGAAATTTATCGTTCAATTATTGTATTTCCTATGTATCTGTACCCAGCTTCACTTTAATTGTGTTCCCCTCTTTATCTCTTTTCCCCCATTCTCACCCCTCCACACATCAGCATATGATAAGATTATAGGAGCAGAAATTATGCCATTCAGCCCATTGAGTCTGCTCCACCATTCAATCATGGCTGATAAGTTTCTCAACCCCATTCTCCCCGTAACCTTTGATCCTCTTGATACTCAAGAAACTAGTTATCCCCAGCTTAAATGTATTCAACGATCTGGCCTTCACAGCCTTCTGGGGCAGTGAATTCCATAGATACACCACTCTCTGTCTGAAGAAGTTCTCCTTATCTCCGTTCCAAAAGGTCTTCCCTTTACTTGAAGGCTGAGCCCTCGGGTCCTCGTTTCTCCTACCTATGGAAATATTTTCCCAACATCCACTCTGTCTAAGCTGTTCAGTATGCTGTAGGTTTCAATTAGTTCCCTTGTCATCTTCTAAACTCCATTGAGTATAGACCCAGAGTCCTCAAATGTTCTTCATATGTTAAGCTTTTCAATCCTGGCACCTTTCTCATCAACCTCCTCTGAACATGTTCCAGGGCCAGTACATCCTTCCTGAGATATGGAGACCAAAACTGTGTACAGCACTCCAATTGTGGCCTGACTGGAACCTGAAAGATCCTCAGAAGTACATCCCTGCTTTTATATTCAAGTCCTGTCAAAATAAATGCCATTGTTGCATTTGCCTTCCGAACTACTGACTCAGCCTGTAAGTTTACCTTGAGAGAATCCTGGGCTAGAAGTCCCAAGTCTCTTTGCTCTTCGGATTTCTGAATTTTCTCCGCATAATCCTTCTGTTCCAGGAGTGCAGCAGAGACTTCCAGACACACTGATTTGTATTCCTGGATATCCAGGGATCTCAAGAACTGCCAGTATCTCAGGAGGAATCGTTATTCTGGGAGGAGGCAGAGAGGAGAGTGGTGTGCACCTGTAAACTCCAGAGCTTCCCAAACTTCACGAGTCAACAATAACTCTTTCTGGACCAAGAAACGAAAGGGCCGACGAGAAACTGTGACACCACAGGAAGTGAAATTAGGCCATTCAGCCCATTGAGTCTGCTCCACCATTCACTCATTCTTGAGTATCAAGGGGCTCAAAGGTTACAGGGAGAATGGGGTTAAGAAAAATATCAACCATGACTGAATGGCAGAGCAGATTCAATACGATAAATGGCTTAATTTCTGCTAATGAACATCCATGGGAAGAAGGAGGCAACACAATAAGTTGTTTCTTGGGACAGGCAAGATAATGTTGTTTAATAATGGTGTGACAAAAGAACAATTAATTCTGCCTGCAGAAGGAAAGCCCTGATATACAGGGGTTAATTGCAGGGCAGGCTGTTTCAAACAGACAGCTAACCCTCAAGGATAAGAAGGTAATCTGCGCACCTGAGGTCTCCAGCAATGTGAGGTGATGTTAGAGTCTTAAAAACAAAAGTCACACCACAGATTGGAAATTGAGGAAACGCCACCAAACTTCAACTCCAGAATGATGCAGCCGCAGCAGTACTCAGAAGAATAATACTGCATCAAACCCCTGGAACTTCCAGAGATGGGCACCGTCGGTGGAAAACCAGTTAACTTCAGACATCAACTGGGTGATAGCCAAGTTTGGGGAGTGAAGCTGAATGAACTTGAGAGGTTTTATTTGTGGTTGCGACGTGCAATAAAGTGCAAATCATTGTTTCAGCAGTTGATTGTCTGTGCGGTTTCTGAGTCAGGAGCCAAATTAAGGTGATTCACCCACAACCACAACAAGAGGCTTGGATTAATATTGACTCCATTGCATTCAAGAGAATGTCATCAATACTGTTACAAAGCGAAGGCTGAACCCACCCCGCCCCCCCTCCCCCTCACCAAGATCTCAAACTGAAACGTCCAAAGAGTGGCACGTTGCCCTTTAATCTGTAAAGTCAGTGTGATCAGTGGTGTAACCTGCTGTAGTGTTAAAAGTAAATCCCTGACACTTTACAACCGACAATCAGCAATTTATTTCACCAACTCTCACGGTGAACAAATGAACAAAACTACTAACAAACTGAATAAATCCTTCCTAACTACTGAGTATTCTGGAATAAATCAAGATTCTTCTGGTATGCTTTTCCAATCAATACATGTCCCACTCAGATGACACAAAATAGAATTTAATCTCTCAGATTACAACCAGGTTATGTGTCTTCCGGAATATTCTGCGCCATTTTCTGTCGGGGATGCCTCCTCCGATTCCTCCGTCAGGAATGTCCTTCTCTGTTTTTCTAAATGATGCTTTATCTAATACACAGATGACTGAGAGCGCCAATTCTTTATGATAGGATTGGTCCTGTTGTCAAAACTTTAGGATTTAAATTTAATAAATTTTTGGTAGCCAATGGGGCTGATTTAAATTGATTGGTGAAATTGAAAACCTGTTTTCTTGTCCTGCTAACTGTACAGCCTTTTGTTACAAATGTTTCAGTTCAAGTGCTTTTTGTTGTGATCATGTTCCTCCTTTAAGAAGATTACGTTGTTGGTTTATTTTCAGGAGGGGTTGTAAAAGGCTTCCCATTCATCTAGGATTAAGGTTTTCACTAATGGTTAACAGATACTGGCTAAGGCAACAATCCGGGAAAAGGGTTTGACATTTTATTTTTCTAAAACGCTTCTACAATGAAAGGGCAGTTGTCCCATTCTTTTCCCCTGGTTTTGGTTTTGGCAAGCAGTCTGTCTGAAGCTGCTGCAGAAAGACATGTTTTCTGATTCAACAGATGTTTCTGGCTGACTCTAAAGCTTCAGGGAAAATAGTACCAGCGTATTCAGCCTCTCCCTGTAGCTCAAACCTTGCAACCCTGGCAACAACCTTCCAAACCTTTTCTGAACCCTTTCAAGTTTCATAATGTCTTAAAAAGACGTCAACTTTGCTCGACTAATGTGGGAGAATTTTCTACATGACGCGTTGTGTCTGAAAGAGCCCTCCCCTGTGCTATGACAGAGCTGCAGTGACTTTCAAAAGCCTGACAAATGCTGTTATCAGTCAAAGATTCATTGGGAGAAGCTTCTCAATCACATCTGTAAATGGAGAAAGTGTTTTTAATAATGAGACATGAGTAAAGGCTGCATTAATCTTTTGTTCTGAAGATTTACTCATACATCTCAAAACAGAGCATATGAACCCGGTCAAAAGAAGTCTACGGGAATATAAGACACCACTGCCTATTTGCCGACCAGGACCGACTTTACACAGAAAACATGGACATTTTAAATGAATGGGGTGCCATTCGTTTTAAGATCAGGTGAACTTAAGAGGCACATCATTGGCTTAGAAAGGAGAGATCCTTGACACACACACAGCCAAAATCATCACTGCCATTATTATCAAATTAGAATTTAGGCTGGATAGGCTGGGATGTTTTTCCACTGGAGTAGAGGAAGTTGAGAGGCAATATTTTCAAACCATGAGGGGTAGAGTTGGCTAAATGGTAGCTGTCTCTTCACTAGAGGAAGGATTTCAAGAGCAAGGACGCGTTTTATGGTGAGAGGAGAAAGATGGAAGAAAAGATGTGGGGCAAAATATTTACAGAGTGTAGTTCGCCTGGGGAAACAGCTGCCAGTGGAAGTGGTTGAAGCAGGTACATTAACAACATTGAAAAGGCGTTTCAAAAATACATGGGTAGGAAATCTTTAGAAAGATATGGGCCAAGTGCAGGGAAATGAGGTTAGTGTTGACAAACATTTTGGTCATCATGGACCAGTTTGGGCTGAAGGGCCTGTCTCTGTGCTATAGTACTCTATGACTGGAATCTCTTTGTAACTCTGACAGTGTTGAGTTTCCACATGAACCAGGATAAAGTGAGGACTGCAAATGCTGGAGATCAGAGTTGAGAGTGTGGTGCTGGAAAAGCACAGCAGGTCAGGCAGCACCCGAGAAGCAGGAGAATCGATGTTTGAGGCATAAGGACATCCAGATGAATATCTCACTAAATCATGCTGAATAAAGTCTGATCTCATTCGTCAACTCTGATGTGGAGGTGCTAGGGGTGGACAGGTCAGAAGTCACACAACACCAGGTGAGAATCCCAATAGATTGATTTGAACTCATGAGCTTTCGAAGCACTGTTCCTTCATCAGGTGAAGTGATGAAGGAGCAGCACTGATGAAGGAACAATGCTCCCAAAGCTTGGGATTTCAAGTAAACCTGTTGGACTGTAACCTGGTGTTGTGTGACTTCTGACTTCAACTTCTTCAACTGCGCATTCATGTTGAACTTGATGTGATACTTTATCCAACTCGGCGTAGTTAAATCATATCGCTTGGAGGGGTTCATTTGAAACCTTCCAGGAGGTGAATTCAACAAGATTGAATTATTCAAAGTTACTAAATTCGAAACTTACATCAGGACCGGTAGTCATAGAGAGGTACAGCACGGAAACAGATCCTTCAGTCCAACTCGTCCACGCGGACCAGATATTCTTAATTAATCTAGTCCCATTTGCCAGCACTTGGCCCAAATCCCTCTAACCCTTTCTATTCATGTCCCCAACCAAATGTCTTTTAAATTCTGTAATTCTACCAGTCTCCTTCACTTCCTCTGGCAGCTTATTCCATGCACGCACCACACTCTGCATGAAAAGGTTTCCCTTTAGGTCCCTTTTAAATCCTTCGTCTCTCACTCTAAACCTATGCCCTCTAGTTCTAACAACATACTGATAAATCATTTCTGATGGAGATGTCAACGTTTCGGGTAGAACCCTTCTTCAGTCCTGAGGGATAATACCTGAAATGCTGACTTCTCCACCTGCTGGTGCTGCCTGCCTTATTGTGCCCAGCCTCCTGTTTGACTATTTTAGATTCCAGCATCTGCAGTTTTTTATTTTGTCTCTAATAAATGGTGGAGCAGATTCGATGGGTCAAAATATCCTAACTTCTGCTCCAATGGTCTTGCGGTCGTAGGTTTGTGCGGGTATTGGGCTCAATGAGCAGCAGCGCCCACTGGAAGCAAGGTTCATAGAAATATAGAGGCACCACAGTGTGGAAACGGGCCCTTCTGCCCAACAAGTTCAGAGCGACCCTTTGAAGAGTAACTCACCCAGACACATTTTCCTACCCTATCACTCTGCACTTACCCCTAACTAATGCACCACACCTACACATATTTGAACACTATGGGACTATTTAGCTTGGCCAATTCGCCCAAACATGCGCACGTTTGCACTTTGGGAAGACACTGCAACTCGCAGAGGAAACCCACGCAGACACAGCGGGGAATTACATGCAAACGCCACACAGACAGTCACCCTGAGGATGGAATTAAATCTGGGTCCCTGGCGCTATGAGGCAGCAGTGCTAACCACTGAGCCACCACCCTCCCTCCACCCCCCCACTCCCCCAGTAGAAAGCAAAAAAGCCTACCAACTCTCCCACTACCCCCACTGTCAGAAAGGGCAGGAGGTTCAGTCCGGGGGGTGACCCTCAGCAGCGTTACCGGCAGAATCTGATTGTTAGGAGCATTGGTGCCTCCGCTGGTGCTTGTTCAAGCTGCAGGACATTGTGAACCTCTGCCCACACTTGGGGCAGGCAAACGGCCTCTCCCCAGTGTGGACCCGCTGGTGCGTCAGTAGAGTGGAGGAGACAGCAAAGCCCTTCCCGCACACAGAGCAGCTGAAGGGCCTTTCCCCAGTGTGGACCCGCTGGTGTTTCAGCAGGTCGGAAGAGCGTGTAAAGCACTTCCCGCAGACAGAGCAGGTGAATGGCCTCTCGCCGGTGTGGACCCGCTGGTGAGCCAGCAGGTCAGAGGAATCGCTGAAGGCCTTCCCACATTTGGGGCAGGGGAAGGGCTTCTCACCGGTGTAGACCCGCCGGTGCCTCATCAGGGCGGAGGAATCGCTGAAGGCCTTCCCACACTTGAGGCAGCTGAAGGGCCTCGCCCCTGTGTGAACCCGCAAGTGCCTCAGCCGGGCGGAGGAATCGCTTAAGCTCTTCCTGCACTTAGGGTAGCTGAAGGGCCTCTCCCCAGTGTGCTCCCGCCGGTGCCTCAGCAGGGCGGAGGAATCACTGAAGGCCTTCCTGCACTTCGGACAGGAGAATGGCTTCTCCCTGGTGTGACTGCGCCGATGTGTCTCCAGGGCAGACGGGACACGGAAGCCTTTCTCCCAGTCGCCACACTTCCATGGTTTCTCCATGGCCGAAGCTACAGTTGCACACAAACGCGTGTATGTCCCCTCCCTGCCTCGAATTCCTCTTTCCAGGCCAGATAACCGTTTCAGGCTCCACACTCAGTGCGTTGCTGCAACAGTAGGGTCTCTCTTCCAGTCCCACTGATGCTGAAAATGTACTGAAACAGGAACCAATTGGATCATAGTTGAAAATTGTTGCAGTCCCGGTGGATTGAGTGACTCACAAATGCTGGAGAATCAGAGTAGAAAACTGCAGGTCAGGCAGCATCTGAGGAGCAGGAGAGTCAATGGTTCAGGCATCAGCCCTTCATGTGTTGATTTTGAAACTTCATCTTCAGATCAAATAGTCTGAAAAGAGATTACAAAAGTCAACACTGTCAGTCCAGGGTAGAAATTCAGAACATGCAATTCTACTTTCTGCAGAACATTCTTTTCTTTTATTATTCCACAAAACTGAAAGCACCATCCCTCTCTCTCTCCCCCCTCTGTTCTCACTCCATTCTAATTCTCCTGAAATTGCTGATTCAGGATCTGACAGGGACAGAAGAGCAAAACAGTCACAACTGACATCTCTCTGAATTTTGGATATCTGCACCAGAAAATTAATATCTTCCACGACATTGGGATACTGTTGAGAGTGAGCAGGTCTGATTTTTGGAAGCAAAAATATAGTGTGTAAATTCAGGATGAACCGGCAATGTAGATTCTTGGCAACCAATCAGACACAAAATGGTAAACGTGCCCCCACAGGGGAGTTTTAGAATGAGACATCAAGGCTATGACACCAGAGAGAAATTGAACAGACTGGCATGGCAAACCAGAGTCATCTAGATATACAGCACAGAAACAGGTCCTTTGGTCCAATGGTCTATGCTGACCAGATATCCTCACTGAATCTGGTCTCATTTGCCAGCATTTGGCCCATATCCCTCTAAACCCTTCCTATTCATAAACCTATCCAGATGCCTTTTAAATGTGCCATAATTATACCAGCATCTACTACTTCCTCTGGCAGCTCTTTCCTTACACGCGCCATCTTCTGCATGAATTGCCCCTTCGGTTCCTTTTAAATTCCTCGCCCCCTCCCCGGGCCACCTCACCCTCAATCTTTTACTCTATAGTTCTACACTCCCAGAGAAAAGACCTTGTCTATTTACCCTATCCATTCCTCTCTTGATTTTATAAACAATGGAAGCATCAACGGCTCAGGGCGGGGATGGGGAGGGTGGGGGGGGGGGGGGGGGCGGAGCGGGGGAAGTATGCTGAATGTGCTGGAGCCAACGCGTAAGAAGAGGACACAAAACCTTGAAGCTGCAATGAGGAATACTGCATGTGCTGTACTTGTACCTGTTGATTTTATTTGTGGGAATCAAGTGCATTTTAAAAATAAAAACAAACAAGATATCTATCCCTCCCCTTTCCCAATCTCCTAATGCTGTCCTGGACACAGAGTGAGAGAATTGGGAGCAGGAGTTGGCCATTTGAGCCTGCACCAACATTGAACACATCATAACTGAATATGAATATAACTACAGCCAGGTGGATAGATTGGGTTTTCTTTCACTGGAGCAGAGGAGATTGAGAGGTGACCTTATAGAGGATTATAATATCATGAAGGGTACAGATGAGGTGAAAGGCAGGTGTCCTTTCCCTAGGGTGGGGCGTTCAAGATTAGGGAGCAAATTTTGAAGGGGAGAGGAGAAAGATTTTAAAAAGATATGAAGAGCTCCATTTCTTTCTCCGGTTTGTGTGTGGAATGGGTGTCCAAAGGGAGTAGTGGATGCATGTAGAGTGACAATGTTTAAAAGACATTTGGAAATGTACATGAACAGGAAAGGTTCGGAGGGATATGGGCCAATCACTGGCAGATGGGACTAGTTGGGTTTGAGAACATAGTCAGCATAGACTAGTTGGTCCGAAGGGTCTGTTTGTGTGCTGTATGACCGTGCAGCTGTTCTGTACTGGTCTTAAAACCATTTTCTTTGAAATCCAAGATGGCGGTGGTTTGAGTGGTCTGTTGTGCTGGGCTCTGTGCCATACCCCCGGCAAGGTGGACTTTTACCTCCTCCCCCATCCTCATTAACCATCCGTAGGAGAAAACAATCGCTAATATAAACTTACGGAACGTCTAGAGCTGCTATAATTGTGGTTTGACAGCTTTAGGACAGGAATGAAAGCAAATGAAGGAAAGGGGCCGACAGGGGTGCAGCAGGTAGGGCACTCCCCTGCTACATCGGGGGCGCCTGGAGCCATTGCTCAAACTCCCAGGGCAGACCCTTTGGGTTTAATGGGACAGCAGTTTGGGACTCTCGGAGTTTGCCAAACTCTGAGATAAGATTGAAGCAGCAGTGGAACAGCTATCTGCCACACTGGAAAAGCATGGAGCAGGAAATTCAAATGTTGGCCCGAAGAGAATAGGCAGCGGAGGAGAGGACCGTGGCATCAAGACCGTGGCGGAGGTCTCAGGAGGAAGGATCTAAACGCTGGAAGACCAGGTTTGGGTCCTTCAGGAGCAAGTGGACGACCTGGAAAACTAAAGTAGAAGAAATATCTTACAGCTCGTGGGTCTTCCGGAATGTGAGGGAGGCGAAGACTTTATTGGATTCCTGGGGCTGGAGTTGGAGTCGGGCCTGTTGAGTGTGAAGCGGGCCCACCGGATCGAAATGCGCAGGTCCGGGTCGGACCCGCAGCCCCGCGTGGTCCGAGTGCGCCTCCTGGATAAAAGAGAAAAACAGTTAGTGATTGTAACAGCAAGTAGACTGGGAAGAGATCCACAGGCTTTAATGCACAACGGCTCAAGAATAATATATTTTCAGGACTTCTCGGGAGCCTGGATTAAGAAAAGGGCATTTGATGAAGTTAAGAGAAAATTAAGGGATCTGAACAGAAAATATTCTTTGAGGTCCCTGACCGTATTGCGTTTCTCTCATGGAGGGATGGTATATAATTTTGATTCAGCAGAAAAGGCGAAGGACTTTGCAAATTCTCTGAATTAAAGAAATCGAGTCGGGGTGAAGGCGGGAGGGACATCATTACTTTTTTGCCCCTTTTCATGTGGTTATCGGCTTTATACGTACTGCCTTGACGTAAAACTGGAATTATACAGTATATCAGTCAGTTAGGTATTGTCTGAGGCCATTTCTTTACTGCTGTCCTTTTGTGTTTGGATTGGGGGTGGCTATACCTGTGCTTAAGATGTATGGAGAAGGGGTGTGGGGAGATGGGCAACCATTGTTAACTCTCAGAATGTAAATAACATGTTTTTTTCAATCTGTGAATTGCCTGGAGTTTGGGGCACAGCCTCAGTGGGAAGGAGGCAGGATGGTGGCAATGGTGGGGTTGGGGGGTTGAGGGGGGAGATCTCTACATAATTGGGGGTTATTTGCGCATTTGCTTAAGTTATATGTGGTGGTTAGATTTTTATTTATAGTAGTTTTGAATAGGAGCAGTTTTTAGACTTTATAGAGTTAATGTCTTTGTTGCTCACCACACCTCAGATAAGCTTCCTCCTCTTGGGAAACCACGGGCTGCCCTGGATGACCATGGCTACTGATTCATTCAGGTGGTGCCCCTGGAATGTAAAAGGGAGCCATTCCCCCATTAAAAAGAAAGACGGTGCTGTCAAGCCTCAGGAAGGAAAGGGTGGACACATTTAACTGATAAGGAACATCTGAAACTGCAGCAAGGAGGTTATGATAGGGTATTCTTCTCCTCCTTTAGCTCCAAGTGTAGAGGAGTGGCTATACTGGTAAGAAGGAACCTCCCTTTCCAGGTAATTGAGCAAATTAAGGACAAACATGTGACTGTCCGTCATTCTTAAAGCTCTCATACATGGTGAAGAGTATGGCGTCCTGAATGTGTATTGTCCCCCCGGTGCACCCTCTTAAATTTCTAATTGATGCAGTTGCTAAATTAATGAGTCTTGGGGTACGCCGCATGGTCACTGGAGGGGATTTTAATCGCCTAATAGATCCCGAGGTAGACAGGGTGCCAAGGGGCCAGGCAGGTACACCCGCGCAACCTAAGCAGTTGGTGGACATGTGTGAGGAGTTGGGATTAGTGGATGTGTGGAGGCATCTCCACCCTAATGGAAGAGACTTTACTTTCTCTTCCAACCCACACAAGTACCACATGGGAACTGACACTTTTTAATGCCATTGGATTGCTTGGACAGAACATTGGCTTGTGAAATTGGCAATATTGCTGTCTCGGACCATGTGCAAGTGTAATTAGATGGTAAACTCAAGAGTGGTGGAATGGATGCACAGCACTGGTGCATGGACCCATTCCTGTTAAGGGATAGCAAATCTGTTGAGTACATCACAAGAGTTCATAGCTTTCTGGGATATCAACTCGGGTACGGCCAGTAATCCGGAAATACTGTAGGAGGCCACTAAGGCATCTTTATGAGGCCTGATTATTTTTTATTCAATGACGAGAAGGACGCAGAGGAAGGAGTAACAACAGATGTTGGAGACCCGTCTGCAGATAGCTGAGGAAGTATATTACAATAGGCCTTCACTGGTCAAGCTGCAGCTCTCCGGGCTGCTCCCAACTCATTGCACACACTGGGAAAAAAAAAGGTCTGCTTTGCTCAACAAAGATTGTTTGATTTTGTAGATAAGCCAGGTAGATATCTGGCCAGAAAGAAAAATGTTTCCCAATCTATTATGTCTGTTAGAGAGAAGGCTGGTACAGTTACCCGTGAGTTAAAGAAGATTTAGGGAATACTTTGCAGGGTTATATCGGTCGGAGGGAGATGAACATGGTGCAGCGAGAATACAGGCCTTTTTTGAGATCCTGCATCTCCCTAGTATAAACGCGGAACAGGTTTCCTGTTGAATGGGCCTATGACGATACAGGAGGTGCAGGATGCAATAAAACATCTCCAAGGTGGCAAAGCACTGGGGTCAGATGGATTCCCAAGTGAATTCTATAAGGAATTCATAAATATGTTGGTGGGGATGTATCGCTATTCATATGGACAGGATTATCTTCCGCCCTCTCTTAGGAAAGCTAATATCTCCCTCATTTTAAAGGAGGGGAAAGAGCCCGAAGAATGTGCTTCATACAGACCCATTTCACTGTTGAATGTAGATTTTAAAATTCTACCCAAGACGCTGACCCTGAGGTTGGAAAAGGTGTTGTTCTGTATTGTGAAAGAAGATCAGATGGGTTTTGTTAAGGGCCGTAGCTCCTCCAACAATATCAGGAGGGTACTGAACATGGTGCAGGTATGCCAGCAAAGGTTGATCCTGGGTTCGGTGACCTCCCTAGATGCAGAAAAGGCATTTGACCAGATAGAATGGCTGTACCTGCTTGGGGTCCTCAAGCGCTTTGGTCTGGGTACAAACTTTGCTAGGTGGGTGGTGGTGTTGTATAATGATCCTAAAGCAGCAGTCATCACAAATGGCACGAAGTCAGATAATTTTAATACTGGGAGAGGTAGTCAACAGGGGTGTCCTCTATCACCACTGCTATTTTCCTTGCCAATTGAGCCATTAGCTGAAGCTACCAGAAGGATTCCTGAAATAGTGGCGCCAGGAGTGGGAATGGGGGAACATAAGATTACCCTATATGCTGATGATGTCCTTTTGTTCTTGGCCAATCTGGAGGAGTCCGTTCCTAGATTGATTCGAACAATTAATTTATTTGGGTGGGTGGGGGGAGAGAATTAGTGGAGGTGCCTGATCTGAAGGATGGAATGCAGTTCCTGTTTAGATGGTCGTCAAAAGAGTTTTTGCATTTGGGAATTTTTATTATTCTTGCCTTCCACCAGCTGTATAAAGCTAACTATGTACAATTACTGGAGAGGATAAAGCAGGATTTGCAGCGATGGGACGGATTACCGTTTTCATGGTTAGGCCGAATAGCTCTGATTAAAATGAATGTTCTTCCTCGCCTATTGTACCCCATGAGAATGCTCCTGTTGTTGCTACCCAGATGAGTATTACTGAGGCTCAATGGTTGGCTCGGTTCTTTTATTTGGTGTCGCAGCCGCCCCCTAATTAAGTTTATCAAATTGCAGCTCTCACAGGATGAGGAGGAGTGGACCTTTTGGACTTGAAGAGATATCAAATCTGCGCTTTCTTAGCATATGTGTGTGACTGGGCACGAGGGGACTCGGGGTCGATTTTGCTTGACGTTGAAGCATTGCAGTTGAGATGTCCCCTACTTAATCCATTATTCATTGATAAGATGAAATCCGAGACTGAGCAGTGTAAGAGTACAATCATTTTAAATACAGTGAAAGCCTGGAGGATAATGAGGCAAGACAAGGGCAATTGGCTGATGACCTCACTGATTACCCCACTGGTGGCAGCCCAAGAATTTAAACCTGGGGCAATGGACTCCGGCTTTAAGTCATGGGAGAATAAAGGAATCTTCTGTCTGGGAGATTTATTCGAGGGTTAGGTCTTGATGTCATTTAGCCAGCTAAGTCAGAAATATGCATTGTCTAATAGGGACCTTTTCCGGTACTTTCAGCTAAGGGATTATATACAGAGGAATACCACGCTTCTGGCTCAGCATTACAGGTCAAATGTGGAGTAAAGAGTACTCTGTGTACAGGTGCTCTTTCAGTTAGTACGTTGTATCATTTACAGAAGGGACGTACCTTAGGGGATGTGGAGGGACTCCCTAGGATGTGGAATCGGGAGCTAGGATAGGATATTTCATTAGAAGTATGGCAAGATATATGGGAAAATGTAAGGAAAATTTCAATATGTAACACAGCACAGGGCATGCAATTGAAGATTTTACACAGGGCTTATGTGGCGCTAGAGAGGCTAGCTAAGTTCAAGATAGGCACATCACCAGGGGTCCCAAATGTAAAATTAGTATAGGCACTCACACACTGCTATTGGTCATGTTGTAAGATCCAGAGATACTGGAGTGCTATAGTAAGGGAGCTGAAGGACATCCTGGGGGATTGAAGTTAATGTGAATCCGGTATTTCTTCTTCTGGGGTTGCCAAATTTGCCTTCTCTTGGAGAACACAGTAAAAGACTGTGTAACATTCTTAAGCACTGTTCAAGGAAGAACATTTTAATTAATTGGATGTTGGAAAAACCCCCAGGGCTTATTGGGTGGCATATGCTGGTGATGGAGCACCCCCCCCCCCAAGATGACCTCACAAATATGGTGCACCACAAAATAGTAGTTTTACAAGACGTGGCGGCCCTTTCCAAATTATATTGATGCAGACTGATCAGCAGTATTAATTAGAGCGGTGGTATAATTAATACTGCTGATCAAGTGGGAATCAGTCCGGGCGCTCATGGGCCCTGGGAGGGCAAGGCTGGGTGAAAGGAATACGGGTGCAATAACTGGTGCTCCCATGGATGGGAGCCTTAATGGAGATGTGGTGAGTGAAATAGAATAAAGTAATGTGATAGAATTCAAATTAACTTAAATTATGTTTAATTTTATTTTTATTCAATTTGATTGTAGTTTAGTTTAAGCTAAGTTTGTTCTAGTAGAATAATAGGTAGCTCATTATTAATAGTATCATAATATGACATTGTTGTACTGCTATTTTTCTGTATTTTGGTATTGTTCTTTTTTGTATATAGAGGTGCTGTGAGAGATTTGAAAAAGTTTCTAATATTTTTTTTTTTAAAATTCTTGCCTTCCCCATAACTATTTTTGACATTCAAAAGTCAGATGAACTCAGCTTTGAATATATTCAATATGTCCCAAACTACAGGAAGGCATCCCCACTTTGAACTAATTTCCTCTTGCTAATATACCACTTGCCTTGCTGATTGCTTGCTGCACCTATGTGACAACTGGCATTGACTGGAGTAGAAAGCCTGAGCAGAACGTATCTGAGGCACGTTTGTACATCCACACATCATTCCTGATGAAGGGCTTTTGCCCAAAACGTTGACTGTTCTGCACCTCGGATGCTGTCTGACCAACTGTGCTTTTCCAGCGCCACAATTTTCGACTCTGATTTCCGGTATCTGCAGTCCTCACTTACTCCACATCCCAATATATCACCATTTAAACAATTTACCTCCTTTCTGCTTTTATTTCATAGGAAAGGCTATAACTTCACACTGCGTTACTACGTTTACCATGTGTTTGCCAATTGAGACACATACCTGAACCAACTTTGCTGCAAGTCAAGAACTGAACACCAGAGTGAAAAAATAAAATGGAAAAGGGGTGAGAAGAGTGTGTTGTACTCACAGATGTTGGACAGAGGAAAGAAGTTGCAGTCTGGGATGAAGTTAAATCTTCATTCATAGAGAGAGGAGCAGCAACACCTTCACAAGCGCATTGTCCAACTTCCGCATTCAGACAATTTGGGGGAGGCTCTCAATTGCAGGAGGACCACACTCCTTCCGGTCCTTCAGAGCTTCCCATTGGGCGATCAGAAGAATGTTGCGCGCCATTTCCGCTAACAGCAAAGAGCATTCGTCGTATTTTGCTGACACCAGCGTATATGCGCAATGCTTCCTGACACCGAGAAGCATGCGCAGTATGCCCAGTGGAGATGCTGGTCCAACTGCCAATCGGAGAGAAAAAAAGGCTGGAGCCACACTTGTTTTGTTTTCCTGGGGCTCAACAGTTTATTCCTTTTGCATTTTGTCTGGCTGCTCAATTTTTGAATGTCTTTTCCCCAGGGTAGAGGAAATTCAAAACTGGAGGGGCATAGGTTCAGGGTGAGAGGGGAAAGGTTTAAATGGGACCGAACTGGTAACATTTTCATGCAGAACGTGGTATATGTATGGAAAGAGCTGCCAGAGACAGTGGTCGAGTCTGGAACAATTACAACATTTAAAAGGCATCTGGATGGGTATATGAATAGGAAGGGTTGAGAGAGATATGGGTCAAATGGTGGCAAATGGATCACCGGATTAATTTAGAATATGTGGTTGGCATGCACCGACAGGTTTGTTTCCATGCTCTGCAACTCTATGACTCTATTACTACTTAATCTGAACCAACTTCACAAGATGAGGAATTGGCCATTCCATCCTTACAGCCTGTCCTCAACTGTGGCCTAATTGCACAGATTTCAATGCAAGTTTCTGAAAAATGTCTGGAGCTTTTTTAAAAAATAATTGAATTTGCTTTCAACCTTTACTGATGTTTTTGAAAATATCATTTTAGCGATTCTCAATGTTAAAGATCAGCCATTTCTCACACCACACCCTCCCATCTCCCAAGTAGAGTCATCACCATCCGCGCTCTCTCGATCCTGAGATGGGCTGATACAAGAAAGGATGAGGGTGGGGGTGCAAGTAGAGAAATTGGACGGGAAACAGAGGCTAGGGGGAAGAGAGAGAGAGAAATGGACACGGGGACAGAGCATTGGAGTTAGAGAAACCCTGGGGGTGCACAGGATGGGGTGCAACGCGTTTGTCAGAGAGCGAGAGAATGGGGGTGCAGAGTGTGGGGAGAGAGAATGGACGTGGGTCAGTGGGTGGGGAGAGAATGGAAGGGGGGCAGAGGGTGGGGAGAAAGAGAGCAACAATGAGTGTTAGGAGAGGGTGGGGGGAGAGAGAGGGAATGGATGGAGAGCAGAGGATGGGGGAAGAGAGAGAATGGAGAGGGGCAGAGAGTGGGAGGAGAGAGAGAATGAATGTGGGGAGACGGACTGAATGGAGGAAAGCAGAGGGTGGACGAGAGACTGGACTGGACAGGGGGCAGAGGGTATGGAGATAGAATGGACGGAGGTGCAGAGGGTGGCGTGTGTGACGGGGGGGGAGCTGGGATAGCGAGAGAGAATAGACAGGAGGCGCTGTGGGCATGATTGGATCTTGATTGAATGGGGAGTTGGTGAATGCGTCCCACCCACTCCCAGCATCCCCTTCTTTGCACATGCGCAGTGTAGATTTTTGTGAAAGACGCGAGAGAGAATCTGGAGCGTGAACGCAATTACCCTCAGATCCTGGCATCAGCAAACCACTGCCTTTCTGTTTTAAAAAGTAAATAAAGATGTGGGCAATATACTGGGAACGGCAAGAAGTGACTAAGAAACTGAACCGAGAGTCAGCGCTTTCCGGTGAGGGGAGCTGGGCAAAAACAGGAGGATGGAAGGATGAATTCGAGTTGGAATCCATTGAAAGGTGGAGGAAATGGGAGACAGAGATTTCGGGTAGGAGATAGGGAAGGCTGCTCGGTACAAACTAAAATTCTCTTATCCTATTTCCTGCCCTGCACTGACAGCAATGATCTGTTTTCTCAAGGTATTAGCAGAGGAGGATTTGCTGTTCAGGCGTGCACAAGAAATTTACTCAGGGCCTGAATATCAGCAGCGTTTGAATCCAGGAGGGGAAATTATTTCGAACATCAACGTGACTTGAGAAGCCCCGTGATTATACGCAGCCTGCGTGGGAGTGTTCCAGGGTTCTGGCTGTGCAGAGAACTTCAACTCTGCAGCGAAATGTGGACTAGTGTTCTCGCCGTAGACGAGCCCATCTTTGGATCGTTGAAGCTGCTGAGACGCAATGACCCCTGCACCGTGGAAACTCTGTGGAAGCAAATTCAATTCCCCAAACGGGCTGGAGTGTCACCAGGACTGGCATGAAGCCAATCGATTCCTTCAATCCAAGACTGTAGGTGGTGCGGCAGCAGCTGCCTCACAGTGCCAGGGAGTTGAGTTCGAGGCCACCCTCAGGGTGATTGTCTGTGTGGAGTTTGCACTTTCCTACCCCCCTCCCCCTCCCCCCATCTCTTGGTGCTCTGGTTTCCTCCCAAGATGTGCAGCTTAGAGTGGATTGGGTGTTCTAAATTCAGGGATTAGCTGCGGAGGTTATTGAGTGGGATGCTCTGAGGGGGGGGGTCAATGTGCATTGTTGGGCCAGAGGGCCTATTTTCACAGTATAGGGGGTTTGATGATTCCCCCAACGTGTCTGCAGCCTGGCTTCCAGCTGCATCTCTCTGAGGCGAAGGTCCTCCAACATGTGTTTTCCCTAGTTTCCAGCACCCAGAACCTCCCACCTTCTGCAAATCGAAAGACAAGTCCCACCCTGCCCTCTACAATGTGTGCTATGTAACTGCTTATTCAGTTTTAGTGGCCCAGCAGAGGCTGGTAGCCAAGTTCGGAACACATGAGGATGGCATCAACCAGGACCTTGGATTCATGTCACATGACAGGTAACCCCACTTCACTGTCACTCGCTCTCACACCCACACAAAGCACACACTCTCACATTCACACAGATCCCTCTCAGACACACACACATATACACCCTCTCACAGGCTGATACTCTATCACTCGCACACTTTATCAAGCACGCACACACTCACCTATACTCTCATGCATGCGCACTTACATATAAGCCTTTGGTGTGATTTTGTATTTGCAGATACATTGTACGCTTTTTGAGCCAAATACAATCTACAGGCAGTTAATCCATGTGAGATTTTATAAATTCCTACTTTGGAAATAGAACCAGTCTCACTCAAGATTGGGATACAGACCTTAAGTTGTCTCGAGAATGTGTCTTCAAACAAGTTCTGGGATTTACATATCAATGAACCAAAACCTGCAACCCATTCTCAAAGATGAAAGACTTCACAACAATCTAAGTTGTTCTATATCATTTCTGTTGCATGAAACTGCGATCTTTTGCTATAAATTCTCCTATGGTCCTGCTCCACAAACACCTGATGAAGGAGTAGTGTTCCGAAAGTTCGTGCTTCCAGATAAACATGTTGGAGTATAACCTGGTGTTGTATGATTTTTAACTTTGTTTCTTGTGAATACATCCCACACTTCCCGGTGCTGCCAGTAAACCTTACAATGTCGATGAAACGATGCAATACCTGCAGAGATGAAAAACTTACAATTTCTAACAATATTAGCTACTCATTCACTGCTCCTTCTGATACACGATATTGGAAACTTAGTGCAAGAGGTTGAAAGAAATGAGCAGTTTTAAAACAAAAACCTATTGGATCTCATAGCTTTCATTGACAGTCTGAGACTGGGGTTAAGTTCAAGTAACCTTTATTGCCACCCAACTTTGTTACAGCTTCAGATTTCCTCAGCAAAAAAAAAGTGTATGAAAAGAAGCATTTTTTAAAACAGCTCAGAGCTCACACACTCCTCCCAACTCCACTTCCTTTACTGTTGGTCAGCACCAAGTTGTCCCTTTATAATTGGATTCTTGGTACAGCCTTAAGCTGAAGGAAGTATTGCCTCACTCAGCAATTTCCACCCACACACTGTATCCATTTTAGTTATTCCCACTCATTTGACATGGTGGGGGGGCAGTCAAGAGTCAACTATGCTGCTGTGGGTCTGGAGTCAGGTGTACGCCAGACCGGATAAAGGATGCAGTTGAGATGACTGAGTGAATCCTTTCCCACAATGGCAGTTTCCTTTCCTAAAAGGAACATGAGTGAATTAGATGGCAGTTTCTCCCCCCCAAAAATGGTTTCATTATTAGATTCAGAACTCCAAATTTCTGACCGAATTCCAATCCCACCATCTGCCTCGGCTGGATTCAAACCCCGGGAATCCCCGGAACTGAGTTGATCGTCCAGTCGATAATGGCACTCGGCCGTCACCACTTCAATCCCCCTGCAATGGCATGTGAACTCAATAGACAATAGGTGCAGGAGTAGGCCATTCTGCCCTTCGAGCCTGCACCACCATTCATTATGATTATGGCAGATCATCCGCAATCAGTATCCTGTTCCTGCCTTATCTCCATAACCCTTGATTCCACTATCCTTGCTAGCTCTATCCAACTCTTTCTTAAACGAATTCAGAGACTGGGCCTCCACTGTCTCCTGGGGCAGAGCATTCAACACACCCACCACTCTCTGGGTGAAGAAGTTTCTCCTCATCTCTGTCCTAAATGGCCTACCCCTTATTTTTAAGCTGTGTCCTCTGGTTCGGCACTCACCCATCAGCAGAAACATATTTCCTGCCTCCAGAGTGTCCAATCCTTTAATAATCTTATACGTCTCAATCAGATCCCCTCTCAATCTTCTAAACTCAAGGGTATACAACCCCTGTCGCTCCAACCTTTCAACATAAGATAGTCCCACCATTCAAGGAATTGATCTCATGAACCTACGCTGCACTCCCTCAATAGCCAGAATGTCTTTCCTCAAATTTGGAGACCAGAACTGCACACAATATTTCAGGCCAGCATGCTATTAGCTTTCTTCACTACCTGCTGTACCTGCATGCTTGCCTTCATTGACTGGTGTACAAGAACACCCAGATCTCTTTGTACTGCCCCTTTACCTAACTTGACTCCATTTAGGTAGTAATCTGCCTTCCTGTTCTTGCCACCAAAGTGGATAACCATACATTTATCCACATTAAACTGCATCTGCCGTGCATCTGTCCACTCACCTAAGCTGTCCAGGTCACCCTGTAATCTCCTAACATGCTCCTCACGTTTCACGCTGCCACCCAGCTTTGTATCATCAGCAAATTTGCTAATATTACTATTAATACCATCTTCTATATCATTAATATATATTGTAAAAAGCTGCGGTCCCAGCACTGATCCCTGCGGTACCCCACTGGTCACCGCCTGCCATTCTGAAAGCGAGCTGCTTATCACTACTCTTTGTTTCCTGTCAGCCAACCAATTTTCAATCCAAGTCAGTACTTTGCCCCCAATACCATGGGCCCTAATTTTGCTCACTAACCTCCTGTGTGGGACTTTATCAAAAGCTTTCTGAAAGTCCAGGTACACGACATCCACTGGATCTCCCTTGTCCATCTTCAGAGTTACATCCTCAAAAAATTCCAGAACTCGCTGGTGGCTCCGCAGGTGGGAGGAGCAGGTGAAGCCCTTTCCACACTGAGAGCAGATTAACGCCCTCTCCATGATATGGACCCTTTGGTAGATTACAGTGTAGATGTCTGAGTGAACCCCCTTCCCGCACACAGAGCATGTGAATGGCCTCTCCCTGGTGTGGATCGGCTGGTGCCTCCACAAGTTGCCCACATGACTGAAGCTCTTCTCGCACTTAAGGCAGGTGAATGGTGCCTCTCCGATGTGGACCTGCTGGTGGGTCAGCAGGGTGTAAGAATCGACAAATCCCTTCCTGCACTCAGAGCAGGTGAATGGCCTCTCCCCCAGGTGAACCCGCTGGTGTTTCGGGAGGTGGGATGCATCGATGAATCGCTGCCCACACAGAGAGCAGGAGAACTACTGTGAACCTGCTGGTGTGTCTACAGGTGGGACGACTGAATGAATCCCTTCCCACAATGGCGGCACATGAATAGCCTCTCCCTAGTGTGAACTCGCTGGTGTGTCTGTAGGCTGCACAGCCAACTGAATCCCTTCCCGCATACTGAGCAGGAGAACGGCGTCTCCCCAGTGAGAACGCATCTGTGGGTGTCCAGCCCCAATGGGGAAGGGAACCCATTCCCACAGTCCCCACATTTCCATGGTTTCCCCATGAGGGGAGCATTCTTTGTGTCGCGCTGGATTTGAAATTAAAAACAGAATGGATACATAGTCTCTCCCCACTATGAGGGGTGAGATTTTGATCCCCCAAGCTGAGTAAATTGTTCGACGCATTTTTCACAGACAGCGTACTGAATCTGTCTCACTCGGGTGTCTCAATATTATTCCTGCCACACCAGTGTTCAAAATCTCTCACACAGACAAAAGCAAACATTTCTTCTCGAAATGAATGGCTGCTGATATTCAAGCTCCAATGATTCAAGTGGCTCTGTCAGAAGATGATGTATCATTTGTTTTCAGATTTCTTTCTGCATGTCTTCCTCCAAAAAGAATCACAAATTGAGTGATCACTGCCAGTACTGTTAAATGAACATAACATCGGTGGCAATTCCTGTAGATTGCTAGATGAGTGCTGACCATATATTATGCAGGACGCAGAAAACCCTCATGCAACATGATAGCCTTAAGTGTGTATGGAGGACAACTTAATTTAGATCGCAATAACCTGGAACAAGCTGTTGACAAAGGTGCTGGAAATGGAGCTGAATCAAGAATATGATAATGAAATGTCAAGGCTGCTTGGGAAAAGAAAGCCAGTGAAGTTACTGAATGACTTCCTGCTGTCCTTGTAAATAAAAAAGAGACAAGAGATATAGAACGTAACTCTATTACTGCATTAGAAGGTGAAAAATCATAGTCACAAAGTTTTTATAACAGCCAATAATATCAGATATACACCATATGAAGCAACAGATGTCGACATTTGAAATCAATGTGCCAATCCCTTAAATACTGCTCAGTTCCATGAGAAACTACCCTTATAATTCTGAACATGAGGAAAGAAGTAAACCTTTTCCAGGGTGCAAACTCTCTCCGTGCCAAACTGAGGGAATACACAAGGAAAATACCTTTGAGAGGGACAGAGAGCATCTGAGCACCTTTGGAGAGCCTGCTCCATCCATGGAGCCACTCCAGTTGCTACAAGTGAACAGTCTCCACCCCACACCACACCCCGCCACGCCTCTCTCTCCCCCTCCTCCCAGGATGAGGAATGGAAAGGGAGAGACCTTGCTTTGCTCCCAGATATTACCCAGAGGGAGGGAGTTTCACTCTGAAATTGACAGGGCTACCTCCACGTTGTGACGTCCACAATGGGGTGGCGGGGGGGGGGCGCACTGCTCCTGCGCTGCCCTGCAGCTGAGGCACATGGGGAGGGGAGGACACTTTGCAAACTCCTTTCGCTCTTCTCCACGTCAATGCGGTTTGAGTTCAAGCAAAGCACGGGGTTTAATTTTAGCTTTACACTCTCAGAAGACGCCCACCTCTGTGAATCCAACACTTTACTCCCCCCTCCACTCCATGGAAATATCGATTTGAGAGACTCCAGAGTTGGAGTTGCTACCATACCTATTGTAGGGGGTTTGGTAGAAGCTGTTGATTTTAATGAACCATTTCAATTCAACTTCATCCTTGCCATTCAAATACTAATTTTACACAGAGGGTGGTTGATGTGTGGAATGAACTTCCTCAGGAAGCGGTGGATGCGGGTACAATAAAAAGACATTTGTTTTAGTACATGAATAGGAAAGGTTTGGAGGGATACAGGCCAACAGCAGGCAGGAGAGACTGATTTAGTTTGGGATTATCGTTGGCATGGACGAGTTGGACCAAAGGTCCATGATCATGCTGTATGACTCGATGGTAAGTTCATAGTTCCTTGAAAGGGGAGTCGCACATAGACAGCATAGTGAAGAAGGTGTTTGATATACCTGCCTTTATTGGTCAGTGCACTGAGTGCAGGAGTCGGGAGGTTATGTTGCGACTGTAGAAGACATTGGTTAGGCCACGTTTGGAGTATTGCATGCAATTCTGGTACCAGCGATCCCACCCTGACACACCATAAACCAGAGATAGTGACTGAAATTGACTCTGATACAAAATCAAATCATTAAATCGCTGCAGTGCAGAAAGAGGCCATTTGTCTCATTGAATGGGGACAGGAGTTGGGAGGTCATGTTGTAGCTGTACAGGACATTGGTTCGGCCACTTTTGGATTATTGCATTCGATTCTGGTCTCCCTACTATAGGATAGGAACGATGTTGTGAAACTTGAAAGTGTGCAGAAAAGATTGAAAAGGATGTCGCCAGGGTTGGAGAGTTTGTGGAAGAAGGAGAGCCTGAATAGGATGGGGCTGCTTCCCTGGAATGTCGGAGGCTGAGGGGTCATCTTATGGACATTTATAAAATCATGAGGGGCAGGAATAGAGTAAATAGGCTGGAGGAAGTGGTGGAGGCTGGTACAACTACAACATTTAAAAGGCATCTGGATGGATGTGTGAATAGGAAAGGTTTGGAGGGATATGGGCCAAATGCTGGCAAATGGGACACTAGATTTATATAGGACATCTTGTCAGCATGGATGTGTTGGATCAAAAAGTCTATTTCCGTGCTGTATATCTCTATGTCTATTTGATAACAGATGCTTTATTTCTGTTGATGTAAATATTGTTAGGGAGAGAGAATTCCTCAAGCAGGGGATGATAAGAATCCTGGGAGACCCCTAATTCTGGTTTACTATCTAATGAACACACTTTAAGCACCAAATGTGCATTTATGTCTAATTTTGTTTCATTTTTCTTGTTTTATTCCCTGCTCCGATGACTCTCTCAGTCTGGATGGTTGTCAGGCTGAGAATATTGTGGATTGGGCCTTGATCGACTGAATGTTTTATTGCTCTGGAAGGTGTAAAAGGGGCTCAAAGTTTCAGCAGAAAGCCAGCTGAGCTGAGAACAGACATCTTACTCTGTGGGAACAGGGAGAAGAGGACAGAGAAATCAGGACCTGAAATCCGAGCTGACACCAGATTTGTTATTAGTGCTTTGATTAGCAGTGCCAACCCTCTACCTTTACCTCGCTTCCTATTCAACTTGAATGCTACGTACCCCCTCAATATTCAGATCCAATCCTTGTCATCCTGAAGCCACGTCCCTGTTTGGAGTCTCAGATCATAATTATTCTCTTCAATGTGTGCAGTGAATTCATTCAGTTGTGTAACATTGCAGCACACATTCAGCCATACAGTCTTCAGTTTCAATTCTTGTGTTCTGTAGAATCCAGTTTTGATTGATTAGATTCGATTCCCTACAGTGTGGAAACAGGCCCTTCGGCCCAACAAGTCCACACCGACACCCTGAAGAGTAACCCACCCAGACCCATTTCTTTCTGATTAATGAACCTAACACTATGGACAATTTAGCATGGTCAT
This sequence comes from Chiloscyllium plagiosum, assembly GCF_037043375.1. NCBI lineage: Eukaryota > Metazoa > Chordata > Chondrichthyes > Orectolobiformes > Hemiscylliidae > Chiloscyllium > Chiloscyllium plagiosum. Next base: position 37,225,913 of record NW_028270165.1, read on the forward strand.
TTGACCTGACCTGCACATCTTTGGACTGGGACATTTACTTTCCGTGTCCCTTTCTATCATTCTCTGATGTTCATTTCCACACCACTACATTGCTCACCTGCCTTGATACGGATTGTCCATAAAAAATGCATGTTTATACATTTGCAGTAATAGAAGCAGGAGTAGGTCATTTGGTCCATTGAGCTACTCCACCATTCATAAAGATCATGGCTCATCTATCCATCGTCTCAGCTCCTCGTACCTGCATTATCCTGACTATCCTAAATTCACCTACCATACAAAATCCCATCGAACTATGTCTTGAATATGGCTGCTTCTTCTGCTTCTTTGAGCAGAGAATTCCATAGATTCACCACTCTCTGGGAAAAGCAGTTCCTTCTCCTCTGTCTTAAACCTACTCCCCCTAATCTTGGGACCTAGTCTCACTCACCGGCAGAAACGACTTGATAGGGTGGGTCTGGGTGGCATGCTCATCGGATGGGTCAGTGTGGACTTGATGGGATGAATGGCCTGCTTCCACGCTGTATTGATTCTATGATTTACCGCAGTTGTGTTTGCCATTGACTGCAGCACCAGAACCTCCCACCTTCTGCAAATCGAAAGACAAGTCCCACCCTGCCCTCTTGTACGTGTGTTATCTAACTGCTTAATCATTTCTCGTGAATCCCAGCCCACACCTCCCGCTGCTGCCAGTAACCTTTACAAAGCTGATGAGACAATGCTATACCTGCAGTACTGAAAGTCGTAAGGCTTCTAACGATACCAGTTACTGATTCACCAATCCCACAGATGGACAGCATTGGAAATACAATGTTGGAGGCTGAAAGAAATGAGCAGTTTAAAACAAAAACTCACCTAACCCTTCACTAGGCTCCCTGCTCAGCACACTTTACTTAAATCACTTCAACTCCACATTGCAACAAATTCCCACTTTCCACCAATATCCTGAATGTCCTCACTCACTCAGTTGCTGTCTCACAAACGAAAGATTTCATTGTAGGTTCTGCTCCCAGTATGGGCAAAACATGTTTGAAAGTTGCTCTGAAAGTCCAGTCTTCACAATGACACTTCTGCTTTCCTTCAGTCCAAATTGTCCGTGCTGACCAGATATCCCAAATTAACATTGTCTCATTTGTCAGCACATAACCCCTACCCCTCTCAATTCTCCCTATTACCAGATGCCTTTTGAAATGCTTTAATTATACCAGCCTCCACCACTTCCTCTGGCAGCTCATTCTATACACACAACACCTTCTGCGTGAGAAAGGTGCCTGTAAAGTTCCTTTTAAATATTTACCCTCTCACCTCAGACCTATGACCTCTAGTTTTGGACTCCCCTTCTCTGGGGAAAAGATTTTGGCTATTCACCCTATCCACGCGCCTTATGAACTTTTATAAAGTCACCCCTCAGCCCCCAATGATCCAGAGAAAACAGCCCAGCCTATTCAGCCTCTCCATATAGATCAAACCCCCCAACTCTGGCAATACCCTTGTAAATCTTTTCCAAATCCTTGCAAAGGTTCGTAACACTTTTCCTGTTGCAGGGAAACCAGAACCGAATGCAGTATTCCAAAAGTGGCCTAATCAATGTCCTGTACAGCCGCAACATGACCTCCCAACATCTGTATTGAAATGCACTGACCTATAAAAGCAAATATATCAACACCTTCTTTGCTATCCTGTCTACCTGCGACTCCACTATGAACCAGCACTCCAAGGTATGTTTATTCAACAACACTCCCCATTAAATGTGTAGATCCTGCCCTGATCTGCCTTTCCAAAATCCATATTTCAAAATGGGGTTGAGAAACGTATAAGCCGTGATTGAATGGTGGAGCAGATCTGATGGACTAAATGGCTTAATTTCTGCACCTATGTTGTATGGTCTCTTGCTGTCCAAGACACAGTGAGAGAATTGGAAGCAGGAATAGGTCATTTGTCTTTCCAGCTGGCACCAGCATTGAACAGTTCATAACTGGATATAAATATTCCTGCATCTAGATGGATAGGCTGGGACTTTTTGCACTGGAGCATCAGAGGTTGAGAGGTGACCTTAGAGAGGATTATAAAATCATGAGAGGTATAGATGAGGTGAACGGCAGGTATTCTTACCCTAGTGTGGATGTTTCAAGATTAGGGAGCAAATTTTGAAGGTGAGGAAAGAAATATTTTAAAAAGACATGAGGGGCACATTTTTTTTTAAAGATAAAGAGTCGTTCGTGTGGGGAATCAATGTCCAGTGGAGTTGCTGGATGCAGGTACAGTTACAATGTTTAAAAGACATTTGGATAAGTACATGAATAGGAAAGGTTCAGAGGGATATAGGCCAATCATTGGACTAGTTTAGTTTCAGAACGCCGCCAGAATGGACTAGTTCGACTGAGTGGTCTGTTTCTGTGCTGTATGACTCTGTAACTGTTCTGTACTGGTTTTAAAACCATTTTCTTGCATTCTCCCATAACTTCTTTGTTCTTCAAAGTCACATGAACTCAGCCTTGAATACATTCAATAACCGACCTAACTGCAGGAAGACATCCCCACTTCTGAACTCAATTCCTCTTGCTGATATACCACTTGCTTTGCTCATTGCTTGCTGCACTTTCTGACAACTGGCAGTGACTGGTGTGGAATGACACTGAGGGCCCTTTGTCTATCCACACATCACTCCTGATGAAGGGCTCGTGCCCGAAACGTCGACTGTCCTCCTCCTCAGTTGCTGCCTGACCGACTGTGGTTTTACAGCGCCACAATATTCGACTCTGATCTCCATCATCTCACTTTCGCCACATCTCAACATATCACCATTTAAACAATGCACCTCCTTTCTGCTATTTTTTTACACTGCAAAGGCTATAACTTCACAATGTGGGACTGCATTTTCCATGTGTTTGCAAGTTGACACACAGACCTGGATCAACTTTTCCAGAGTCTGGCCGCTCCCTCGGTTCACTCTTGAACCCCAGAATGAAAACGTGGTGATAAAAACACTGTTGTACTCACAAATGTTAGACAGAGGAAGGAAGTTACAGTCTGGGGTGAAGTTTAACCTTATGCAGAGAGAAAAGAGCAGCAGCAGCAGCTTCAGAGCTCACGGTCCAACCTCCGCATTTCCACAATGGCCGGCTCTGATTGGCAGGAGGACCAGACTCCTTCCGGTTCTCCACTGCTCCATGGAAAGCAGCTCACGCGCCGTTTCTGCGGACACCCAAGAGTATGCGCAGTGCTTTGCTGACACTGGCGATCATGCGCAGTACTTGCTGACACCGTGGAGCATGCTCAGTGTGCAGGAATTTGTTACAAATTTTAAAGTTAAAAATCACAAAGCACCTGGTGATAGTCCAACAGACTTATTTGGAAGCACTAGCTTTCGGAGCCCTGCTCCTTCATCTGCTGATTGTAGAGTATAACATCGTAAGACACAGAATTTATGATCTTATATTCCACAACCACCTGATGAAGTAACAGCGCTCCGAAAGCTAGTGCTTCCAAACAAGCCTATTGGACTGTAACCTGGTGTTGTGTGATTTTTAACTTCGTACACTTTAGTTCAACACGGGCACCTTCCGATCATGACAAATATTAAGCGTCCAAATGCGAATACGAAAGAAAAATGCCGAAGCTACTTTATTTTGCCGATTTTTTTCCCCTGTGCCTCGACATTTTATTTCTTTTGCATTTTGTCTGGCTGTTCAACGTTTCTGTCTTTTCCCCAGGTTAGAGGTATTCCAAAACTAGAGGGTAAAGGTTTAGGGTGTGTGGGAAAGATTTTGAAAGATCTAAAAGACTAGGAATAGAACATTCACCCCTTACTGGGCGAAAGTGAGGACTGCAGATGCTGGAGATTAGGGTCGAGAGTGTGGAGCTGGAATAGCACAGCAGGTTAGGGAGCATCCGAGGAGCAGGAGACTCGACGTTTCGGGCAAAACCCTTCGTCAGGAAATAGCCATGGGGAACTGCAGGGCTGTAGCATAAACGACTGAGTCTAAGCGGGATGCTGTTGGGAAGGTCGGTGTGAATGGCCTGTCGGGATGATATGGTTCCACTGCCTTGGCCACGCGTATTTTGAGAAATGTGGGAGGAGTGGGTTCCAGTTCGTGGGACACTGACACGAGTCCTGGAGAAGGTGGCATTTGTGCTGTCACTCTCTTCACATTCTGCCCCCCTGTCCATTTTCTCCCCATCCATTGCCCCCTGCCTATTCTCTCTCCTCACACTGCACCCTCTATTCTCTCCCCCAACCCTCTGAACCCCAGTCTGTTCCCCTGTCAATTTTCCTCCCTTCTCCACCACCACCAGCGACCCCTTCACCCCCTCCACCCCCACAATCGTCCTTTCTCGTGCCTCAGCCCTCTTTGATCGCTGTATGAAGTCTTTCTCAGGGAAGAGAGAGAATGGATGGTAATGACTTTACCTGGGAAACACGGCATGTGAGAAATAGCTGATTTTTAAAATTGAGAATAACTAAAACCAAATATTCAGAAACTTCGTTTCAGTCGGGAAGAATGTTATTTTTTTCAAAAGTAAAGCTGCAGAAATCTTTCTGAAACTTGCATTGATGTATGTGCAGTTAGGCCACAACAAAGGACAGGCTGTAAGGAGTGAATGAGTGAATAAAAGACAAGTCCAACCTTGCCCTCGAGGAGTAAGTGAAAAATGCAGATGCTGGAGATCAGAGTCGAGAGTGTGGTGGTCCGGCAGCATCCAAGGAGCAGGAGAATCGACGTTTCGTGCATAGGCACTTGGCACTCGATCATCGCTCCTTCAACCCCCCTGTGATGGCGCGTGAACTCACTAGTGCCTCCGCAGGTGGGAGGAGCAGGTGAATCCCTTCCCTCACAGCAGGTGAATGGCCTCTCTCCAGGGTGGAGCCGCTGGTGGGTCAGCAGTGCAGCTGACTGAGTGAAACCCCGCCTGCACATGGGGCATGTGAATGGCTTCTCTCCCTTGTGGACTCACTCATGCGTCTGCTGATGGCTGATCCGACTGAAGCCCTTCCCACACACCGAGCAGGTGAATGGCCTCTCCCGGTGTGAATGCGTCTGTGGGTTTCCAGCAGGGATGGGGAAGGGAATCCTTTCCCAAAGACCCCACATTTCCAAGGTTTCTCCTTTGGAGGGAGCTTTCCTTGTGTTGCTCTGGGATTAAAATTACAAACAGAACGGGTACATAGCCTTTCCGACCTTGAGGCGTGAAACTTTGATTCCTCCAAGATGAGTAAATGGTTTGAAGCACTTTTCACAGTCAGCGCACTGAATCTCCCTCACTCTGTGTCTCAGTATTCTTCCTGCCACAGGACTGTCCAAAATCTCTCAAACAAACAAAAGCAAACATGCCTTCTTGATTGGAATGGCTGCTGATATTCAAGTCCCAATGAATCAAGTGGCTCTGTCAGAAGTTGATGTATCATTTGTTTTCAGATTTCTTTCTGCACGTCTTCCTGCAAAGAAAAATCACAAAATAAGTGATCACTGTCAGTACAGTTAATGAACATTACATTGGTGGCAATTCCTGCAGATTGAGAGATGTCTGCTGATCACATATTATCCAGGCCACAGAAACCTGAAAACCCTCATGCAGCCAGATCGGCTTAGCTGTGCATAGACGAAAACTTCATTTCAGTGATAATAACATGGAACAAACTGCCTACAAAGATGCTGGAAATGGAGCTGAATCAAGGATATGAAAATGAAATGTTCAGGCTGCTTGAGAAAAGAAAGGCAGTAAAATTGCTGAATGACTTCCTGCTGACCTATTAAATAAAAAATATGACAAAAAAGGACGTAACTCCATTACTACATTAGAAGATGACTAATAATTACAAAGAAACTTTTACAACAGCCAACAATATCAGATATACACCATATAGAAGAAAGAAAGTTTACAGCCCAGGAACAGGCCCTTCAAGCTTGAGCCGTTCCAAATGTCCTGTCTAAACCGGTCGGTCAATTCCTAAGCATCTGTATCCCTCTACTCCCCACCCACTCATGCATTTATCCAGACGCATCTTAAATGAATCTACGACGTCTGCTGGCAATGCGTTCCAAACGCCCACCACCCTCTGTGTGAAGTAAAGCACGTATTCTCTTTGAATAAGTGCTGCCCTTGCCGCGTTCATTCGAACGGTATCTCGTTTAATGAAGCGGCTTTTTGAGAGTATTGACTGGCCATTTTTGCACAAGGAAGTACAAGAAACAAGGGCTCGTACCGGGATTTGAACCCGGGATCTCTCGCATGCCCACGCATCAGAACGCCCGAAGCAAGAATCATACCCCTAGACCAACGAGCCACAGGCCCCATGAGACCCACCTTTTTTTGAGCAATGTGCCAATCCTTTAAATGCTGCTCAGTTTCTTGAGAATCTAACCTTTTAGTTGTGAACATGAGGAAAGGAGCAATCCTTTTCTCGGGTGCAAACTGAGGGAATACACAAGGAAAATAGCTTTAAGAGAGATAAAAAGTATTTGAGCACCTTTGGAGTGTCTGCTCCCTCCCTGGATTAACTCCATTTGCTACAAGTGAACAGTGTTTCACCCACCCCTACCTCCCCTTCCCCCACCCCTACCTCCCCTTCCCCCCCCCCCTCTCCCCCCCGCTGCTGGAGGATGGTATATGGAAAGGGGGAGACATTGCTTTGCTCCCAGATGTTGCCCAGAGGGAGGGAGTTTCACTCTGAAACTGACAGGGCTGCATCCGCATTGTGACGTCAACAATGGAGGGCGGGCCGGACAGCTGTCCTGTAGTTGAGGCACATGTGGAGGGGAGGGCACTTTGCAAATCCCACTCTCCTCCAAGTCTATGCAGTTTGAGTTCAAGCAAAGCAAGGGGTTTAAATATACTATAGAAAACCTCCTTTGTGCCGTGGGAAAACTACTGCCGCGGGAAATGCAGTGTTACAGGTTCAAAGTAACAGAAGCAGGAGTAGACCATTTGGTCAAGTCTGCTCCGTCATTCATTAAGATCACAGCTCCAACAACCTGCACAATCCCGACTACCCTTAATTCCCCTACCATGCAAAAACCCATCCAACTGCGTCTTCAATAAACTTCATGAAGCTGTCTCAACTGCTCTCTTGGGCAGAAGATCCCATGGAGTCTCACAGAGTGACACAGATGTACAGCACGGAAACAGACCCTTCGGTCCAACTCATCCGTGCAGCCCAGATATCCTAACCTAATCTAGTCCCATTTGCCAGCACTTGGCTCAAATCCCCATAAAACTTTCCTACCCTCCAACCTCCAACCCTGACAATATCCCTGTAAATCATTTCTACACCTTTTCTAGTTTCACAACATCTTTCCGATAGGAAGCAGAACAAAATTACATGCAATATTCCAAACGTGGCCTGACCAATGTTCTGTACAGTGGCAACATGAGCTCCCAACATCTATCCTCGATGCTCTGACCAACAAAGGAAAGCACACCAAACGCCTTCTGTACTATCCAATCTGCCTGAGTCTCTACTTTTAAGGAACTATCAACCTGAACTCCAAGGTCTCTTTGTTCAGCAACACTTCCAATGAACTTACCATTAAGTGTAAAAGTCATGCTCTGATTTGATTTTCCAAAATGCAGCACCTCATATTTATCTGCATTAACCTCCAACTGCGATTCCTCAGCCCATTGGCCCATCTGATCAAGGTCCCGTTGTGATCTGAGGTAACCTTCTTTACTGTCCACTACACCTCCAACTTTGGTGTCATCTACAAACTTGCTTACTATACCTCCTCCGTTTACATACAAATCATTTATATAAATGACAAAAAGTAGCGGATCCAGCATCAATCCTTGTGACACACCATTGGTCACAGGCCTTCAGTCTGAAAAGCAACCCTCCGCCTGCTAGCCAGTTCTGTATCCAAATGGCGAGTTGTCCCTGCATGCCTTGATTAAACCTTGCTCACCAGTCTCCCATGAGCAACCTTGATGATCGCCTTCCTGAAGTCCATATAGATCACGTCCATCGCTCTGCCCTCATCAATCCACTTTGTTACTTCTTCAAAAAACCCAATCATGTTCATGAGACATGATTTCCCAAGCATAAAGCCATGCTGACTATCCATAATCAATTCTTGACTTTCCAAATACATGTAAATCCTGTCTCTTAGGATTCTCTCCAAAAACTTGCCCATCACGGATGTCAGGTTCACTGGTCTATAGTTCCCTGGCTTTTCCTTACCACCTTTCTTAAATAGTGGCATCACATTAGCCACCCTCTAGTCTTCCGGCACCTCACCTGTGACTATTGATGAAAGAAATATCTCAGTAAGAGGCCCAACAATCACTTCCCCAGTTTCCCACAGAGTTCTAGGGTACTCCTGATCAGGTCCTTGGGAATTATCCACTTTTATGCATATCTAGATATCCAGCAATTTCTCATCTGTAATATGGGCATTTATTCAACATGTCACCATCTACTTTCTCACATTCTAGATCTTCCATGCCCTTCTCTACAGTAAACACTGATGCACAATATCCGTTCAGTATCTCGAACACCCCCCCCCGCCCCCAATCTACTGCAGCTACACACAAAGGCAGCCTTGCTGATCTTTGAGTGGCCCTATTCTCTCCCTTGTTATCCTTTTGTCCTTAATGTATTTATAAAAACCCTTTGGGTTATCCATGACTCCATTTGCCAAAGCTATCTCATGTCCCCTTTTTTGCCCTCATGATTTCCCTCTTAAGTATGCTCGTACTGCCTTTATACTCTGAGGATTCACTCGATCTCTCTGCCGATACCTGATATATACCATCCTTCTTCATCTTAACTAAAATCTCATTTTCTCTCGTCATCCAGCATTCCCAAACCTACCAGCCTTTCCTTTCCTGCATCAGACAATCACCTGATGAAGGAGCGTCGCTCCGAAAACTAGTGTGCTTCCAAGTAAACCTGTTGGACTATAACCTGGTGTGGTGTGATGTTATAACTTTGTACACCCCAGTCCAACACCAGCATCTCCGAATCAGGAATATACTGCGTCTGGACTCTTGTTATCTCATATTTTAAGGCTTCCCATTTTCCAGCAGTCCTTTGACCTGCGAACATCTGCCCCCAATCAGCTTTTGAAAGATCTTGCCTAATACCTGAGTCTTCCTCCAATTTAGAACTTCAACATTTAGATCTGATATATTATTTTCAATCACTGTTCTAAAGTTAATAGAATTATGGTTACTGGCCCTTAGGTTTTGCACCCTCGCAGTATGTACATCCACTTTGTGAATTAGAAAATTTCCTTGTACACACTTAACAAATTCCTCTATTTGGCAGATAGGTAAATGGGCAGGAGTTATACCTTGGGTCCACTCTTCCTTCATTCCCTCCAAGCCTAACCCCATTCCCACCGCAATAGACCAACGGCACTTTCCCCTGCAACTGCCGAATGTCTGACACCAGCCCATTTATCTGCTCCCTCCTCTCTATCCAAGTGTCCAAACTTACTTTCCCGGTGAAGCAGCACTGGACCTGCACTTCCCACAACCCAGTCGACTGCAGTTGCTGCTCGTAATGTGGTCTCATCGACATTGGGGAAAACGAAGCATAAACTGGGTGACTGCTGTACAGAACATCTACGTTCTACCTGCAAAAAAGACCCTGAGCTTCCAGTTGCCTGCCAATTCCACACCCCACCCTGTTCCCTGGCCAACATCTCTGTCTCAGGTTTGCTGTGTTCCAGCGAAGCTCAGCACCAGCAGAACGAAGAGCACCGAATATTTCACTTGGAGACCTTACATCCCTCTGTTCCCAATATCGAATTCAATAATTCTCGGGCCTGAAATCCATAGTATCCTCGTCCCTTCCACACACACCAAGCCTTGTTATCACATAGTCTGTCATTACACACTACCTATTCTTAGCCACGAACAGTCTCCATTCATCCTCCCACGCAGATCGTTATCAACTCCCTTTCCTGTCCACAGTTCTTCCCTCGCTTTAAGCTCTGTCCTGATCTATCATTAACTGCATCCGCCTTCCTCCCACATTATCTCCAGCATTTTAACCAACATTTTCCCAATCACCATCAGTTCTGTGGAAGGGTCACCGGCAACTCCTGTTTTTTGTTTCTGATATACAGCATCCACAGTTCTTTCACCATTTTATTGAGACAGAGTTGGAAATTACTTCGAGAGACAGAAGGAGAGGGGGCAGAGACAGAACACACATGAACTGTTGATCTCCGTTGTTACTCATAACGTAAAGTCATTGCTGTGCGATCACTTCCCTTAAGCATGAGTAGAGGTTGTGGGTTATGCATGAGCTTGTGGCGCAACGGTAGCACGTCTGACTCCCAATCAAAAGGTTGTGTGTTCGAATCACGTCAGGCTCACTGACGTCATCTTCTTATATTTCAAATCAAGAAAGGAGTACGTTCACTCCGGATATCTGTTGAGCCAAATCTTCTTTGCGGAAATTTTCGATCACACGTGAAGCTTTGCTGTCAGTTTGATTTGTGAACACTGTGTCAGGGAGGTGATGTGCCCATTGTTTGAGTAAATGCTCAGCTCCCCCAATTCATCACGGGATTTAAACACAGCCGCCTACCTCTGGGCAGCCGCTTCGTTCAGTTGATGACAGCGCGGTGTGAATGAATGTAATGCCGATAATTTTACAACATATGCAGAGACTCCCAGCTTTTTGTTTCAATCTATTAGGAGAGTGATAGCGAGTTCAGATAGAAATGTTTCCCACCAACAGCAAATCCTTTCCTCTCACTGGACACAGTTAAAATTATCTTTACTCAACAGGAGAAGCGGAAACTCTAGTCTGACGGTTTCTCTCCACATTAACGGTGAGCCTGAATTTTATAAACGGGACACACCGCAACTGCTTGGTTTTCTAGAATTCGTCTTCACGCAGTAATCTTACAGGAAGTCTATTGCAAAGTGGGCATCGCTTTCATCGCTGCGACCGCGCAGCAGTTAACCTCTGAGCCCCAAGTGTCCAAGATGAAGAGAATCCGAGTGAAACCTTCACTCACTGAGAGTCATCCCCACGGCCCTGAGCTGAGGGACTGCAGGCAGTCCAACACGGAAGGGACTGTTAAATGAACCATTGTCGCTCCCTCAGCCTCTCTGTCCCAGAGACAGGCAGTGGGACGGCATAAACACGTAACATCATTCTCGCCCAGACAGAAGCCGTTCAGCCCATCGAGTCCACGGCGACTCTCTGCCACTTTTCTCTCTCTGAGGTTATTCACAATCAGTGATATCTGTCCTAATAGTAAGGGGCTGTGTCTGAGTGGTGATACGGTTTGTGACATGCTGATCGTTTTGTCATTCACGTCCGAACCGGCGTGGCGAATTACTGCAGGGAATGGATGAAACCGCAAGGCATGTGTTTCAACTTTATCAGCTCATTGGCACCTCAAAGAAGTGGTTTTGCGAATCAGTTCATAGGAAACCGACGAAGAACAGGAGACGACCACTCAGACCTCCAAAAACCATGTTACTTGAACCGTTTGAGTTTCCTGAGTGTATCGGTATGATACAGGATATTCAGGAAGTAGGTGCGAAGGCAAGATACAGAATAGAGTACCATTACAAAGGAAACATGCTGAAGGAGACATTGAGCAATAGCAGAGGATGGTTTCGATCCATCGACCGCTGGGTTATGGGCCCAGCACGCTCCCGGTTTCCAGAGAACACTTCAGGTTTTCGTCTGGCACGCGGCATGCACGTTCGAAAGTGGGCGGCACGGTGGAACAGTGGTTAGCACTGCTGTCTCACAGCGCCAGCGCCAGGTTCAATTCCCACCTCAGGCGACTCTGTGTGGAGTTTGCACATTCTCCCCGTGTCTGCGTGGGTTTCCTCCGGGTGCTCCGGTTTCCTCCCATAATCCAAAAAAAATGTTCAGGTTAGGTGAATTGGCCAGGCTAAATTGCCTGCAGTGTTAGGTAAGGGGTAAATGTAGGAGAATGGGTCTGGGTGGATTACGCTTCGGTGTGGACTTGTTGGGCCGAAGGGCCTGTTTCCACACTGTAAGTAATCTAATCTAATCTCCACTACTGTCGTGTAATATGCTGTTTCACAGACAAATGGAGGCTGTGTAAATATTAACTTGTTTCTAACTTCCCACATTCTGTTGGTCGAATTGTGATTTCATTCTGAGTCACAACATGTGTCACAGCGCACACCTTCACTCTGCTGGTTCAACACAGTAAGTAAACGTGTTTCTCTATTCTCTTGCCTTCTCAGCGTAAATCTGCACATTGTTACTTTAAACATGACCGCCGAATTTCCTTTTGCGTCTGTTGAATTTGCCTCTTTGTCAATGTCAGTTAGGGATTTACTGACCCCAACCATTCCCTGTACGAAAGCGTTCTTCCTCATGTCACCTTTAGTTCTTTTCCTCGTGACTTTAAAACTGCCGAATCATTGCCGATCCTTTCAGGCGTGGGAGCACTTTAACTGCATTACTTTCTCTGCCTGGATCCCGCATGACTTGGAAAGTTTCAATCAGGCCAGATTTCAAGCTTCTGTTCTCCGAGGAGAGCTGTCCTAATGTTCCAATCTTGCTCCATTGCTGACATTCCTTAAACACGGCACCACTGAAGTCAACGCAATATTCCATCATTTCACTTCCTTGCTTGCTTTCTGCCCAATTCGTTCTCCAACCTCGTTTAGCGAGGTTGAGAAAGTTAATCGGGCACTTTTGCACAAATCAGGAAACGCGGGCTCGCTGGGGATTTGAACCCGGGATGTTTCGCAGGGGAAAACGCAAAGCGAGAACCATACCCCTCGACGAACGAGCGACACAGATCGCAAGCCGCCACTGCCACTCCACGTCTTCAACCAGCTGAGTCTTGCTCAGTGTGAAATACATTTGACATTGCTCTGAGAATTGCAAGCGGCAAAGAGTTTCCAGAACAGCTGCTTCTCATTCTGTCTCCCTGCTGCTGTTTGTCCCGGGCCCGCTCGACTGGCAGAAAGTTGAACAGTTTTATTTCTAAACTTTTCTCTCACACCGGAGTAACCAGTGACAAGCATTGCCCTCCTCAACATAGGGTACAGAGAACAACAGAAGACCATTCAGATCTCCACGAGTATGTTATCTCAACAGTGCACATTGGGCCAGTATATCAATGTGAAATATTTATGTCGAAGTTTTTTGGGAAAGAGATGAGAAGGCGGGGTGCAGAACAGAGCGCCGTTATATGGGAAAGCTGTTAAAGACGACATTGACTGAATAGGAGAAGTAGTTTCCCTTCTGGGTGATGTTCCCATCACGCACCCACAGACATATCGCCGTCGTGCAAATATAAACTCTGTCTAAATTCCCACATTCTATTTTTTCGAACTGTGATTTCGCCAAAAGCACAAAATTTCAACACTCGCAACGTTCAAGCTTTAACAAAGTGCTCATAGATATATTTAGCGAACACCTGGAAGAAATTTGAGGACTCTTGAACTTTAAGTCGAAGGAAAGGAAATTTGCCTCGAGGGCTGTGTAATGTGGAGATTTGTTCCCCATGTGAACTGGTGGTGGTTGACCATCCCAGTGCTTCCCGATGCAGGTTGCCCTGACCCACAGGGAGGTTTCTTTGATAAACTGCCCGAGGGCTTCCAGCCGTACCGTGACGTCACAGGGCGAGCCGCCGACGATGGCCTGCAGCTGCTGTGACACAATAATGATGCTGACCCCGCAACATGAATACAAATTAGTTCATGAGTCACGTGGAACTGAATCATTCTATGGAAAGTTCTTTCAACTTCACGGATTTATATATGAGAGGAAGTAAATGGGCAGGGCTTACACCTCGGGTCCACTCTTCCTTCTGTCGCAACATCCCACACCCACCTCCCATTGTCCCAAGGCACTTTCCCCTGCAACCGCCGAATGCATAACACCTGCCCAATTTACCTGCTCCCTCCTGAATATCCAAGGGCTCGAACATATCTTCCAGGTAAAGCAGCACTTTACCTGCACATTTGCCACAAACTAGTCTACTGCATTCGTTGCTCACATTGTGGTTTCCCCAACGTAGCATGAAGCATAAACTGGGAGACTACTTCGCAGAACATCTTGGTTCTGCCTGCAAAAAAAGGCCTTGAGCTTCTGGTTGCCTGTCACTTTAACATGCCACCCTGTTCCCTGGCCAACTTCTCTGTCTCAGGCATGCAGCAGTGTTCCAGCAAAGATAAGCTCCAGATGGAAGACCAACGCCTCATTTTCCACTTGGAGATCCTATGGCTCTCCAGTCTTCAACATCGAGTTCAATATTGTTTGGACCCGAACTCCCCCATGCCCTTGATCCTTACCACACCCACACGAGGCCTTGTTATCACATAGTCTGCTGTTACACACGACTTATTGTTAGCCAGGAACAGTCTCCATTAACAGTTAGTCACCCTCCTACACAGATCGTTATTCACGCCTTTGTCCCTCCAATGTTCTCCCACTGAACTGGCAGCAAAGGGAGCAATGTGGACTGGTATCCCTGAGCCAGCTGTTTGTCCCATCTCCAGGAACAGGGCTCCCTCCACTGGTGGATAATTAAACCATTTTGCTGTTGCGCTGACGTGAGGAGATTGTGTAAATATAAACTTTTTCTAAATTCCCACCTTCCGTTGGTCGAACTGTGAGTTCACTCTGAATCACAATACGTGTCACAGCGCATTTGGAGGCCCACCTTAGCTCTGCTGGTTCTACACAGCAAGTAAATGAGAGTCTCTATTCGTATCATTCCCTTGCCTTCTCCCTGTAAATCTCCACATTGTTACTTTGAACATGACCACCGAATTCCCTTTTGTGTTTTTGAATCTGCCTCTTTGTCACGGTCAGACAGGGATTTACGGATCCGAACGACTCCCTGTGCGAAAATGTTCTTCCTAATGTCACTTTTACTTTTTTTCCAAACGCCTTGAAATCTCTGACGATTTTTTTGGGAAATTGAAAGGATTCTCATTCCTGCACATGAGGCTGAATTGATTTGATTTCTAACGTAAAGGACTGCGGATGCTGAGAATCCGAGACAGAAAGAGGAACTGCTGGAGAAACTCAGCGGGTTTGGCAGTACCGGTGGGAGAAAACAGAGTTCTGCAATTTCTGTTTTTGTTTTTAACTGAAAGTTCATTTCATTTTTCGGGATGAAACACCCAGACTCTCCATGTGCAGATATTCAATCCTTTCGAAACCTGTGAAGTGATTGGATTCAAACAAACGCAGCAATAATTCACTCTTTCTCAGCTCCACAGGCAGAGAGACCTGGGAAATGAAGCTGTCAGTGTGGTTCTTTATTCGTGGGCCGAGTGGTGAATGTGATGGACTTGAGATCTATTGCGGTTTCCCCACGCAGGTATGAACCTTGCCGACTCGAGTTGAGAAATGTCGTCAAAAAGAAAGGGAGACTGTTTCCCGGTTTCTTCTTTAAGATTCTAATCAGTGGAGGGGGAAAGATATTTCACTCACATTGGGACTGGTAGGAATCTGCAACCCACTGCCTGTCAGGGTGGAACACGCAGATACCCGCAGAGCTTCGTTTGAGGCAATGAGTCAAGTGTTTGGAAATGAGACTAGAACAGTGAGAGGCTTGAAATCGTGATCAAAATGAAGCAGGCACCTAAGAACAACGGTGTTTTATTTCCCAATGAAAGATACTGCTTCACAAAGTTGGGACGATGGAAGGAAGCAGTGATGGTGATTATCTTTGGCTGTTCACCTTGTGAATGTTCCGATTGCTGCGCATGTCCGTGTTAACGTCAGAACTCTGCAGCATGGGGGCGCAATGGATGACGCATCTGACTCCAGCTACCTGTTTGAAATGCAGTTCACACACCCCAATTAATCTTTCTCATTGTCCTGAAGCCGCCCTACGGTTTCAATTCCTGATCTGCAGGAACGAGACTCTTTTCACTGTCTCTCGTTCGTAAATGTCCCTGAGAACATTATAAGACCATAAGACCATAAGACATAGGAGTGGAAGTAAGGCCATTCGGCCCATCGAGTCCACTCCGCCATTCAATCATGGCTGATGCGCATTTCAGCTCCACTTACCAGCGTTCTCCCCGTAGCCCTAAATTCCTCTAGACAACAAGAATCTATCAATCTCGGCCTTGAAGACATTTAGCGTCCCGGCTTCCACTGCACTCCGTGGCAATGAATTCCACAGGCCCACCACTCTCTGGCTGAAGAAATGTCTCCGCATTTCTGTTCTGAAATGACCCCCTCTAATTCTAAGGCTGTATCCACGGGTCCTAGTCTCCTCGTCTAACGGAAACAATTTCCTAGCATCCACCTTTTCCAAGCCATGTATTATTTTGTACGTCTCTATTAAGTCACCCCTTAATCTTCTAAACTCCAACGAATACAATCCCAGTATCCTCAGCCGTTCCTCATATGTTAGACCTGTCATTCCAGGGATCATCCGTGTGAATCTCCGCTGGACACATTCCAGTATGTCCTTCCTGAGGTGTGGGGACCAAAACTGGACACAGTACTCCAAATGGGGCCTAACCAGAGCTTTATAAAGTCTTAGTAGTACATCTCTGCTTTTATATTCCAACTCTCTTGAGATAAGAGACAACATTGCATTCGCTTTCTTAATCACGGACTCAACCTGCATGTTTACCTTGAGAGAATCCTCGACTAGCACTCCCAGATCCCTTTGTGCTTTGGCTTTATTAATTTTCTCACCATTTAGAAAGTAGTCTATGCTTTTATTCTTTTTGCCAAAGTGCAAGACCTCGCACTTGCTCACGTTAAATTCCATCAGCCATTTCCTGGACCACTCTCCCAACCTGTCTAGATCCTTCTGTAGCCTTTCCACTTCCTCAGTACTACCTGCCTGTCCACCTAACTTCGTATCATCGGCAAACTTCGCTAGAATGCCCTCGGTTCCCTCATCCAAATCATTAATATATAATGCGAACAGCTGTGGCCCCAGCACCGAACCCTGCGGGACACCGCTCGTCACCGGCTGCCATTCTGAAAAAGAACCTTTTATCGCAACTCTCTGCCTTCTGTTAGACAGCCAATCCTCAATCCATCCCAGCAGCTCACCTCGAACACCATGGGCCCTCACCTTGCTCAGCAGCCTCCCGTGTGGCACCTTATCAAAGGCCTTTTGAAAGTCTAGATAGACCACATCCACTGGGTTTCCCTGGTCTAACCTACTTGTTACCTCTTCAAAAAATTCCAACAGGTTTGTCAGGCATGACCTCCCTTTACTAAATCCATGTTGACTTGTTCTAATCAGACTCTGCTCTTCCAAGAATTTAGAAACCTCATCCTTAATGATGGATTCTAGAATTTTACCAACAACCGAGGTTAAACTGATTGGCCTATAATTTTCCATCTTTTGCCTTGATCCTTTCTTGAACAAGGGGGTTACAACAGCCATCTTCCAATCATCCGGGACCTTTCCTGACTCCAGTGACTCTTGAAAGATCTCAACCAATGCCTCTGCTATTTCCTCAGCCACTTCTCTCAGAACTCTAGGGTGTATCCCATCGGAGCCAGGTGATATATCAATTTTAAGACTTTTTAACTTTTCTAGCACTATCTCTTTCGTAATGGCAACCATACTCAACTCAGCCCCGTGACACCCTTTAATTTTTGGGATATTACTCATATCTTCCACTGTGAAAACTGACGTAAAGTACTTGTTAAGTTTTCCTGCTATTTCCTTATCTCCCATCACTAGGCTTTCTGCATCAGTTTGAAGTGGCCCAATGTCTACTTTTGCCTGTCATTTGTTTCTTATGTACTGAAAGAAACTTTTACTATTATTTTTAATATTACTGGCGATCCTACCTTCATATTTGATCCTCTCATTTCTTATTACACTCTTTGTTATACTCTGTTTGCTTTTGTATCCTTCCCAATCTTCTGATTTCCCACTGTTCTTAGCCACTTTATAGGATCTCTCTTTTTCATTAATACATTTCCTGACTTCCTTTGTCAGCCAAGGTTGTCTAATCCCTCCCCGGATAATCTTTCTTTTCTTGGGAATGAACCTCTGTACAGTGTCCTCAATTATACCTACAAACTCCTGCCATTTTTGCTCTACTGTCTTCCCGGTTAGCCTCTGCTTCCAGTCTATTTTAGTCAGTTCCTCTCTCATGCCCTCATAATTACCTTTATTCAACTGTAACACCATTACATCAGATTTTGCCTTCTCCCTTTCAAACTCCAGACTGAACTCTACCATATTATGGTCGCTACTTCCTAAGGGTTCCCGTACTTTAAGATTTTTTAGAGAGTCTGGTTCATTGCAAAGCACTAGGTCCAGAATAGCCTGCTCTCTTGTGGGCTCCATGACAAGCTGTTCCAAAAAGCCATCCTGTAAGCATTCCATGAATTCCCTTTCTTTAGATCCACTAGCAACATTATTTACCCAGTCCACCGGCATATTGAAGTCTCCCATGATCACTGTGACCTTGCCTTTCTGACACGCCTTCTCTATTTCCCGGCACATGTTGCAACCCTGGTCCTGACCACTGTTAGGAGGTCTATACACAACTCCAATTATGTTTTTTTTGCCTTTGTGGTTCCTCAATTCCACACACACAGACTCCACATCATCCGACGCTATGTCATTCAATACCATAGATTTAATTTTGTTCACGTCACAGCGCTGTCAGAGGAGGGGAAGCTGAAATAGGCTGACAAGCCCAATACTCACCTTTCCTGTTGGAAACATTCCATGAGAAATATTAGTCCTCCACTTGTGGCCGAACATTTACGTTGCTGCCTTAGACACCCTTTGGGGTTCTCCCGCCCAGTGTGGTAACCTGCTGACTATGCTTTCTTCGCTGGCGATTTTAAATGACTTCCTATTGGTTGCATTATCGCTCAAACTTCACAAAACCCGTCTCAATAAAGCCACGTTTTCTCACGTCTGGGAATTTATTGCCATGCAGGAAACTCGTGTTCTGAACAAAAACCGTAGCACACTCAAAACGTCGGCTCTGTTTACCTTTCCACAGATGCTGCTCGACCCGTTGGCTTTCTGTAGTATTCCCTGTGTTTGTTCAACACAAATGCTGCTTTCCATTAAAGAACTTCAATCCCTTTCCTCTAGTAACTGACCCTCGTCAGTGGCAATAGGTTCTTCTGATCATTAACCTGCCCATTCCCACCACTTCTTCTCCAATCATTGCCAACAGCCCCTGGACATCTCCAGTTAACCTTCTTTGCTCCAAAGAGAACATTCCCAAAAGTGGAAATACCTCATGCCTGGACATGATGCAAGTGTTACAATCGGGAAGAGATTTTGGCAAAATATTGTCAGTTAGCAGGTGGAAAAATGTTCATGAAGTAAAACAGAGATCCCAGTCTCCAGCTTTGTGAATCTTTAGAAACTCTTTGGGAAATGGAATTAGAGGAGAATGAAGGAATGAACTGTCCGACTAAACAGAGACAGTCCAGACACCGTCCCCTCGTTTAAGAGGCCGGGAGATTGACTCTATTATTCTCGGGACATGAACTGAACTGAGACATTGAAAAAATTCTCGTTCCTGCACATCAGGAATTCAAACCCCTTCTCGGCTCCGGGTCACTGTGAAAAGTCGGGAACAGGCAAAACACTGAAAGGCTCAAAGGGCGATGGCCCCGGTGTAGGAAAGCTAGTTTCTAGTGACATGGATGTGCCTGCAGATGGTGGGATCAGACTGTCCCCATGTCTTCACAATGAATGGCCCAGGCTTTAGTATATAAAAGTAAAACTGTAGAGGAAGTGTTCATGCTAGGCACGACAGACAGAATTATGCATTGACGAACCGCCTCCTCTAACAGATTGTGCAAGCTGTGCGTTTACGTATCTCTCTATCGCAATTGGCCAGCCTGTTCGGTTGTTAATCGGAAGGTTGGTGGTTGGAGACCACCCAGGCACGGAGTGTTTGTTGTTCTCGCTCCTACCGCTTTCTTGGCTGCGAAGATGAGCGTTTTTAATGGTGTCAGGAAAATGTTTCCTAAACGGAAATCTTCTCCACTGAGGAAGCACAAAGGGGTTTCTGAATTGATTTAATTTCGAACGTAAAGGACTACGAATGCTGAGAATCCGAAACAGAAAGAGAAACGGCTGGAGAAACTCAGCAGGTTTGGCTGTACCTGGATAAGTAAAAAATGATTTCTGAAATGTTGTCTCTGATTCTCTTTCCACAGATGCTGCCTGACCTGCTGAGTTGCTCCTGCAATTTCAGTTTTTGTTTTTAACTGAACGTCCATTTCATCTTTCGGGATGAAACACCCAGACTCGCCATTTGCAGATATTTAACACTTTCGAAACCTGTTAAGTGATTGGATTCAAACAAGTTCTGCAATGATTCACCCTTTCTCAGCTCCACAGACAGAGAGACCTGGGAAATGAAGCTGTCAGTGTGGTTCTGTATTCGTGGGCCGAGTGGTTAATGCGACAGACTTGAAATCCATTGCGGTTTCCCCACGCAGGTGTGAACCCTGCCGACTACAGTTGAGAACTGTCGTCAGAAAGAAAGGGAGATTGCTCCACGGTTTTTTTTAGACGCACATCAGTGGAGGGGTTGAAATATTTCAATCACGTTGAGACTGGTCGGGAATCTGCAACCCACTGCCTGTCAGGGTGGAACAAGCAGATACCCACAGAGCTGCTTTTGAGGCAATGAGTCAAGTGTTTGGAAATGAGACTAGAACAGTGAGGGGCATGAAGTCGTGATCGAAATGAAGCAGGTACCGAAGAACAAAGGTGTTTTATTTCCCAATGAAAGATACTGCTTTACAAAGTTGAGACAATGGAAGGGAATCAGTGACGGTGATTATCTTTGGCTGTTCACCTTGTGAATATTCCCATTGCTGCGCATGTCCGTGTTCACGTCAGAGCTCTGCAGCATGGTGGCGTTAGATACGCACAGTGCCAGGGGCGCAATGGATGACGCATCTGACTCCACCTACCTGTTTGAAATGCAGCTCACAGCTTCTTCACACACCCCAATTAATCTTTCTCATTGTCCTGAAGCCGGCATACGGTTTGAATTCCCGATCTGCGGGAACGAGAATCTTTGCACTGTCTCGCGTCAGTAAGTGTCCCTGAGAACATCAGAGTCAAGCCACAGCGCTGTCAGAGGAGGGGAAGCTGAAAGAGCCCCACACGCTGCTCACGGGCACATTTCAATTTCCCCAACTCACCGCCCCAACCACTGCGGCTCCTGGGAGTGGAGAGGGAACAAACACCAAAACCCAGTCTCAGTTTTGTAAATCTTCAGGAAATATGAAAGCTGTTCATCCCTTTGGATCTTCCATCCTGGCCTGACAGCGTTGATTTTAAATGACTGTCCAGTCAGTGCCGATTCTTTTTGGCTGAAAAAAATCTTCCTTATATCATCCCAGCATTTCTTGCTACAGAGAACTGTGCGGCAGAGTTCATGTATATATTTCTTTGTATGGTATTTTGTAAATAACATTCGTTTTCTGGTTGTTTGTATCGGGTATTTCAGGTTCATTAGCCGCTGTTTAAGTGTGTTGGTAGGTTTGTGGGCTACCATGATGCTGAGAGGGCTGAGTTGTCTGGACATCATTTCCCAGATGTCTTGAATGTAAAGTAATGTGGCTAGGGTTTCTGCACACGTTGCGTCTGCTTGTGTCAGTTTGTTGATGTGAAATCGGCACACTGGGTTCACTGGTTAGGCAAAAGTGAGGACTGCAGATGCTGGAAACCAGAGTTTAGATCAGAGTGGTTCTGGAAAAGCACAGCAGGTCAAACAGCTTCCGAGGAGCAGGAAAATCGACGTTTCAGGCAAAAGCCCTTCATTAGGAATAGAGGCAGGTCGCCTCCAGGGTGGAGAGATAAGTTGGGTGTGTGTGTGCTGGGCCGAAGGTAGCAAAGAGTACAATAGGTGAATGGGGTTGAGGATAGAGGTGACAGGTCAGAGAGGAGGGTGGAGCGGATAGGTGGTCAGGGAGATTGGCAGGTAGGACAGATCATGACGACAGCGCTGAGCTGTAAGGTTGCAACTGAGGTAAGGTGGGGGAGGGGAAATGAGGAAACTGGTGAAGTCCACATTGATGTCCTGGGGGTTGAATGTATCCCAGGCGGAAGATGAGGCGTTCTTCCTCCACGCATCGGGTGGGGATGGAGCGGCGATGTAGAAGGCCCAGGGCCTGCATGTCCTCGGCAGAGTGGGAGGGGGGTTTGAAATGTTGGGCCAAAGGGCGATGGGGTTGATTGGTGCGGGTGCCCTGGAGATGCTCCCTCAAGCACTGTGACTTGACTCTGCGAGCAGTCTTCAGTCTCCCCAAAGTAGAGGAGACCGCATCGGGAGCAATGTTCATAAGAAATGACATTGGTGGATGCACAGGTGAAAGCCTTCTGCCTTCCGCGGCCCGGGTTTGATTTCCGGACAGGTAAGTCATTTTCAGTAGATCTGATAACATGCATCGCTATCTCCCTGGTGGTCTAGTGGTTAGGATTCAGCGCTCTCACCGCCGCGGCCTGGGTTCGATTCCCGGTCAGGGAAGCATTTTTCTGGGGGTTTCTTGGCTTCCCGTTTTTCTGAAATGCGCTGTACAGTTATTGATTCGTCTTCGTAGTTCCTGGGTGCTCCAGTGTGTAGTGGCTCGTTGAAATAGTGTCCTGATACAGATTTGTTTGTATGTGTAGGGATGATTGCTTCTGTAGCTAAGCTCTTGGTTCGCGTGCGTTGTTTTCCTTTAGAGGCTGTTTTAAATTTACCATTGACTGTTCGCTCTATTGTGGCATCTAGAATTGCCACTTTGTTGTTGTTCTCCTCTTTTGTGAATTTTATGCCGGTGAGGAGATTGTTGGTGGTGTTGTAGGTTTCCTCTATTTTGTTTCATTTTTGGATGACAGAAGTGTCATCACTGTAGCGGACCCAAAGTTTGGGTTGGATCATTGAAAGGGCTGTTTGTTCGAGTCTCTGCATTATTGCTTCTGCTCGGAATCCTGATACTGGTGGCTTCATGGGTGTTTCGTTGATTTGTTTGTCGGGCTTGTTACTGAATATGAAGTGGGTGGTAAGGCACAGCTCCACGAGCTTGACAGTGTTATCTTTGCTGATGAAGTTGGTGCTGTGTTTGTGACTTTGGTTCTTCGAGTAGTGATTACAGTTTTCTTTGGCCACGTTGATGTTAATGGATGTGAGCAGAGTTGTTATGTCAAAGGGCATCATTATTCCATCATCTTCTATCTTGGTGTCTTTGGTGTTCAGGGATTCTTGGATGGAGTAAATGGAGTGGCGTGAATCTGCGACTTAGTGTTTTAGTCTTCACTGGAGGCCTTTCACTTGTCTGTATATTGGTGTTCCAAGTGGTGAGACTATGGGCCTGAGGGGGGTTCCTGGTTTGAAGAGAAGGAGAACAACAACTAAGTGCCATTCCTAGACGTCACAGTAGAGCGAACAATCAATGGGGAACTTCAAACTAGCGTCTACAGAAAAACAACACACACAAACCAAATACTTAAACTCAGAAGCAATCATCCCAACACCCACAATCGAAGCTGCATCAGGACATTATTTCAACGAGCCACTACACACTGCAGCACAGAGAAACTACGAAGAGCACAAGAGAAATACGTATATAGTGTATTTAAGGAGAACGGGTCCCCAATAAACCCAGTCCGCCGATTTCTCATTGATGCTTCCAAGCTGACTCTCAAAAATTCGGTTTGTCCCTCCATTCTTTCCTGTTTGTTTTTTTGTGGGTTTTGAAAACTTTCGCAATCCTCTGACTGAGTATTGGAGTTGGGAAGTAATGTTGTTTCTGTACAGGACATTGGGTAGACCACTTTGGGAATATTGTGTGCAATTCTGGTCCCCCTCCTATCAGAAGGATATTGTGAAATTTGAAAGGGTTCTGAAGCACCAATGGGCCCACAGAGGAGAAGATACCCTTCTACTGCCCTGAGTTTGGGAAGGCCTTCAGTGATTCCTCTGCCCTGCTGACGCATCAGTTGGTCCACACCGTGGAAGGCTGTTTTCCGGCCCCAAGTGCAAGATGGGCTTCAGCAGTTCTTCCCACCTGCTGAGACACCAGTGGGTCCACACAGAGGAGAGGCCGTTCTTCTGCCCGAGTGCAGGAAGGGCTTTGCTCTTTCCTCCGACCTGCTAGCCCATTGGTGGTCCACATGGGGGAGAGCCTCATGGCACCAGGAACCCAGGAATAATTCCACCTTTGGGGGTCTGTGTGCAATTTATGGAGGGTAGGAAAATGGATCTGAGTGGGTTAGTCTTCTGAAGATCATTGCAGATGTGTTGGGCTGAAGGACCTGTTTCCATATTGTAGGAGTTCTACGATCCTATGAGCTTTGCTGTCAGTGGACACTGCTGCTCATTGACTGCACATTGCCAATGAAATGATCCAGAGAAACCTAAAACCACAAGACCATCGGAGCAGAAGTTCGGCCATTCGGCCCGTCGACTCTACTCTGCAATTCGTAAGAGACAAAAGTAGTGCAGAAGAGATTAGCTGCAGTGTGGAAACAGGCCATTTGTCCCAACAAGTCCATACCGACCCTCCGAAGAATAACCCATCCAGACCCATTTCCCTCTGACTAATGGACCTAACTCTATGGGCAATTAAGCATGGCCCATCCACATGACCTGCACATCTTTGATTTATGGAAGAAAACAGTATCACCCAGAGAAAACCCACGCAGACACTGGGAGAAAGTATAAACTCCTCACAGACAGCCACCCAAGGCTGGAGTCAAACCTGG
Organism: Chiloscyllium plagiosum; assembly: GCF_037043375.1. Lineage (NCBI taxonomy): Eukaryota > Metazoa > Chordata > Chondrichthyes > Orectolobiformes > Hemiscylliidae > Chiloscyllium > Chiloscyllium plagiosum. Next base: position 37,250,557 of record NW_028270165.1, read on the forward strand.
GTCCCCGGCGCTGTGAGGCTGCAGTGGTAACCACTGAGCCACGACATGTTGCAACCCGAAGTAGACAAGCAGGAGGTTGGGAGAATACAGCAAGCCAGGCAGCATTAGGATGTGAAGTAGTCAGCGTTTTGGGTATTAACCCTTATTCAGGACTGAAACGTTGACTTCTCTATGAGAAACGATTAACGGGAATGTTGCTGGGGGATGGAGGGTTTGAGCTACAGGGAGAGGCTGAATAGGCTGGGGCTGTTTTCACTGGAGCATCGGAGGCAGAAGAGTGACCTAATAGAGGTTACAAATTCATGAGGGCCATGGACAGGGTAACAGACAAGGTCTTTTCCCTGGCGTGGGGGAGTCCAGAACTAGAGGGCATAGGTTTAGGGTAAAAAGCGAAATAAATTAAAGGGACAACTTCTTCATGCAGAGGGTGGTACATATATGAAATGAGCTGACATAGGATCAGGTGCTGTCAAATGGGACGAGATTAATTTGGGATTTCAGGTCATCAGGGACAAGTTGGACCAAAGGGTCTGTTTCCATGCTGTACGTGTCTCTGACTACTGGTCCTGATGTAAGTTTAAGATAGACTCCAAGTAACTTTGAATAGTTCAATCTTGTTGAGCTCACCTCCTGAAAAGTTTCAAATGAATCCCTCCGAGCGATACTGTTTAAACATGCTGAGTTGCACAAAGTATCCCATCAAGTTCAACACAAACCCAGAGTTGAAGAAGTCAGAAGTCACACGATTTCCTCATTCCTGAAGAAGGGCTTATGCCCGAAACGTCGATTCTCCTGTTCCCTGGATGCTGCCTGACATGCTGCGCTTTTCCAGCAACACATTTTCAGCTCTGATCTCCAGCATCTGCTGACCTCACTTACTCCTCAAAGAAGTCACACGATACCAAGGGGACCAAAATTGATCACAATATTCCAGGTTCAGCCTCATCAACGTCCTGCATATCTACAACATATCTTGCCAACATCTATACTCAATTCCCTAATTGATGAAGGCCAGTGTGCCTAAACCTTTCTTCACTGCCTTGTGTAGCGATGTTATCAGAGATATAGGATCTACTTTAAACTGATCCACAATCCAGCTGCAGGGAGCACCGAAGCAGAGTAGTGCAGCATAAGTGTGCTGGGCACATAACCCAGAGGTCGATGAGTCAAAACCATGTGATGCTATTGCTCAATGTCTCCGTAAGCTGCTTTCCTTTGCAAAGGTGCTCTGTTCTGTATCTTGCCGTTGCATCTGCTTCCCAAAGCTTCTTCAGTGGAGGAGTGGCAGTGGCAGCTGGAGCTCAGGAGCTCAATACCCCTTGGAGCTGGAGGAAGGTCCAAGCTCCAAGAAGCGGTGAGCCCAGCTGGAGGCTGGATTTGCTCAAGGCTTGTATCTATTAACTTGTTTGAATGTTACCTACTGTGTGGGGCTATGGTTTACATTAAAACCGGAGGATGTCAGAGTGATTGTTTATATTGAGCAGTTGTCGTTGGTAAAATACACTACCTGGAGGAGCACCTTCTGTGTTGCTGCATTTCTTGCCTTATGCCCTTCCCCCATTTTTTATCTCCCATCTTGATTTTATATATTTTTGTTCAAGTTTGCTTTCATATTAATCAGACTTGGTATTCACTGTGTGCTAGTAATTTGTTTGTTTGAATATTGTAAGACAATATAAATGGTGTAATTTCATTTCTGAGGTCAGAATTTGACATTGAATGTGCAGGTGTGAATACCAGTAAGTTGTGAAAACACATGAAGAACTTGTGGTTTTATAGCAAAAAGAGCAGTTCACTGCAATCAATGGCATTGTCTCATTTGAAGGTGATGAGTTGAGCCTGACCAACAAAACTTTTCATGCAGTCACCCAATTTAATTAAAATTTTCTTTAATTTAATTGAAGATAATAACTCTGGAATGCTAAAATTTATACAACTTGTTTATAAAATTTACTTATATGTCCATTGCTCTGCCACATTGGGAAGACTGGATGCCAACTTGCAGAACATTTCAGGGAACAGCTCTAGGACTCCAAAACTAAACGACCCCACCGCCCTGTGGCTGAATACTTTAACTCCCCCTCCCAATCAGTCAAGGGCATGCAAGTCCTGGGCCGCATCCCCCTCCAAGCTACAACTACCTGACGTTTGTAGGAAGAACACTTTGTCTTCCGACTTGGGACCCACCAACTACATGGGATCAATGTCGATTTCACCAGCTTCCATATTTCCCCTCACCCTCACTCCCACACCACGCGCCTTGTCCCATATCCAACCTTCCAACTCGGCATGGGCCTCTTGAGCTGTCCTACCTTTTCATCTTGCTTCCCACCTATTCGCTCCACCCTCCTGTCTTACCTCTCCTGATCTCTCCCCACCTCCATCGACCTATTTCATTCACAGCTACCTCCCCTCCATCCCCATCCCCTTCCCAATTATCTCTCAGCCCCCTTGGACCAACTTCATTCCTGATGAAGAACCTATGCTCTAAACCAAGACTGTGGTTAAGGAACGTCCTTAATAAGAAAGAGCTCCCAATTCAGGTTTATTCCCCGTTTGTTTCCCCGTTCTTCTAGAAATAAGAAATGTATTTTTCTTCCAATGGAAAGTGGTCTTACACTTAGCGGTGTCTGAAGAGTTATACCACTCCACTTCTTTGCCCAACTTTTAAGAATCCTTTCAAAATGTTTTTCGGACAATGGTGGCGGTGACCAAAAGCAATCATTTCACTCCTCTTCAATGCCCCATTTCTCCTCCTATGCATCACTTTGACATGTTGTCTGAATGTACTTGGTTTTCAAAATGTAATTTAGCCATTGAAGTGAACAGGGTTAATCTTTATCGATCGCTAGCTTTGTTTGCACTAACTGTAATTATCCACCAATTTGCTGTTTTTTGTTCCACCAAAGCTGGAAACAATGATCTGTATTTATGTTGCACTCAGGTGTGAAAAATCAACCCAAGAATCGTCATATTATTATAGTTGACTGAAGCTATAACAGGAGGCATTCTGTGGCAGTTTGAGGCTAAAAACTTGGCTGGAAAGAATGTAGATTGATGAGGAAAGTCAAAAAGCAGAATCTCTGGCCACAATCTATCAGTCTGGCTTGATTAAGTGGTGGCTCTTCAAAAGCACCTTCCAACCACCACCTCAACCACCAAGAGCACGTGAGTGTGAATACAGCATTCCAACTGTGAAATATATCGCATTGCTTCTTTGTTATTGATCAAAATCCTGGAATTCGCTGCTGAACATTATTGCAGACCAAATCATAATTGTGAAGCAATTTAAGAGGCAGCTCAGCACCACTTTTTCAAGGACAGTTTGGGAAGGATTGTTGGCAGAGCCAATGATATTCACATCTCATGAAATAATAAGCAGAGAGGCATGGATAGAGGATTGGCTAACCAATGATACAATTAGGATAAGGGGAATGTTCAGGATAGCAAATGGTAACTAGTAGTGTGCCACAGGGATCAGTGCTGGGGCCAAAATTATTTACAAAATGTATATGAATTCCTTGGATAAGTAAAATGAATGCACTATTGCCAAGATTGCAGAAAAGATGGTTGATGGGAAGGCAGGTGGTGAGAATGACATGAAATATCTGCAGAGGGTTATAGACAGATTAAGCAAATGAGCAAACCCTTGGCAGATGGAATAGAATGTGGGGAAATGAGGTTGTGCACTTTGGCAGGAGGAAAAGTGTTGAATGTTAAATGGAGAAAGCTGTTGAATAGAGGGATTTGGAAGCCCATATCCATGCATCTCTTCAGACAAGTTCAGTGAATAATAGGGAAGGGAAATGGGAGGTTGCCCTTTAAATAGAGTAGAAACGTAGGGAGGTTATAGTGAACCTATGTCAGGCACCAGTCAAGCCACAACTGAGCACTGGGAGGGTCCTTTACCTCAGGAAAGATATACTGGCTTTGGATGCTGTCCAGAGAAGGTTGACCAGGATGAGACCAGGGATGGAAAGAATCTCATATGAAGAGAAGTGAATAGGTTGGGCCTGTACTTATTCAAATTTAGAAGATTTCGAGGTAACCTTATTTTCACATAAAAGATTCTGAGGAGACTTGACAGGGTTGATGTGGAAAAGTTTACCTTTGTGAGTGAGTCTAGCACCAGAGGGAATAACCTGCAAATGAGGGATTGCATGTTGAAGACAGATAGGAATTGTTACTGAGGGCAGTAAATCTGTGGAACATGTTACTACAGAGTGTTGTTGAGCTTGGGTCATTAAGTACATTCAAGGCTGTCAGATTTTTTTTAATCAGTGAGGGAATTGAGGATTATGGGGAAATGGCAGGGAAGTCGAGATGATGTTTACCAGAGCAAACGTGATCTGAATAAATGGCAGAATTGATTCAATGGGCTGAATTGAATAGTTAATAATAAAGGGGAAAAGGATACAACTGGCAACTACAGGCCAATCAGTGTTGGAAAATTAGAGATTGTACGGAGTTGGTGGCATTTTGGCATTGTTACTGGATTTAACATCTCGTGTTTCAAATTCATGCTGCTATGTCCCCGATGCACTTTGAAATCAATTAATATATCTGGAATATAAAGCTTGTCGCTGCTTTGGTGATCTTAGCAATTGATATAACGACCTATCTTGTGAAGGAAGGAAATCTTTAGTCCTTACCCAGTTAGGCGATTGTGTCACTCTTGATCCGCGGTAATGTGATTAACTCGTAACTGCCCTCTGAAATGGTACTTGGCTTTTCTGGGAGATAAAGTGCCACATCCCATGAATGAATAAAGGAAAATATTCAGGAGAAAATTGTGACTGAAGTGAAGATTGTGATCTAGTGATAATGGTTGAGTAACCCAGAGATCTAGGTCTCCTGAGAACAAAAATTCAAATCCCATCATGGCAGCTAGTGGAATTTATGTTCAACTAATAAAAAGATCTGGAAGTGAGAGTTTATCTCAGTACTGGCCGCCAGGAAACCATTATTGATGAAAACAATGAACTGCTGATGTTGGAGATCGGAAACAAAAGGCACAATTACTGGGGCATCGCAGCAGGTCTGGCAGCATCTGTGGAGAGAAAACAGTTAATGTTTTGAATCCAGTCACTTTTGAAGGACCACTGGACACAAAACATTAACACTAATCTCTTTATATACGCTGCCAGAACTGTTCTGTGTCTCCAACCATTATTGAATGATTGTTGCGAAATTATTCCTTTATGGAGGAAAATCTACCATTCATCAACCCTGTGCGTGCACAGGGACCATGTGATTCCAGACCTATTACATTGTGGGGTTGACCCTCACCTGCCTTCTTGCATGTAGTCAATTACTCGGTCCAAGGGACATGAGGGACGGTGAGAAAATGTTGCACACGCTTACAACAATCACATGCCACAAATTGTTTTACAAGAAAAGCATCGATTAATGAAGGACAGCCAAGACAAATTGCTGTGGGAATGTCATGCCCAACTGATTTGATTTCCTTGTAGTAATACCATAATTGTAAGTATTTTTAAAAATCGTCTTCAGAGGTTACACCACTGTAGGAATACTGCATGCAATTCTGGCTGTCTGCTAAGCGAAGGATGTTGTGAAATTTGAAAGGGTTCAGAAAAGATTTACAAGGACGCTGCCAGGGTTGGAGAGTTTGAGCGCGAGGAAAAGGCTGAACAGACTGGGGCTATTTTCCCTGGAGCTTTGGAGGCTGAGGGGTGACTTTATAGAAGTTCATAAAATTATGAGGGGCATGGATAGGGTAAATAGGAAAGGTCTTTTTCCCGGGGTGGGAAGGAGTCAAAAACTAAATTGCACAGATTTAAAGTTAATAGCAAATGGAGTTTAATATAGATAACCGTGAGGTCTCACAGTTTGGATAGTCAAATCAAGGTAGGAGTTTCATGGTGAATGGTTGGACCTGTAGTGGAACAGAGGGATCTCGGAGTAGGTTCACAGTTCACTGAAAGTGGAATCATAGGTAAAAGTATTTCGGCACACTGGTATTCATCAGTTAGAGCGTTGAGTATAGAAGTTGGGAATTTATTTTACAGTTATACAGAATGTTGGTGAGGCTGCACTTGGAGTATGGAATAGATTCCGTGCTATATTGAAGGCAGGAAAGAATAACAAACCTATACTGATTAGAGAGCCATAAAACATGCATCTAAATAAGATAGTGAATTAGAGTAGAGATAAGTACCAAATAATAATGTTCTTCCGACAAGCATTTGTTTCATTTATAGTATTTCGAACCAAGAGATCTAGGGCTGCACGTTCATAGTTCCAAGAAAGTCGAGTTACAGGTTGACAGGGTGGTGAAGAAGCCTTTCAGCCTGCTTCTATTCATCAGTCAAAGTATTGAGCATAGGAGTTTGGACATCTTGTTGCAGCTGTCACACATGCCACACAACACAAGATGTGACCCTGCCCTTCTCTGACTGACCATCCCTTTGAATATCAGGGGGAAGACACCCCTTTAATTGTGATGGTCAGGAAAGATGCCTTACTTCAACAAGAATGTGGTGTACTCACAGATGTTTGGACAGAGAAAAGAAGTTGCAGTCTGGGGTGAAGCTCAATCTTCATTCAGAAAGAGAGGAACAGCAGTAGCTTCAGAAGCTCATGGTCCAACTTGCACATTCAGAAAGTAGAGGGGCTCTAATTGGCAAGAGGACCCGGCAAATTCTGGTCCTTCAGGGCTCCCCATTGGTCAATCCCCTGTCACGGCACTGCCTGGACTGGGTGACGCGAGCAATGAGAGACAGTCAGCCTGGAAATGCAGGAATGTCACTGCCAACCACCGCGAATCCAATTGGCTACCTTAGGTGTGGTGCGCACACGCGCGTGCGCGCGCACAGACACACACACACACACACACACAGACTATTATGGGCATCACAATGTAAACGTTATCCAATGAGCTTCAGAGGGAAACTGTCTGTTCTGGGCAAAGTCTGGGAGCAAAGCAATGTTTCACCCTTTCCATTCCTCATCCTGGGAGGGCGAGAGAAGGGGGTAAGCACTGTTCACTTGCAGCAACTGGAGGCAGAGAGTATGAATCCAAACAGGGAGCAGACTCTGCAAAGATCGGTTTCAGTTGGCTTCTTCTGGAATATTGTGTGCAATTCTGGACTCCCTCCAATAGGAAGACTGTTGTGAAACTTGAAAGGATTCAGAAAAGATTCAAAGGATGTTGCCAGTGTAAGAGGGTTTGAACCACAGGGAGAGGCTTAATAGGATGTGGCTGTATTCCCTGGAGCGTCGCAGGCTGAGTGGTGTTTTTTAAAAAGAGGTTTATAAAACCTTGAGGGGCGTGGATGGTGTGAATAGACAAGGTATTTTCCCTGGGATGGGGGGAGTGCACAACTAGAGGGCATAGGTTGAGGGCAAGAGGGGAAAAATTTAAAAGGGACCTTGCAGTCAATTTTTTCATGCAGAGGGTTGTGCATGCATGGAATGAGCTGCCAGGGGAAGTGGTGGAGGCTAGTGGAGGCATCTGGATGGGTATATGAATAAAAAGGATTTAGAGGGATATGGGCCAAGTGTTGGCAAATGGGACAAGATTAACTTTGGATATCCGGTCGGCTTGGACAATTTAGAATGAAGGGTGTTTTTCTGTGCTTTACGTCTCTGACTCTATGAATGGTGAAAAGTATTGGCATTCGTCGAAATATTTATGCAACAGACAATTATAAGAGGGTAAAGATAAGCCTCATGTCATTGATCCATGAATCCTGGTGTAGTATGGATGTATTTCCAGTAATAGAGTCAGTATGGCATGGAAGGAGTCCAAAACGACGGCTTCTTTTACAAAAATTCAGACATAAATCCGACTCTTCTGGGAATCTAAGACAACCGTGTGTTAATATAAGATAGATAAGTCTGGGGTATATGCTACATTTTCGATGGAATGTTTGTGGCTCTAAAAGCCTGGTTTGCAGTTGTTTTTGGTCTCGTAATATTGTACTGCAGCATATTGTATATCATCAATAAGAACGTCAATACCGCATGATAGATGTCCATTCAGCAACTTGAGTCCATGTGAACTCTTCATGGAGCATGCAATCCACCACATTACCCTGCTGGTATACTTTTACATATAGATCAGCACAAAGATCTTGGGTATTAAGAGACGAAAGAATGTTTAGGGTGTAGGTTTGCTCGCTGAGCTGTAGGTTTGATATCCAGGAAAGAATGTTCCACAGAAACTAGAATTGTGTGTTCTGATTATCTATTGTGGACTGACAGCGATGACCTTTGCAATCTCTTTTCACAGGAATATTATAAGAGAAGAATTTGAAGGTAGAAATCTCAGACCAAACATCACATCAAAGTCTGTCAGTCACTTGACTCACCAGGACGTGGATATTGATGGCCTTGACAACAAGGATGAGGCGGTCTGTCTGCTTAGTAAGATTGTAAACGTCAGTGTGACTGGAAACTCAGAGTCGCACATACCCACACGCCAGAGTAGTGACTGGAACATGCTTTACAGACTGAATGAGAGTGTTCCAATTATCAGAGGGTCCACCAGTAACATCATACACATGCTGTAAGTGTGAGTGAGTTTTCAACTGATCGTTGAACCTGGAGAAAGACGAGGACACCTGCACCATGGAGAAACCGTGGAAAGGCAGGGAGTGTAAGTACGGTTTCCCTTCCCCGCCTGCACTGGACATTAATCAGCATTTACACACTGGGCAGCGGCCGTTCACCTGCACTCAGCGTGGAAAAGGCTTCACTCAGTCGCATCATCTCCTGGTCCACACCGGGGGGAAACCGTTCATCTGCCCCAAAAACTGAAGCAGATGAAGGACATTTAAAAAAGAAAATCCTGGATGGAGCATACTGCAGGTATACCTGAAATAGATACATTTGTCTCTGTCCCATTGAGTCTCCAGCACAGGGCCAGGACGGGCTGCTTAGTTGGACTCTGTCAGTGTTTATTCTCCACCTGAGCCTCCACCCATCCCTCTTCATTGCCTCCCATCTCCCCTCCATCAGCATTAAGGTATCCCCCACTTTTCAAAAATTACCTTTACACTACTTGACTTTTACGAAAGACCTACATTAATAACTGTTTTCACAAACCAAAAGAAATCCGAAGACGATTTTCGCTTTTGCAAAGAAAGGCATAATCTAAATTAATTCATGGTAATTGCTTCTTCGCTGTATCCATGTCAGCTTACGAAAGATTTCGTACGAATGCTCTACTTTCAGATAGTGGGGGAAACCTGCAATGGGGCTGCACAGTGGCTCAGTGGTTAGCACTGCTGCCTCACAGCACCAGGGACCCAGGTTCGATTTCTGTGGAGTTTGCACATTCTCCCCGTGTTTGCGTGGGTTTCCTCCCACAATCCAAAGATGTGCAGGTCAGGTGAATTGGTCATGCTAAATTGCCCATAATATTAGGTGCATTAGTTAGGGGTAAACATAGAATAGGGGAATGGGTCAGGCTTGGTTACTCTTCCGAGGGCTGGTGTAGACCTGCTGGGCCGAAGAGCGTGTTTCCATACTGTAGGGAATCTAATACACTGAACCTGCTGTTTATTGCCCATGTGTGGTTTCTGTTCCTCTGTTCACCTCCCGTTCATGTGTATATCAAGATACACCTTAAACGTTGTTAAGGTGCCTGCTTCCACTACCTCCAATGACATTGCGTTCCAGGAGCCCCCACCACCCCTCTGTGTGAATTCCCCACACCACCACCACCTCTCCCCAGACAGTACCCTCTCGTCTCGAACCTGTGCCCTCTTTTAGTTGGCCTTTCCATCCTGGAGGCAAAAAATGCCTCTGACTATCATAGAATCCCTCCAGGGTGGAAACAGAAGATTCAGCCCAACAAGTCAACAGCGACCCTCCAAAGATTATACCACAGGGACTCATTCCCCAACCCTTATTACTTGATATTTACCCCCGACTAATGCACCTGACATACACATTCCTGAACACAGGGGCAATTTACACACAGACAATCAAACTTAACCTGCCTGTCACTGGACACTATGGGTAATTTAGCATGCCTAATCCACTCTAACCTACACATTTTTGGAATGTAGGAGGAAGCCCAAGCAGACATGAGAGATGAGTGCAGGGACAATGTGCAAACTGCACTCAGACAGTCATCTGAGACTGAAATCGAACTCGGGTCTCTGGCACTGTGAGGCATCAATGCAAACCACTGAGCTACCCTCCCACCTCTGTCCAGCCAATCTGTGTGTCTCATCGTTTTGTCGAGGTCTCCCCTCAGCCTCTGTCTTTCCAGAGAAAACAATCCAGGTTTATGCCACTTCTCCTCATAACGAGAGCCCTTCAGACCAGGCAATGTCCTGGTGAACCTTGTCTGTACAGTCTGCCAGAGCAACCACATCCTTTCGGTAGTGTGGCGACCAGAACTACACGTAGTATTCCGAATGTGGCCAGAATAAATAACTGTAGCATAACTCGCCAACTCTTACACTCAAGGAAGCGTGCTGGATTTCTTCTTGACCACCGTACCCGCCTGCATTACCACTTCCACGGATCTATATGCCCAAATCCTTCTGTATGCCAATGCTGCTATGAATTCTGCCATTTATCACACAATTCTCATATTTCCTTCGTCTCTATCCAGCTTCACCTTCATTGTCTTTCTCTCTTCATCTCCCCCTACCCCCTCCCCCCAGCCCTGCTGACATCAGCATATCATAAGACCATAGAAATGGTCTTTATATTTTAGATCTTTCATTCCTGGACCATTCTCAAGAACCTCCTCTGAACACGTTCCAGGGCTATCCTTCCTGAGATATTTACGCCAAAATTGCATATAGTACTCCAATTGTGGCCTGACCGGAGCCTTACACCGCCTCAGAAGTACATCCCTGCTTTTATATTCAAGTCTGATCAAAATAAATGCCATCATTGCATTTGCCTCCCCAACTAGTGACTCAACCTGCAAGTTTACCTTGAGAGAATCCTGGAGTAGAACTCCATAGTCCCTTTGCACATCAGATTTCTGAATTTTCTCTATAGGTGGGGGCCTATAGAAGTGAAGAGATCATGAGAGACATGGAAAGGGTGAATGCACTCAATCTTCCCGGGGTTGGGGAATTGAGGGCTAGAGGGCTTCAGTTTAAGGTGAGAGGAGAAAGAATAAAAGGGAATATGAGGAGCAACGTTTTCTTTACGCAGACGGTGGCACACATATGGAATGAGCTGCCAGCGGAAGTGGTTGAGGTGGGTACATTAACAACATTGAAAAGGCATTTGAACAAATACATGGATAGGAGAAATATGGAAGGAAATGTGCCAAGTGCAGGGAAATGGGCTTAGTGTTCCAGAGTAGCAGCAGAGATTTCTCGACACATTGATTGTTTTCAGGGATACCAAGGGATCTTGGGAATTGCCAGTATCTCAGAAGGAGGCAGAGAGAAATGTGGTGTGGTCCTGGAAACTCCAGAACTTTCCAAACTCCCTGATTCAGCAGTAACTCTTTCTGGACCAAGAAACAAAAGGTCCACTGAGAAACTGTTACATAATAAGACCTCACAAGCAGAAATTAAGCCATTCAGCCCATTGAGTCTGCTCCACCATACAATCATTCTTAAGTATCAAGGGTTATGGCGAGTTTGGGTTAAGAAACTTATCAGCCATGATTGAATAGTGGAGCAGACTCAATGGGCTTAATGGCCGAATTTCTGCGAGTTAACCATCCCTGGGAAGAAGGATGCAAAACAACGAGTTGTTTCCTGGGACAGATGAGCTAAGTGTTTAATAATCTCATGACAAAAGGACAATAAAGTTTGTCTGTGGAAGGAAGGCCCTGACGTAAAGGGTTTTTTTTGCAGGACAGGCTGTATCAAACAAACCGCTAAATCTCGAGGATAAGAAGGGAAGCTACAGACCTGAGATCTCCAGAAGTGTAGGGAGGTGGTATTAGAATCTGAAGAATCGTCACACCACAGATTTGAAAGTGAGGAATCTCCACTAGAATTTAACTCCAGAAAGATGCAGCAGCAGTACTTGGAAGAACAACACTGCAGTGAATCCCTGGACACTTCCAGATACAGATATTGTCGTTGGAAACTCAGTTAAATTCTGCCATCGATTGGGTGATAGCCAAGTTGGGGGTGAGGTTGAACTTGGTTACTTGAGAGGTTTTATTTTTGGTTGTGACGTACAATAAAGTGTAAATCATTCTTTCAGCAGTTGATTCTATGTGCAATTTCTGAGTCAGGAGCCAAATTAAGGCAATTCACCCAAAACCATAGCAGGAGGCTGGGATTAATATTGACTCCATTGCATTCAGCAGGACATCACACCAATACTGTTATAAAGCAAAGGCTGACACCACCACCGCAGATCTCAAACCGAAACACCCAGAGGAGCGCATCACCCTATAAACTGTAAAATTAGCATGAAAAGTGGTGTAACCTGCTCGAGCGATGAAAATAAATCCCCAACACTTTAAAATCAACAATCAGCAATTTATTTATCTAACTCTCACGGTGAACAAATGAACAAAACTATTAACAAATTGGATACAGGCCAGGAGCAGATAGGTGGCACTAGTTTAGTTGGGGATCATGGACTGGCTGGTTTGAAGGGTCTGTTCCAGGCTGCATGACTCCATAGCAGTAAATGAATGGGAATCCGTCCCAAAGACGATAAAGATTTCAAGCACCACCTGAGACAAATGTGTCGACTCAATCCAGATAACTGAGGGTTGAGGGGCACTGTGAGGCTCAGTAGATCAGACAGTCCGCCAGCAAGTTCTCTCTGGGAGACTTGTCTCAAGAAAGGAAGTGGTTTCCTGGCCCATCAGCCAGATTACCCAGTTTGGATTAAGTCCTATATTTCCAACAAAACAGGTAGACAGGGCAATGAAGAAGGCTTTAAGCACACTGACCTTCATCAGTCAGGGTATTGAGTATAGAAGTTGACAAGTTATGTTGCAGTTAATCAGAACATTGATGAGGCTGCATTTGTAGTATTGTCATCAATTTTGATCACCTTTCTATAACAAAAATGTTATTAAATTTGGAAGAATGCTGAAGACATATAAAAGGATGTTGCCAGGACTCAAGGCTCTGAGTAAAAGGGAGAGGTTGGACAAGCTAAGACGTTTTTATTTAGAGCATAAGAGACTGACGGGGGTGGGGGCCTATAGAAGTGAATAGATCAAGAGAGACATGGAAAGGGTGAATGCACTCAATCTTCCCGGGGTTGGGGAATTGAGGGCGAGAGGGCTTCAGTTTAAGGTGTGAGGAGAAAGAATAAAAGGGAATGTGAGGGGCAACGTTTTCTTTCCGCAGACGGTGGCACATATATGGAATGAGCTGCCAGCGGAAGTGGTTGAGGTGGATACATTAACAACATTGAAAAGGCATTTGAACAAATACATGGATAGGAGAAGTATGGAAGGAAATGGGCCAAGTGCAGGGAAATGGGCTTAGTGTTGATGGACATTTTGGTTGTCATGGACCAGCTTGGGCCGATCGGCCTGTCTCCATACTGTAGGACTCTATGACACGTGCCTCTTTGTCGCTCCGACAGTGTTGAATTTCCAGATGAACATCTCACTAAATCAAGCCGAAAAAAATCCAATCTCATTCGTCAACTCTGATGCGGAGGTGCTGGTGCTGAATTGGGGTGGACAAGGTCAGAGGTCACACAGCACCAGATGAAGTGATGAAGCAGCAGCACTCACGAAGCTTGCAATTTCAAATAAACCTGCTGCACTGTAACATGGGGTCGTGTGACTTCTGACTTCTTCAACTCTGGGTTTATCTCAAACTTGATGGGATACTTTGTCCAACTCGGCATATTTAAACTGAATCGTTTTGAGAAATTTTTGTTTCGATTAGATTAGATTCCCTACAGTATGGAAACAGGTCCTTTGGCCCAACAAGTCCACACCAGCCCTCCGCAGAGTAACCCAGCCAGACCCATTCCCCTATCACTATTCCTCTACAATTACCCCTGACTAATGCACCACACCTACACATCCCTGAACACTATGGAACAATGTAGATGGGCCAACCGATCCTAAACTGCACACCTTTAGACTGTGGGAGGAAACCGGAGCACTCGGAGGTAACCCGTACAGACGTGGGTGTGCAACGTGCAAGCTACACACAGACTGTCAACCAGAGGGTGGAATTGAACCCAGGTCAGCATCGTGAAGTCGTGGTGCTAACCACTGAGTCACCGTGCCACCCCTGAGCCACCAGGTCAGAGGACAACAGGACAGAAGAATTGCTGAAAGCTTTCCCGCACTCTACGCAGCTGAAGGGCCTCTACCCCGTGTGGAACTGCTGTTGGGCCAGCAGCTTAGAGGAATCGCTGAAGGCCTTCCCACACTCTAGGCAGCTGAAGGGCCTCTCCCCCGTGTGGACCCGCCGGTGCCTCAGCAGTTTGGAGGAGTCGCTGAAGGCCTTCCCGCATTTGGGGCAGCTGTATGGCCTCTCCCCAGCGTGGACGCGCTGGTGCTTCAGCAGGTCTGAGGAATTACTGAAGGCCTTCCCGCACTCGTGGCAACTGAAGAGCTTTTCTCCTGTGTTGAATCGCTGGTGAGTCTGGAGGTTGTCCACCCAGATGAACCCTTTCACACACGGAGCAGTAAAACGTCGTCTCACCAGTGTGTATATGCTGGTGGGCCAGCAGGAACAGGAGCAAGTAAAGCCCTTCGCCCGCTCGGTGCAGGAGAACGGCCTCTCCCCAGTGTGTTTGCACTGATGAGCCTCGTGGACAGATGGGACACGGAAGCCCTTCCCGCAGTCGCCACACTTGCATGGTTTCTCAACGGGGCGGGATTCCTCGGGTTTCTCCATGGCCGAAGCTTCAGCTGCACACAAACGTGTGTACAGCCCCTCCCCGCTGTGAATTCCTCTTTCCAGGCCGTATCACTGTTTCAGGCTCCACACTCAGTGCTCTGCAACAGTAGGGTCTCTCAACTGGTCCCACTGATGCTGAAACCCGTACTCAAACAGGAACCAAAAAGAAAGCTTTGCTCCTTCCACAGAATCATAGTTGAAAATTGTGTGGTCCTGATGGATTGAGTGACTGTCAGACATTGACGTGAAAGTGAGGACGCTGGAAAGTCAGAGTCAAAAAGTGCGTCGCTGGAAAAGTGCAGTGCGTCAAGCAGCACCCGAGAAGCAGGAGAATTAACGTTTTGGACAAAAGCCCTTCATCTGTTGATTTTGAAACTTCCGTCTTCAGATCTTCAGGTAGTCTGTAAGAAGAGATTACAACAGTCATCACTGCCAGTCCGGTTAAGAATGAGACATCAAGGCATTGACAACGACATCAGAGAGAAACTGAACATATAGATGTGGCAAATGTTAGTGGCAAGCCAGAGTGATAGAGAAATGTAGCACAGAAACAGACACTTCGGTCTAATTCATCCGTGCAAACTAGAAAACCTAACCTAACCTCGGCCGATTTGCCAGCATTTGGCCCATATCCTCTAAACCCTTCCTAATCGTATACCCATCCAGATGTCTTTTAATGTCATAATTGTACCAGCACCCACCACTTCCTCTTGCAGCTCTTTCCTTAAACACACCACTTTCTGCATGAAAGACTTGTCCCTTAGGTCCCTATTTTAAGTTCTTTTACTTGACATTCTTACACACTTGATGCCACTGCAACACGCCAAGTTCTGTGAACAACTAAACTTTTTTAAGCAAATTCAATACAAGCTGTGGAGAAACTCTGAACACTTTTCACAATGCTTGCACACCACAGTACCAAAAAAAAACCAAACCCCTTAAACATACAGTAAAACTGAAACAGAGGCTTAGAGTTGAAGTTAGAAGGGCAGCAGGAGAGAGTGTTTAGCAGCCTTTCTCCACACAGTCCTGTGCTTAACTCACCCAAACAAGACTTCAGCTTTCAGGACTGATTACTCCCTTTTCATTATATAGGTCACTTATAAAACATAAAAGCTTTGGCCTCAAGTCTCATATATTCACATATAATCAAAAATGCCTCCCACTACCCTTTTTCATCTCTGTACTAAATCAGTCGCTTCAGAGCCCGGGTCGTTTTACCACCACTCTGACAAAAATCCAAGGACACAGCATCTTTGAGAAGAAGGACTAGCTTTTAGAAAAATGACCAGCTTTGTGACAGAGGGATATAGGCCAAACACTGGCAGGTGGGATAAGATTAGAATATAACGTGGAGTAGTTGGACTGAAGGGACAGTTTCTGTGCTGTTTCACTCAGTAAGAGAGAGAAGCAACAGCAGAAGCAGCAGCTTCATCACCTCATGGTCGGCCTTCGCAGTCAGACAATGGTGGCGGGGGGGGGGGGGGGGGGGGGTCTCTGATTGGGAGGAGGACCACGCTCCTTCCGGTCCTCCAGGACTTCCTATTGGCCCATCAAAGGAAGGTCGCGTGCAGTTTCAGCAGACAGCAAAGAGCATGCGCAGGTTTTGCTGACACCAGCGAACATGCGCAGGATTTGTTGTCACCCAGGAGCATGCGCAAGATGCTGTGTGACGTTGCTGGTGTTATTGACAGGTTTTGTGCCCAAATGACAATCGGAGAAAAGAAAGGCTTGAGCGACATTTTTTATTTACCCTGCGGTCCGAAATTTTATTGCATTCGAATTTTATTTGACTACTCATCTTTTCCCCAGGTTAGGGGACTCCCAAACTGGAGGGTATGGTTGAGGGTGAGAGAGGTCTTCTCCTGTTCTTCGTCGGTTTCCTAGGAACTGAATCGCAAAACCACTTCTCTGAGATGCCAATGAGCTGATAAAGTTGAAACGCATACCTTGTGGTTTCGTGCCTTCCCTGCAGTAGTTCGCCACGCCGGTTCCGACGTGAATGACAAGACGATCCGCATGTCAGAAACCGCATCCCGGGGACAGAATGACAAGCAGATGTTCTGGAAACTCATTGCTGCTTGCAATTCTTGGAGCAAAGTGGAATGTATTTCACACTGAGCAAGTTTCAGCTGGCTCAGAGTCTCCAGTGTACATTGCTCTCTTTCCCGCCAGCTCAGAGAGAGAACAACAGGAGGGACAAAGGAGTGAATGACGATCCGTGTGGGAGGGTGAATAACTGTTAATGGAGACAGTTAGGGGCTTAAAATAAGTAGTGTGTCGTAGCAGACCATGTGATAACAAGGGCTGGTATGCGTGTGGTAGGGGTCAAGGACTTGGGGGATTTCAGGCCCTAAAGTCATGCAACTCGATCTTGAAGACCGGAGGGCTGGAGGGTTTTGAAGTGGAATATGAGGCGTTGTTCTTCCATTTGGAGCTGAGCTTCGCTGGAACACTGCTGCAAGCCTGAGACAGAGATTTTGGCCAGGGAACAGGGTGGCGTGTTAAAGTGGCAGGAAAGCAGAAGCTCAGGACCTTTTTTTGCGGGCCGAACCGAGATGCTCTGTGAAGCAGTCATCCAGTTTATACTTCTTGCTCCGTTGGGGAAACGACACTGTGAGCAGCGAATTCAGCAGACTAGGTTGCGGCAAATGTGCACCTGGAAGGTATGTTCGAGCCTGGAAGGATATTCAGGAGGGAGCGGGTAAATTTGTGCTTCTGAGTGAAGTCACGGTTCGTAAAAACAGAATGTGGCAATTTAGACAGAGTTAATATTTGCTTGTCGGCGATATATCTGCCGGTGCGTGGTGGGAGCATAACCCAGAAGGGAAAGCATCTTTCCTATTCACTCAATGTCGTCTTTAGCAGCTTTCACGTATAACGGCGCACTGTTGTGCATCTCGCCTTCTCATCTGCTTCCCAAAAAACTTCGACGTAAATATTTCACATTGATGCACAGGCCCAATGTGCACAGTTGAGATGACACACTCGTGGAGCTCTGCGGGGTCTTCTCCTGTTCTCTGTACCCTATGTTGAGGGGGGCAATGCTTGTCACTGGTCACTCCGGTGTCAGAGAAAAGTTTAGAAAGAAAACGGTTTAATTTTCTGCCAGTAGAGAGGGCCCGGTTCCTGGGGACGGGCAAACGGCAGCAGAGAGACAGAATGAGAAGCAGTTGTTCATAGAGTCGTAGAGATGTGCAGCATGGAAACAGACCCTTCGGTCCAACCCATCCATGCCGATCAGATATCCCACCCCAATCTAGTCCCGCCAGCCAGCACCCGGCCCATATACCTCCAAACCTTCCTAGTCATATATCCATCCAAACGCCTCTTAAATGTTGGAATTGTACCAGCCTCCGCCACTTTCTCTGGCAGCTCATTCCATGCACGCACCACTCTCTGCGTGAAAAAGTTGCCCCTTAGGTCTCTTTTATATCTTTCCCCTCTCACCCTAAATCTATGCCCTCTAGTTCTTGACTCTCCGACCCCAGGGAAAAGACTTTGCCTATTTATGCTATCCATGCCCCTCATAATTTTGTAAACCTCCATAAAGTCACCCTTCAGCCTCCGACGTTCCAGAGAAAACAGCCCCAGCCTGTTCAATGTCAACTATACTTCACTCTGAGCAAGACTCAGCTGGTTCAAGAGTTAGAGCGGGGGCGCAGGCGCCCTTGCGATGTGGCTCGTTGGTCCAGGGGTATGATTCTCGCTTTGGGTCTTCGTCGACGCAGACGTGCGAAAGATCCCGGGTCCAAATCCCGGACGAGCCCGCGTTTCGTGATTTGTGTAAAAGTGGCTGCATAATTTTCTCAAAAAGCACCTTCGTTAAATGAGGTTGGGCACCCTGGAGAACAAATGGTGCAGAAAGCAGGGAAATGAAATGGTTGGAGATAGCGATGAATAGGTTGACGTGAGTGGTGCGGTGTTTGAGGGATGTCAGCGATGAAGGTCGATTGAAAATTTGGGACAGCTCTTCTCGGAGAACAGAAGTTTCAAATCTGGCCCGATTAAAACTTGCCAAGTCAAGACAGAGAAAGTAATGTAGTCAAAATGCTCCCACGCCTGAAAGGATCGGCAGAGTTTTAAAGTCATGAGGAAAAGAACCAAAAGTGACATGAGGAAGAACGCTTTCGTCCAGGGAGTGGTTGGTGTCAGTAAATCCCTAACTGACATTGACAAAGAGGCAGATTCAATAGACACAAACGTGAATTCGGTGGTCATGTTTAAAGTAACAATGTGCAGAATTACATGGAGAAGGCAAGAGAATGATACGAATAGAGACCCACGTTTACTTACTGTGTCATGCTCACTACCCCTAATCAATTCTTGCCTTTCCAAATACATGTAAATCCTATCTCTCAGGATACTCTCTAAAAACGTGCCCATCACGGATGTCTGGCTCACCGGTCTATAGTTCCCTGGCTTTTCCTTACCACCTTCCTTAAATATTGGCACCACATTAGCCACCCTCTCGCCTTCTGGCACCTCACCTGTGACTAGTGATGATACAAATATCTCAGTAAGAGGCCCAGCAATCACTTCCCCAGTTTCCCACAGAGTTCTAGGCTACTCCTGATCAGGTCATTGGGATTTATCCACTTTTATGCATTTCAAGATATCCAGCAATTTCTCGTTTGTAATTTGGACATTATTTCAACATGTCACCATCTACTTTCTCACATTCTATATCTTCCATGCCCTTCTCCACAGTAAACACTGATGCACAATATCCGTTCAGTATCCCCTCCCCATCTCCTGCAGCTCCACACAAAGTTCGCCTTGCTGATCTTTGAGGGGCCCTATTCTCTCCCTTGTTATCCTTTTGTCCTTAATGTATTTATAAAAACCATTTGGATTCTCCTTAACTCTATTTGCCAAAGCTATCTCATGCCCCCTTTTTGCCCTCATGATTTCTCCCTTAAGTATGCTCGTACTGCCTTTATACTCTAAGGATTCACTCGATCTCTCTGTCTATACCTGACATATGCTTCCTTGTTTGTCTTAACCAAACTGTCAATTTTTCCAATCATTCGGCACTCCCCAACTTACCAGCCTTTCCTTTCACTCTAACAGGAATATAGTTAAAAATCACACAACACCAGGTTATAGTTCAACAGGTTTAATTGGAAGCACACTAGCTTTCGGATATACGCTCCTTCATCAGGTGATTCATCAGGAGCGTCGCTCCGAAAGCTAGTGTGCTTCCAATTAAACCTGTTGGACTACAACCTGGTGTTGTGTGATTTTTAACTTTGTACACCCTAGTCCAACACCGGCATCTCCAAAACATGACTAACAGGAATATACTCTGTCTGGACTCTTGTTATCTCATATTTGAAAGCTTCCCATTTTCCAGCAGTCCTTTAACCTGCGAACATCTGCCCCCAATCATCTTTTGAAAGATCTTGCCTAATACCTGAGTCTTCCTCCAACTTAGAAGTTCAACTTTTAGATCTGATATATAATTTTCAATCACTATTCTAATGTTAATAGAATTATGGTTGCTGGCCCTTAGGTTTTGCACCCTCGCCAGTATGTACATCCACATTGTGAATTAGAAACTTTCCTTGTACACACTTAACAAATTCCTCTTTTTGGCGGATGAGTAAATGGGCATGAGTTATACCTTGGTTCCACTCTTCCTTCATTACCATCAACCCTAACCCCATTCCCACCCCAATAGTCCAACGGCACTTTCCACTACAACTACAGAATGTGTGACACCAGCCCATTTACCTATTCCCTTCTCGCTATACAAGGGGCCAAACTTACCTTCCAGGTGAAGCAACACTTTACCCGCACTACCCACAACCCAATCTACTGCATTTGCTGCTCACAATGTGGTCTCATCTACAATGGGGAAAACGAAGCATAAACTGGGTGACTGCTGCACAGAATATCTACGCTCTGCCCGCAAAAAAGACCCTGAGCTTCCAGTTGCCTGCCAATTCCACACCCCACCCTGTCCCCTGGCCAACATCTCTGTCTCAGGTTTGCTGTATTGTCCCAGCGAAGCTCAGCACCAGCAGAACGAAGAGCACCGAATATTTCACTTGGGGACCATACATCCCTCCGGTCCCAATATCGAATTCAATAATTCTAGAGCTTGAACTCCATAGTATCCTCGTCCCTAGCACGCACATCTCGCCTTGTTATCACGTAGTCTGTCATTCCACACTACTTAGCCACGAACAGTCACCATTAACAGTTATTCACCCTCCCACGCAGATCGTTATCAACTCCTTTTTCTGTCCAACAGTTCTTCCTTCGCTTTGGGCACTGTCCTGATCTCCGCCTTCCTCCCACAATATCTCCTGCATATAAACCGACATTTTCCCAATCACCATCAGTTCTGTGGAAGGGTCACCGGCAACTCCTGTTTTTTGTTTCTAATATACAGCATCCGCAATTCTTTCAGATTTTTATTGAGAGAGAGTTGGAAATTGTTTCGAGAGACAGAAAGAGAAGTGGGAGAAACTGAACAGACATGAACTGTTGATCTCCGTTGTGACTCATAACGTAAAATCATTGCAGTACGATCGCTTCCCTGAAGCATGAATAGAGGCACGGTGCCATCCGTGAGATTGTGGCGCAACGGTAGAGCGTCTTACACCAGATCAGGAAGTTGCGTGTTCAAGTCACGACAGGCTCACTGCAAACAGCTTCTTGCATTTCAGATCAAGAAAGGAGTCCGCTCACTCCGGATATCTGTTGAGCGGAATCTTTCGATCACACGTGAAGCTTTGCTGTCAGTTTGATTTGTGAACACTGTGTCAGGGTGGTGCGGTGTCCATTGTTTGGGTAAATGCTCAGCTCCCCACAGTTGGTGACAACGCCGTGTGAATAACATTATACCGATATATTTACAACATAATCTGGAGATTACCAGCTTTGTGTTTCAATCTATCAGGAGGTCCCAGCTCGTCCTGTTATAACTGATGGAAATGTTTCCCACCAACATCAAATCCTTTCCTCTCCCTGGACACACATAAATTTATCTTTATTCAACAGAAGGAGCGGAAACTCTAGCCTGACCGCCCCTCTCCACATTAACGGTGAGCCTGAATTTTATAAACGGTGTCAGTAAAATCCAGTGGCGGACACTTATTTGGTTCAATCGTTTTTTTTTGCCAACTGTAATTCACCGAGAGGATGCTGCTGTGTGAAACAGCGTGGGGAATTACTGCAGGGCCTCCTGCGCATGGGACACACCCAACTGATGTGTTTCACCTTCACCAGTTTATTCCTATCTCGGAGAAGAGAGATTTGATGATTCGGATCATAGCAGCCAGACAGAGAACAGGAGAAGAGCACTCAGCCCTTCACAAGCTTGTCACCACAGCTGGGTCATCGTGGTCCGTGTATCAGAATGGGATTTTAATCTCCATCAACTGACTGGAAGCACAGCAAATTGGAGTGCTGGTGGGACTATCACACAGGAGAAAACGGCTTCGACCTATCAACTGGGGTGGCTCCCAATGCGCAACTCCGCTCACCTCAACTGAATAACTGTAAACAAATTACTCCGTGATTCAAAGGAATACTCGGTTTTGAATCTGCATTGTGTCATGTACCTTCGAGAATGATGTCAAAACACCTTCATTGCTGTGATGGAGTATCCTGGTGGGCAGAATATATCCGTTGTCAAATTTCCTTCGTTCTGTTGGTCCAACTCCGATTTCACTCAGAATCACAAAATGTGTGACAGCGCAGACCGAGGCTACGCAGCCCACCTTAGCTCTGCTGGTTCTGCACAATATGTAAATAAGCGTCTCATTCTGTCGCCTTTCTCTGTAAATCTGCACATTGTCACATTGAACGTGCCCCACCGAATTCCCTTTTGTGTCCATTGAATCTGCCTCTTTGTCACTGTCAGACAGCGACTTACTGACCCCACTCCCTGTGCGAAAACGGTCTTCCTAATGTTACTTTTACTTATTTTCCTGATGACTTTAAATCTCTGCCAAATCGTTCTCGATCCTTTCAGGCCTGGGAGCATTTTCACTGCATTATTTCCTCTGTCTAAAACCCTCATGACGTGGAAAGCTTCAATCAGACAAGCTTTCAGCCCTCTGTTCTCCAAAGAGAGCTGCCCCAAACTTTCCAATCTCCCTTCATTGCTGACATTCCTCAGGACGGTACCTGTTAAGCGCTGTCTGCAATCACTTCACTTCCCCGCTTCCTGAAGTATCACCCTCAGAATTGAACGTAATACTGGTGGAAGATTTATTCAGACTCGGATTGCGCGGGCGAAAAATCTGCAATACTTGTTTTCACTTTGAACAAGTGTTTCCCTTCGCCATGTTCACTGCAATGGCAGCTCTGCGCCGTCCCTAATTCACGCAGTCCGATCTTATTTAATGAAGCGGCTTTTTGAGAAAATTCATCAGGTATTTTTGCTCAGGTCAATTTAAGGAATGATGGTTCGCCTGGGATTGGAACCCGGGAATTCTCACACGGCTGCATATGCTCGAAGACCCAAAGCTAAAATCGTATCCCTGACGAACGAGCCACCAGCCATGGGTGCAGCCACCTCCGGAAGCAGCTGAGACTTGCTCAGTACGAAATACATTGTGCATTGCTCCCAGAATTGCAAGTAGGGAAGAGTTTCAAGAACATCTGCTTCTCAATCTGTCTCCCTGCTCCCAGGACGCTGCTGTTTGTCCCGTCCCCAGGGACCGGGCTCTCTCCACTGGTGGATAATTGAACCATTTCGTTTCTACTTGCAAGCTGTGCTGGTGGAAGGCAGAGCCCATTCACTCTTCTGCTCTCTCACACTATTACGTGAGGCAGGATAAGTCAGTTACAGTCATGCGTAGGAAATGGGCAACTTTGAACTTGTTCCAAAGGTCTTGTTAACAGAGAGATAGAAAGATACTGTGCTGTCGGGACAGAGAGAAATGGACACCGGAGACTCTTCCCTCAGGTAAATTGATATGGGGGTACATTTTTGTGCAGCCTGCTTGGTGTTCAGAATTTGTCTTAACACAACAATCCTGCAGCAAGTCTTTTCTCACACCGTTGGTTTCTTTACTGCGGGAAATGGACTAAAACAGCAAGTCATGTGTTTCAACTTCGCCGGTTCATTGCCATCTGAGAGCAGAGGTTTCACACGAGATCAGGACACACCGACAGAGAACAGGACAAGACAACTCAGAGCTCCACAAGGGTGCCAGCGCAACTGTGTAAATTTGACTTGTGCATCGATGTGATATATTGAGCTCAGATACCCGAAGTTTTAGGAAACAAATGACATGGCAAGGAAAAGAACAGGGCGCCGTTATACAGGAAAGCTACTAAAGACATTAAGTGAGTAGGAGAAAATGGTTTCACTTCTGGGTTATGATCCCAGCATGCACCCGTTGTGCCATTCTCCTGCACTGCACGGTAGCTTTTCCAGAGAAGTATTCAGCTTTTCATCTGGCATGTGACTTGCATGTTCGAGAATGACGTCAAAAGATCTTCACTGCTGTCGTGTCATGTGCTGTTGTGCAGACATGTCGCCGATGTGCAAATATAAACTCAGAGAGCAATGTACACTAGAGACTCTGAGCCAGCTGAAACTTGCTCAGTGTGAAATACATTCCACATTGCTCCAAGAATTGCAAGCAGCAAAGTCTTTCCAGAACATCTGCTTGTCATTCTGTCCCCGGGGCGCTGATGTTTGTCTCATCCCCAGGAACTGTTCTATCGCCACTGGCGGATAATTAAACCAATTTGTTTCTACTTGTCCGCTTTTCTGGAGGGAGGGAAGAGTCCATTCGCTCTTCTGCTTTTTAACTCCCAATCCCTTGGGGTGAGAGGTATCACTTACACTTTGTGGGCGGCACGGTCGCACAGTGGTTAGCACTGCTGCCTCACAGCGCTAGAGACCCGGGTTAAATCCCGCCTCAGGTGACTGACTGTGTGGAGTTTGCAGGTTCTCCCCGTGTCTGCGTGGGTTTCCTCCCACAGTCCAAAGATGTGCAGGTCAGGTGAATTGGCCATGCTAAATTCCCCGTAGTGTTAGGTAAGGGGTAAATGTAGGGGTATGGGTGAGTTGGGCTTCGGCGGGTCAGTGTGGACTTGTTAGGGCGAAGGGCATGTTTCCACACTGTAAGTAATCTAATGAGTGGGAAGTGAGTAACTTTGATTGTGAATTTCCTACAAACGTCTGTTCTTGGAGAGATAGAAAGATGCTGTGCTGGCGTGGCAGAGGGAAATGGACACTGAGGACTCTTCCCTCAAGTATATTCATATGAGTACATTGTTGTGCAGTCTGCTTGGTGTTCAAAATTCGTCTTCACGCAGCAATCTTACAGAAAATCTTTCGCAAAGTGGGCATCACTTTCATCGCTGCGACCGCGCAGCAGTTAACATCTGAGCCCAAGTGCCCCAGATGAAGAGAATCCGAGTGAAATCTTCACTCACTGAGAGTCATCCCCACGGCTCTGAGCTGCGGGACTGCAGGCAGTCCAACACGGAAGGGACGGTAAAATGAACCATTGTCGCTTCCTCAGCATCTCTGTGCCATAGACAGGCAGCGGGACGGCATAAACACGTACCATCGTTCTCCCGCCGACAGAGGCGGTCCAGCCCATCGTGTCCACGGCGACTCTCTTCCACTTGTCTCTCTCTGAGGTGATTCACAATCAGTGATATCTGTCCGAATACTAAGGGACTGTGTCTGAATGGTGACACAGTTACTGACATGCTGATCATGTTGTCATTCACGTACGAACCGGCGTGGCGAATTACTGCAGGGAAGGCAGGAAACCACAAGGCATGCGTTTCAGCTTTATCAGCTGACACCAGAGTGACCAGTGACAAGCATTGCCCTCCTCAACATAGGGGACAGAGAACAGGAGAAGGGCCTGAAATCCCCCATATCCTTGACCCCTACCACACACATACGAGCCCCTTGTTATCACATAGTCTGCTACGACACACTACTTATTGTTAGCCACTAACGGTCTCCATTAACAGTTATTCACCCTCCCACACGGATCGTTATTCACTCCTTTGTCCCTCCTATTGTTCTCTCTCTGAGCTGGCGGGAAAGAGAGCAATGTACACTGGAGACTCTGAGCCAGCTGAAACTTGCTCAGTGTGAAATACATTCCACTTTGCTCCAAGAATTGCAAGCAGCAAAGAGTTTCCAGAACATCTGCTTGTCATTCACGTCGGAACCGGCGTGGCGAATTACTGCAGGGAAGGCACGAAACCACAAGGCATGCGTTTCAACTTTATCAGCTCATTGGCATCTCAGAGAAGTGGTTTTGCGGTTCAGTTCATAGGAAACCAACGAAGAACAGGAGAAGAGTACTCAGACCTCCAAAAGCCGGTCACTTGAACGGTGTGAGTTTCGCCAAACGATACGGGGCATTCAGACAGTCAGGAAGTCTTTTGAAAGGCAAGATGCCGAACGGAGTCGCATCGCAATGGAAAGTCGCTCAAGGAGACACTGAACAATAGCAGAGGATGGTTTCGATCCATCGACCTCTTGGTTATGGGCCCAGCACGCTCCCGCTGCGCCACTCTGCTCTTACGCACGGCGCAGTTTTCCACAGGTCCCTTTAGCCTTTCGTCTGACGAGACTGTTGTCAAAGATCTCCACTGCTGTCGTCTTATATGGTGTTGCGCAGACGTATGGAGGCTGTGTAAATATAAACTTTTTCTAACTTCCCACATTCTGTTGGTCGAACTGTGATTTCACTCTGGATAGACGCCATGCGGCCCACCTTCGCTCTGCTGGGTCGACACAGTAAGTAAACGTGGGTCTCTATTCGTATCATTCTCTTGCCTTCTCCATGTAATTCTGCACATTGTTACTTTAAACATGACCACCGCATTCCCGTTTGCGTCTCATGAATCTGCCTCTTTGTCAGTGTCAGTTAGGAATTTACTGACCCCAACCACTCCCTGTACGAAAGCGTTCTCCCTAATGTCACTTTTGGTTCTTTTCCTCATGACTTTAAATCTCCGCCGAATCGTTGCCGATCCTTTCAGGCGTGGGAGCATTTTGACTACATTACTTTCTCTGTCTCGACTTCGCGTAACTTGGAAAGCTTCAATCGGGCCAGATTTCAAACTTCTGTTCTCCGAAGAGAGCTGTCCCAAATTTCCAACCCACCCTCATCGCTGACATCCCTCAAACACCGCAACACTCACGTCAACCTATTCAACGCTATCTCCAATCATTTCACTTCACTGCTTTCTGTCCCATTGGTACGCCAGGGAGCCCAACCTCGTTTAACGAAGGTGCTTTTTGAGAAAATGGAAGAGGCAGTTTTGCACAAGTCATAAAACGCGGGCTCGTCCGGGATTTGAACCCGGGATCTCTCGCAAATCTGCGTCGACGAAGACCCAAAGCGAGAATCATAACCCTAGACCAACGAGCCAGACAGCAAGCGCGCGCCCGCCCCACCCCCCGCTCTACCTCTTGAACCAGCTGAAACTTGCTCAGAGTGAAGTATAGTTGACATTGAACAGGCTGGGGCTGTTTTCTCTGCAACGTCGGAGGCTGAAGGGTGACTTTATGGAGGTTTACAAAATTATGAGGGGCATGGATAGGATAAATAGGCAAAGTCTTTTCCCTGGGGTCGGGGAGTCAAGAACTAGAGGGCATAGATTTAGGGTGAGAGGGGAAAGATATAAAAGAGACCTAAGCGGCAACATTTTCACGCAGAGGGTAGTGCGTGCATGCAATGTGCTGCCAGAGAAAGTGGCGGAGGCTGGTACAATTGCAACATTTAAGTGGCGTTTGGATGGATATATGAATAGGAAGGGTTTGGAGGTATATGGGCCGGGTGCTGGCAGGTGGGACTAGATTGGGGTGGGATATCTGGTCGGCATGGACGGGTTTGGACCGAAGGGTCTGTTTCCATGCTGTACATCTCTATGACTCTATGAACAGCTGCTTCTCATTCTGTCTCTCAGCTGCCGTTTGCCCGCCCCCAGGAACAGGGCCCTCTCTACTGGCAGAAAATTAAATCGTTTTCTTTCTAAACTTTTCTCTGACACCGGAGTGACCAGTGACAAGCATTACCCTCCTCAACACAGGGTACAGAGAACAGGAGAAGACCCCGCAGACCTCCACGAGTGTGTCATCTCAACTGTGCATATTGGGCCAGTATATCAATGTGAAATATTTACGTCGAAGATTTTTGGGAAGCAGATGAGAAGGCGAGGTGCACAACAAGCTGCTAAAGACAACATTGAGTGAATAGGAAAGATGGTTTCCCTTCTGGGTTATGCTCCCATCACGCACCGGCAGACATATCGCCGTCAAGCAAATATTAACTCTGTCTAAATTGCCACATTCTGTTTTTACGAACCGGGATTTCACTCAGAAGCACAATTTACCTGCTCCCTCCTGAATATCCTTCAAGGCTCGAACATATCTTCCAGGTGAAGCAGCACTTCACCTGCACATTTGCCGCAACCTAGTCTCCTGCATTCGCCGCTCATAGTGTCGTGTCCCCAACCGAGCATGAAGTATAATCTGGATGACTGCTTCGCAGAACACCTCGGTTCTGCCCGCAAAAAACGGACCTGAGCTTCTGCTTTCCTGCCACTTTAACACGCCACCCTGTTCCCTGGCCAACATCTCTGTCTCAGGCTTGCAGCAGTGCTCCAGCAAAGCTCAGCTCCAGATGGAAGAACAACGCCTCATATTCCAATTCAAAACCCTACAGCCCTCCGGTCTTCAAGATCGAGTTGCATGACTTTAGGGCCTGAAATCCCCCATATCCTTGACCCCTACCACACACATACGAGCCCCTTGTTATCACATAGTCTGCTACGACACACTACTTATTGTTAGCCACGAACGCTCTCCATTAACAGTTATTCACCCTCCCACACGGATCGTTGTTCACTCCTTTGTCCCTCCTATTGTTCTCTCTCTGAGCTGGCGGGAAAGAGAGCAATGTACACTGGAGACTCTGAGCCAGCTGAAACTTGCTCAGTGTGAAATACATTCCACTTTGCTCCAAGAATTGCAAGCAGCAAAGAGTTTCCAGAACATCATTCACGTCGGAACCGGCGTGGCGAATTACTGCAGGGAAGGCACGAAACCACAAGGCATGCGTTTCAACTTTATCAGCTCATTGGCATTTCAGAGAAGTGGTTTTGCGGTTCAGTTCATAGGAAACCAACGAAGAACAGGAGAAGAGTACTCAGACCTCCAAAAGCC
This sequence comes from Chiloscyllium plagiosum, assembly GCF_037043375.1. Lineage (NCBI taxonomy): Eukaryota > Metazoa > Chordata > Chondrichthyes > Orectolobiformes > Hemiscylliidae > Chiloscyllium > Chiloscyllium plagiosum. The sequence goes on from NW_028270165.1 coordinate 37,279,528, forward strand.
GGTCACTTGAACGGTGTGAGTTTCGCCAAACGATATGGTATGATACGGGGCATTCAGACAGTCAGGAAGTCTTTTGAAAGGCAAGATGCCGAACGGAGTCCCATCGCAATGGAAAGTCGCTCAAGGAGACAGTGAACAATAGCAGAGAATGGTTTCGATCCATCGACCTCTGGGTTATGGGCCCAGCACGCTCCCGCTGCGCCACTCTGCTCTTACGCACAGCGCTGTTTTCCACAGGTCCCTTTAGCCTTTCGTCTGACGAGACTGTTGTCAAAGATCTCCACTGCTGTCGTCTTATATGGTGTTGCGCAGACGTCTGGAGGCTGAGTAAATATAAACTTTTCTAGGTTCCCACATTCTGTTGGTCGAACTGTGATTTTACTCTGAATAGATGCCATGCGTCCCAGCTTCGCTCTGCTGGGTCGACACCATTTCACTTGCCTGTTTTCTTCCCCATTCGTTCTCCAGGCAGCCCAACCTCGTTTCACGACGGTGCTTTTTGAGAAAATAAATGGGGCATTTTTGCACAAATCAAGTTTAGAGACTTGATCTTTTGGGAAGCGGATGAGAAGGCAAGGTGCAGAACAGAGCGCCGTTATACGGGAAAGCTGCTAAAGTCGACGTTGAATGAACAGGGGAGAATGGTTTTTCTTTTGGGTTATGGTCCCAACTCGCACGCGTTGTGCCATTCTCCTGCATTGCTCGGCAGTTTTTCCAGAGAAGTATTCAGCTTTTCATCTGGCGTGTGGCAGGCACGTTTGAGAATGACGTCAAAAGATCTTCACTGCTGTCATGTCATATCCTGTTGTGCAAAAATAAACTCTGTCTAAATTCTCACATTCTGTTTTTCGAACTGTGATTTCGCTCAGAATCACTAATTATCAAAACTCGCAATATTCAAACTTTAACAAAGTGCTCATAGAAATGATTAGTGAACACCTGGAAGAAATTCTTCCAAACTTACCTGGGGAATTTCGCTTTGAGGGGTCTTGAACTTTAAGTGGAAGGAAGTGAAGTTTGCCTCGAGGCTGCTTAATGTGGAGATGTGTTCTCCATGTAAACTGGTCGTAGTGGACCATCCCAGTGCTTCCCGATGCGGGGCTGCCTGACCCCCAGGGAGGTTTACTTGTAGCAACTGGAGTGAATCCAGAGAGGGAGCAGATTCTGCAAAGGTGCTCAAATACTTTCTATCTCTCTTTTAGGTATCTTCCTTGTGTATACCCTCAGTTTGGCACGTGTGCAGTTTGCACGCTGGAAAATGATTGTTTTTTTCCTCATGTTCACAATTAAAAGTGTAGTTTTTCATGGAACTGAGTCGCATTGAAAGGATTGGCATATTGATATATATATATATATATATATATATATATATATGTACATTCATTTAGTTGAAGATTAGATTAGATTAGATTTGAATGAAGTTTTCCTCTACGGGAAAACTCCATGTACGGGAGAGGGGTCACTCAGTCAGCTGCACTGCTGACCCACCAGTGGGTCCACACCGGAGAGAGGCCGTTCACCTAAGCCTATCTGGCTGCATGAGGGATTTCAGGTTTCTGTGTGCTGGGTATTATGTGATCAGCAGGCATCTGGCAAACTACAGGAACTGCCACCTATGTTATGTTCGTTTAAGTGTCCCGCCAATGATCACTTATTTTGTGATTTTTTTTTGCAGGAAGACGTGCCGAAAGAAATCTGAAAACAAATGATACATCAACTTCTGACAGAGCCACTTGATTCATTGGGACTTGAATATCAGCAGCCATTCCAATCAAGAAGACATGGTTGCTTTTGTTTGCTTGAAAGATTTTGGACACTGGTGCGGCAGGAAGAATACTGAGACACTGGGTGAGGGAGATTCAGTGCGCTGACTGTGAAAAGTGCTTCACACCGTTTACTCAGCTTGGGGGAATCAAAGTCTCATCCCTCACAGTGGGGATAGACTATGTCCCCGTTCTGATTGTAATTTCAAACCCAGATCAACACAAGGAAAGCTCCCCCAATGGGGAAACTGTGGAAATGTGGGGACTGAGGGAAAGGATTCCCTTCCCCATCCCTGCTGGAAACCCACAGACGTATTCACAGCGGGGAGAGGCCATTGACCTGCTCACTGTGCTGGAAGGGCTTCAGTCGGATCAACCATCTGGAGACGCACAAGTGAGAGAAGCCATTCACGTGTCCCACGTACGGGAGGGGGTTCACTCAGTCAGCTGCACTGCTGACCCACCAGTGGGTCCACACCGGAGAGAGGCCGTTCACCTGCTGTCAGTGCCGGGAGGGCTTCATCTGCTCCTCCCACCTGGGGAGGCACCAGCGCGTTCACGTGCCATCGCAGGGGGATGGAAGGAGCGATGGCCGAGCGCCGCTAACAACCCAGCTCTGGGGACTCTCAGGTTCGAAGCCTGTCGCGGCAGATGGCAGAATTGGGATTCGGTCAGTAGTCTGGACTTCAGAATCTAAGGATGAAACCATTTTCAGAGGGCAAAAACCCATCTGATTCTCTCATGTCCTTTTCAGTGATGGAAACTGCCGTTGCGGAAAGGATTCACTCAGTCGTCCCAGCTACATGCTTTACCCGGATGTACGAAGAATCCAGTTACAAAGGGACAACTCAACTGACCAATAATAAAGAAAGTGTGGTGGGGGGAGTGGGGGTGAGTGTGTGCACTTTGAGCTTGAGGTGCTTTTTTTAAAGAAAAGCTACTTTTTGTACCCCTTGTGATGTGGAGATCTGAAGGTGTAACAAAGTTGGGTCACAGTAAAGGTTACCTGAACTTACTGTCAGGCTTAAACTCTCATTGAAAGCTGTGAGATCCAACAGCTTCCCATTTCTTTCAGCCACCAGCACCGAGTTTCCAGTGTCGGTTTCAGAAGGAGCAGTGAATGAGTAGCTAGTATTGTTCGAAATTGTAAATTTTTCAGGACTGCAGGTTTATTGTTTCATTGGCATTGCAAAGTTTACTGGCAACAGTGGGAGGTGTGGGCTGTATTCACTGGAAACATAGTTTTAAAATGACACAAACACCAGGGTATAATCCAACAGGCTTATTTGGAAGCACTGGGTTTTGGAACGCTGTTCCTTCATCAGGTAGCTGTTGAGTAGGATGGTAAGACACAGAATATATAGCAAAAGATTATAGTGTCATGCAACATAAATGATATATTGAAGAAACCTGTTAAGTCTTTCATCTTTTAAAATGGGTTGCAGATTTCGGTTCATTCATCTGCAAATCCCAGAACTTCTTTTTAGTAACATTCTCCAGGTAACTTAATGTTTTATAAAGGGAGGTGACACCTCAGGTCAGACAACGCATGAGAGCTGTGAGGTTAGAGTCTGTCTGTATCCCAGTCTCGAGTCAGACTGGTTCTATTTCCAAATATATAATCCTGCAAATGCAATTCACCCCAAAGACTTCTATGTGTGAGTGTATGCATGAGACAGAGAGTCTGTGTGTGTGTGTGTGTGCATGCTGGGTAAAGTGTGCGTGTGATGGACTATAATTGTGTGAGAAGATGTGTGCATGGATGTGAGTGTGAGGGGTGTCTCAATGTGTGTCTGAGAGAGAGCCTGTCTTTCAGAGTGGGTCTGCATGACCGTGTGAGTACTTGAGTGTGTGTCTGTGTGTGTGTGTGTGTGAGAGAGAGAGAGAGAGTTTGCGTGTGTATTGTGTAGCTGTGTCCTGTGTGTATTGTGTCCTGTAGTGAGACATGGACCCACGGTCTCAGCTAAGATCATTCTCGTGTGTTCCAAACTTGTTATCAGCCTCTGCTCGGCTACTAGATATGATTAAGCAGTTAAGCAGCTTCACAACACACACTGGAGAGGGCAAGGGCTTATGACTGAAACGTTGATTCTCCTGCTCCTTGGATGCTGCCTGACCTGTTGTAATTTTTAAGAATCACATTCTCGACTCTGACCTCCAGCATCTGCAGTTCTCACTTTCTCCTCATGGGCGAGGTGGAACTTGTCTTTTATTCACTCATTCACTCTTACGGCCTGTCCTTGGTTGTGGCCTAACTGTGCACATATCAATACAAGTTTCAGAAAGATTTCTACAGGTTGTTTTTTTTAAAAAAAGAACATTCTTCCAGACTTTAACAACGTTTCTGAATATATGATTTTAGCTATTCTCAATTTTAAAAATCAGTCATTTCTCTCACACCCTGTTTCCCAGGTAGAATCGTCACCACTCATTCTCTCTTTCTCCTTAAAAGTGCTTGATACAGCGATCAAAGAGTGTTCAGGCACCAGAAAGGACGGGGCCGGTCGCTGGTGGGGGTGGAGAAGGGAGAGAAATGGAGAGGGGGACAGGGGTTGGGGGGGAGAGAAGGACTGGGGTTCAGAGGGTTATGGGGAGAGACTGGGGATGCAGTGTGAGGAGAGAGAATTTGCGGGGGGGGGGGGGGGAGAAAATGGACGGGGGGTGCAGAGTGTGAAGAGAGAGACAGCATAATCCTACCTTCCCCAGAACTGGTATCAGTGTCCCACGAACGAACCCACTCCTCCCACAGCAGGCTTGGGGCAATCATTTCTCAATATACGCGTGGCTAAGGCAGTGGAATCATATCATCCCTGCAGGCCATTCACACCGACCTTCCCAATAGCATCCCATCCAGACCCACTCGATTATGCTACAGCTCTGCAATTCCACGTAGCTATTTCCTGATGAAGGGTTTTGCCGGAAACGTCGATTCTCCTGCTCCTCGCACACTGCCTGACCTGCTGTGCTTTTCCAGCACACACTCCCGACCCTAATCTCCAGCATCTGTAGTCGTCACTTTCGCCCTGTTGGGGGTGAATGTTCTATGCCGAGTCTTTTGAATCTCTTCAAATCTTTCCTCCTCACCCTAAACCTGTACCCTCTAGTATTGGAATATCTCTACCCTGGGGTAAAGACAGGAACGTTGAGCAGCCAGACAAAATACAAAAGGAATAAACCGCAGAGGCACAGGGAAAAAAAACATTTCGGCAAAACAAAATGGCGTTGGCATTTTTCTCTTGTATTCGCATTTGGACACTTAAAATTTGTCATGATCTGGAGGTGCCCGTGTTGGACTGGGGTGTACAAAGTTAAAAATCACACAACACCAGGTTACAGTCCAAACGGCTTGTTTAGAAACACTTAGCTTTTGGAGCGCTGCTCCTTCATCACGCGGTTGTGGAGTATAAGATCAGAAGATCATAAATTCTGTGTTACCATGTTATACTCCACAACCGCCTGATGAAGGAGCAGCGCTCCAAAAACCCGTGCTTCCAAATAAGCCTGTTGGACTATAACCAGATGTTTTGTGATTTTTAACTCTAAACTTTGTCAGTAACACCAGCATCGTGACAGAGCATACTCCGCGGTGTCAGTAAGCACTGCGCATGTCTGCCGGTGTCAGCAAGTACTGCGCAAGTCTGCCGGTGTCAGCAAAGTACTGCACATACTCCTGGGTGTCCGCCGAAAAGGCGCACGAGCTCCTTTCTTGACCAATGGAGAATCTTGGAGGACCCGAAGGAGTCTGGTCCTCCTGCCAATCAGAGTCGGCCGTTGCCGAAATGCGGAAGTTGGACCGTGAGCTCTGAAGCCGCTGATGCTGCTCTTTTGTCACTGAATGAAGACTAAACCTCACCCCAGACTATAAATTCCTTCCTCTGTCTAAAATTTGTGAGTATAATAGTGTTTTTGTCAACACGTTTTCCATTTTCTTTTCATTCTGGGGTTCAGTTATTGATTTGTAGCAAATGAAAGGAAAGAGTGAATCGAGGGAGGGGACAGACTCTGGAAAAGTTGATTCTGGATCAGTGGTGCTGGAAGAGCACAGCAATTCAGGCAGCATCCGAAAAGCTTCGAAATCGACGTTTCGGGCAAAAGCCCTTCATCAGGAATAAAGGCAGAGAGCCTGAAGCGTGGAGAGATAAACTAGAGGAGGGTGGGGATGGGAATAGAGTAGCAGAGAGTACAATAGGTCAGTGGGGGAGGAGATGAAGGTGACAGGTCAGGGAGGAGAGAGTGGAGTGGATAGGTGGAAAAGGAGCTGGGCAGGTCGGACAAGTCCGGACAAGTCAAGGGGTTCATGTTGCTGGAGGTTAGAAACTAGGATGAGGTGGGGGAAGGGGAAATGAGGAAGCTGTTGAAGTCCATATTGATGCCCTGGGGTTGAAGTGTTCCGAGGCGGAAGATGAGGCGTTCTTCTTCCATGCGTCTGGTGGTGAGGGAGCGGCGGTGGAGGAGGCCCAGCACCTCCATATCCTCGGCAGAGTGGGAGGGGGAGTTGAAATGTTGAGCCACGGGGCGGTTTGGTTGATTGGTGCGGGTGTCTCGGAGATGTTCCCTAAAGCGCTCTGCTAGGAGGCGCCCAGTCTCCCCAATGTAGAGGAGACCGCATCGGGAGCAACGGATACAATAAATGATATGAGTGGATGTGCAGGTAAAACTTTGATGGATGTGGAAGGCTCCTTTAGGGCCTTGGATGGAGGTGAGGGAGGAGGTGTGGGCACAGGATATACAGTTCCTGCGGTGGCAGGGGAAAGTGCCAGGATGGGAGGGTAGGTCGTAGGGGGCGTGGACCTGACCAGGTAGTCACGGAGGGAACGGTCTTTGCGGAAGGCTGAGAGGGGTGGGGAGGGAAATATATCCCTGGTGGTGGGGTCTGTTTGGAGGTGGCAGAAATGTCGGCGGATGATTTGGTTTATGCGAAGGTTGGTAGGGTGGAAGGTGAGCACCAGGGGCGTTCTGTCCTTGTTGCGGTTGGAGGGGTTGGGTCTGAGGGCGGAGGTGCGGGATGTGGATGAGATGCGTTGGAGGGCATCTTTAACCACGTGGGAAGGGAAATTGCGGTCTCTAAAGAAGGAGGCCATTTGGTGTGTTCTATGGTGGAACTGCTCCTCCTGGGAGCAGATACGGCGGAGGCGAAGGAAATGAGAATACGGCATAGCATTTTTGCAAGAGGTAGGGTGGGAAGAGGTGTAATCCAGGTAGCTGTGGGAGTCGGTGGGTTTGTAGAAAGCTTTTTGGATGCTGCCTGAATTGCTGTGCTCTTCCAGCACCACTGATCCAGAATCTGGTTTCCAGCATCTGCAGTCATTGTTTTTACCTCTGGAAAAGTTGATCCAGATCTGTGTCTCACTTTGCAAACGCAGTGCCACAATGTAAAGGTATAGCCTTTGATGTATGTAAAAAACAAAGCAGAAAGGAGGTGCATTGTTTATGTAGTGATATATTGAGATGTGGCGAAAGTGAGATGCTGGAGATCAGAGTTGAAAAGTGTGGCAAACCACAGCAGGTAAGGCAGCCACTGAGGAGGAGAGTCGACGTTTCGGGCACGAGCTCTTCGTCAGGAAAGATGTGTGGATGGACAAAGGGGCCTCAGCGTCCTTCGAAACCAGTTACTGCCAGTTGTCAGACAGGTGCAGCAAGCAATGAGCAAAGTGATATATTAGCAAGAGGAATTGAGTTCAGAGGTGTGGATGTCTTTCAGCAGTTAGGCCCGTCATTGAATGTATTCAAGGCTAAGTTCATTTGCCTTTGATGAACAAAGAAGTGGATGGTTTTGGGGGAAGGCAAGAAAATGGTTTTAAGACCAGTATAGAACAGTTACAGAGTCATACAGCACAGAAACAGACCCTTCAGTCCAACTAGCCCATGCTGACTATATTCACAAATTAAACTAGTCCCACCTGCCAATATTTGGCCCATATCCTTCTGAAACTTTTCTATTTGTGCACTTATTCAAATTTATTTTAAATGTTGTTACTGTACCTGCATTCACTACTTCCTCTGGATATTCATTTGCCACACACTCCACGCTCTTAAACGAAAAGTGTGCTCCTCATGTCTTTTTAAAATTTTTCTCCTCTCACCTTAAAATGATTGCTCCCTATTCTTGAAACAACAGCTGATATTGACCTCCTCTATGCCCCTCGTGATTTTATAAACCTCAATAAGGTCACCTCTCAACCTCCTATGTTCCAGTGAAAAAGTTCCAGCCTATTCATCTAGATGTAAGTAGATCCATATTCAATTATGATCTGTGCAATGCTTGTGCAGGCTCGAAAGACCAAATGGCCAACTCCTGCTCCCAATTCTCTCACTGTGGCCAGGACAGCAAGAGACCATAAGACATAGGAGCAGAAATTAGGCCATTCAGCCCATCAGGTCTGTTCATATCATTCAATCGTGGCTGATAGTTTTCTCAACCCCATTCTCCCACGCTCTCCCTGGAACTCTCCAATCCCATGATACTCAGGAACCTATCTACCTCAGTCTTAAATATCCTCAGTGACAGAGCCTCTACAACCTTCTGCAGAAATGAATTCCACAGATTCACCACTCTTTCACTGAAGAAGTATCTCCTTATCTGCGTTCTAAAACGCCTTCCCTTTACTCGAAGGTTGTGCCCTCGGGTCCTAGTCTCTCCTACCAATGGAAACATCCTCTGAAAGTCTACTCTGTCCAGGCCATTCAGTATTCTGTATGTTTCCATTAGATCCCCCTGAGTGTGGGCCTGTTAATCAGCATGAAACAGACCCTTCAGGATGAGGTACAGCAGGGATTAGGTTCAGCAATGAGAGAATGGAGGGAGAGTATGTGGGACAGAGATTTTCAGCTTCTCGGGAATAAGAGAGGAAAGAGAGTTTAGCATAAATTAGAATTGATTGGATGGGCCAAGGAGTAGCAGATGGGGTTTAATTCAGAGAAATGAGAGATGTTGCATTTTGGTCCAGCAATCCAGGCAGGACTGACACAGTTAAGGGGAGTGTCGCAGAACAAAGAGACCTTGGAGTGCAGGTTCATAGTTCCTTGAAAGTGGAGTCTTACATAGACAGTATAGTGAACAAGATGTTTGGTATGCTTTCCTTTATTGGCCAGAGCATTCAGTATAGGAGCTGGAAGATCATTTTGCGGCTGTACAGTACATTGCTTAGGCCATTTTTGGAATACTGCATTCAATTCTGGTCTCTCTGATGTAGGAAAGATGTTATGAAACTTTTGAGAGGGGTCAGAAAATACTTAGAAGGCTGTTGCCAGATTTGGAGGGTTTGAGCTGCAGGAAGGGGCTGAACAGGCCAGGGAGATATTTTCCTTTGGAGCATCAGAGGCTGAGTGGTAACCTTTAAAGAAGTTTATAAGGGGCATGGATAGGGTGAATACCCAAGGTCTTTTCTCCATGATAGGGGAGTCCAGAACTAAAGGGGCAGAAGTTTAAGGTGAGTAGGGAAAGGGACCTGAGGGACAACATATTTTCAGACAAGGTGAAACGTGCATGGAATGAACTGCCATAGGAAGTGGGGAGGCTGATACAATGACAACATTTAAAAGCCACTGGATGGGTACTTGAACAGGAAGGATTTAGAGGGATGAGTAAATGCTGGCAAATGGGACTAGATTAGTTTGTGATATATAGTTGGCACGGATGAGTTGGGCCAAAGGGTCTGTTTCTGTGCTGTATGACTTTAATCATCTTCAGTGAAAGCAGAAGTGTTGTTGTGAAGACTGGACTTTCAAAGCAGCTTTCAAAAATGTTTTGCCCTTACTCAGAGCAGAAGAAGTTACAATGAAATCTTTCATTTGTGAGACAGAAACTGAGTGAGTACATCTGGGATTTGGTGGAAAGTGGGAATTCATTGCACTGTGGGGATGAAACCCTACCCTATCCAGTCATTTCTGCTGGTAGATGAGACTCGGCCCCAAGATTAGGGGAAGTAGATTTAGGACAGAGATGAGGAGGAACTGTTTTTCCTGGAGAGTAGTGAAACTATGGAAGTCTCTGCCCAAGGAAGCATAGAAAGCAGCTTCGTTAAGTATATTCAAGACACAATTAGATGGGTTTCTGCATAATTGGGGAATTAAGGATAGTTGGGACACTGCAGGGAGGAGGAGCTGAGTTGATGGATAGATCAGCCATAATCTTAATGAATGGCAGAGCAGGCAGGACGGGCCAAATGGCTGACTCCTGCTTCTATTACAATGAACCTATAACCCTGCATTTCCCATGGCTAACCCAACTAACCTGCACATCCCTGAACACTATGGGCAATTTAGCCTGGCCAATCCAAATCAAGGCTTTTGAGCAATGTCGTGATGTGGAAATGAACATCAGAGAATGATAGAAAGGGACAAGGAGAGTAAATATACCAGCAATCAAAACTAGATTCAGAAGATCACAAAAACTGAAACTAAAAACTGAATGTAAGCTGCATTGTAACAGAAGTGAATGAATTGACTGAACACATTGAAGAGAATAATTATGATCTGAGACTCCTTACAGGGACATGGCTTCAGGATGGCAAGGACTGGATCCTGAATATCGAGGGGGTAGTCAAATGGGAAGCTCAGTAAAGGGAGAGGGTTGGTGCTGCTCATCAAAGCACTGATCACAGGGTAGTCTGGTGTCAGCTTGGATTTCAGGTCCGGATTTCTCTGTCCTCTGTTGATCTCCCTGTTCCCACAGATGTTGGTCTGTTCTCAGCTCTGCTGGATTTCTGCTGAAGCTTTAACGCCCCCTTTTACACGTTCGGGAAAAATAAAACATTTAGTCAATTGAGACCCAATCCATAATCTCCCAGACTGTCAACTAGTCCAAGTAAATCTGAAGTAGGGGTCTCCCAGGATTCTGATAGTGCTCTACCTGAGGAATTCTCTCTCCCTTACATATAACTATTAGTACCCAGCTATGATTTACAACAATACTTGCACCAACAAAAATAAAGCATCTGTTATCAAATAGACATATGGATATGCAGCATGGAAACAGGGTTTCTCTATTACACACATAGAACCACACTCTCCATGGGGATGAATTTGAATTTGCAGCATTACATTTGCAGATACATTCTATTTTGCTCAAAAATTCTAAATTGGAGGAAGGACAAATTTGACGGTGTTAGGCAAGAACTTTCAAAAGCTGATTGTGCGCCAATGTTTGCAGGTAAACGGACGGCTGGAAAATGGGAAGCCTTCAGAACTGTGATAACTAGAGTCAAGAGAAAATATATTCTTGTTAGGGTGAAAGGAAAGGCTGGTAGGTATAGGGAATGCTGGATGACTGGAGAAATTGAGGATTTGGTTCAGAAAATGAAGGAAGCATATGTCAGGTATAGACAGGACAGATTGAGTGAAGCCTTACAGTATAAAGGGAGTAGGAGAATACTTAAGAGAGAAATCAGGAGGGGAAAACGGGGGACATGAGATAGCTTTGGCAACTAGAGTTAAAGAGAATCCAAAGGATTTGTACAAATACATTAAGGACAAAAGAATAAGTAGGGAGAGAATAGGGCCCCTCAGAGATCAGCTAGGTGGCCTTTATGTGGAACCGCTGGAGGTGGGGGAGATGCTAAATGGGTATTTTGCATCAGAGTTTACTGTGGAAAAGGATATGGAAGATAGATGGGAAATAGATGGTGACATCTTGAAAAATGTCCATATTACAGAGGAGCAAGTGCTGGATGCCTTGAAATGAATAAAAGTGTATAAATTCCCAGGACCTGATCAAGTGTACCCAAGAACTCTGTGGGAATCTAGAGAAGTGATTGCTGGGGCTCTTGCTGAGATATTTGTATCATTGATAGTCACAGGTGAGGTGTCGGAAGACTGGAGGTTGATTAACGTTGTGCCACTGTTAAAGAAAGGTGTTAAAGACAAGCCACGGAACTATAGACCAGTGAGCCAGACGTCGGTGTTGTTGGAGGGAATCCAACTGAGGGACAAGATGTACATGTACTGGAAAGGCAAGGACTGATTAGGGATAGTCAACATAGTTTTCCGTGTGGGGAAATCATGTCTCACAAACTTGAATGAGTTTTTTTGAAGAACTAACGAAGGGAACTGATGAGGGCAGAGAATACATGTGATCTATATGGACTTCAGTAAGGTGTTCGAGAAGGTTCCCCATGGGACACTGGTGAGCAAGGTTAGATCTCATGGAATACAGGGAGAACTTGCCATTTGGATACAGAACTGGCTCAAAGGTAGAAGGTGGTGGTGGAGGGTTGTTTTTTCAGACAGGAGGCCTGTGACCAGTAGAGTGCCGCAAGGATCTGTGCTGAGTCCACTACTTTTCATCATTTATATAAATGATTTGGATGTGAGCATATGAGGTATAGCTATAAGTTTGCTGATGACACTAAAATTGGAGGTGTAGTGGACAGCGAAGAAGGTTACCTCAGATTACAACGAGATCTTGATCAGATGGGCCAATGGGCTGAGAAGTGGCAGATGGAGTTTAATTCAGATAAATGTGAGGTGCTGCATTTTGGGAAAGCAAATCTTAGCAGTACTTATACACTTAATGGTAAGGTCCTAGAGAGTGTTGCTGAACAAAGAGACCTTGGAGTGCAGTTTCATAGCTCCTTGAAAGTGGAGTTGTAGGTAGTGAAGAATAGTATAGTGATTGGATAGTGAAGAAGGCATTTGGTCTGCTTTCCTTTAATAGTCAGAGTATTGAGTACAGGAATTGGGAGGTCATGTTGCGGCTGCACGGGACATTGGTTAGGCTACTGTTGGAATATTACATGCAATTCTGGTCTCCTTACTATCAGAAAGATGTTGTGAAACTTGAAAAGGTTCAGAAAAGATTTACAAGGATGTTGCTAGGATTGGAGCATTTGAGCTATATGGTGAGGTTGAATAGGCAAGGGCTGTTTTCCCTGGACCGTCAGAGGCTAAGGGGTGACCTTGCAGAGATTTAATTAAATCATGAGGGGCATGGATAGGATAAATGGACAAAGTCTTTCCCCTGGGGTGGGGGAGTCCAGAACTAGAGGGCATAGGTTTAGGGTGAAAGAGACCTCAGAGGCTACTTCTTCACTCAGGGAGTGGTATGTGTATGGAATGAGCTGCCAGAGGAAGTGGTGGAGGCTAGTCTGGATGGGCATGTGAATCGGAAGAGTTTGGAGGGATATGGGCAAGTTGCTGGCAGGTGGGACTTGATTGGGTTGGGATATCTGGTCGTCATGGATGAGTTGGACTGAAGGGTCTGTTTCCATGCTGTCCATCTATGATTGTATAACTCTAAATGCACAATGTGCTGCCAGTCAATACATGTAATATTTTGTAAATTCCACTTTGCAAATCGAAGCGGGCTGACTCAAGATTGGGATACAGACAGACTCTGACCTCACTCCTTTCATACATTATCTGAGCTGAGATGTCACCTTTTCTTATAAAACCTTAAGTTATCTCGAGAAGGAGCCTGACAGGAAGTTCTGGGACTTGCATATTATTGATACCTGCAACCCATTCTAAACGATGAAAGACTTAACAATCCAGGTTTGTTCACTATATAATTTCAGTGGCAGGACACTATAATGTTTTTCCATAAATTCTGTGTCTTATGATCTTGTACTCCACAACCAACTGAATAAGATGCAGTACTCCGAAAGCCGGTGCTTCGAAATAACTTGTTGGACTGTAACCTGGTATTGTGTTATATGTAACTTTGTCCAGGTTGGGGTGGATTCGCCATGTTAAATGACCCATAGTGTTCTGATTTGGATGGGTTCAGGTGGATTGGCAGTGTTCAGTTACCCATATTGTCGAGGGATGTGCAGGTTAGGGTGGATTGGCTGTGCTACTTTACCCATAGTGCCCAGGGATGTGCAGGTTAGCATGGATTGGCCGTGCTAACTTAACCTACACACCCCTGGGCACTATGGGTAAGATGGATTCACTGTGCCAAATTCACTCTTTCATTAAGAGAGTGGTGCGTGTAAAGAATGAGCTGTCAGAGGAAATGGTGGATGCTTGTACAATTATGACATTTGAAAGGTATCTGGATGGAAATATAAAATGGAGGGTTGAGAGGGATATGGGCCAAATGCTGGCAAATGGGTCTAGATTAATTTAGAATATCTGGTTGGCATCGACGAGTTGGACTGTTTCCATGCTGTATATCTCTGACTCTGGCTTGCCACATCTGTATGTTCAATTTCTCCCTGGTGTCGGTGTTAATGCCTTTGATGTCTCATTTTGCTCTCTCCTTTCCAGGGATGTTAACCACTTCATGTCTGGTTGTTCCTCAAGAACTTGCATTGCAGGTTCACCCTGAACTGACACTATTTTTTCAGCTTCCCATAATCAGACCTGCTCACTCTCAGCAGTGGAGTTATCCAAAATTCAGAGAGATGTCAGTCTTGAAGTTTTTGCTGTTCTGCCCCTGTAAGATCCTGAATCAGCACCTTCAGGAGAATTAGTTAGAGCAGTGTGAGAACAGAGGGGGAGAGAGAGAGTGCGATGGTGCTTTCAATTTTCAGTGTGGAATAACAAAAGAAAAGAATGTTCTACAGAAAGTAGAATTGCTTGTTCTGAATTTCTACCTTGCACTGACAGTCATGACTTTTGTAATCTCTTTTTACAAAGCATTTGATGATCTGAAGATGGAAGTTTCAAAATCAACAGATAAACGGCTAATGCCCGAAACATCAACTTTCCTGCTCCTCGGATGCTGCCGGACCTGTTGTACTTTTTCAGCGCCGCACTGTTCAACTCTGACTCTCCAGCTTCTGCAGTCCTCACTTCGACGTCAATGTCCGACAGTCACTCAGTCCATCAGGACTGCAACAATTTTTGCCTGTGATTCTGTGAGAAGTAGCAAAGCCTTTTGGTTCCTGTAGGAGCACGTCTTCAGCATCAATGGGACTGGATGAGAGACCCTACTGTTGCAGCGCACTGATTGTGGAACCTGAAGCAGTTATACGGCCTGGAAAGAGGAATTCACGGCAGGGAGGGGCTGTACATGCGTTTGTGTGCAGCTGAAGCTTCGGCCATGGAGAAGCCCAATGGATCCCGCCCCGTGCAGAAACCGTGGAAGTGTGGCGCCTGCGGAAAAGGCTTCTGTGTCCCTTCTATCCTGGAGACTCATCAGCGCAGTCATACTGGGGAGAGGCCCTTCAGCTGCCCCGAATGCGGGAAGGCCTTCAGCAATTCCTCTGACCTGGTGAGGTACCAGCAGGTCCACACAGGGGAGAGGCCCTTCAGCTGCCCCGAGTGTGGGAAGGGCTATACCCAGGCCTCCACCCTGCTGGCCCACAGGCAGGGGCACACTGGAGAGAGGCCGTTCTTCTGCACTGAGTGTGGGAAGGCTTTCAGCAATTCCTCCATCCTGCTGGCCCACTGGCAGGTGCACACTGGGGAGAGGCAGTTCACCTGCTCTCAGTGTGAGAAGGGCTTTACCCGCGCTTCCCATCTGCGGAGGCACCAGCGAGTTCATGTGCCATCGCAGAGGGAATAAAGTAGGGATAGCCAATTGCCTTATTGACTGGACTATCAACCCAGTTCCAGGGACTGCCAGGTTTGAATCCTGCCATGGCAGATGGTGGAATTGGATTTCGGTCAGAAATCTGGAGTTCAGAACTTCATGAAGAAATGATTGTTTGGGGGACATCACCCATCTGATTCACTCACATCCCTTTTTAGGGAAGGAAACTGCTGTTGTAGGGAAGGATTCACTCAGTTGTCCCAGCTGCATCCTTTACCCGGTCTGGCCTACACGTAACTCCAGACCCACAATAGCATGGTTGACTCTTCATTGCCCACCACTGCCACCGGTCATTGAGTGGGTAAACACTTACTTGTTTACAGGGTATGGGTTGAAATTGCTGAGTGAGGCAATACTTCCTACAGTTAAGGCTGTACCAAGGATCCAATTACAAACTGACAACTCGGTGGTAACCATAGTAAAGAAGGTAAGGTGGTGTGGGGTGGGGGTGCACGCTTTGACCTTGAGCTATTTAAAAAGCAGCTACTTTTTCTACACCTTTATGCTGGGGGGGGATCTGATGCTGTAACAACGTTGGGTCACAATAAAGGTTACCTGAACTTATCGCCAGGCTCAGACTCTCATTGAAGGCTTTGAGCTCCAAGAGGTTTTTGGTTTAAAGTTGCTCATTTCATTTCAGCCTCCTGCACTAAGTTTCCAATGTCATGTATCAGATGGAGCAGTGAATGAGTAGCTCGTATCGTTATAAGTTGTAAATTTTTCAGAAGTGCAGGTACTGCACCGTTTCATCAGCATTGTATAGTTTACTGGCAGCAGCGGGAGATGTGGGCTGCGTTCACTGGAAACGGTGTAGAGGTGCCGGTGTTGGACTGGGGTAGATAAAGTTAAAAATCACACAACACCAGGTTATAATCCAACAGGTTTATTTGGAAGCACGAGCATTCAGAGTGCTGCTCCTTCATCGGGTAGCTGTTGGCCGGGGAATAATACACCGATTGTATAGCAAAAGATCACAGTGTCATGTGACTGATAGGATATATTGAACAAACCTAGATTGTTGTTATGTCCTTCATCTTTTAGAATGGGTTGCAGGTTTTGATTCATTAATATGTAAATCCCAGAACATCTTTAAAGTCACGTTCTTGAGATGACTTAATGTTTTATCAAAAAAGTGACATCTCAGTTCAGACAATGCATTAAAGATGTGAGATTCGAGTCTGTCAGTATTCCAATCTTGAATCAGACTGGTTCTATTTCCAAAGTAGGAATTTATAAAATATTGCATGGATTGACTGCCTGCAGATTGTGGGCTTTTTGAGCAAAATTGAAAGTATCTGCAAATATAATTCTGCCAATACAAATTCACTCCATAGTGTTGTGTGTGTGTGTGTGTATATGTGAGTTTGTGTTTGAGTGCGTGCATAAGAGTGAAGTGTGAGTGTGATGGAGTTTAAGCCTGTGAGTGTGTTGTGGGGTGTATGTGTGTGTGCGCCTATGAGAGAGGTATGAATAAATGTGAGAGGTTGCATTTTGCTAAACAAGGAAGGGCTGGACATAGTGAGTTTTGAGAAGATTTGTAGCTCAGGTTGAGGTTTTGGATGTAGGTTTGCTTGCTGAGCTGCAAGGTTCATTTCCAGATGTTTCGTTACCTACTGGGTAACGTCTTCAGTGGGCTTCAGGCGAAGAATTTTCAGCTTTGCTATGTATAGTTAATGGTAGGTCTCTGGGTTGTGTTGTAGAACAGAGACACTTTGGCAGTGGTGGCGGGGGGAGGGGGGTGGAGTTAGGGGGTTCAGGTATATAGTTCTTTGAAAGTTGCATCACTGGTAGACAGGTGATAAAGAAGGCATTTCGCACCATTGCCTTCACTGTCCACCCCATTGAGTATAGAAGTTGGGACATCACGTTGAGGTTGTACAGGATGTTGATGAGGCCACTTTCTGGGTACTGAGTACAGTTTTGGTGGCTCTGTGATAGGAAGAATACTATTAGAGAGAGTTCCGTAAAGATTTACCAGGATGTTGCCAGGACTGGAGGGTTTGAGTTATAAGGAAAGGTTGGGACTGTCTTCATTGGAGTGTAGCGGGTTGAGGGGTGACCTTACTAAGATTTATAAAATCATTAGGAGTGGAGGTACAGTGAATAGCAAAGAGCTCTTCCTTAAGACCATAAGACACAGGAGTGGAAGTAAGGTCATAAGTCCACTCCGCCATTTAATCATGGCTGACGGGCATTTCAACTCCACTTATCATACTCTCCCCATAGAGATACCAAGATTCCTTGCGATACCAAGAATTTATCAATCTCTGCTTTGAAGACATTTAATGTCCCGGTCTCCACTGCGCTCCATGGCAATGAATTCCACAGGCCCACCACTCTCTGGCTGAAGAAATGTCTCCTCATTTCCATTCTAAATTGACCCCCTCTAATTATCAGGCTGTGCCCATGGGTCCTAGTCTCCCTGCCTAATGGAAAAAAATTTACCAGCATCCACGCTTTTTAAGCCATGCACTATCTTGTAAGTTTCTGTTAGATTTCCCCTCAACCTTCTAAACTCTAATGAATATAAATCCAGGATCCTCAGCTGTTCATCGTCTGTTAGGCCTATGATACCAGCGATCATCGTGTGAATCTCCGCTGGACACGCTCCAGTGCCACTATATCCTTACTGAGGTGTGGGTCCCAAAATTGGACACAGTATTCTAAATGGAGCCTAACCAGAGCTTTATAAAGTGTCAGTAGCACATCGCTGCTTTTACATTCCAACTCGCTTGAGATAAATGACAACATTTATATTTGCTTTCTTAAGCATGGACTCAACCCGCAAGTCAACCTTTAGAGAATCCTGGACTCGCAGTCCCAGATCTCTTTGTACTTTGGCTTTATGAATTTTCTCACTGTTTAGAAAATAGTCCATGCTGTATTCTATTTTTCCGAAGTGCAAGACCTCACATTTGCTTACATTGAATTTCATCAGCCATTTCCTGGACCACTCTCCTAAACTGTCCAAATCTTTCTGCAGCCTCCCCACCTCCTCAGAACTACCTGCCTGTCTGCCGAACTATGTATCGTCAGCGAACATCGTGGGAATGCCCCCAGTCTTTTTTATCCAGATCATTAATATATAAAGTGAACAGCTGCAGCCCCAACACTGAGCCCTGCGGGACACCACTTCTCACCAGCTGCCATTCCGAAAAAGAACCTTTTATCCCAACTCTCTGCCTTCTCTCAGGCAGCCTATCCTCAGTCCATGCCAGTAGCTCAACTCGAATACCATGGACCCTCACTTTACTCAGCAGCCTCCTATGAGGCACCTTATCAAAGGCCTTTTGGAAATCTAGGTAGATAACATCCTCTGGGTTTCCCAAGTCTAACCTACTTGTTAACTCTTCAAGTTTGTCAGGCACGACCTCCCCTTGCTAAATCCATGCTGACTTATTTTAATCCAGCCATGCACTTCCAAGAATTTAGAAATCTCATCCTTAACGATAGATTTTAGAATTTTATCTACAATTGAGGTTAGGCTAATCGGCGTATAATTTTCCAGCTTTTGTCTTGATCCTTTCTTAAACAAAGGACTTACAACAGTGATTTTCCAATCATCTGGGACTTTGCCTGACTCCAGTGATTTTTGAAAGATTACAACCAACATCTCTGCTAATTCTTCAACCACCTCCCTCAGAACGCTAGGCTGTAGCCAGGAGGGCCAGGAGATTTCTCAATTTTTAGACCTATTAGCTTTTCTAGCACTTTCTTTTTTGTAATGGCTACCATACTCAACTCTGCCCCTTAACTCTCCTTAATTGTTAGGATATTACTCATGTCTTCAACTGTGAAAACTGACACAAAGTATTTATTAAGTTCTTCAGCTATTTTCTTATCTCCCATCACTAACCTTCCTGCACCAATTTGGAGCAGCCCAATTTCTACTTTTGCCTCTGGTTTGTTTCTTATGTATTGCAAAAAAACTTTTACTATCATTTCTAACATACCTGGTCCACTTACCTTCATATTTGATCCTCTCCTGCCTTATTTCTCTCTTTGTTATCTTCTGTTTGTTTTTGTAGTCTTCCCAAGCTTCTGATTTCCCAGTGGTCTTGGCCACTTTATAGGCTCTCTTTTTCGTTGATACATTTCCTGACTTCCTTTGTCAGCCATGGCAGTCTTCTTCCCCCCTCCCTCCCCACGCTGCCCGATAATCTTTATTTTTGGGGGGATGAACCGCTGTACTGTGTCCTCAATTACATCCAGAAATTCCTGCCATTGTTGCTCTCCTGTCTTCCCCACTAGGCTCTGCTTCCAGTCAATTTTTGACAGTTCCTCCCTTATTGCCCTTTATTTAACTGTAACACCATTACATCTAATTTTGCCTTCTCTCTTTCAAACTGCACACTGATCTCTACCATATTATAATCGCTGCCTCCTAAGTGTTCATTTGCTTTAAGATTTTTAATAAAGTCTGGCTCATTACATAGCACTAAGAATTGAAATATGCTCACTTAGGCCACAATTGAGGACAGTGTGTTAGGGGCGAATGGCCTATTCCTAGCCTTTTGCAATTGGTTCTGGCTCTGTGGAAATAGAACCATTGAGTTGTAGAGCACAAAAAACAATCCTTCGGTATGTGCCAACCAGATAGCCTAAATTAATCTCATCCCATTTGCCAGCACTTTGTCCATATCCCTCTAAAACTTCCTATTCATGTACCTATCCAGATGCCTTTTAAATGTTGTATTTGTACCAGCCTCCACCATTTTTCCTGGCAGCTCATTCAGTTCACACACCAACCTATATTTGAAAAAGTTGCCCCTTGGGGCCGTTTTAAATCTTTCCCCTTTAACCCAAAAACTAATGCCCTCTTGTACTGGACTCCCCCACCCCACGGAACACCTTATCTTTTTCTCATATCCATTCCTGTCAAGATCTTATAAACCTCCATAAGGTCACCCCTCAGCCTCCAATGCTCCAGGGAAAATAGCCCCAGCCAATTCAGCCTCTCCCTGTAGCTCAAACCCTCCAACCCTAGCAACATTCTTATAAATAATTTCTGAACTCTTTTAAGTTTCACAACATCCTTCTTGTTTAGTGAGTAATCGGCTGTGAACAATCTATTTTGTTCAGGTCGTAAGAGGGGGCTTTTCTTGAGGCAAATTAACTTTCACACTTTTTTTTTAATCCTTGGGTTTCTTTTAAATCTTTCCCCTCTCACCCTAAACCTGTGCCCTCTCGTTTGGGATTCCCCCTCCCCTGCGGGAGAGACAGGCAAAAGGAATGAGATGTGCAGTCACAGGGGAAAAAAAGTGTGACTCCCGCCTTTTTTATCCCAAATTGGCAATTGGACACAAACTCTGTCAGTAACAACCGGCGCCGGTCGCCATTGGTCAGGTGGAGTAAGATGCGCTTTGATTGGGCGGAGCGTGGATGACGCGCGTCACTGAAGGAGGAGACGGGAAGAAGAAGAAAAACAAAGATGGCGGCGCGAGGCTGCGGTTTTCTCATCGACTCAGCGGGCGGTTTCTGACGGAGGGAGGGGGGCAGACAGACATCGTTTACCTCAGAAAATACCTTTAAAATACATTTCAAATTAAAGTCGGAACTTTTCAAACAAAAGTTGTGAAGAAAAGGAGACAGTCCCCGGTGGGGTTTATTGTTTATTTGTGTATAATTCCCGGGGCCCGGGAATGGGGAGGTGACGGTTATCGGGTGAACGAGAAAACAAATTAAAAATGTCGGCGGTGGAGGAGAGAGAGCAGGCGCCCGCGACTTCTTCGGCGGCGGGAGGTGGAGGAGCGGCGGCGGGGGGTAAAGCCCGGCGGAGCACAAGCTGGAGGAGAGGCTGCACTCGGTGCTGTGCTGGACCGTGAGCCTGGAGCTACCCGCGGCTTCACTCTACCAGGTACCGGGCTGGGCTGAGGGGGAACCCGGGGGATAAGGCGGATCGCCATTAGCCTGGAGCCACAATCACTCCCATTCCTAAAACAAACATAATTTCTATTAGAATCACGATCTAATTCTCCATACACCTATAATCCATGTAGGAGGGCAGGCTGTACCATCTGACTGAACTGTTCCGATATTCAATTGTGTATAATGTATAGATATCTTTTTTTTATAAAATATACAATGTTATTTAACACATTAGATATGAAATACTGTCATCATGGGATTTGCAGCACTTTACAGCGCTGTAGAAGGTCACAGGCAATATTGTGTACGAGAGCCTGTGTAAACCCCTATGGTTATGTTTTATAAATGTGATTTGAGGTAATTGCACGTAAAATGGGTAGGATTGTATGTGTGTGTGTGTATGTAGGTATGTTATTTAGATCCTGGGGTTTTGTCTTGCCCAGTGATGATTTGGCTGTGGAGGGAGGGGAGTGAGGGTACTAATTAATCTTTCTACCAAATCCAGCATTTTGTTGAAGAGCTTCATTTCTTTGCGATTGTCATCTTCCAAAGAATCAACCTACCCAATATTTAAATGGAAATGTGCACATGTATAGTTGTGTATGAATGCTGGAAATCTCTTTTTTTTTAAAATTCTTTACTTTATTTCCTGTTCTCCATGCATGGCGAATTGGACGTGTTTGATTTCTTTTTCTTGCAAGTGTTGTGAAAAGTAGTCTGATCATGTAAAAGTCGACCCTAGTTCTTCATAGACAACAGACCCATGTTTGTGAGACAGTGTGATGGACGTCATGTTCCACTCCAGCTCTGCAGTCTGTCGGTTGTTCGGCTCTGTTCCTGTCTTCCAGTCCGTTGTCTGTATGCTCCACTCAGTTTTCAGAATTACCATTTTTTTTTGCTTTATTCATCAGTTGAGCTTCTGCTTATGATACGGTATGAATCTTGACAGGCATGAATTTCAGCCCCTCAAGTAGAATCCAAGTAACAGTCGACCCCCTAAATTTAACCTTAAAAAGTAGTCAAAAATTTGACTATTACTTGAGTATATACAATATAAATGAATTAATGTTCATTGCTTCTTCGCTTTACGCTATTTTGCCTTATGAAAGGTTTCATAGGAACGCTCCACTTTTGGATAGTGGGGAAAACCTGCATCAGTACAACCCAGTCACAAGCCATTCTTATTTGGTTTAGGCACCCCTGTCAAGCCTGTGCCAATTCTTAATTCTCACTTGGACCTGCTATTTATTGCCCATGTGCGGTTTCTATCCTTCTGTTCATCTCGCGTTCATGTGTCTATCAAGATACACCTTAAACGTTGCTAAGATGCCTCCTTCCACCACCCATCGCCCCTCTGTGTGAAAAACCTTCCCCTCCACTTCTCCTGTAGACTGCCCTCCTCTTGCCTTGAACCTGTGCCCTTTTGTTGTTGTTCTTTTCACTCTGGAGAATAAAAAAACCTCTGAGTAACATAGAATCCCTAGTGTAGAAAAGACCATTCAGTGCAACATGTGCACACTGACCCTCTGAAGAGTAACTGACACAGACTTATTCACCTACTCCTATTACGCAACATTAGCCCTTGACGAAAGCACCCTCTCCCAGAGCATCCACGTCCTTCTGATAGCGTGGTGACCAGAACTGCATACAATATTCCGAATGTGGTTGAAATAAATAGCTGTAATGTAACTTGCCAACTCTCACACCCAGGAAAGGCAAGCGTCCTATGTGCCTTCTTGACCACCATACCACCTCTGTTTCCACTTCCAGATCCCTCTGCATGCCAGTGCTCCTAAGAGTTCTGTCATTTATTGTACAGTTCTTGTATTTCTTTCTCCCTTGTGGCTGTATCCAGCTTCCCCTTAATTCTACTCCCTCTTCATCTCTTTGCCCACTCATCACCTCTCCACACATCAGCATATCATAAGACCATAGGAGCTGAAATTAGGCCATTCATCCCATTGAGTCAACTCCACCATTCAATCGTGGCTGTTAACTTTCTCAAGCCCATTCATCCCGGAACCCTTGATACTCAAGAATATTTCTGTCTCCATCTTAAATCTGCTCAATGCCCTGGCCTCCACAGCCTTCTGTGGCTGTGAATTCCATAGATACACCACTCTCTGGCTGAAGAAGGCTTTCCTTATCTCCCAACTAAAGGGCTTCCTTTTCTTCTTAAGGCTGTACTCTCGGGTCCTACTTTGTCCTAACAATGGAAACATCTTCCCAACATCCACTCTGTCCAGGCCGTTCAATATCCTGTAGGTTTCAATTGTAACCCCCCTCATCCTTCTAAACGCCATATAGTCCCAGAGTCCTCAAAAGTTCCTCATATGTTAAACGTTTCATTCCTGGGACCCATTCTCGTGAACCTCCTCTGAACACCCTCCTGGGCCAATACATCCTTGCTAATAGGAGGCCCAAAACTGCTCACAATGCTGCAAATGTGGCCTGACCAGAGCCTTATAGAGTCTCAGAAGTACATCCCTGCTTTTGTATTCAAGTCCTGTCAAAATAAATGCCATTATTGCATTTGCCTTCCTAACTACTGACTCAACCTGCAAGTTTACTTTGAGAAAATCCTGGACTTGAACTCCCAAGTCTCTCTGCACTTCAGTTTTCTGTATTTTCTTCCCATAATGCTTCTGTTCCAACAGTGACTGTCTGGTGTCAGGGCAGCACTAGTAATTTCCTGACATGTGGATTGTATTTGGGGATACCAAGGAATGTCAGGAACTGCGAGTATCTCAGGAGCAGTCGTTATTCCTGGAAGAGGCAGACAGGAATGTGGTGTGGTCCTGTAAACTCCAGACCTTTGATAACTTCATGAGTCAGCAATAACGCTTTCTGGACCAAGAAACGAAAGGGCCAATGAGAAACTGCTACAAGGGAGTTAACAAATAACATACATTAACCATCGCTGGGAAGAAGGAGGCAAAACAATGAGCTGTTTCTTTGGACAGATGAGATAATGGTGTTTCATAACTGTGTGACAAAAGGACAATTAATTCTGCTTGTAGAAGGAAGGCCTTGGTGTAAAGGGCATACAAGGAGCAGGAAAATCGACATTTCGGGCAAAAGCCCTTCATCAGGAATCCTGTATTCCTGATGAAGGGCTTTTGCTCGAAATGTCAATTTTTCCTGCTTCTTGAATGCTGTCTGAACTGCTGTGCTTTTCCAGCACCACTCTACTCTCGACTCTAGTTTCCAGCATCTGCAGTCATTGTTTTTACCTTGGCGTAAAGGGGTTAATTGCAGGACAGGCTGTTTCAAACAGGTGGAAAACCCTCAAGGATAAGAAGGTAAGCTACAGACCTGAGGTCTCCAGAAGTGTGGGGAGATGGTGTTAGAATCTAAAGAAACATGACACCACAAATCTGAAAGTGACAGAACTCCACCAGAATTCAACTCCAGAACGTTTCAGCTGCAGTGCTTGGAAGAACAACCCTGCATCAAACCCCTGTAAACTTCCAGAGATGGGCATTGTTGGTAGAAACAATGTTAAATTCCGCCATCATTTGGGTGATAGCGAAGGGGGTGAGGGTGAACTTGCTTACTTGAGGGGTTTTATATTTTGGTTCCTACCTACAATAAAGTGTAAATTATGATTCAACAGTTGGTTGTCTGTGCAGTTTCTGAGTCAGTATTCAAATTAAAGCGATTCACCCACAATCAGAGTGAGAGGTTAGGATTAATAATGACTCCTTTGCATTCAGCAGGACGGCACGTCAATTCTGTTATAAAGCGAATGCTGAATCCCCTCCCCTCTGAGATCTCAAACCGAAACACCAAAAGAGGAGCGCATTGCTCTATAATCAGAAAATTAGTGTGAAAAGTAGTGTCATCTGCTCTGGTCTTAAAAACAAAAATAAATCCCTGACAATTTAAAAATCAACAAAAAGCAATTTACATATCCAACTTGAATGGTGAACAACTGAACTAAACTATTAACAAACCTAATAAATCCCTTTGAACTACTGACGATTCTGGCATGAAACAGGATTTTTGTCATATGCTGTTCCAGTAAATACAAGACCCACTAAAACAACAAGAAATAAAATTTAGTCTCTCAGATTACATCTTCCAGAATATTCTAAGCATCCTTCTATTGAATCTTTTGTCAGGAATGCCTCCTGCAATTCCTGCTCTTCTGGTTTTTTTGTAAATGATGCTGTCTCATTCACAGCTGACTGTCAGAGCTGATGTCTCTCTCTAGTGCTGAGGACTGTTAGCTCTAGCAATGGGGAGTTAGCTCTGGGGTTCTGTCCAACTGTCCCCTTCTTTTATACCCTTGATGCCATATTGAGTTTTTACAATAGGATTGGTCCTCTGTTGTCAAAACCATCAGATTTAAATTTAATAGATATTGGTAGCCAAAGGACTGGATTTAAATTGATTGGCTAAATTGAAAAGTCATTATCTTGGCCTGTTAACTGTACAACCTTGTGATAGAAATGTTTCTGTTTGTGTGCTCTCTGTTGTGATGATGTTACTCCTTTAAGAAGATTATGTCATCTCGATTTTCTTTCCCCAAGAGGGGTTGTAAAAGGCAGAGGGTCCGATTCGACTGGGCTAAGGGACTTCACTAATGGCCAACAGATGTTGGCAAAGGCAACAATCGGAAAAAGGTTTGAGATTTTTTTTTCTGAAACACTTCTACAGCGAAACAGTCTGTAAGGTCTCCCCCAGCCTCTGACCCTCCAGGGAAAATAGACTGGGGCTATTTCAGCCTCTTGCAACAGCTCAAACCCTCCAACCCTGGCAGTATCTTTGTAAATCTTTTCAGAACCCTTTCATGTTTCACAACTTGTTACAAACATGTCAACTAATTCAGAGAAGCCTCTCAATTACAGCTGTAAACAGAGAAATTCTGTTTAATCATGAGTCATGAATAAAGGCTGTATTAATCTTTTATTGTGAAGTTTTACTCCTACATCTCCAAACAGAGCATACAAACCTGGTCAGAGGGGAGTGATTGAAAAAATATGTGGGGCAAAAAGTTTAGAGTGTGGCTTGTGTATGGAATGAGCTGCCAGTGGAAGTGGTTGAGGTAGGTACATTAACAACATTTAAAAGACATTTGGTCAAACACATGGAGAGGAAATGCTTAGAAGGATAGTGGCCAAGTGCAGGAAAATGGGGTTACTGTTGATGGACATTTTGGTCGGCATGGACCAGTTTGGGCCGATGGGCCTGTCTCCGTGCTGTAGCACTGACTCGTGTCTTTTTGTCTCTCCAACAGTTTTGAGTTTTCAGATGAGCATCTCACTTAATCTCACAGAATAAAATCTGATCTCATTAGTCAATTCTGATGTGGAAGTGCTGGTGTTGGATTGGGCTGGACAAGGTCAGAAGTCAAATGGCACCAGGTTAGAGTCCAACAGGTTTATTTGAACTCAAGATTTCAGAGCACTGCTCCTTTGTCGGTGAAGTGATGAAGCAGCAGCATTGAAGAAGGAGCAATGCTCCTAAAGCTTGTAATTTCAAATAAACCTGTTGGTCTCTAAGCTGGTGTTGTGTGATTTCTGATATCTTCAGCTGTGGGTTTGTGTCGAACTTAATGGGATATTTTGTCCAACTCGGCATTTTTAAACAGTATCACTTGGAGGGATTCACTTGAAACCTTTCAAGAGGTGAGTTCAACAAGACTGAACTATTCAAAGTTACTTGGACTCAATTTTAAAACTTACATCAGGACCGGTAGACAGAGATGTACAGCACGGAAACAGACCCTTCGGTCCAACTCATTGACGCTGACAAGACATCCTAGATTAATTTGGTTCCATTTGTCAGTATTTGGCCCATTATCTTTCTGAACCCTTCCTGTTCATGTCCGAAACCAGATGCCTTCTCAGTGGTATAATTGTACCAGCCTCCACTTTCTCTGGAAACTCATTCCATACATGCACTACCCTCTGCGTGAAAACATTGCCCCTTATGTCCCTTTTAAATCTCTCACCCAGCCAAATAGCCTCTCCCTGCAGCTCAAACCCTCCAACCCCCGGCAACATCCTGGTAAATTGTTTCTGATACAGAAGTCAATGTTTTGGGAAGAACCCTTCTTCAGTCCTGAAGGAGGGTTAATACCCGAAATGCTAACTTCACCTCCTAATGCTACCTGGCTTGCTGCGTTCTCCCAGCCTCCTGCTTGCCTACTTTGGATTCCAGCAACCGCAATTATTTTTTGTTTCTAACAAATGGTGGAGCAGACTCAATGGGCTGAATGGCCTCATGTCTGCTCCAGTGGTGTTGTGGTCTTAGGTTTCTGCGGATTCTTAGGAACGTGCAGTCCCAGACTCCGAGTAATGTCGCCCACTGGAAGCAAAGTTTATGGAATCACAGAATCCCTACAGAATGTAAATGGTCCTTTTGGACCAACAAGGCAACACCAACCCTCCGTACAGTTACCCACCCAGACCTATTCTTTTAACCCTATTACTTTACATTTACTTGGAGAAAGTGAGGACTGCAGATGCTGGAGATCAGAGTCAAGAATGTGGTGCTGGAAAAGCACAGATGATCAGGCAGCATCCGAAGACCAGGAGAATCCTGATGAAGGACTTATGCCCAAAACATCGATTCTCCTGCGCCTCAGATGCTGCCTGACCTGCTATGCTTTTCCAGCACCACACTTTTGACCAGTCTACATTTACCCCTGACTACTGCACCACACTTACACATCCCTGAACACTATGGACAATTTAGCTAGGCTAACTCACCCTAACTTGTACATCTTTGTATTGTGGGAGCAAAAGCGGAACACCCGGAGGAAACCCATGCAGACACGGGAGAATCAAACAGTAGATTCAAACCCGAATCCATGGCTCTATGAGGCAGCTGTGCTAACCACTGAGCCACCATGTCGCCCCGAGCCACTTTAGAGTTGCACTTGGGGGTGCGAGGCAGTGTGCAGTCCAGAAATTTTTTTAAAAGCCCACCAACTTTCCCACTGCACCCATTGTCAGAGTGGGGCACAAGGTTTAATCCACAGTAGCGTCACTGGCAATATCCGATTGTTGGGAGCACTGGTGCCCCCGCTGGTGTCTTCACAGGTTGCTGGAAAATGTGAACCTCTTGCCACACTCAGGGCAGCTGAATGGCCTCTCCCCTCTATGGACCCGCTGGTGGGTCAGTAGGTGGGAGCAGCAGTTAAAGCGTTTCTCGCACTCTGGGCAGGAGAACGGCTTCTCCCCTGTGTGGACCCACTGATGCCTCAGCAGGTGGGAGGAATTGCTGAAAGCCTTCCCGCACTCGCGACAGCTGAAGGGCCTTTCCCCGTGTGGACCTGCCGGTGGGCCACGAGGTTGGAGGAGACCGCAAAGCCCTTCCTGCACACTGAGCAGGAGAATGGCTTGTTTCCAGTATGGACCCGCCTGTGGGTCAGCAGTTGGGAGGGCTGGAGAAAATTCTTCCCACACTCAGGGCAGGCAAATGGCCTCTCCCCAGTGTGGACCCGCTGGTGTGTCAGCAGGAAGGAGGAACTGCTGAAGCCCTTCCCACATTCAGGGCAGGGGAAAGGCTTCTTGCCTGTGTGGACCCACTGGTGCCTCAGCAGGGCAGAGGAATCGCAAAAGGCCTTCCCGCACTCGGAGCAACTGAATGGCCGCTCCCCCGTGTGAACCCGCTGGTGCTTCAGCAGGTCAGAGGATTTGCTGAAGGCCTTCGCACAATCAGAGCAGGGGAAGGGCCTCTCTCCGGTGTGGACACGCTGATGCGCCAGCAAGTGGGAGGAGTGGGTGAAGCTGTTCCCGCACTCGGGGCAGGTTAATGGTCTCTCCCCAGTGTGGACTCGGCGGTGGTCCAGCAGGTGGCAAGAGCAGATAAATCCCTTCCCACACTCTGGGCAGGAGAACGGCCTCTCCCTGGTGTGACTGCGCTGATGAATTTCCAGGGCAGATGGGACACTGAAGCCTTTCCCGCAGTCACCACACTTCCACGGTTTCTCCATGGGGCGAGATTCCTCTGGTTTCTCCATGGCCAAAGCTTCAGCTGCACACAAACGCATGTACAAACCCTCCCTGCCGTGAATTCCTCTTTCCAGGCTGTATAATTGTGACCGGCTGCACATTCAATGCGCTGCCACAGTAGCGTCTCTCATCCAGTTCCACTGATGCTGAAAGCGTACTGAAACAGAAACCAAAGAATTTTGCTCCTTCTCACAGAATCATAGTCAAAAATCGTTACAGTCCCAATGGATTGATTGACTGTCTGTCATTGACATGAAAATGAGGACTGCAGACGCTGGAGAGTCAGTCAAAATGTGTGGTGCTGGAAATACACAGCAGGTCAGGCAGCATCCAAGGAGCAGAAGAGTTGCTGTTTCGGGCATAAGCCCTTCAACTACTGAATTTGAAACTTCAGTCTTCAAATCTTCAAATGCACTGGAAAAAACAGATTATGAAAGTCATCACTGTCAGTCAAGGTAGAAATTCAGAACAAGCAATTCGACTTTATGCGGAACATTCTTTTCTTTTGTAATTCCATGAAATTGAAAGCACCATTACCCTACTCCGATTGCTCTACATTTACACCTGATTAATGCATCTAACCTACACATCCTGGACACTATGGACAATTTAACATGGCTAATTCACCCAAACCTGCACATCTTTGGATAGTGGGAAGAAACAGGTGCACTGGAAGAAATCTGCTGCAAACACCAGTCGGAGAATGTGCAATATTCACACAGACAACGGCTCTAAGGCTGGAATTGTATCTGGCTCTCTGGTGCCGTGAGGCAGCATCACTAACCACAGACACTGTACCTTCCTTTTCCAGTCCGCCACAACGTCACTCAGCTTGAGCTCAAGCAAAGCACTGCATTTAATTTAGCTTCACACACACTGAATTTCGGCCCATCCCCACTTCCCCTACAGGAAATGCAAACGGGGGGGTTGCCACATTGAATCCCTACAGTGCGGAATGAGGCCATTTGGCCCAACACCTCTCCATTTAATTCCGACTAATATACCTAACCCACACATCCCTAAACACTATGGGGCAATTGAGCATGGCCAATTCATCCTAACCTGCACATCTTTGGACTGTGGGAGGAAACCGGAGCATCTCGATGAAACCCACACAGCCACGGGGAGGACAAGATCTGTGTGGAGTTTGCACAGTCACCTGAAGCTGGAGTCAAATCCTTGTCCCTGGTGCTGTGAGGCAGCAGTGCTAACCACTGAGCCACGTGCTGCCCGTGTGTGCTGAAAGAGATGCAATGTGGAACTTTATTGACTGTACCGCACAGTGGATTGTTGAGTAAGGTTGAGTCTCAAAGGATCTGGAAAGAGGTAGCCAACATTTAGGAGCGCATTGCGACAGATGCTGGAATCATTCCTGAAAACAACAAATGCTGTAGATCACAGCTGGTCAGACATCGAGAGAGCAAGCTAAAATTACAGGGCTTCTTTGAGATTTATAAAATCTTGCTGGATACAGAGAAGGTGAATGTCAGGAGTCATTTCCCTGGAATGAGGGATTTCAAGACTAGCGGACATATTTTTAAGGTGAGAACAGAAAGATTTAAAAACAAAATAAGGGGCAACATTTTTACACAGAGTGCTTCACGTGTGGAATGAATTTCCAGAGGAAGTGGTAGATGCGCTTACAGTCACAACATTTAAATGACATTTGGATAAGTACATGAATAAGAAATATTCAGAGGGATATTGGGCCAAGCACATGTAGGTGGGACTAGTTTAGTCTGGGATTATGGTCGACATGGACTGGTTGGACCGAAGGATCTGTTTCCGTGCTGTCTGACTCTGACTGGATACAGTGGATGTGAGGAAGATGTTTCCACCAGTAGGAGAAATGAGGACCAGAGGACACAGGCTCAGGGTGAAGGAATGCCCTTCAGAACTGGGATGAGGAGGAATTTCTGCAGCCAGAGGATGGTGAATCTGTGGATCTCATTGCTGCAGAGCGCTGTGGAGGCCAAGTCATTGAGGGCATTTAAGACAGGGATAGATAGGTCTTTGGTAAGTAAGGGGATCAAGGGTTACGAGGAGAAGGCAACAGAATGGGGTTGAGAAACATATCGGCCATGATCGACTGGTGGAGCATACTCAATGGGCCAAATGGCCTCATGCTGCTCCTGTATATTGTAGGCTTAAAACTGGGCAGATTACTGAAGTGGTTTTCATGAACAATTTCAGAGTCCTGAAGTAAAGTCGTAGAGGTGTACAGCACGGAAACAGACCCTTTAGTCCAACTCGTCCACGCCGACCAGTTATCCTAACCTAATCTCGTCCCATTTGCCAGGACTTGGCCACTATCGCTCTAAACCCTTTCTATTCATATACCCATCCAGATGCCTTTTAAATGCCGTAATTGTACCATCCTCCATCATTTACTCTGACACTCGTTCCATACATGCCCCACCCTCTGCATGAAACACTTGTCCCTGAGGTCCCTTTTAAAATCTTTCCCCTCTCACTCTAAACCTATGCCCTCTAGTTCTGGACTCCAAAACCCAGGGAAAATACCTTGTCTCTTTATAAAATCATGTGGATTATGGATAGTATAAACATGTGGAAGGTCACCCCCCCCCCCCCCACAAAAGCTTCCTCACTGTTCTATCTACCTGCGACTCTACTGTCAAGAAGCTATGAACCTGCACTCCAAGGTTTCTTTGATCAGCAACACTCCCTTGGACCTTACCTGATTTGCTTTTCCAAATGTAGTACCTCACATTTATCTAAATTAAACTCCATCTGCCATTCCTTAGCCCATTGGCCCATCGGATCAAGATCCCATTGTCATCTGAGGTAACCTTATTTGCTGTCCACTACACCTCCAATTTTGGTGTCATCTGCAAACTTACTAACTATACCTCTTATGCTCACATCCAAATCATTCATATGAATGATGAAAAGTAGTTGAACCAGCACTAATCCTTGTGGCACAACACTGGTCACAGGTCTCCAGTCTAAAAATCAACCCTTCACCACCATCCTCTGTCTTCTACCTTCAAGCCAGATCTGTATCCAAATGGCTAGTTCTCCCTGTATTTCTCGAGATCTAACCTTGCTAACCAGTCTCTCATGAGGAATCTTGTTGAATGCCTTTCTGAAGTTCATGGAGATCATGTCGACTGCTCTGCCCTCGTCAATCCCTTGTTGCTTCTTCAAAAAATTCAATCAAGTTCGTGAGGCATGATTTCTCACGCACAAAGCCATGCTGACTATCCCTAATCAATCCTTGCCTTTCCAAATACATGTAAATCCTGTCCCTCAGGATTACCTCCAACCACTTGCCCTCCGGCAATGCCAGGCTCACTGGTTGATAGTTCCCTGGATTTTCCTTGCAATCTTTCTTAAATATTGGTACCACGTTAGACAACCTCCAGTTTTTCATCACCTCACTTGTGACTATCGATGGTACATATACCTCAGCAAGGGACCCAGCAATCACTTCTCTAGCTTCCCACAGAGTTCTAGGGTACAACTGATCAGGTTCTGGGGATTTATCCACTTGCATGCATTTCAAGACATCCAGCACCACCTCCTTTGTAGTATGGACATTTTTACATTTTTCAAGATATCATCATCTGTTTCCACACATTCTATTTCTTCCATGTCCTTCCCTACAGTAAACACTGATGCAAAATACTTGTTTATTATCTCCCCCAACTCCTGCAGCTCCACACATAGACTGTCTTGCTGATCTTTGAGGGGCCCTGTTCTCTCCCTAGTTACCCTTTTCTCCTTAATGTATTTATAAAAACCCTTTGGATTTTCCTTAACTCTACTTGTCGAAGCTATCTCATGTTCCCTTTTTGCCCTCCTGAGTTTACTCTTAAGTATACTCCAACTGCCTTTATACTGTCAGGATTCACTTGATCTCTCCTGTCTTTACTTGTCATATGCTTCCTACTTTTTCTGAACCAAAAGCTCAATTCCTCTAGTCATTCAGCATTCACTACACCTACCAGCCTCCCCTTTCACCCTAGGTTCTAGATGAGAGTGGTGCTGGAAAAACAGCAGTTCAGGTAGCATCCGAGGAGCAGGAAAATCGATGTTTTGGGCAAAAGCCCTTCATCTAATCTAGAATCTGGTTTCCAGCATCTGCAGTCCTTGTTTTTACCTAGTTTTTCCCCTTTCACCCTAACAGGAATATACTGTCTCTGGACTCTCAGTTTCTTATTTTTGAAGGCTTCCCATTTTCTAGCCATCCCTTTACCTGCAAACATCTGCTCCCAGTTAGCTTTTGGAAGATCTTGCCTAATACCAAGTTAGCCATCCTCCAATTTAGATCTGGTCGATACTTTATCATCACTCTTTTATAGCTCATAGAATTATGGTCACTGTCCCCAAAGTGCTCCTCCACTGACAGCTCAGTCACCTGCCCTGCCTTATTTCCCAAGAGTAGGTCACGGTTTGCACCTTCACTAGTCAGCACATCCACTTACTGAATCAGAAAATTTTCTTGTACACATTTAAATTCCTCCTTAGCTCGACTTGTCGAAGCTATCTCATGTTCCCTTTTTGCCCTCCTGAGTTTACTCTTAAGTATACTCCAACTGCCTTTGTACTGCCTTTAAACACTATGGCAGTCCCAGTCTATGTTGGGAAAGTTAAACTCCCTGACCATAACCACCCTATTATTATTACAGATAACTGAAATCTCCTTACAATTTTTTTCTCAATTTCCCTCTGACTATTAGGGAGTCTGTAATAAAATCCCAATAAGGTGATCATCCCTTTTCTTATTTCTCAGTTCCACTCAAATAAGCTTCCTGCATGTATTCCCAGGAATATCCTCCCTAAGCACAGTAATATATCCCTTATCAAAAAAGCCACTCTCCCTCCTCTCCTGCCCCCCTTTTTATCCTTCCAATACCATGTGTGTTCTAGAACATTAAGCTGCCAGTGCTGTCCATCCTTGAGCCTTGTTTCTGTAACTGCCATGATATCTCAGTCCCAAGTTCCTAACCATCATCTGCCTTCCCTGTTTGGCCTCTTGCAGTTGAAATAAATGCAGTTCAATTTACCAGTCCTACCTTGTTCTCTGCTTTGTTACTTCCTGCTCTGATTGTTTAACTCAGTCCCTTTCCCAACTGGACCAGTCACAGACTGATCTCTTTCCTCACTATTTCTCTGGGTCCCAGCAATCCCTGCCCCCCACCCACCCCTACCTTACTAGTTTAAATCCTCCTGAGCAGCTCTCGCAAATCTCCCAGCAATATATTAGTCCCCTTCCAATTCGGGTGCGATCCATCCTTCTTGTGCAGGTCTTTTCTACCCCAGAAGAGATTCCAATAGTCACATTTTTGGATCCTTTCTCCCATGCACCAGTTCCTCAGCCACGCATTCATCTGCCCTGTCCACCTATTCTCACCCTCACTAGCAACATTCCCCATTAACTGGTTAAGTCCTGGATTGCTTTCCTAAAATGCAACACCTCACGTTTGTCTAAATTAAACTCCATCTGCCAATCCGCGGTCCATTATCCCATCCAATCGATTATAATTTATAGCAAACTCTCTTTCCTCTCTTTTTCCCTAAAAGCTGAAAATCTCCATCCCACACACACTCCTTTTATTCTCATTTTACTGAACCTAATCCCTGCTCTGCCTCATCCTGAAAAGTCTGGTTCATGCTGATTAACAGGCCTACACTCAGGGGGGATTTAATCGAAACATAGGAATGCTGAATGGCTTGGACAGAGTTCATGTTGGGGGAGATGTTTCCACTGGTAGGAGAGATGGGGACTTGAGGGCACAGCCTTCGAGTAAACGGAAGATCTTTTCGAACGGAGATAAGGAGAAACTTCTTCAGCCAGACAGTGGCGAATCTATGAAATTTACTGCCACAGAAAGCTGCGGTAGCCAAGTCACTGAGTATATTTAAGACTGAAACAGATGATAGGTTCTTGAGTATCAAGGGGAGAAAGCTGGAGAATGGGGTTGAGAAATTTATCAGCCATGATTGAATGGTGGAGCAGACCCAGTGGGCTGATTGGCCTAATTTCTGCTCCTGTGTCTTATAGGCTCTTGCTGTTCTGGACACAATGAGAGAAACTTGGGAGCAGGAGTAGGCCATTTGGTCTTTCAAGCCTGTACCAGCGTTCAACAGATCATGACTGGATATTAATCTACCTACATCTAGGTCGATAAACTGGGATTTTTTTTCACTGGAGCATAGAGGTGACCTCACAGAGGATTATAAAATCACGAAGGATAGAGATGTCCTTTCGCTCAGATGTGAGCTTCAAGATTAGGGAGCACATTTTTAAGGCGAGAGGAGAAAGATTTTAAAAGACATCAGAAGCACCCTTTTTTAAGAGAGTAGTTTGTGTGTGGAATGAATGTCCAGAGAAAGTCCAGAGGTCAGATCAGTTTTCCTTCGTGTGAATCAAGGAAAGCGATGGGATCAGACGAAGGACCAGGCCATGCACTCAGAGCATGTGCAGACCAACTGGCAGAGGTCTTCCCGTACACCTTCAACCTCTCCCTGTAGCAGGCCACTGTCCCTGCCTGTTTCAAGAAGGCCAACATCATCCCTGTGCCTCAGAAGACTCATGCAGCACGTCTGAATGACTACCGCCCAGTTGCCCTAACTTTGGTGGTCATGAATTGCTTTGAAAAGCTGGTCATGGCATTAATCAACTCCAGCCTTCCCACTACTCTTGCCCCACTCCAATTTGCCCATCGGCAAATTGGGATCCACGTCAGATGCCATATCATTTGTCCTTCCCTCCTCCCTGGAACATCTTGACACCAAAAACAGGTACGTAAGAATCCTACTTGACTACAGTTCAGCCTTTAACACTATTATCCCCTCGACACGGATTACTAAACTTAGTGATCTCGGACTAAGCCCCACTCTCTGCAACTGGATCCTCAGTTTCCTGACCCACAGGCCACAATCAGTGAAGACTGGGGACAATATTTGATCCTCACTAACACTCAACACTGGACCCCTCCAGGGGTGCATACTCAGCCCCCTACTGTACTCACTGTATACCCATGACTGCGTCACCAAATACAAGACTAATGCCATTTACCAGTTCACTGTCACCACTATAGTCAGTCAAATCTCAGATGGCAAAAAAACAGACTGCAGACGGGAGGTGGAAGACCTGGAAAAATGATGCACTGAAAACAAACGAGATCTCAATGCTAGCAAAACCAAGAAACTCGTTATTGACTTTTGGTGGGATGTTACTCATGCACCCATACACATTAACAGCACAGAGGTGGAATGAGAGAAGAGTGTCAAGCTCCTGGGAGTGGCCATCCACAACAAGCTGTCTTGGATGTATCACTACCTGGTATGGCAACTGTACCATTCAAGATTGGAGACGGTTACAGAGAGTGGTGAACTCAGCCCAGACAATCACAAAGGCCAACCTCCCATCTATAGAATCCATCTACCAGACCTGCTGTCAAGGGAAGCTGCCAGCATTCTTAAAGATCCATCCCACTCTGGCAATGTTTGTCTACAACCTCTACCATCGAGGAGAAGGTACATAAGCCTGAACAAATGCACCAGCCAGTTTTGTAACAGTTTCTACCCTACTATTATTAGAACACTGAATGGACTCTCAAACTCTCAGGATTTGTCTGAACCTTTGTTTTTGTTTTTGCCACTGTTTACCTATTATTTACTATGCGACTTAACTATGTGATCGCAAGACAACCCTTTTCACTGTGCCTCAGTACATGTGACAATAAATAAATTCAATTCAGTTCAAGTGGTGGATGTAGTCCAGTTAAAAGGGTTAAAAAGCATTTGGATCAACACATGAATAGGAATAGTTCAGAGGGATATGGGCCAAACACTGGCAGGTGCAACTAGTTTAGTTTAAGAACATAGTCAGCATGGACGAGTTGGACAGAACAGTCTGTTTCTGCACTGTCTGACTGTCGAACTGTTCTATACTGGTCTTAAACCCATTTTCTTGCCTCCCCCCATAACCATCCACTTCCTTGTTGTCGAAAATTCAAATGAACTCAGCCTTGAATATATTCAATGAACCCCACCACCAACTGCAGGAAGACATCGCCACCTCTGAACTCAATTCCTCTTGCTAATGTACCACTTGCCTTGCTCATTGCTTGCTGATATTGAAGGACGCTGAGGCCTGTTTGGACATCAACACATCATTCCTGATGAAGGCCTCGTGCCTGAAACGTCGAATCTCCTGCTTTTCAGATGCTGCCTGAACCTGCTATGCTTTTCCAGCCCTTCACTTTTCGACTCTGATCTCCAGCATATGCAGTCCTCACTTTCTTCACATTCCAATATATCACTATTTAAGGAATGCGTCTCCTTTCTGCTTTTTTTGAAAACAGCAAATGCGATAACTTCACAATCTGAGACACAATCTTGGACCAACTTTTCCAGACTCTCTCCCCTCGCCGGGATTCACTCCCTTTCCTTTCAATTACTGCAAAACAAAAATTGAACCCCGGAATGAAAACAAATGGAAAAGGGGGTGAGAAAAGAAAGTGCCGTACTCACAGATGTTGGACA
Source organism: Chiloscyllium plagiosum (assembly GCF_037043375.1). Taxonomy (NCBI): domain Eukaryota; kingdom Metazoa; phylum Chordata; class Chondrichthyes; order Orectolobiformes; family Hemiscylliidae; genus Chiloscyllium; species Chiloscyllium plagiosum. Next base: position 37,317,120 of record NW_028270165.1, read on the forward strand.
GAGGAAAGAAGTTGCAGTCTGGTGTGAAGCTCAATCTTCATTCAGAGAGGAACAACAGCAGGAGCAGCTTCAGAAGCTGATGGTCAAACTTCCGTATTCAGACAATAGCAAGCCTCTGATTGACAAAGGAACCAGGCTCCTTCCGGTCATCCCAAGCTCCCCATTGGTCCATCAAAAGAAAGTCGCGGTCCGTAATTGCGGACATCGTGGGGCATGCGCAGTTCTTGTTAACGCCGCTGAACATGCGCAGTACTTACTGACACCGAGGAGTATGCGCAGTGTGGTCTGTGGCGATGCTGGTGTTGACAAGATTTTGTACCCGAATGTCAAATGTCAACAGGAGTTTAAAAAAAAAGCTGAAGTCTGCTGATCACTTGCAGGTAACCCACATAGACAGACACAAGGAGGAGGACGTGCCAAAGTCCACACAGACAGTTGCCCAAAGATGGAATCAAACATGATCCCCTGGCACTGTGAGGCAGTGGTACTAACCACTGAGCCCCTGTGCCGTCCAGAATTAGCTTCTAACTTTTCACGCACCCTCAGCAGAGGCTCTCTCCTGATATTTGTGGACCACAACTGCTGTAACCTCCATTTCCCACATCTTCAGCCCTGAGCACATTGCTTCCCGAATCCTGGCACCAGATAGACACCGATGTCATCTGGCCTCCTGCTAACAACTGCGGAGACCGGAGACAATCCCTGTCACTATTCTGTCCCTTACCACCACCTCCCCAATGTTGTTCGTACTCCCAGCACCCAGCCAGTTCGCTCCTCCACTCCCTTGCAGCCTTCTCTCAGATCCCCTTTACCTGCCTGATCCACGCTCACACCTCCTGACCCTGTCCACTGACTCAATCAGAAGGGTCTGTCCGGAGAGGAATGACCAATTCCTGGAATAAAATGTCTGGTTATCTTTTCCATCAAAGGTCTGAGCCAAATTTCCACCAGCATGTGTTTGCCCTGGATCACAGCATCCAGAGCCTCCCACCTTCTGCAAATCAAAAGACAAGTCCCACCCTACACTCTCCAATGTGTGTTGTGTAACTGCTTAATCATTTCTGGTGGCCGAGCAGAGGCTAAGTTCAACTTGGATTCCAAACTTGGGTATCAATATCCATGAGGATGGCTTCAAATGGACCTTGGGTTGATGTCACACTACATGTGACTCCACTACACTATACAGTCTCTCTCTCTCTCTCTCTCACACACACACACACACACACACACACACACACATGCATGTAAGTCAATAAGGTGAATTTGCGGAATTATGTTTGCAAATACATTGTATTTTGCTCAAAAAGTGCACAATCTGCAGGCAGTAAATGCATGTAATAATTTTATAAATTCCTACTTTGGAAATAGAACCAGTCTGACTCAAGATTGGGATACTGACAGACTTGAACCTCACACCTTCCATGCATAGTCTGAGCTGTCACTGCTTTTTATAAAATAGAGTCATAGAGTCTTAGAGATGTACAGCATGGAAACAGACCCTTCGGTCCAACCCGTCTACGCCGACCAGACATCCCAACTCAATCTAATCCCACCTGCCAGCACCCAGCCCATATCCCTCCAAACCCTTCCTATTCATATACCCATCCAAATGCCTCTTAAATGTTACAATCGTACCAGCCTCCATGACATCCTCTGGCAGCTCATTCCATACATGTACCACCCTCTGCGTGAAAAAGTTGCCCCTTAGGTCTCTTTTATATCTTTCCCCTCTCACCCAAAAGGAATGCCCTCTAGTTCTGGACTCCCCGATCCCAGGGAAAAGACTATTTATCGTATCCATGCCCCTCATAATTTTGTAAACCTCTATAAGGTCACCCCTCAGCCTCCGACGCTCCAGGGAAAACAGCCCCAGCCTGTTCAGCCTCTCCCTATAACTCAAATCCTCCAACCCTGGCAACATCCTTGTAAATCTTTTCTGAACCCTTTCAAGTTTCACAATATCTTATGGGCGGCACGGTGGCTCGGTGGTTAGCACTGCTGCCTCACAGCGCCAGAGACCCGGGTTCAATTCCCGTCTCAGGCGACTGACTGTGTGGAGTTTGCACGTTCTCCCCGTGTCTGCGTGGGTTTCCTCTGGGTGCTCCGGTTTCCTCCCACAGTCCAAACATGTGCAGGTCAGGTGAATTAGCTATGCCAAATTGCCCATGGTGTTAGGTAAGGGGTAAATGTAGGGGTATGGGTGGGTTGTGCTTCGGCGGGTCGGTTTGGATTTGTTGGGCCGAAGGGCCTGTTTCCACACTGTAATGTAATCTGTAATCTTTCCGATAGGAAGGAGACCAGAATTGCATGCAATATTCCAACAGTCGCCTAACCAATGTCCTGAACAGCTGCAGCATGATCTCCCAATTCCTGTACTCAATACTCTGACCAATAAAGGAAAGCATACCAAACGCCTTCTTCACTATCCTATCTACCTTAAGTTATCTCGAGGATATGACTTAAAAGAAGTTCTAGGAATTGCATATTAATGAACTGAAACCTGCAACCCATTCTAAAAGATGAAAGACTTAACAGCAATCTTGGTTTGTTCAATATATCATTTCAGTTGCATGACACTGATCTTTTGCTATAAATTCTGTGTCTTATGATCCTGCTCCACAGCTACCTGATGAAGGAGCAGCGCTCCGAAAGCTAGTGCTCCCAAATAAACCTGTTGGACTATATCCTGGTGTTATGTGATTTTTAACGTTGTTTCTCATGAACACAGCCACAACACTTCCTGCTGCTGCCAGGAAACATTACAATGCTGATGAAACGATGCAGTACCTGCAGAGATGAAAATCTTAACAGTTTCTAACGATACTTGCTACTGATTCACTGCTCCTTCTGATACACGACTTTGGTAACGTAGTGCTGGAAGCTGAGTGAGCAGCTTTAAAACAGGAACTGTTGGATTTTAAATCTTTCAATGTCTGAGTCCGAATTTAGGTAACCATTATTGCGACCCAACTTTGTTACAGCTTCATGATCTCCCCAGCAAAAAAATTACAAAAAGTAGTTTTCCTTTTCTTCAACAGCTGAAGCTCAAAGCACACACACACACCTCTGACCTCCCCTGACACCCCAGTTGCTTTATTATTGGTAAGCACTGAGGTGTCCCTTTGTAACTGAATCCTTGATACAGTCTTAACCCGGAGGAAGTAATGCCTCACTCAACAATTTCAACCCATATACTGTATCCAAGTAAGTTTCTCCCCACTCATTTTCCGGGGGCAGGGGTGGGGACAGGGGTTTAAAGTCGACCATATTGCTGAGAGTCTGGAGTCATGTGTAGGCCAGACCGAGTAAAGGATGCATCTGGGACGACTGAGTGAATCCTTTCCCACAACAGCAGTTTCCTTCCCTAAAAAAATCATGAGTGAATCAGATGAGGATGTTTTCCCCCTGAAAATGGTTTCACCATTAGATTCTGAACTCCAAATTTCTGACCAAATTCCAATCTGCCATGGCGGGATTCAAAACCGGGAATTCCCAGAGTTGAGGTAGTAATCCATTGATAATACCACTTGGCCATTACTCCTTCGATCCCAGTGATGGCACATGAACTCACTAATGCCTCTGGAAGTTGTCCACCCAACCAAATCCCTTCCTGCACTCAGGGCAGGAGAACAGCCTCTCCCAGTGTGGACCCACTGGTATGTCTGCAGGGTGGATGAACTCATGAACCTCTTCCTGCAGTGACAGTAGGTGAACGGCCTCTCCCCAGTGCGGACCCAAGGATGTTTCAGCAGGCCAGGAGAATTGACGAATGTATTCCTGTACTTGGAGCAAGTGAACGGCTTCTCCCCAGTGTGAAATGCCAGTGCATCAGCTGGTTGCACAGCCAACTGAATCCCTTCCCACACACAGAGCAGGAGAATGGCCTCTCACCTTTGCGAATGCTTCTATGAGTCTCCAGCACTTGACGGGGAAGGGAACCCTTTCCCACAGTCCCCACATTTCCACAGTTTCCCCATGGGGAGAGCTTTCCTTGTGTCGCTCTGGGTTTGAAATTACCAACAGAATGGGTACACAGTCTCTCTCCACCGTGAGGGGTGAGACTTTGATTCCCCAAACTGAGTAACTGGTTTCAAGCACTTTTCACAGTCAGTGCACTGAATCTCCCTCACTTGGGTGTCTCCGTATTCTTCCTGCCAAAGTGTCCAAAATCTCTTAAGCAGACAAAAGCAAACATTTCTTCTCAATTGGAATGGTTGCTGATATTCAAGTCCCAATGAATCAAGTGGCTCTGTCAGAAGTTGATGTATCATTTGCTTTCAGATTTCTTTCTACATGTCTTCCTGCAAAAATAAATTCACAAAATATGTGATCACAGTCAATACTGTTAAATGAACATAACATAGGTGACAATTCCTGTAGTTTGCCAGATGCCTGATCACATATCATCCAGGACACAGAAACCTGAAAACCTTCATGCAGCCAGATAGCCTTAAGTGTGTATGGAGGAAATCTTCATTTCGGTGACAATAACCTGGAACAAGCTGCCGACAAAGACACTGGAAATGGAGCTGAATCAAGGACAATGAAAATGAAATGTCAAGGCTACTTGAGAAAAACAAACCAGTAAAGTTGCTGAATGACTTTCTGCTGTCCTATTCAATAAAAAAGATGACAAGAAATACAGAATATAACTTCAGTGCTAGATGAGAATGTGAAAAATAATAGCCACAAGGCTTTTATAACAGTGAATAATATCAGATATACACCATATGAAGCAAGATATGTCTACATTTTATATCAACGTGCCAATCCCTTAGATTCTGCTCCATCCCATGAGTAACTACCCTTTTAATTCTGAACATGAGGAAAGAAGCGATCTTTTTCCACAATGCAAATTGTATATAAATAAACGTATCAAACTGAGGGGAAAAAAATTAATATACCGTTAAGAAGGACAGAGAGCATCTGACACCTGTGCAGAGTCTGCTCCCTCCCTGGATTCACTTCAGTTGCTACAAGTGATTAGTGTTTCCTCCCTCTCTCTCTCCCTCCCAGGATGAGGAATAGAAAGGGCGAAGATATTGCTTTGCTCCCACGATTTCTCCATGATGTGGAAATCCTTGTCTCTCTCCAGCTTTGACAATCGGTTGAAACACCACTCATGTATGGAACGTGTTCCATCTATTGCTGCTGCGAATGGGGTGTTGCTATTTCAGGCTGTGTACCCGCTTAAAGCTCTTCCCACGGTCAGTTCATTGGAACACTCTCACTCAGGTATGCATACCTCAGTCTCAGTGATGTTTGAAACCTTGTGAAGCAGACAGGACAGGAGAGAAATAAAAAAAATTCTACTAGATTCAAAGGCCGATGATATTCCCGTGCCAATGAATTGATTGTCTCTATCAGATCTTGTTTTGAGATTTCTGGCTGTAAATCCTCCCTTTCTCGTATCCTGTAAAAGGAGATTACAGAAGACATTGCTGTCTACACAGTATAGAAATTCAAAACAGACAATTCTGGTTTCTGTGGAACATTCTTTCTTTTCTCCTTCCCTCAAAAATGTGAATCGTAATGCTACAGTCTCCCTCCATTCTTACTCTACTGTGGCTATTATCACCCTCATTCCCGTTCTCCTAAAAATGCTGAAAAATGTTGACTGACAGATCCTGTGGAACCCTAGGTCTGAATATCATACATAAGTTGAAGCATTTTATCCATATCTCCCCTGTCAAGGTCCCACAGGATGTTTATAAGCCCTTTGGCCAAAATAATCCATTCACCCCATCGAATCTGCTCCACCATTTATTACCATAATGATTAATATTATAATCCAAAAATCCACATTCATGCCTTATTATTGATTCCCCTATTGATTAAAATTCTGCCCAACATCTGCCTTGACTATACTTAGTGATAGAACTTCAATAGTCCTGTCATTCATTACCCTCTGAGAGAAGATATCCACCTCATCTCCATCATAAATATGCAAACACTTAAGATTAGAAGCTCTTCCTTCTGGTCTGAGACTCTCCCACAAATGAACACTACCTTTTTGGCAACTAACCTTTCAGGCCCACTAAAATTCTGATATTTATTCATTCAGATCTCCTCTCATTCTTCCAAACTCGAACGAATGCTCAACTAAGCTACTCAACATTGCATCATGAGCAAACACGTCAATTCCCGGGATTAATTTTGTGAACGCTCTCTCACCAGCTTCCAATGTTTCTGTCATCTCCTCTACTTCGAGGGACCAGAGTGCAAAACACGCAAGTTACAGCATAATAAAAGAATGATAAATAATAGACATTTTTCTAGCAGAAATTCGAAAATGTGCAAAAATAGTCAGACGGAAAAGCGTCCAATCATGTAGTGGTAAGGAGCCTGATGGCTTGGGGGAAGAAACTGTTGCCTAGTCTGGTCGTGATAGATTGAATTGGGAGGTGGGTGTGAGGATCTAAAGTTGGAATTTAGGCAACAAAATATGTACATTTTTATTTCAACAAAATGGCTTCTCGATTTAAAAGAATACTACAAAATGGCCTGTGAACCATACTGCTGATTCGCTGAATTAACTTGCAGTTCAAAGATAAGAGGACAAGAGAATTTTCATAAGATGAATACTGACACATTATTTGACCATTTGACCTAACCGTGAACTAATACATGGCATGACAATTTATGTAAATTAGATATCCTTCTTAAAGAAAATATCATTGGATTAACTTGCTGTAAATCATGTCACCTTATTATATGTGATTGGTCTTTCTCGTAATTAAGACTACTATTTCTTAAAAAACATATAAATCATGTGCAATTTTCAAATTGCGCAACATCATCACGGAACACAGAAGCTTCAATCTCTGTGTTGCTGGATAGAATTGCGTTAAGATACCTTAATTCAATAAACTAATGAACCTTGCTTTTCGAATACACCGCATTTGTCGATTCCTTTAACCGATCTCGAACCAAGAGGCCCCTCTTGAGGAGACGCAGATCTTCATTTTGGTGCCGTGACACGTTTCGGCTCGGACAGATTGTGAACAGCAGTGTACGAGTTAAATGTCCTTCACTATTGAGTGTTGAGGAATTCGGCCTGCCAGACGTGATTATTTAGAGAACGTTTGGTTTTCCTGTCAGTCAAGTGGTGTCTGACGTGACCAGTCCAGCCCGAAAGAATCGGTCTCAGCAATGGTTGAGTCTGGGGGACTTGTTAAATGTTTAAAAAGGGGGCAGAGATTCATTGAAGTTGAGGGTGCTTTGGTACTTACGGAGAGTGGTCTTCGAAAATTGCTGAACTCTGAGGGGAGGGTTGAAATCTGAATTCCCAAGCTTTGTTAATTTTTGGTTTTTTAAAAAAATTCTTTCTCCCGAGCTTCGTTGCTTTCAGAAATAAAACAAAATCAATCTCCAGAGGTTGGTTATTTTCTGGTGTTATCTTTTTAATAGAAAAAAATTCGATCGCTTAAAATTCATTTATTTTCGGTTCGGGTTGTGTTAACTTTGTTAGTTTTCGTTTTAAAAAAAACTCCGGTTGCCTAAACTTCGTTTATTTTCGGGTTCGTTTCATTTGAACTTCGTTATTTTTCGGGTTGTAGCTTCGTTTATTTTCGGGTCGCGTCATTTAAACGTCGTTACTTTTCGGTTTAAAGAAACTCCGATTGCCTTCGTTTATTTTCGGGTTCGCGTCGTTAAACTTCGTTACTTTTCGGGTTTTAAAAAAACTCCGATTGCCTTGATTTAGAGATGCCGCTGTTGGACTGGGGTGTACAAAGTTAAAAATCACACAACACCAGGTTGTAGTCCAACAGGTTTAATTGGAAGCACTAGCTTTCGGAGCGACGCTCCTTCATCAGGTGATAGTGGAGGGCTCGATCGTAACACAGAATTTATGGCAAAAATTTGCAGTGTGATGTAACTGAAATTATACATTGAAAAATTGATTGTCTGTTAAGCCTTTCATCTGCCAGAATACAGTGATAGTTTCACTTCTTTCATGTGTAAATCACAAAACCCTTTTTTTTAAAAGTTGCATCCTCGGGTTAGCTGTTAACAGTGGTGATAGCTAGACAATATTTTGAAGGAGTTAGCCCCCTGTGTTCTCTGTCTATGACCTGATGTTTAGATTGATTCTAATCTAAAAAGTGATATAACAGAGTTTTACATAAATTCACGCAGTTTTTGAGCTCAGAGTTCTACATGAATGTATGCAGTTTTTGAGCAAAGTGCAATGTAACTCTGCAAGTACAAATTCACCACACAAAATACGTGTGTGCATGTGGGTCTTTGTCTGTGTGTGTGTATCTGTCTGGGTTGGGAGTTGGGAGTTTGAGAATGTGTGTGTGCGTGTAGTGAGTGCAGAGTGTCTTAAGTCTGTGAGACGGGTGCGTGTGGGAGTGTGTGTGTCTATAAGGGTGTGTGTGGGCGCCTGTGTGCACCTGTGTCCGTGTGTGTTTGTGTAGGAATATATGTGTGTGTGTGTGTAGTGCAATGGTGATCACCTGTAATGTGACATGGTCCCGGTTGAGGCCCTCCCTATGGGTACCGAACTTAGCTATCAGCCTCTGCTCGGCCACTTTCCTCTGCTGCCTGTCCCGAAGTCCACCTTGGAGGATGGTCACCCGAAGGTCCGAGGCTGAATGTCCTGGACCACTGAAGTGTTCCCCAACTGGGAGGGAACCCTCCTGTCTGTTGATCGTTGTGCGGTGCCCATTCATCCGTTGTCGTAGCCTTTGCTCGGTTTCCCCAATGTACCATGCCTCCGGGCATCCTTGCCTGCAATGTATAAGATAGACAACGTTTGCTGAGTCACATGAGTACCTGCCAATTACAAGGTGGGAGGTGTTCCCACGCGTAATAGTGGTATCTATGTCCACAATCTGACACGTCTTGCAGCGTCCACCGTGACAGGGTTGCATGGAGTTGTCCTGAGAGCCGGGCAGTTTGCTACGAACAATGATCTGTTTTGAGGTTTAGCAGTTGTTTAAAGGCAAGCAGTGGAGGTGTGGGGAAGGTCTTGGTGAGGTGCTCATCCTCATTGACAATGTGTTGCAGGTCATGAAGAACATGGCGTAATTTTTCAGCCCCTGGGAAGTACAGAACAACGAAGGGTACCCTGTCAGTTGAAGCATGTGTCTGTCTCCTGAGGAGGTCATTACGGTTCCTTGCTGTGCCACAGAATCTCCTACCCTGGGGAAAAGACTTCAAGTACTCACCCTATCCATGCCCCTCACAAACGTCTATAAGATCACCATGCAGCCTCCGATGCTCCAGGGTAAATACTGTCAGCCTATTCAGCCTCTCCATGAAGCTCAAACCCTCAAAATCTGGCAACAGCCTTGTCAATCTTTCGAAGTATCACACATATTTCCTACAGCAGGGAGACCAGAACTGAACACAGTATTCCACAACTTATCCTCTCAACTCCTGTACTCTCTGCTCTGACCAATAAAGGCCAGCATACCAAACGCCTTCTTCACTATCCTGTCTACCTGCAATTCCAATTTCAAGGAACTATGAACCTGCAGTCCAAGGTCTCTTTGCTCTACAACACTCGTCTTAACTGTCAGTCCTGGCTGGATTCACTTCTCCTTATCAACAGCTCAAGGCCAGGAGCCTGGAACATTTGAGGTCCTTTTCATGTATGGAGTTGTTTTTCTTATTCCTTGACTGTTGATATGGTAGTTTACTGGCCTTGTAAGTCTGCTGTTAGGTCGGTTTAACTTTACATTTTTTTTCTGCCTGTCTGCAAAGTCAGGCCCTTACTTCTTTGTTTCCCTGTGCTTTTATAGATTTCACAATAAATGTTAATTTTCCATTACACCAGCTGGGTACCTTTTAAATGCTGTAATTGTACCAGCCACCACCACTTCCTCTGGCAGCTCATTCCTTACACGCACCATCCTCTGAAGATAGGAGTTGCCCCTTAGGTTCATTTTAAATCTCACCCTCACCCTGAAGCTATGACCCATCCAGGGAAAAGATCTTGTCTATTTACCCTATCCATGTCCCTCCTGATTTTATAAATGTTTGTAGGGTCACCCCTCAGCCTCTGGCGCTCGAGAGAAAACAGCCCCAGCCTGTTCAGCTCAAGCCCTGACAACATCCCTGTCAATCTTTTCCGAACACTTTCACAACATCCTTCCTCTAGCAGAGAGACCAGAACTGCATACAATATTCCAAAAGTGGCCTAACCAATGTCTGGTGCAGCTACAACATAAATTCAACTCCTATAATCAGAGGATTGGGAAAATTTTCAAAACCCACAAAAGACAACTGGGAAAGAACAGAGGGGCAAACCGAACTTTTGCGGGTCAGCTTGGCCATCAGGGCGGGGAGATGGGAATGAGGGAAGGAAGCTGAATGTGCTGGAGCCAAGGCGCAGGAAGAACAGAGGATGCAAAACCGGCGTGAAGCTGCAATGAGGAATGTTGCATGTGATGTACTTGCACCTGTTGCAGTTACTTGTGGGAATCAGCTGCATTTTAAAAATAAAAACAGAAAACCTAGCTACCCCTGACACAAAACTACGTGGAAGCCATTTTGTCACGAAGCAATGTTTGCAGTAAAATGTAGCCTGTTAACATAATGCTGTCTGAGCCCTGGCTAAGGAATTCTGTTTTGATAGCCTGACCTTGCAGCTGCAGGCTGTCTCTGCTCCTCGGGCCATTAGACTGTGCTACTCCATAGAATCATGGATTGGTTCTCTCTGTCCCTTATCGGTAATTCGAGCCTAGCTGAACCTGCAGCATAAGATAACATTCAGACTTGTAGGCATTAAGAAACGTAGGTCTGGACAACGTATGAGAAACTTACGACTGCCCCTCAGTTGCATAATTAATGGAGATTGTGCTTGTGATTTACCATAAAACTTGTAACATTCTGTATTACATTAGAATACGTCAGACTTTGTTTGACTCCCCATGGCAATGAATAAAGCTAGTTAATTGCTCAAGGTCTCCTCTCCTGACTACTTTGCTTTAAATGATTTGACACACGAGTTACTTTGCCCCAACAATACTAATAGTTACATCTAGGGAGAGAGAATTCCTCAAATAGGGCACTCTCAGAATCCTGGGACAACCCTATTTCTGGTTTACTTCCGAATGAACAAACATTAAGCATTTATTTATTTTTGATTTTGTTTCATTTTTCTTGTTTGATTCCCTGCTCTGACTACACTCTGAGTCTGGATGGGTGACAGGCTGAGATTGTGGGTTTGCTTTCGATTGACTGAATGTTTTCTTGTTCTGGAAGCTGTAAAAGAGGCGTGAAAGCTTCAGCAGAAGTCCAGCAAAGCTGAGAACAGACCGACATCTTACTCTGTGGGAACAGGGAGATCAGAGGACAGAGAAATCAGGCCCTGAAACCCGAGCTGACACCAGACTACTGTGTGCTCAGTGCTTTGGTGAGCAGTGCCAACCCTCTGCCTTTACCTCACTTCCCATCTGACTACACCTCAATATCCAGGACCCAATCCTTGCCATCCTGAAGCCATCAGGAGTCTCAGAACATAATTATTCACTTCCAATGTGTGCAGTTAATTCATTCACTTTTGTTACAATGCAGCACACATTCAGACTCACCATGTATCATTTCAATTTTTGTGACATTAGTATTCAGTTTCGATTGCTGATACATTTCCTCTCCTTGTCCCTTTCTGTTGTTCTGATGTTCATTTTCCACATCACGACATTGCTCACCGGCCATGATTTGGATTGGCCATGCTAAATTGGCCACAGTGTCCAGGGATGTGCAGGTTAGGTGGGTTAGCCATGGGAAATGCAGGGTTATAGTTTCGTAGTAATAGAAGCAGGAATAGGCCATTTGGCCCTTCCAGCCAGCTCCGCAATTCATTAAGATCATGGCTGATCTATCTATTGTCTGAGCTCCTCCTCCCTGCATTGTCCCAACTACCCTTAATTCCCAGACTCAACAGAGACACTCAGCCTTGCAGCTGTACTGCTACCTGATAAACAAATTCTTTCCTTCCATGGGAATATCCTTCTCTTTGCAAGGACCTATTGCACACTTATCAGCTACTGACCAATACCGTCCAGACACTACGTCGCTGGGCAATGTGACTTAGCTACTCAATATCCTGCAATTAACAGTTTGCTAATTGTTAAATGACTGTAACCTATATAATCACATAACTCTCTGTTTCTCGTCGGAGTGACTTGTGACTATTAGGTCGACTTGGCTCTCCCCGTGAGCTCCCGAATAAACAGTCAATAACTCAAGGTTTGTGTGTCATGATTACTTATCCAATACTTATTGGACTACTACGAGCAAGTCACCCACAGCATAATCCACTTCCATCCCCAACATGGTTCAAGAGGCCATACTTTTTTGCCAGACAAGTGAATGTATCAAGCTCAGGAAACAAAGCCTGTCAAACATTAACAGGCACAGATCTAAACCAACCTTTTCCAGAGTCTGTCCTTTCCCCCCGATTGACTTCCTTTTTCCCTCAGCTCCTACAAACCAACAGCTGAACCCAAGGAAAAGAAAAGAAAGGGGAAAGGGAGCGAGAAAAGAGACTGCGGTACTCCAGATGTTAAACAGAGAAAGGAAGATGCAGTATGTACTGAAACTCAATCTTCATTCAGCGAGAGAAGAGCTTCAGAAGCTCATGGTCAAACTTCCGCATTCAGACAATGGCGGGGGTTTTAATTAGCAGGAGGACCAGACTCCTTCCGGTCCTCCTGGGATTCCCAAAGGTTGGTCGCACCGTCCATCAGAACGACGAGGGGCGGGGCCCCATTCCGATCTCACACATGCGCACCATGAACATTGCTCACAGCCGATAGAGCAGTATCTGGGTCGCATGGGATTGTGGGTAGGACATCAGCCATGAAAGAGATGAAATAAAGAGTCCCATATGCCTTCTTAACGGCCCTTTTTCATGTGTTCATGACGTACACGCCAGGAGCCAATCTTTAATCGATTTTCAATTGATCCACTGAGTGAAACACTACAGATGTTTAACTCGAAACTCTATTTCCAATTTAGTGTCAGTATATCGCTCTTTGTCCGTCCTCAAATAAGGACCAAATCATGCCCGCCTTGAAGAAGTTTTCCTCCTCTCTCTACAAGAATCTCAGGGAGTCCCTCTCCCACTGCAACTCCCAGGTCTTTTCCTCTGCCCTGAAGCTCTTCAAACTTCCAGCTCAGCACTGTCCCCATGACTTGTCCGGACGTGTCCGACCTGCCTAGCTCCTTTTCCACCTATCCACTCGACCCTCTCCTCCCTGACCTGTCACCTTCGTCTCCTCCCCCACTCACCCATTGTACTCTATGCTACTCTCTCCCCAACCCCACCCTCCCCGAGCTTATCTCTTCACGCTTCAGGCTCACTGCCTTTATTCCTGATGAAGGGCTTTTGCCTGAAACGTCGATTTCAAAGCTCCTTGGATGCTGCCTGAACTGCTGTGCTCTTCTAGCACCACTAATCCAGAATCTGGTTTCCAGCATCTGCAGTCATTGTTTTTAGCTAGTTGATTTTAACCCTACTGCGAATCCTCTTGCAAGGATGCCTACCTTGAAGAAGTTTTCCTCCTCTCTCTCCAAGAATCTCAGGGAGTCCCTCTCCCACTGCAACTCCCAGGTCATTTCCTCTGCCCTGAAGCTCTTCAAACTTCCAGCTCAGCACTGTCCCCATGACTTGTCCGGACTTGTCCGACCTGCCTAGCTCCTTTTCCACCTATCCACTCCACCCTCTCCTCCCTGACCTATCATCTTCATCTCCTCCCCCACTCACCCATTGTACTCTATGCTACTCTCTCCCCACCCCCACCCTCCCCTCGCTTATCTCTTCACGCTTCAGGCTCACTGCCTTTATTCCTGATGAAGGGCTTTTGCCTGAAACGTAGATTTCAAAGTTCCTTGGATGCTGCCTGAACTGCTGTGCTCTTCCAGCACCACTAATCCAGAACCAAATCAAAGCCCAACGTCTATTCCACCTGAACATTAATTTTTTTTTTAGTTTGCAGATTCCAACCATTTATTAAAAGTTATTCATGGTACATGAGCATTGCTGGCTGGCCAGCATTTAGTTCCGCTTGAAAAGGTAATGGTGACCTGCCTTCTTCAACTGCTGTGGTCCACACGCTGTACGGTGACCCATAATGTCCTTACGGAGGGTATTCCAGGATTTAGACCCAGCAACACTGAAGGAACAGCAATATATTTCCAAGCCAAGATGGTGAGTGGCTTGGAGGAGTACTTGCAAGAAGTTGTGTTCCTAAGTATCTGTTGCCTGATCCTTCTAGATGGAAGTGGTTGTTGGTTTGGAAGGTATTTTCTAAGGATCTTTGGTGAATTTCAGCGTTGTGTCTTGTAGATCATATGCACTCCTGCTTCTGAACAGTCGGGCAGAGGGATTGGATGTATGTGGGGATGGTGCCAATCAAGCAGGCGACTTTGTCCTGGATGGTATCAAGCTTTTTGAATGTTGTTGAAGCCGCACCCATCCAAGCTGGTGGGAGAGTAGTCCGTTATACTGTTGACTTGTGCCTTGTAGAAGATGGGCAGGATTTGGGGAGTTTCTTGCCACAATGTTCCTGACCCGTTGCCTGCTCTTGTTGCCATTCTGTCTGTTGTTAGTCTAGTTGAGTTTCTGGTCAATGGTAAACCCCAAGGATGTTGATAGTGGGGTGTTTAGTGACAGTAACACTGTTAAATATCACGCGGCAGTGGTCAGATTATCTCTTTTGGGGATGAGTCATTGTTTGGCATTGGCGTGGCATAAATGTTACTTGTCACTCATCAGCCCATTGGATATTGTTAAGATCTTGTTGCATTTCAAACTGAACTGCTTCAGTTTGTGAGGAATTGTGAACATCGTGCAATTATTGGTGAATATCACCACCTCTGACCTTATGATGGAATAAGGTCACTGATGAAGATGGTTGAGCCTAAGACACTATCCTATGAATTCCTGCAGAGACGGTCCTGGAACTGAGATGACTGACCTCCAACAACCACAGCCATCTCTCTGGGTGCCAGGTATACCTTAACAATTAAGATACACAACAATTATTTTAAAACAAATTGAAGGAATACATACGAGACACCCCTCTTCTGGGAGACGCCAGTGCAAGTTTTTCTGTTCCAGAAACAATCTGATAAATGTTGACTGTCATCAACTTTTTTGATCTTCGCCAGCCACAGCTTCCCCTGTCCATTCCCCCCATCACCCACAGATCCCACTGTCTATTCTCCCCCGCCATCCACAGCGCCCTTTGTCCATTCTCTTTCCTTCCCCAGCTTCTTGTCCATTCTCCCTCTATACTTCAAACAGCCTGTCCATTCTCTCTCACGCAACCCTCTGCAACCCTGTCATTTCATTCCTCACCCTCTGCCTTCTGACCAGTCCTTCTATACACCCTCTGCCCCATCTATTCTCTCTCCACCACACCCGCTGTCCCCATCTATTCTCTCACCACACCCTCTGTCCCATTTCTATTCTTCCAGGCCTCCACCATCTCCTCTCTATCCATTCTCTCTCTCTCCCTCCCCCCACCATCTGTCATCCCCGCCCATTCTCTCTCCCCTGTTGTGGGGAAAACACCAGGCTCGGATTCAGAATTGAGGTTCAATGACAGAGTTTATTGCACAAGGTAATACTGGGGATAGAAAGACACCAACAGAACAGTGTCAGCTGCGAGACTTCTCTCGACCTGGAGCACACGTCAAGAAACTTTTATACATCTTGTGATACAATCGGTCAGGGATGAGATTATTGTCTTTGTAACATGATTTGTTTATGGTAATCTTTGTAGAATTGTTGATAGTTTCGGTAGAGTCTTTGTCAGTTCAGGCACAGCCTTTGTTAATTTCCGCACAGTCGTTGTCAGTTTCAGTGCAGACATTGTCCATTTCAATGTCTGCATGGAAATCCTTTGTTGTAGTAATGGGCGCTAATTGCTCTTCCTGAGAAGGGGGATTCCTGCAGCCCTGGCTATTAGCATTTGGTATTGAGTCTGTATCAAGCTGTTAGCACTTCTATAATGGGTGTTGGCTGGACCCAGACACTTCGGCGGGCAGTGTTCATTACTCATGTGTATTCTCTCCCCCACCCGCCTTAAACTAATCACCTGGGTTGTGAGTCCATTGTGCTGGCATTCTGGTGGCCCCAGGCAGTATCTGTATCAGCTCTGCTGTTTCTCTCCATATTGTCATCTGGCGGCCATCTTGTGTGTCAAGTTGGCCAACTGATGGCTCAGTGATCATCTTGTGTATCCGTGTGCCTAGTGTCACCCTGCCCTGTGCCATCTCCCACTTCTCCGCCACGCCCACTCTCTCTCCCCCGCCCAATCTCTCTATCAACCCCACTTATTCTCTCTCTCTCTGTCCCCCCCCCCCCCACAGTTTCTCTCTGTCCCCCATCCATTCTGTCTCTTTTCTCCCCAGCCCCAAACACACCCTTCTTTTCTCATGCCTCAAACCAGCTTTGACCGCTGTATCAAGCCCTTCAAAGGACACACACACACAGAGAAAATGGATGGTGATGACTCTACCTGGGAGTCGGGAGGGGTGAAAAATGGAGAAAGTGAGGACTGCAGATGCTGGAGATCAGAGCTGAAAATGTGTTGCTGGAAAAGCGCAGCAGGTCAGGCAGCATCCAAGGAACAGGAGAATTGACGTTTTGGGCATAAGCCCTTCTTCAGGAATTCTCCTGTTCCTTGGATGCTGCCTGACCTGCTGCACTTTTCCAGCAACACATTTTCAGGGGTGAGAAATGGCTGATCTTCAAAATTGAGAATACCTAAAATGATATCTTCAGAAACATCGTTAAAGTCAGAAAGCACGTTCAAGTTTTTCAAAGAGCTGCTGAAATCTTTCTGAAACTTTCACTGAAATAAGCATAGTCAGGCCACAGCTCGGGAGAGGCTTGGAGGTGTGAATGGGCGAAAGTGAGGACTGCAGGTGCTGGAGATTAGAGTGGTGCTGGAAAAGCACAACAGGTCAGGCAGCATTTTAGGCTTTTGTCTGAAACGTCGATTTTCCTGCTCCCTTGGATGCTGCCTGATCTGCTGTATACTTCCAGCACCACTCTGATCTTGACTGTAAGGGGTGAATGGCCTAATGAAGTTATTCCAACTATCTAGAAATAGCATCACAGAGCACAGAAACATACCCTTCGGTCTATGCCGACCAGATATCCTGAATTAATCTAGTGACCCATTTGCCAGTATTTGGCCCCTTATCCCTCTGAATCTGTCCTATTCATACCCCCATTCAGATGCATTTTAAATATTATCATTGTACTAGCCTCCACCAATTCCTCTGGCTGACACGCACCACTGTCTGTGCAAAAAGGTTACCCCTCAGAAACCTTTCCCCTCTCACCCGAAACCCATGCCCTCCAGTTCTGGACTCGCCCCCCAACGTGGTGAAAAGACATACAAAAGTTGAGCAGCCAGACAGAATGCAAAAGCAATGAAGTGTCGAACCACAGCGAAAAAACAAATTGTGCCACTACCCCTTATTTACCCATTGGCATTTGGACTCTTAAAATCTGACAGGAACACCAACATCCCCAGTGAGCATACTGCGCATGTTACCCGGTGTCAGCAACGCAGTGCGCATGCCCACCGGTATCAGGAAAACTCTGGGCATGCTCATCGCGTTCCGCAAAAAAAGGCTCGCGACCTTCCTTTGACGGCCCAGTCGGGAACTCTGGAGGACCGGAAGGAGACTGGTCCTCCTGCCAATCAGAGCCACAGTATTGTCTGAATGCGGAAGTTGGACCATGAGTTTCTGAAGCTGCTACTCCTGCACCTCTCTTTCTGAATCAACATTGAGCTTCACCCAGACTGCAAATTCCTTCCTCTGTCTAAGATCTGTGAGTACAGCACTCTCTTTTCTCGCCCCCTTTTCCGTTTCGTTTTCATTCTGGGATTCAATTGTTGATTTGCAGGAACTGAAAGGAAAGGGAGTAAACCCAGGGAGGGGACAAACTCTGGAAACATGGTCGAGGTCTGTGTCTCAATTGGCAAAATAGACAGGCAGGAGGCTGGAACGACACAGCAAACCAGGAAGCATCAGGAAGTGGAGAAGTTGAGGTTTTGGGTGTAATTCTTCAGGACTGGGGATGGGTGCTGGGGCAGGGGTCTAAAGTGGGGATAAGTGAAGACAGGGAGAGGTTACGGCCTGATGAGTCAACGGGTGAAAGAAATCAGGTTAATGAAAGGGAGAAGTGGAAATGAGGGGCACGGGGCTGAGAAGGGAGTCGGGGGATGGAAAGGGAGGTTATTTGAAATTGGAGAACTTGATGTTGAGTCCTACAGGCTGTAGGCTGCCCGGGCGGAAGATGGGGTGTTGTTCCCCCAATTTGCGGTTTGGTTCGTTGTGGCAATAAAGGAAGCCTAAGATGTTCTTGTCAGAAAGGGAGTGGGAAGGCGAATTAAAATGAGTGGTGACTGGGAGGTCTGGTCAGCCTCTGCAGACCCAGCTGTGATGCTCGCCAAACTGTTCCCCAAGTTTACACTTGGTCTTCCCAATGTAGAGAAGACCACAATTTACAAACACGTGACAAATGCAGTATCTCAATGTGAAGTTATAGCCATTGCTGTGAAAAAAAAGCAGAAAGGGGATGTATTGTTTAAATGGTGATATATTGGGATGTGGAGAAAGTGAGAACTGCAGATGCTGGAGATTAGAGTTAAAGTGTGGGGCTGGAAAAAGGCAGTAGGTCAGGCAGCATCCGAGGACCAGGAAAGTCGACATTTCGTTCCTGAGCACTTCATCAGGAATGATGTGTGGATGTGCAAAGGGGCCTCAGCATCCTTCTACACCAGTCACTTCCAGTTGTCAGACAGGTGCAGGTGAAGAGCTTTTGCCTGAAATGTCGATTTTTCCTGTTCCTCAGGTGCTGCCTGACTGGCTGTGCTTTTCCAGCATCACTCTAATCTCGACTCTGATTTCCAGCATCTTCAGTCCTCACTTTTGCCTGGACAGGTGCAGCAAGCAATCAGCAAGGCAAGGGGTATATTAACAAGAGGAATTGCGTTCAGAAGTGGGGATGTCTTCCTGCGTTAGGGGGTCATTGAATATTATTCAAGGCTGAGTTCATCTGATTTTTGAACACCAAAGAAGTGGATGTTTCTGGGGGAAGGCAAGTAAATGATTTAACACCAGTATAGAACAATTACAGAGTCAGACACCAACAAAACCAGACCCTTTAGTCAAACAAGTCTAAGGCCGACTATATTCACAAACTAAACTAATTCCACCTACCTGTGATTGGCACATATTCCTCCGAACCTTTCCTATTCATATACTTATCCAAATGTCTTTTAAATGTTGTTACTCAACCTGCATCCACATTCATTCCACGTACAAACCACTCTGTGTAAAAAAGAAAAGTGCCCCCCCCCCCCGGCCTTTTTAAAATCCTTTCTCCTCGCACCTTCAAATTTGCTGCCTAATCTTGAAACCCCGACCTTAGAGAAAGGATACCAGCGGTCACCTCATCTCTGCCCCTCGTGATTTTATAAACCTCTGTCAGGTCACCTCTAAACCTCCTGTGATCCAGTGAACAAGTCCCAACCTATTCATCTCGATGGTTGTGAATCTGCCGATAATCTGTTGAATGTTGGTGCGGGCTTGAAAGACCAAACAGCCTACTCCTGCTTCCAATGCACTCTGTGTGTGTCCAGGACAGCAAGAGAACATAAGGCATCGGAGCAGAAATTGGACCATTCAAGGTTTGCTCTGCCATTCAATCATGGCTGATAGGTTCCTCAGCCACATTCTCCCACTTCATCTCCGTAACCTTCCATCACCTTGAGACTCAAGAACGTCTCCATCTCAATCTTGAATATCCTCGGTGACCTGGCCTGCACAGCCTTCTGTGGCAGTGAATTCCATAGATTCACCGCTGTCTGGCTGAAGAAGTTTCTCCTTATCTCCATGCTGAAAGGTCTTCCCTTTACTCTAAGGCTGTGCCCACTGGTTCTAATCCCTCCAACCAATGGAAACAGGTTTCCAAATTCCACTCTGTCCAGGCTGTTCAGTATTCCTTGTTTCAATTAGGTTCCCCCCCCCCCCTCCACCCTGAGTGTGGGCCTGTTAATCAGCATGAAGCAGACCCTTCAGGATGAGGTCCAGCAGGGATTAGGTTCAGCAAACTGAGAATGGAGAGAGGGTGTGTGGGGTGGAGATTTTCAACTTCAAAGGAATAAGAGAGGAAACAGAGTTCACTATGAATGAGAATTGATCAGGTGAGCTGATGGGCCAAGAAGTGGCAGTTTAGTTTAAGAGGTGTGTAGTTTGCATTTTGGTCAAGCAATCCAGGCAGGACTGACACAGTTAAGGGGAGTGTTGCAGAACAAAGAGACCTTAGAGTGCAGGTTCATAGTTCCTTGAAAGTGGAGTCACCGGTAGACAGGATAGTGAAGAAGGCATTTGGTATGCTTTCCTTTATTGGTCAGAGCAGAGAGTACAGGAATTGGGAGGTCATGTTGCAGCTGTGTAAGTCCACATTTGGAAGACTGCATTCATTTCTGGTCTCCCTGTTATAGAAAAGATGTTGCGAAACTTTGAAAGGGGTTGGAAAAGATTTTTAAGGCTCCTGTCAGAGTTGGAGGGTTCGAGCTACAGGGAGAGACTCAAATGGCTGGGGATATTTTCCCGCGAGCACTGGAGGCTGAAGGGTGACCTTATAGACGTTCGTAAGGGGCATGGATAGGGTGAATAACCAAGTTACTTTTGCCAAAGTAGAAAGGTCCAAAACTAGAAAGTATATGTTTGAGGTGAGGGAGAATTTTAAAAGGCATTTGGATGGGTACATGAAAAGGAAGGGTTTAGAGGGATATGAGCCACATGCAGGCAAATTGGATTAGGTTGATTTAGGATATCTGTTTGGCTGGACAAGTTGGACCAAATGGGCTGTTTTCCGTGTTGTATGACTCTAATCTTTGGTGAAAGCAGAAGTGTGATTGTGAAGGCTGGAGTTTCAGAGCAGCTTTCAAAGATGTTTTGCCCTTAATGGGAACAGAAGAAGTTACAATGAAATCTTGCATTTGTGAGACAGCAACTGAATGAGTTGCATCCAGGATTTTGGTGGAAAGTGGGAATTCATTGCACTGTGGGGATGAAGCTCTACCTATTGAGTAATTTCTGCTGGTGAATGAAACCAGGCCTCAAGATTAGGAGGAGTAAATTTAGGACAGAGATGAGGAGGAACTGCTTTTCCTGGAGAGTAGTGAATCTTTGGAATTCTCTGCCCAAAGAACCAGTGGAGGCAGCTTCATTAAGTATATTCAAGACACAGTTGGATGGGTTTTTGCAATGGTAGGGGAATTAAGGGTAGTTGGGATAATACAGGGAGGAGGAGCTGAGAGAATGGATAGATCAGCCATGATCTTAATGAATGCCGGAGCGGCTGGATGGACCAAATGGCCTATTCCTGCTTCTATTACTCCGAAACTATAACCCTGCATTTCCCATGGCTAACCCACCTAACATGCACGTCCCTGGACATTATGCCTAATCCAAATCAAGGCCAGTGAGTAATGTAGTGATGTGGAAAATGAACATCAGAGAACAATTGAAAGGGACAAGAAGAGTAAATGTACCAGCAATCAAAACTAGATTCTAAAGATCACAAAAATTGAAACTAAAAATGGTGTGTCTCAATGTGTGCTGCATTGTAACAAAAGTGAATGAATTGACTACATACATTGAAGTGAATAATTGCAATCTGACACTCCTACAGAGACATGGCTTCAGGATGACAAGGATTGGATCCTGAATATTGAGGGTGTCCTCAAATGGGAAGTTAGGTAAAGGTGGAGGGTTGGCACTGCTAATCAAAGCACTGATCACAGGGTAGTCTGGTGTCAGCTCAGATTTCAGGTCCTGATTTCTCTGTCCTCTGTTGATCTCCCTGTTCCCTTCTACACCTTCTGGAACAATAAAACATTCAGTCAATCAAACCCCAACCCACAATCTCCCAGCCTGTCAACCATCCAGGCACAGTGTAGTCACAGCAGGGAATCACACAAGAAAAATGAAACCAAATTTGAAATAAATAGGTGCTTGTGTTTAATGTTTGTTCATTAGCAAGTAAACCAGAAATAGGGCTCTCCCAGGATTCTTATACTGCCCTATTTGAGGAATTCTCTTCCCCCTTATATCTAACTATTAGTACCCAGCTATGATTTACAACAATACTTACCCCAACAGAAGTAAGGCATCTGTTCTGAAATAGGTAGAGACATACAGGATGGAAATAGACATTTTCTCTCTCTCATGACCGCACCGCACTGCACTTCACTTGCAGAGCTGGGCTAAAATGTCACTTTTTGTTATAAAACTTTAAGTTCTCTTGAGAAGGTGCCTTACAGGTAGTTCTGGGATTTGCATGTTAATGATGCCTGCAACCCAATCGAAAAGATGAAAGACTGAACAATCCAGGTTTGTTCAACATGTCATTTCAATGACATGGACATTGTCATGTTTTTCCATAAATTCTATGACTTATGACCGTATTCTCGACAACCACCTAATGAAGGAGCAGCGCTCCAAATGCTAGTGCTTCCAAACACACCTGTTGGTCTCCAACCTGGTGTTGTGATTTTTAACTTTATCCATTTTAGGGGGGGATTTGCAATACAAAATTATCCATAGTGTGTAGGGATGTGCAGGTTAGGATGGATTGGCAGTTCTAAATTACCCATAGTGCCCAGGGATGTGCAGGTTAGGTGCATTAGTCAGGAGCGTAAGTATTGTGAGAAACATGTTTAATAAAATTTAGACGAGACCACCAAAACTGGAAACAAGATAATTTATTCTATGATCTTGCAAGAAAGGGCATCAAATGCAGAAGCAAATGAGCAAATTAGAACTTAGGTTAATGTACAGTTATACCCTTTGAGCTGAGTGAGGGCATCTCTCCAGACTCCTAATTACCCAATCTCTCTTACTGTACCAGACCACTGCCCAGCTGCACTCCACCCTTATTACTTCCCCCTTCCCCAGGTTGGCAACCTTCCTTTCTGTAAATGCTGACACATACATTTATTTTGTCAAGATCTGGTTTAACATTTTGTATCAATTCTGCTGGTACATTCCACCCTCGGACATTTCATTAACTTGTATCGTTTTGTATAGCTCAAACATTTCGGTTATCTCAGCTTTTTGCTGAAAGCATAACTTTACAAAAAGAACTTTTTGTTATAGTAATTACACACCAAAGTTAGCATTTAATTAACCACAATTATACACTGAAAAGTCCCTAAATACCTGCAGGGTTAATAGTTCTCTTGCTGTACCCCTTTTCTGTAAGCTTTTTCTATATCTGCAAAAACGTACTTTACCCATTTCTAACAATTCCCCCATTTCTTTTCTTAACCATTTGTTGTTTTTGCAATCTTATGTTCTGCCCTCTTTTCACCCTAAGGTGTCGAGGTTCACAATCTAGTCATTTCTGACCTTCTAAGTTTGTACCATTATTGGTTGTTGTCCTCCCAAAGACATTACCAGCTTAGTCATTATCCATTTTATCACATTAAACCCTATCAGTAAACCTACAATTATTAGTAGCTCATAAATGCCTAAATTCACTAACCGTTTTCCCACCCAGTCAATCTCCAGTTACCCCATCCCCATCCCCATCCTTCATCTTTTCGGAATTCATTTTCAATTTCTCTTATATTGCTTATCTTTTTCTTTACTATTTCTGCCTTATCTTCCACTATGGAAGAGGTGTCTGGGATGAAGGTGCAGCATTCTTTACCAATCAGAGCACAAGTTCCCCCTTTTTCGGCCAAAAGATAGTCTAAAGCCATTCCATTCTGTAAAGCTGTCAGTCTTGTGGCAATCATTTCAGTGGTTATGGCTGATATTTGGGATTGAGTTTCTCCCATCGCGCCGGTGGTATCATTAATTAAATTTTCAAGGGCAGCTGCTATTTCTGTATTTCCACCTCTGCCCTTGTAGTGCCGTAGTTTGGGAGTAGTGTCCACAGTAGACGGTCTCCTTCTGAGACCTCTCTGGTCTTGCGTCTTATCCCCCCTTCCTTTCTCAGGTTGGGCTCATGCTTTTCTATTCGGAGGTGAGGGACTACATAAGCGAGGTAACAGCAGCCACTCCAACCTTTCTGGTTTTGGGGAAGTGTTTCGTCAACTTCATAACATGACACATTTGATCACACGAACATATTTTTCCCCGGGAATAAATGGATAGGCCTTCAGACCGCATACCCAATATGTTCCGTTTAATATTTGGGGAGTGGTCGTGGCAGTGGCTTGACTGGTATGGACACAAGATGATTTTCCCAGTTGGAAAGGTGCAGCATCATTCTGATTACAGAAACAGGTGGTATTTACTGCTCCTTTCGGTGGGGAAATTCTAAGACTATCAATAGCGCCCTGATTTTTCGGTGCTGGCCTTGGGAACCATCCTGCAAAGTTATATTTGCTCCTTTCAGATCTCCACTTTGTATTATTTGAACCCACATCAAAGTATTGTACATCGTACACTTTTTTTAGTGAGCAATATTACTGAGGGGGGGGATCCCAGATTCACCATGGTGTGGGACCTCTGCACAGACCCAACAGTCGGCAAGTCCCTCTTGTTTAGCATAATTCTGGCACAGCGTAGTGAAGTGATTTTTCGCATTTCCTTGAATAGTTAGTACTACTAACATTACAATACTATACCAGTATCTACCCATCTCTGAACCCTGCCTATAAGCAAACGTTAGAAGAGTCTTTTGTCTCCGTTCATTCTTTCTTCCTTAACTTTCAGAGGGTTGTCTGTAGGATGAGCGTGTCACTCCGCCTTTGGGGCGTTCACAGGACCTTTAACGCGAGTGTGATGACTCCACCCTTTCTCAGCAGTCCGAATAGCAGTTTCACTAGTCAGGAGGGTTAGGAATGGTCCCTCCCAGCTCGGGTGCAGTTTGGTATCTTTCCAGGTCATGATCAGGACCCAATCACCCGGTTGTATTCGATGTACTGCAAACTTGAGTGGCAGTGTCTGTACCAACAGGCCTTTATTCCTAAGAATAGACAAAGAAGAGCCGAGCGCCACAAGATAGTTCATTAAAAACTTATCATTGAACCCTGACCAGCCGTTAGGCAGTCTTTCAGCCTCGATAATGCTTCCCTCTATCCCGTATACTACAGTAGATTCATTGTGCTTTTTACCCTCAATCATCCGGGAGGACCCGTCGATAAACAACCGAGCCCTCACATGCAACGGTACGTCTCTTAAGTTCATTCGCACTTTAGTCTGATATTCAGTAATATCAAAGCTGTCATGTTCTGGATTGACAGGGGCCACCCCCCTCTCTCCGCCACAGAAATGCAGCTGGATTCAAGCAACTGTCTGTGACTAACACAAGGTCATCCTGTTCTACTAGGATTGTCTCATATTTCAAGATCCTAGAGTCTGTGAGCCATTGTCCTGCATTCTGATTTAAGAATTCTTTGCCTTTTACTCCAGAAACCTTGAGACCTTTGTTAGTTAATTTAACACCGCTAGGTCTAAAGCTTAGGGATGATTGTGCTGCTCCCGTATCCACTAAAAACACTGTTTCCTCTCCTTCAGGTCCCACCTTTAAATTTATCAAGGGTTCCCGGTGGGTCACAGGAGGAGGGAACCCCTGACTCCCCTAATCTTCATCGAAAATCATCAATGATACCGCTTCTCTTTGTCGTCCGAACCTTGGACATTGTCTTTTAAAATGTCCTGTTTTTCCGCAGTAATAACATTCTGCCAGTTGCTTCCTTCCCCTACATCTGCTCTCTGTCTCTCTTGTTCTCCTCTGTTCTCTGATTCTAACTTTCTCGTCGTAATTTCTTCAACTGCTACAACGATTATTTTAGCTTTTTGTTTTTGTTTCTCCACTTCCCTTCTCACACACACTTTCTGTGCCTCATATAACAGATCTTCTATCTGTTTTTCACTCCAGCCTTCTAATTTCTGTAATTTCTTTTGTATGTCCGGCCATGATTTAGTTACAAATTCGACCTTTAAAAGTCCCTGTGCTACCGGATCATCGGGATTCATTCCCGAATATTTTCTACAGGCTTCTTTTAATCTCTGTAAAAAGGCTGATGGGGCTTCCTCCTTTTCCTGTCTTACTTCAAAAGCTTCAAAAGAATTCTGAGATTTAGGTGCTGCTTCTCTAATACCCAAAATGACCATTTCTCGAAAGTCCCTCATTTTTCCTCTATCGTGTTCATCCATACCCTTCCAACGGAGGTCCACATTGGGGAATTTGGTTTTGGCTGGTATCACTCCCTCACCCACCGGATCTCTCTTTTCCATTCCCTCAGAGCAGCTCTTCTAATCATGCTCCTTTCTTCTCCTGACCGTACCTGATGTGGGGTGCTGACTACTAAGGCTCCCCTAAAGGTAAGTTTCCAACTCTCCTCTACCAATAAGGCTATTGCTCCCACTGCCTGCACACACTCTGGCCAGTAATGTAGCTTTCCATTCTTTAATTAACAATGAATTAATGCAATCATGTTTTAAATTAACCATGAATCAATAAGACAGGTCACTGAGAATGTATGAAGGAATCCTGCCAATTAATATTGATTCAGGCTAACACAATTGAATTATTATAAATATTAATTATTAATTATATATATTATATAATTCAGGATGGAAACACAACCAAGTGATTAATACATTTTTAAAACTGTAATCGCGCAATTCTGTTTGTTTACCAGTCACTTGTGACTTCTCATTCTGTTTCTGTAATTGTTTTGCTCGAGCACATTCATTTTTAAGAACCTCAACAGATTCCATAGCACCTTTTGCAGTTAATTCGATCCCCAATTTGGTGGCAATATCTCGTCATGAACGCAAAACTGATTCTTCATGCCTCTCATCACAAAACTGTTGCCATAATCCAATTAACTTTTGTTTTCGTTCCCACTCCCTTGGGCTTAAAATTTAAGGATGACCTTGCAGCCCCCATCTCGACTAGGAAAACTACGTCCTCTTTGTAAGGTCCCACCTTTAAATTTATCAAGGGTTCCTGGTGGGTCCCCGGGGGCAGGAATTCCTGACACCCCTATTTTTCATCAAGGTTCATCAACGACACTGCCTTTACTTCCTTTTTCGG